>NC_046221.1:3903485-4531501 GCF_009819885.2 Catharus ustulatus | reverse complement strand
CAACTTGTGCTCACACTTCCTTCCCCAGCCCTATTAAACCCAAAACACCTGGCTGACTCCAGTCCCAGAGCTCTCTTGCACAGGACCTGTGAGCAGGACAGGCTTGTGCAGCAGTTTGATGCATCTCTGTCAGATAATGATTTGGCTAATGCATCAATTAGACTTCATTCTGCATTACAAGGAACATTTGCTTCACAATGTTACCAACTAAATCATCTTTTTGTGAACTGGGGGTTGCCTGCATGTCAGCACAGAACTGGCACCAGAATTGACAGCAGTTGTGCATGGTCACTGGGATAGACAATCAAGGCCAGAGGAAATTTTCCTATCACCCACTACTCAGGTCATTTTTAACATGCAGAAAATGACTTAAATTGTTAGAGCAGAAAAAATAATTTGTAATTACCTATTACCAGATCTCTGCCATCAACAAGACCTGCTGAAATGAGCTCCTGAGACACACCATCTGCAGTATCTGTTGGGGGAAAAGACAAGAGCCATCACCACAGAGCAGAAATTGTCCAGCTGGTGGAAGCACCACACAGAAACCCAGAGGAGCTTGTACAAACCAAACAGCAGAAGTGCTGTTTACAAAGACACATCAGGGTGCACAGCAGGTGCTGTGAATTCACTGAAGGGCTGCACTTTAGCCACATCCATGAGTTTTACAGCAGTGCTCCAAGCCCAACCACAACAAGCCCTTTAGGAAGGCACTGTGTGGACAGACACAACAGCACAACACCAACCTACAAAACTTCCCCTTCACACATTGGAATTTCCCACCAGCTCACCTTTCCCTGGGGTGAATTCAAACCGAATATCATGGAGCTCTTTATTTGAATTCCTGTGGAAAGAGGAAAATTTTATATAAAAGAGACCATTTCATGGTGGCCAAAAAAGAGTGCTGTCATTGAGTCTGTGAGTTCATTGCATTCTACCCCCTCAAAGGCACAAACTCATCACTTGGTTGTGCATGTGGCAGCAGCACAGTGCCTCCCAACCTGGGAGAGCCTGGCCAGTCCAGGATAGCTGAGTGCCACCTCTCTGGTACAAGGCCATGCTGTTCCACTGTCTCAGCAACTCATATCCCTCAGCAGAGATATCCTTGGAGCACATGCTCCAGAGGAGGAAGTGCTCACTGGCTGCAGATACACACATTATGGAAATTATGCTCAGAATCCCCACTCCAATTCCTACCAGCAACCAGGATGCCTCTAGAGATGAGAGGCAGGTTCTTTTAATTAGAAACTGCAGTGCATGTAACGAGCATAGAAAGATCCTTTTTTTTTCTGCCTGTTTCTAGTGACACAGAGCAGAATCCACTCTCTGAACTGAGTAAAAGCTCTTCACACTCTCAGAACTGGCTGAAGTCTGAAGTCATGCATGAAGATTAGGATGACCTAGCACAAGGCCAGAACTCCTGGATCCCTGAATCCTCTTAGGGAACCCAGCTAATTGCTCATTCCCACTCCATGAGAGTTTAGCAATGTTCACACTTACAGCAAAACCTTTCAATGCACAGGTTTTGCCAAACTGGAGTGGATGTGATAAACTGCTTTTCCAGGTCACAGTTTTAGAAGAGCAGATAAATCCAAGTTGACAAACACTTAACCACCACCCCATTAATTAAAAGGCACAGAAGAGTGCCAGTGGGCCTCTGTACAAAGGCTCATGTTAACAGAACAGGTCAGGTTGGTGTCCTTACCTTAACCTTAATACAAGGTTGATGGGGACTCTCACATCTCCCTGTACCGGAGCTGCAGCAGGGGCTGCAGGTGGGGCCTGCAATAGGATTAAATCATTTTAAAGCAGGTTAACAATTCCTTGCTCTGCTTTTAAAAGAGATAACCTTGATCAGCTGTAGATACAAGTGAATGTTTAACTCATCATTGGAATCGTGACAGATCAATGAACCAGGAAAACTTCACATTTAACAGGAGGGTCTCTGCAATTGCCTTGAAAAAAATAAAAGCTGCACAACTTCGAGAAATGCCAAAATGGCAGGAGACTTCAGAAGTGCTAAATATAAAAAGATTACTTGCTTTGCATTAAAACTTAAGGTTTTTGAATATTAATGACAGCTTCAAGACCTCATGTGTTTTAATCCCTGCACCAAACATTTGATTTAAAAACCTGATACAAATGCATCAAGGAAAAATTTAATTGGCAGATTAGCATGTACTCTCAGTTACCCTTTTTCTCCCATGAAATCAAAGGCTTTAAGAGCATCTAGCAGCAATTTTATAGCTGCCTATTTTCAATTCTAAATCACTTCTGAGTAACTATCAGAATGTGTAATCAAATAATTTCATATTGGTTAGCAGCAGATTTCCAGTAGGGAGGATTCAGGAGTTGCCCTGCACTTGTGATATTTCCAGTACAGAGCTAAGCCACCAAAAAAAGCCAAATCAATCAGAGATGGGTCAGTCACTTGTACTACCCATGCTGAGCAAGGGTTTTACACCTGCAGGGACATGACAGACAACACCAAGCTGATAATTTAAGCACAGAAGTCTTGACCAAGTGTTTTTCATCTAGATTACTTGGGGGTTTTTTTCCACAAGAGAAAAAGAGAAAAAGAGAATAACCCCCTGTTTAAGACCAGCATTTTACTCCAAGGTGCTTTTGGCCCAGCAATGCAGCTCAGGGCTTCTGATTACAACCTGGTTTCTGTTGAAGCTGAAAAACCACCAGGTCAGTGAAAACAAACAAGGGTTCATGGAGAAGCCCAGAGCTCTGCAAAACAGTAACCAGTGAGCAACAAGAACCAGAGGAGAGCCATAAAGAATAAAACACTGACAGAGCTGTGAGGAAGAACATATGTAGAGCTATAAAATAGAGCATATTGATACTAAGAGCTATAGGGAAGAACACACTGCCATGAGTTCATGAAGTTCACCTTAAGACAAGCTACCAATAAATAAGGTACTGGCCACTGGTGGCAGATAATGTGCTAGTACATATCCCAGGTGTCACTGACACCAACATTGCTTCAGCCCTCACTGCTGCTGCTGTTTTAACTGCTGCAGAAAATTGAGGGATTAAATATTGGCCTTAAAGCTATTTTGATCTCACCAAGAGCATATCAAACTTCCACTGTTTCAGACTGCTCTAGCACATCTGGAATAGAACACCTAAGGGCAAAAAAGCTGGCAGGAAGGGTGTCTGCTCTTACCTGGGCTGCTGCTGGGGCTGCTGCTGCTGCTGGGGCTGCTGCTGCTGCTGGGGCTGCTGGAGGAGCCTGGCTGGGTGGAGGTACAGCAGTTGGAGGTTGTGCAGGTGCTTGTCCTGCAGCCTGAGGTAGTTCAGTAGGTGCCTGTGCTGGAGCACTGAGTGAAGAACCTGGAGGCTCAGCTGATGGAAACAGCTGCAAGCAAAAAGGAGTTTTAGTGAGAAAAGGAACTCAAGATTTCTGATTCAAGCACCAGCTTTCCCAGAAGTGCTTGTCTGCCACGTAAATCACTTAGAGAAGCTCAGTGCCAAGGGCATTCCCAGACCTCCAGGACATTAATGCTGATCCCAAGTTGGTGTTGAGGGGTTTAATGTGCCCTTATGTCCAGGGACCCATTCTGTCCTGACACATTCAAGTTTTACTCATCAGTAAACCAAGATACCAGCATGGCTGTGGATCTGGGACAAAAATTACATTCTGTGGCAAGGCTGTATGCACACAGATATCCAGCTGGGATTGGAGCACCCTATCCCTCAGTCCCCCTCTTTCCTGGAACCTGAGTCCTACTTATATTTCCAGGCAGCCATGAACTCAGAGCAGAGCAGCCCTACTTTGACTTATAGTTCCTTTCACAGAACAAAACCCAGCAAAGCAGTGAGATAACTCAGCTGTCAGCTGAGCCTTTGACCAAGCAAATGTCAGAGCAATGTGGGTATCAATGGAAAGTGAATTCAGAGTTCTTTAAATCACACTAGAGAAGATTTAGGATTGGACTTTGATCTCTTGCAAAAAAATGAAACCAACCAACCAACAACAAAAAAAAAAAACCTCAGCTGAAATGAATTTGAGGGTGGGAAAAAAAAGCTAAGTGGAAGTTTGATCTCTTTTTACCTCTGGTTATTCAGTACAGAGAAACCAATTTTGGCACAGAACCCAAAGAATGTCAGCTTGATGGCACTTCAGTGTGCCCTCCAGCTTACCCTGACAGGTTGTAGGAAATATAAAATACCTTCAATGCTGGAAACCTGGACAGGAGACCTCCAATGGGAAAATTCATCCCAAAGGGATTCTGGTTTTCAGTTTGGTTTTTTTTTTGTTTGTTTTGTGTTTTGTTTTTTTTTTTTTAGATTTAGAATTTATGTCAAATTTCAGTGCCAGAACTGTAATCTTTCTCAAAATCTCCCTTTATAAACACTTCTTGGAAACAAATGAAGAACAGGACAGCCCAACCCAAGACAAATTTCTAGGAGACAGCTCTGTTTATCTTTCAACACAGGTAGGGAAAAGACAGACATAACAGTCTCTGGAAGATAAGCTGTACCTACCACTGAAAGATGAGACATACTAATATTCCTAATGGAAGAAACAGTTCAGAACTGAAGAAAGATGATAAATTGCAACTGAAGTTGTGTTTGCTATCAAACACTACTACAGAATTTTTCACAATTCTGAGCACAGGTTCCAAACCAAAGAACTAGACAATGCAAACCAGACATCCTAAGGTTGTGTTCTGTTGGGTTTGTATAGTTTGGGTTTTTTTTTTTTAAGGAAATAAGACAGTTGTTTTGCTAGATTATTCTTGTGACCAATTCATTACCTTGCAACAAACAGACTTTTGCCACAGCAAGCTGACAAGACACACAACAAACTTACCTCAAGAAGAGCTCTTGGCATTACACAGTCAAGGATTCTGAGCTCTTCAAACAGAGCTAGATACTGCCTTCCACTTCACACAGCATTGCCCTCAAAGGCTAATCAAGCATGTTACTTAAAACAACAGCAGTAACTAGGAGTCATTTTTTCAAGAAGCCATTTGCAATTATAACTCACCTCAGAATTCTGTACAGGTTCTTTCACTCTGGGAGACTAAAAAAGAGAGAAAAAGATGTCATTGCCTAGACCACAATGAAGCTTACTGACTAGGAGGACTTGTCAGAACTATACTCAACATGAGAAACCTACATAATTGTTTGAAGTCCCACATGTGAATTAAGATGCATGATAAAAGGGACACCACACAATTTGCTGTCATATTGTACCACCCAGAAACACAGTCACATGTCAGAACTTGCAGCCATTATTTCCACAGTGGCACACAATACCCTAAGTTGCCATCACTGTTACTCATTTGCAAAATCCAGGATTCATGAAGATCACTCAGATTGGATCAAATGACTTAAGCATCAAGATGGGAAAATCCATTTTAAGCTATTCAAGTCTGGTAGAAAAAGATACACAAAGATCTGCCCAGCAGAATTCTGCTAGAAAAACAAGTTTCACTTAGGGAGGCAGTTTCTAAACCTGGCTTAAAGCATACAGAATCTTTGTAGGGTGGGAAGGGGGGAATCAGCCTTGCTTATGCTGTTTTTTAGAAGGAAATCCCTGGCCTGCTGTCCCTGCCCTTGGACCCTGCATTGTGCTGTGCCTTCTGTGAGAGAAAGCAGAGAACTGCAGGTAGGTGCACACACAACAGTGAAACAAAGACACCAGTGAAACAAAGGGGAAAGTGCAGGCAAAGCAACGTGACCAACTATTGCTTATCAGTAAAACAAAGATAACACTGCACTAGCTGTCTCACATGAGCAGGGAGGAATTGCCAAGTATTCCTGAAAAGCCCTGCATTTAAGAGAGCTTGGAACTTTGACTTCCAAACAAGAGCAGTTCCTATGTGGAGATAGGTGGGATGGTTTGGTCCATCCTGGGAATAAAAAAAAAACCAAACAAACCTGTTGTTTCTCCACATAATGGTTTAACAGGTTGCTCTTTGGACAGCACAAGCTGGACAGCAGAACATTAAGGCTCATCATGCCTCTATTCAAAGAGTTTCTCCACTAATTGAGGCCACTACCTTAATGAGTGCAGATCAGAGCAATTTAACATATGACTCAGAGGCTTCTTGTGAGAAAAGGTTAAGAAGTCTTACTCTCAAAACAGCAACTTTCAGAAAGATCTCTGGACAGTGGGGAAGGAACAGTTCCCTCAGCATGACTGTGTATAGGCAGTGTCAGGGAAAAAGTCACACAGGCAGAAAGGCAAAGCCTGAAATCCATCTCAGTGTGCTCAGCCTTCACTTGACACAGTTAGCATGTGGGATGAAAACCATGGCATTGCTCTGAGAGAAACAGCCCTGCTCCACACCTGCAGGCCACAGCTGCTGCAGTGCTCTTCCAGGAACAAAGCTCACATCCAAGAGTACCTGGATGCCTCAAGGAATTACATAAAAGGAGCTTGTCAGAAAGATCAGTGTGCTAAGCACTGTACAGATGAGTATGGAAACACTGGCCCTGCCCCTCAGCTGACAACTGATCCAGACAAATGTCACACAGAAGTGGTGAGAGCCAGCTGAATATGAGCCAGCAAGTGCCCAGGTGGCCAAGGAGGCCAATGGCACCTGGGCTGTATCAGGAATAGTGTGGCCAGCAGGAGCAGGGCAGTGATTGTCCCTTGGATTCAGCACTGCTGAGGCACCCTGAGTGCTGTGTTCAGTTTTGGGCCCCTCACTACCAGACACTGAGGGGCTGGAACGAGTCCAGAGAGGGGCAACAGAGCTGGGAATGGCTCTGGGAACAGCTGAGAGAGGTGGGGAGGCTCAGCCTGGAGATAAGGATGTTCAGGAGAGACCTCACACCACAACTCCCTGACAGGGAGGTGCAGCTAGATGGGGATTTTCCCAGGTAACAACTGAAAAGAAGAAATCGCTTCAAGTTGCACCAGGGGAGGTTTAGATTGGATATTAGAAAAGGTTTCTTCACTGAAAGGGTGCCCAGGGAAGTGGTAGAGTCACCATCTCTGTTGGTGTTCAGGAAACACAAGGGGGTGCATTTGGGAACAGGGTTTAGTGGTGAACACAGTGGTTCTGGGCTCTCAGTTGGACCCAACAATCCTGGAGGTCTTTTCCAATCTTAGCCATTCTATGAATTTATGAAACAGATAGACAGAAAGAAAACAGGACAAACATTAAAAAATATTTACCTAAGGCACAAATAGGATGACTTGGGGGACTAGTTCTAACTAATTTTGCTTGTGTAATGAAAAGTGATGTGAGTAAACAGTAAAATACGACCACACAACTCAGATTTATTGGGTAACAGAAGGTGCCTAATTTAAAAGTTCACAGAGCTCAACTGCTTCAATTTGAATTAAAAGTTTTAAATGCAGAGAGGAAGTTCAGAAGGTCTTTATATCACAAAGGTAATGTTGACCCAGCAAGTCACCATATTCAGTGAATTGAAGAGCTATTTCTGGCTCTGAGTATAATAAATATTTGCCCACTTTCAGGTGCAGTCCTAGGAAGAGACTTGTAAAATACAGGTTTGCACATATTAAATTCACCCTTCTTTTCCTGTAAAGTAGAAACAAGTTAAAAAACACCAACACTTTTTGTTTATTTAGATGATTTTATGCAGGTTAATACCTCAGTATTTTGGCACATTAAGTCAATCTGCAGGGTCTCCTTTTACTTTGTTGCTGACAGCAGTAAAATGCAGGTACAGATGGAATCACAGAATCACAAAATGGTTTGGGTTGGAAAGGACCTTTAAAAATCCTCTTCTCCACCCCCACTGAAAAAAAAGGTGCCACCTATTTAACACAAGTGATTCTACCCAACAACTCTGTTAAAATTGCAGAGGGATTTACAGATAGGGGTGTTTGAAATATGACCAAAACCACAGGATAAACACTAACCCTCAGTAACATCAGCATATTCATGGCAAAAGTTGGCAGTTTGGATACAAGTGTTAGGAATGCTTGAAAAGGAATCAAATTCAGGAATCAAGTAGTGAGGTCTGAGGTGCCAAAGTGCCCTTCCTGCAACACACAGGTGCCCCAGAGTGCTCTGTTACACATGGGGTGCATCCAAAATGAGAACACACATCTACAGGGAGATAACTGATTTAAGACCTGCTACTCCAACACCCTTCCTAAAGGTTTGCTGAATGGGAGATCTACAAGTAAGGGCCAAGCACAGCCCAAATGAGAGCAATCAGGACAGGCAACAGTACAAGGAAAATATACAAAGCATCAAGAAAAAAAACTGTCTTGGAAAGGAGCTTGTAAACATGTGTGTCAATCTGCTTTTTCCTGCCTGAGAGGAATGAAAAAAGTACTGTTCAAAACACTGTAAACAGTGTTAAGTCATGGTACCCTGAGCTTTGAGACAAGATACAACTTCCAAATAATCTCTGGAACAGAATTGGGGTATTTTACAATATTGCCTCCTAAAATTTGATAATATTTTGTATTCCTACAAAAGGAATTTAGAAGAATTCAGCTTAAAAAGCATCAAAGAATTTCAGTAGTAGCCACCTGGTACCAAGAGATTTTCCTTGATCACTTATAACATGAAGCTGGACACAATAAGCTCTTTAAGAATTCACAAGAGTTGCTGTCACAAATAATGCATTTACTGTATCAAGTGGCTTTTAAAAACCCAAGCATTTCAAAAGATGCTGAAAAGATGCAAAATCTTGCATTTAATATTTAAATGTCTTATTCACAACAGCAACAGAAGCCAGACTAATGAAAGAGAAATGAGAGAAGTTGTAAAGGGATAAATGCTTCAAACCAATACTTCTTTTTTTCCCTTTCATACTGAAAAGCTGCTTCTAAAAATCATTCACTGTCTCACTAATTCAATTAGAGGATGATTAAAACACAGTCCACTCCCAGCCACCTGCTGTAGTGAAAAGGGACCAACCAAACCATTATAGACCAAACCCACGCAGGTGACTGCTGGGGGAAACAACCTGAAAATTCATTGTAAGCTTTCAGCTGATCATTATGCTTTACTCCTGAGTTGTTGTGGGGGGGTATATGTGTTGGGAGAGGGCAAAGTGATGTTTTCTTGAGGATTTTCAAGCACAAGACTAATCACTCCTGTGACTTCTGAGATGCTGTGCAGTTTCCTACCAGGATTAATTGATTTCAATATAACTGGGGGGGCAGAACCAGGCTGTGCACGTTTCAGGCACCAGCCATATGAACAAGCCCTATTGATTTCAGCTCCATCCTGGAGAGGGCAGCAGGATAAAACCTCTCCTGACATTTCCAGAAGAAAGCATCTCAAGCAGTCAGCACCCTTAAAGGGAATATCCTAGCTGCAGTGAATTAGTATGCTGAGCTGGAAGCAGGCTGTCTGAATTAACATTTCCAATTATGCTGAACATCCCTGAATGAGAGCAGCTGTGCCCCACCACAATGACAGAAAAGATCAATACAATTTCTTCACCCTGCAGTCTGCTTTCTTTGCTTCAGCTCCCAACTTGAGGAAGGGATTACAGCTTGCTCTGTATCATGCTTAAAGCCATGTGCTTCCCAAATACTTTTAGACCTACCACAAATTGGAAAACAAAACAGACAGTGGTGTTTGAGGACCCACCCTGAGCTGTGAAATTGCTGCTCTGCCTTCTTCACTTTCTTCATCAAGCTCATCATCACTCCATTCCCAGCCACCATCTTCAGTTTTGTGAAGACGCCCGCTGGAGCCTGGGACCCTCCGGACCTGCTCAGCACAAGGACACAGAATTTAAACCTCAACCAAACAGTTTCTACAGCTGATTTTAGAATAAATAGCACCAGAACATCTTCAGTTTGCATCACCTGACATGGTACCTCATTATTTTATTGAAATGAATAGCTCTACCTAGAAAAAGCTGTACTGTAGGAATTAATGTGAATGCAAGCACAAAAAATAGTACAAGTCTAACAGCAAGAGCCCAGGAGGTTTTCAGTACCTTTTTGGATCTTTCAGTGATTGTTGGTGCTCTCTGTAACATCTTCTCTTGTAAAAACTCTTTATTCTGCAAAGAAAAAAAAACCAAACATTTGCATTGCTGAAAATG
The DNA here is from genome assembly GCF_009819885.2 of Catharus ustulatus. Lineage (NCBI taxonomy): Eukaryota > Metazoa > Chordata > Aves > Passeriformes > Turdidae > Catharus > Catharus ustulatus. The sequence goes on along the minus strand of NC_046221.1, from coordinate 4,521,487 downwards.
TCCTTTGATGCCTTCACTGTCTCTGATAAAGGAATTGTTCAGCTGTTTCTAGCAAAAGTGGTTTACATGTTTCATCCCTATTCTCCCAAGGATATTAACCACTCCCCCACTCTGGGCTGCAGGATGTGATGTTTCATCTAAACACCTTCTTAGTTAACAATGGCACTCTCCTTATGCAAAGTGAGATGGAATTAACAACTGAGGAGCAGGATATTATTCTGGTTTATTTGGAAATACACACATTATACTGCAGTTTCTGGTACCCTGCTGAGGCATTTGGCATTCTTCCACTTGCAGATACTCCACCACCTGGATGCAACCCCTTTGCTTTATCTTACTCCTAAATTTATGCCTGTCCAACTGTCAAAGGCAAACCTCAGACGGATTGGGATGCAGTGCTGGAGTAAACAGGAATTGGGGCAGCAAGATTTAAAGTGGCTGAAAAAATGTACAGCATTTATGTTTAGAGAAGAAGTAAATGCAGTGATCACAACAGACTGGATATTGAGGAACTGCTGTGATACTTCATTGCATTAAATGTCCTCTTCAGCAAATGTGGGCTCCTGAGAACACAATTTCCTCACTGCTGAACTGTGGGGTCAGGGGAAGCAGGGCAGTCCAGGCCAGCAGCCTGGCCCTTGGCTGGGTGTTCCACACCACAGCAGTGCAATTGGAAAGCTCTGCTGTCCCTGCCCACACAGAGCTCCCAGAACTCCCCCAGGATAGCAGGATGGAGAGTCTCAGGACACACTCTGTCATTCCTGATAAGTGGCTCCCAGCACTATCAAACCATACTTTTGCATAGCCTAGATGGTATTTAAATATATGACTCAATATAGATGTATAGAAGTCTCACTCTTCAGCCCTCAAGTTGCAGCTGTCAGTTTGGCAGTAGCTGATGTGTGACAGTAATTTAACCCCAAGTGTGAAGTGGCACACGTTTGCACTTCAGAGGCTGGGTTAAGTATGGCCTCGTTTACAATAATGTTAATTTTCTATCACCACCCATGCTAATATGTTACTCTCCAGCAGCTTAATGAAAGCACCAAGGAGATTTAACACACAATGAAGTGTAACATGAACCAGAACTTGCAGAAGCAAAAGGAGAAAGGTCAGCAATGTGTAAACCATCTTGTCACTCTGGACATCCTGCATACAGATGCAAATTAATCAGCTGCCTAAAATCCCACTATGGACAGTGAAACCCCAGTTAATGCTGTCAAGAGCCCAGGTATCAATTAAACTTGCCCTAAAACAAAATTCTGCATTTCATCAACTGGATCACCCTCTAAACTTCCCTATTTCACAGAATTTCAAATCACACAATACCCTGAGTCAGAAGGGACCCACAAGGATCAAATCAGCTCCTGGCCCTGCACAGGACACCCCAACAATCCCACCTGAGAGTGTTGCCCAAATGCTCCTGGAGCTCTGGCAGCCTTGAGGTTGTGACCATTTCCTGGGGAGCCTGTTCAGTGCCCCACCTCCCTCTGAGGGAAGAACCTTTCCCTAATATCCAAACTAAACATCCCCTGACACAGCTTTGGGCCATTCCCTCGGGTCCTGTCACTGGTCAAAGAGATCAGCACTTGCCCCTGCACTTCTCTTCATGAAGACAAAGGGCAACTGCCCCTGGTTTGCACCTGTTAAGATTTCTGTCAGCTTTAACAGGGCATCCAGCTCCTGTACAGGCATCTGCTGTGGCCAATTCCATTTAAGCACCTTAATCTGGGAGTTGAAAACTACTGATTAATTGGTGATGCTGCTGTGCTATGCCAAGTATGCAGTCTCCTTTTGACAGTGTAATCTGCATTCTGCTATAAATCTTGTGCACTTTGATCACAAAAAAAAAATAAGCAAACAGAAAACATTCCCCATGGCCATGGAAATGCAAATCCTGCCCTGTGTTACTCTGTCTGTCTCCTGCAGTAAGACCTTGCTGCATATGCACTAATCTCCAGGCAGTAATTACATAATGCTCCCTGGCAGCTCACTCCAAGGCTAGAATTGGGAGTTTCCCACTGTTTTGTATCACAGGATGAAATATCTTTAGGTAGCTCTTGCACAGTGGGCCTCATTCAGCCCCTAGCACACAGACTGATGATGGAGTTTACCAAAATCTAAGTGACACTTGCTGCAGCAGAGACCTTTATGGTTGGACAGGCAGCAAGGATGGCACCACTACAAAGGAAGAACAAACCCAAAAGGCACTGAAAGACATTTAAATGCTCAAGAATTCCTAGATAATTTCTGTTAACAACAGCATACACAAGAAATACAGAAAGGGGATTTTATTCTGCTCCTTCACAAAGACCCATTCAACTCACTCAGCTCTGCTGGCTCCAAGTGAAAGAGCCCACACTCCTACCAGTAAAGCTGTCACCCAACACCTATTATGCTTCTGAAAAGTCCTTTCCACACATCAGTTTAGGAAGTGTTTTCTTACCTTTGCTTTTGTGAAAAATTTGTGTCTTAGGAGTTCTGCTGCTGTTGGTCTGTCAATAAAAACAGATGCAGAAAAGACAATTATAAATGCTCTCTTTCAACCCAAGGGTCTTCCAGGCTGCTGCAGCTTGTTGGCATCTTGTGAGGGCATCAGCTTCTCCTGTATAATTCCCCTAAAATTAATGTATTCCAAGTAAATTTTACACCAGCAATCTTTTAAATTACTCAGTGTATTCTGAACAAGGCCTATTCTGTTCAAAAGCAATGAATAGACTGGTGGGGAGAATTTCTCCTATTTTGATGCTGAACTTGAGACTCTTAGATAACAGGATCACAAAAAATTTGCTCAAAATGGAAACCATACAATCATCACTGGAGTGCAGCACTCACCCTGTGCAAGTAACAGTTATTTCAGAGAAACCTGATTAAATGTGTGTAATTAATTCTGTTAAACACAGGCAGGATGATCAATCTTGGTCTAAACATGAACAAGTACAAACTATTTTCCCTTTTAAGTCAGACTTCAGAATAAATATTGGAAAATGAGAGCCATCCCTTGGTGGATTTGGGAGGAATTTGCCAAAAACTCAATCCTACATGACAAAGTGGCAGCTTAGAGCATTTTGCACACTTCAAACAGTGCTTAAATAGTAACAGAGTTTAATCAGGGACTTGCAAATCATCACAGGGTTTATTTCACCACAACAAAAGGCATCCACCTTAGAACTGAAAAAGCAATTGCACTAAATTCTCTTCCCATGCAATATGAGTCAGGAGGATGCCAGTGCCTGTAAGAAGTGTTTGAGGAGAGAGGTGTGCCACAATTCAGTGATTATACATAATCTGATCAGCACACATCCTAACCTGCAAGGATAGGATATGCTTTAGAAAGGTGAACAAATGTCATGCTGGGAAAAAAAAAATCCAGCTCCCAACTTTTATCAAGCACTGGATTCATTAAGCATTTCAAGTGTAATGCTTGTTAGAAGAGACTCATTGCACAGTGCGTGAGAAGCTTGTGTTCCTGGATCTGACACAAGAGGGAACTGAAAAATGTCTTCATTATTATTATTTTATGAAAGCACTTTTTCCTTTCCAGAATTTAGTCTGCTTACTGAGGAGGAAAGAAAAAAAACAACCTAAGAGGTATTAAAAATGGCACAGCACGCACACCATCCCCTTGGTAATATTTCCTACGTCACTGAGTAGTCAAGATACTGCTCAAGGAAGGCTGAAAGTGTCATCAGGTCACTTGTATTGATGAAAATATGTTGGTAAAATTTACCACTGTTTTTCCTGATTTCCCATCCAAACCAAGTATTACATATAATTAAACAAGTCAAAACTACACTGAAAGCCTTCTTTGCACTGGCAAATTTCTAAAAGTTTATTTATGTAGTTGTGCAAGTAAACACATTTCCCAACCTGCAATTTCTGATTTATGAACACAAAGCAGTTTTGACTGGGAACAAAACATGAACTGAAGTCACCTGCTGGAGGTGGCCAAGGGAGGATGGCCCTACCCAGGCAGTGGACTGGGATGCACTCTCATTAACCCAAATGGAAAATGTGTGCCCTAGCCAGGCACAGTGCCAGACATTTATCCATAAAAATAAGGACAGCCAAGAGAATTTGTTGCCACACAGCAAGATTGCTGTGTTCCTTGTGACTGAAAGGTTGAAGGGGCAGAGCATAGCAACTTCAAAAAATAGGGAACATAATGATGTTTGTGAGTTTGGGTTTGGGTTTTTTGTTTGCATATTTGTTCGAATTTATGTTGGTGTGATCCATTCTTACCTTTTTTCAGGGTCTTTCTGTAGGCACGATGAAATCATCTTCCTAAATGATTTCCCATATTTCTTCAGCATCTCCTTATCTTGCACACCAGTTTCCAAAGATGGAGGATCGTTTTGTAGTGTCAGCATTAAAACCTGAAATAATTATTGCTATTGGCAGTGAGGTTTTCCTTGGGCTGTGTTAGAGACAGATCTCAGGAAAATGTATTTTAGACAAGCACTTTCATCAAGCATCTGTTGACAACAAAGACCCACAATTTAAGTTACTGCTTTCCATCCCACCTTTGGTCCACACTGCAGTTTATGGGCCAAACTCAAGGCTAGAATTTGTTTTCAGGTCTGTTTTAGGGGATTAAAAGCACAAGCAGAGCAGAACTTCTACCAGTTTTCCTCATTTGAGATGAGCAGTTGTTCAAGGCTTTTGATTCAATGTACCTCCCTGAGGTATTTCTTAGCTAGAAATCAAATTACAGACAGAGGGGGAACATGAAAAAAATCTACAAGTTCACTTCCATGTACCAATGTGACAGCAGGTGAAGACATTCCTCACATAAGCACCCATCAAACCAAACTAGTTCTTTCCCTCACATCACTTAAATATTCTGAAGGAAAGGAGAAAATTACTCATTTCCATTTCCACTTGTCACCTACATACAGATGAACACCTATTTTTAGAAAAGGAAGCAGCACATAGCACATTTAAATAGCTTTCAACAGCTATATTGCTTAGGGCAGCAAAAGCCCATCAATCTAGCTGAAATTATACAGCTCATGACAGAATTCCCTGCTTTCTTCCCCACTCCTTGAAGGGTCACTTAATGCATGAGTAATTTTGCTGCCTAACAAAATTAATCTGCAGTGCAATACAATTACATTCAATAAATAAAATAGAGAAGTCTTCTTGCAGGCTGCATGACTGGAACCCAAACCTCACAGAAATGGGGACTCAATTCTAGCTAGCATATGACAGCACTAAGTAGGTGCTGTTGATACTAAACAGATGATGTTGGTATTCAAAGCTTCATCCTGTGCATTCAAACCACAATAAATAGAATTACAACTTGCAGAAGCTGCTGCAAAATGCTACCAATAATCACAGCCCAGGAGCAAGTATCAATGAAACCAGCAGCATGGAAATCAGCAGCACTTGTCCCTGAACTGCTCTCTGCTCTGTCACAGCCACTGGTACTGTAGGAAGTTTAATGGCATTTCTGAACTACTCAGCCTCTCAACAGGCTCTGCACATAGATGACAATTCTTAAAAGTAATTCTGTTCTACAAGAGTTAAACCTGTGCAGAGCCCATCCATTTGGCATGAATGTGTCTGAGTTAGGAGCAGCTGGATTTCCAAATGCCATTGTAATTGTGGTGTGGGAGGGGATGCACCCAGGCCCTGAAGAAGTGACACCCAACTCCCACAGCACTTCAGCAGTGAAGACTTAAAAAATGGGAGCTTGCTCACAGTGTCACTGAATGGTTTGGGTTGGAAGTGACCTTAAACTCATTGAATTCCAATCCCCCTGCCACACACAAGGACACCTTCCACTAGCCCGGGTTGCTCCAATTCCCACCCAGCCTTGAACACTTCCAGGGATGTGGCACCCACAGCTTCTCTGCTAACATGTTCCAGTGCCTCACCACCCTCACAGTAAGGAATTCCTTACTCACATGTAATCTAAATCTCTCTTTTCAGCCACTCCCCTTTGTCTATCACTACCTGCCTGTGTCAAACATCACCCTCCCAGTGCCAACAACAGAGGGACTTGACACCCACAGGCCTCATATCCCAGCTCCCTGCTCTAACCATGAGCCTTGAGAGTAGAACAGGCTCTCCACATTCTTGTGTTTGTTCCAAAGGACCACACATCCCAGGAAAAGAACCAAAGTGGCCTTCAAGAGGGGAGGCCAAAGGGGCTTAAAGTTTTGTGATTGAGACTGGGCCTCATCAGATATCACAAAGGAAATAAGGAAAAATATCTCAAAGCTTAGTGGGACAGGATGCTTCAGACCTCAACTGATGGGTGTCAACTCCTAACTTTGAGAGGTACCCTCCCTCTGAAACAGCAGCATGTTAGAAGCAGCTCCTGGTTCAGCAGTCAAGAGACTGAGTTAGCCAAATTTCTAAAGTGATCTAAGGTTCAAGATAATTGAAAAAGAATTTTGATGTGTTGAGGTTTAAATACGAACATGTCTTTAATTTCAACCTTAATAAAATATTATTGTCGCCAGTACCACAGTTTCATACTGATGAGGTACTTTGAACTGGGTCAGAGATTGACAGGATTGTCAGTGTTAAACAAAATTAAACATTATTTCAGATTCTGGTAACATGAGAGGTATGGAGAGTATGTCTGAGAGGCACTGAGAAGGATTATCAGTGAGGAGAAAGAATGGCTAGCCAAGTGTCACTGGGTGCCCCTAAGGCATTCTGGATCATTATTTATAACCCTAAAAACATCTGCTGACTTCAGAGGTTTAAAACACACAGCACTTTCCTTAAGAACAGTGAGACTCAGGATCTAAATAAAAACTGCAGTTTCAGATAATGCTGATGAAATGGCGTATTTTTAAAAGGTGACTCAAGATACATCCAAGAACATCCCGATCCACAAGTGCAGGTTGAAAGGACAACATGCTAAGTTGGGAGGACAAACTCTTCTGTACAACAGGCTAGCCAAATTCCTGGGAACATCCACAGAACACACTGATCCCTTAATTTCCATGAATATCTGGAGATCTGCTCACCTTCATCGGTGGGTATTTATGGTAAGGAGCTGCTCCCGTAGCCAGTTCAATAGCAGTGATCCCAAAGCTCCAGATGTCTGCCTTGAAATCATATCCTCTGACCTGGAAAAATATTAGAGCATGTTATCATGAGCCTCTTGCTGTCCTACATTAATTTCACACACCCTTTCCCCATGAATTTGGAAAGGCCAGCACTACAGAGATGGAAACACTTCCTCCCTTCTCTCCCCCCAGCTCCTCTTTTTAGAAGTCACAGTCTGGTGAAAATCATGATTGTGCACTGTACAACCAGGATTGCTCTGCCATAAACTCCACTGCAGAACATAAAGGGGCACTGGGCTCAGGCTCTGACTTCCACACACAGACACAGAGTCATTACAGAGTGTAATAAAACTCTCACAGTTAATAGATGGACTGCTACCCCTTGGGACACCCGCCTCACTACACTTTTAGTCAACCACTTAATCAGCCTGACTGCAAATATGCTCCATCCTGGAATTTCACAACACACCAGCCCAGTAAAAGCCCCTCATTCCTGCCTGCAGACTAATGTTTCCCTCCACTAATTAACAGTAGCTTCTGCACTTGACATTAAACACAGGCTTGTTCAGGAAAATTTATAGCATTTACTTCCCCTCCTGCACAGGAAAAAATATTTCATATGCCAAAGCAGGGGAGAGACATTATGTCCTAACTTCAAGAGCAGCTCCCAAAATCAAAGTGTTTTGGTTGCTTAGGATGGTTTGTGTTTCTTGTCACTGCACTATGGAAAAATGAAATTTGAATCAGAGCAGAGCTAACAGGGGTGCTGTGCTCAGTTAACCTAACAAGCTTCAGAAAGACACTCCTTGTGATGCAGCCAAAAAGCATTCCCCAAGCTACCTTAAAGATGATCTTGAATCTTGGCAAACTAACAAAAACCCCTCCTGCACTATTTGTCATGTAATACTAGAGCTGGACTGAAACTTGTTATAGAGACAGGAATTTATATCTTGCACTGATTTCTTCCACCCTGTAAGCACAATTTTCATGAGTCCAAAAAGGCTGAAATGTTTCTTGAAGTGTCTCAGTTTATAGATGCCATGACTTTGAACAGATTTCAAGACAGTTAAATAAGCAACAGATATCTAGTAACATTTAAAAGAGCACAGGACAAGAAGAAATACACTGCAAAGGTGGTTTTTTGCCTTCCCATGCTATTTTTAGGTTTTGAGAATAACTTCTGGGCATTTCTTAGCTCCATCTTTGAGTTACTCTTGCAGTACACCAATACACTGTAGAATTCTCAATTTCCTGACAAGATTTTAACTTTTTTAGTGCAAGGTTTTTTCATTATTTCATATAATCCTGCTTGCAAGTGAAAGCTATAAAGCTCAAAACTGTCTGCAGCAGTTCATCTTGACATCTGTCCAATACATTAGTCACCACCCTGCAGTTAGTTTGTATCAACATTTATTTTTCTCATCAACTTCTTTTTTTTTGCCATAAATGCATCAAGCGAGCATACATTAAAAGACAATGTTGAGCAATCAAATATTAACATTCTGAAAGAATTTAATGGTGCTGAAGTAAACCAGATGGAATTGGGTCGATAATATCTACGTTTGAAAGGCCAGCCTGGAGCAAGCCCTCTGTCCCTGTTCCAGGCTGGATCCAGGGGCTCAGAGTGACACCTGCTGGAAGGCAGCAAGATCATCGAATGGACACTGAGGGATTTCACATCAGCTTCACCAGCATTCCAAATACTGCTTTACCATGATATTTGGAACTGGTTAGATGTGCACAGCCTTGCTGGAGGTACTGCACTCAGTAAAAAACTTATCTCCTTTGGAAATATTTGTGGGGATCCACCCCTCGCTTTGTTACTGAAATCTTTATTTCCCGTTTTTAGCTCCATCCTTAGGGGATTTTTCCCTTTTGTCCTGAGGATTGCAGCTGCAAAGAGCCCAGACAGCACCATTAGGTCCTGGCCAGGCTGCTGAGCCTTGGGCATGACACACAGGACAGAAAAGCAAAGGACAGCTCTGGTCTAGCTTCAGAAACACCAAATGCTCTATTTTGATTTATTTTTAACTCAGCACTAAATAAAAAAATCTAGAAGAATGTGACAGTGAAGCAGCAGCTCAGATTCCAGTTTGCAAAGACAACCCTGACATGGCAAGTGTGGTTTTACTCTGCCCTGATGGACCTGCACTCTGAGGAGGTGCTGGAATGCACCAGCCCCTCAGTGCCACCATGGGGAGCCACTGAAAAGGGCAAACATTGAACAATCCTTAATCAATAATCGATTTAAGCTACTCCAAAATTATCTCCATTCCTCAAAAAGATTTAGGTGTAGAAAAAGATGCATTAAAATGCCATTTAATGCACTCAGATTTAGCTGCATTTTAAATACAGATATACATGGGGGTCTTACTTCAGATCCTTTCAAGCTTCAAAATATTTTATTGGGAACAATAGCAAGGAGAAATATATCAAGGTGGATTTACTTTAACAAAACAAATTCTTAAATATTTTTGTTTAAAAAAATTTGGAAAGAAAAAAGGAAACCCATTTATAGCCAGTTATATTTCTGCTTAGCACACCTGTCAGAAATTCAGGTCTCTATCAAACTGATTTTAAGGGGATGAGGGATAAATTTTGGAATGTTCATGGCAGTGAACATCAATGCCATCAACAGCTACTGCAAATGCCTTGGTAAGACTGTGGTGTTTTCTCTGTGAATCTTGCTCAGGAATGGGCAGCAATTTTACATTAAACAAAGTTTGCAGGTGTCCTTCATCAGAAGTCACACAGACAAAGCCTCTGTAGTTTGGTCTAGAAGCAGTGGAGGACAAAAAGTGACATTTCTCCATGGGCAAGTGGAAGAAGTGTGCCATCTTTTAGTGATCCAAAAGAGCAGAGGAAGAAGGGGGAGATGCAAGCACTGCTCAGCATTTACTCACAAGCCAAGAGAAGTTAAAAACCTGAATGAAGTCAAATGCATGTTATTACACTGAATTAACTCCCCACTCTGACATGTCACAACTGCCCACCCCAAGTTCCTGTGTTTGCAGATGCAGAAGAGCACGTTACTGAGCTGTGAATCTGCATATTTACCACGTGTGGAACTATTTATATTCTATCTCACATTCATGCAAAAGGGAGGGGCAGGTTCATCTTCTTTATGCAACTGAGCTGTCTCATCCTCACCTTAGGCAGGAGCATGAAGAGAAGCAATGGGGCAAAAAAATCTACAAAATACTTAACATTCCCCAGTCTGACTGCAATAGGCAAGTTAAGGAAATCCTGTGGTTTTAAGAAAACCCTTCAGGATGTCAATTTATCATCTTAGTTAGAAATAAATATCATTGCTGATAGCAGGGAATTCCAGGTGCAGATCAGTTCAGAGGACACTGGGAAAAACAATTCACCTGTTCCATAACTTCTGGAGCCATCCAGCAAGGTGTGCCCACAAAGGTTTTCCTGACTTTATTCCTGGTAATGTCACCACCAGTGGCCAGGAACGCACTAACACCAAAGTCTGAAAAAAAAAACAAAAGGAGAATTTATTAAGAACACATCCTGAGCAAACTGAAGGGCTGCCCCTTCTTTCCCCTCATATTCCCAGCCACCTATTAAGTACCAGACCATGCAGTCACGCATGAGGGGTTTCCTAATAAAGGAGGAATGATCAACAGTTAGCTAAGTGCTGGTACATGAACTGCCATTCAGCAGTTCACCATTCAATTGCTGGGGACAGCAGAGCTCTCAGCCCTGGCCGGCAGAGAGGAAAATTCCACTTTGCATTACAGCCCACTGGTCACATTAGAGCCTGCCCACACTCCCCCAGCAGCCCTGCTGCTGTACAAACCTGCCCTGCCAGCCAGAGCTGTATTTACATTTGCATACACACATAACTGCACTGACCCTCAAGCAGCATCCTGCAACACCCACAGCAATCAAGTTGGGTGCAGAAAAAGTGCCTTGAAAACATTTCACTGTCCTAACTGAGGTATCAGCCCTTTATTTGGATTTTTTATTACCAGAATATGCTTTATTTGATAATCCTCCACGGTTGAAGTGTTCAGTGCTTTAACAGGACCTTGGACTGGTTCCTGATAATACTGAACCAAACAAACCAGCCTGAGTGTCCCAGGGGAGCCTCAGAGACTGATTCACACCCTGCACAGCATCACCTCACCTGGAACACCTTCCACAAACCAGGGTGCACTCACTGGTAATTGCACTTCTTGGAATAAATCACTCTTTTTACATGAAAACTATGCCCTAACCTCATGTTTTATGCATTAAAGAATGACATGGAAAATAGAATCTGTTACCAGTAGCAGCATACAGGGACAGCAATGGGATAAAGTGTGTTTGTTCAGAGAAAAGCATTACAAAAGATCTGGCAACCAAGTCGTTCAAGAGAAGATGGCACTTTGTTTGGAGAAAAAAAAAAAGACAGAGAAACTTAATATAGAACTGTATTTTTTCCCAACCTGTTCCAAGCTACACTATTTATGTATTGCTGTATTGCAGGCCTGCAAGGGGCCTATAAATCAATATATAACTCAATTCCCCATAACTTAATCCACATACATTTTTTTTCAGCACAGTACAAGCAAACATAATCTCAAACACCAATTTTGATGACAGACTTGGAGAGCAATTCTCTGAAATTCCAGGGATATTTAACATAAAAACAGAACACTATTGATCACAACTGGTTTGAAAATTCTTGAAATGCTGTTGGCAATGCAAAATGTAAAAACTTTTGCCTCTGTGGCCAGAGGAGCTAGACTTACTCCATGACTTAAGGATGTTAAATTGAAGAATTAACTGCAATATAAGATCCCTCCTTATAATCTTATCTATATGAGGACTGTCCCCAGTTCCTCTGCCTCACACCAGCAGTGCAATAAGCCACTTCTCATTAGGATTTCAGTATTTAAAAAACACCTCTGAAGTTATCACTCAGAAGATGCTGAAAGCTTCCAGCTCACTTCACTTAGAGACTTCAGGACAGGAATTAGTGCTCACTGAAGTACTGGATGCAGGTAACTACAAGATGACATTAAAGAAGGTTACATAGAAATCACAGAGCTGAAACCAGCACTAACAAAGGCTTATCATTAAGATTCAGCTCTTCCAGATGTGTTGTCCTGTTCTTTTTCTGTCCCCAAAGGCATCTTAGCTTCCTGATCTGCTTGAAGTTTAAGCACATCTACATGGATCACTGTCCCCATCAGTACTGCAATGTGAATCTTCTGGAAACCTGCACTTTTTGCAACAGTGGTTTCTGCTTTGAGATTTTCCATGTGAGTATCCATCATCTTTGCTTTTCTCAGAAACTGCAGGAGCTAAGAGATTAAGAGTAAAGCTGCCTTTCACTGCTCATTACAGGAAGCCTCCCAAGATCTATTGTTCTAAACACAAGGGCAATTAGAAGTTCTTTTAAATAAGGTAATACTAACAGAAACTTGTCCAAGTGCCATCAGCATTTTATTGTGATGTGCTGTATTTGAACTTGCACTTGCACATATTATCTTACCTCAAGTTTCCATGCAGTCATTTTGAGGGGAAAGGAAATGCCATTCAAAGCAAAAGCATTCCAGCAGTAAAAACACAAGTCCTTCACACAGTATTCACCACATCTCACATCAAACATGGGTTTATAAATTCCAGATGGAAATTAGGCCCCTACATCTGCCATCTGAAGGAAGCTTAAATGGAATTAAAGTTTATTTCATTACATGGTTGATTTATTTAATGTTTTCCCAAATAATTTCCCTCATTTCCAGTGGGCTAAAACAGGCTCAAACAGCCTGTACTACTCCCCTGTAAGGAATGACTTTGAGACCATCTTCTCAAATGTCATCTTACTAACTTTATCCAAGCCCCAGCTATTCAGATAAGAATGTGCCTGCTCTCAGGAAATATCTGCAAAGCAATAAAACACAACCTCAACCACAAGTTTGGGTTCAATTCCTACTTCTGAGCAGTTGGGACCATCTGCACCTCAGTCTCTCTGCCCCCAGAAAGGTTAAAACAGAACCACGTTATTGCAAATTAATTTAACTCTAGAAAATGGGAAAAGCCATGAAATTCAGGATAGCTCTGAAGTGTTTACACATTTGTACTCCTCCTTGGCAGCTCGTAGTTTATATTGGCTCACTACAGTGATAACTGGAAAGGACTGAATCACCAGAGACAGGGAGGAATTGGAAACAGTTGGAGCTGGCTTGTAATACCAGTAACCACCACTGCTGGGGATCCAGTGACTGTCAGACATCCTAAAGGAGCCCAAAAACTGTAGACTTCCAGCAATGTGATAGCAAATAAGTCTCCAGGGTGTCTGGATGAAAGTGGTGGGATTTTTTTTTTCCAAGGAGTGTAGGAAAGATTAATCTGTTGAAGCTGTTTCAGTCATTTAAACCCAAAGATTGCTAAAAAAAAAAACCCATAAAGATATATATCTCCAGACTCAACACAGCAAAATCCAGGCTGGGAATGTCAATTCTGCTGATGCAGGTTCTGCACAAAATATGGCCAATTTTGTCTCTACAGCAGAAACACGTGTTGCAAACCATACAGGACACTCTACAGTGGCACTGAAGCTGCAGAGTAGTGTTGGAAACAGCAATGCCATGAGGCAACAATTCCTGGGACCAAGGTATCCAAATTGTCAAACTTAAAAACTACTCTGGTCACTCAGGAAATGTAGAAGCTGAAAGGGAAGACCCAGCACAAACAACTCAGCAACACAAGAATGCAGTGGCAGGAGCACATCACAACAGGTACCACTGCAGGTGTGTCTCTCAGGAAGATACATTTCTACCATACTCTAGACTGTTTTATCCAAATTTAAAAGTCAGCTGTTAAAGATAATCTCTCCTTGGCCATCTCATATTGTAGTATCACCTTAATCCTAAAAGCCCAAGTACCTGTTACTGGGTGTAGCCATCTACAAGGTACACAGAAAGGAAAGAACAGAAGAATGTGCACCAAGAGCCAGGACCAAAAACTGCTGATATCAGAAGGGCTCCTACAGAGTTTGGTGTGCTTGAATCAGACCCTAAAGACGTTTTCAACTTCAACAGGGGCAGAAAAAACAGAATAATTAAATCTTGACTTCAAAATCACTTGGAGTTGTCTTTAAACAAGAAGCATTTCAGGAGACAACACTAAGTGTTCTTTTTCACTGGTTACCTTCCTTCTTGTTCAGTTGTTCACCATCAGAAAATATCTGCTGTTGTACTTGGTGCTCTCCTGTAAACCTTAAAGCTTTTAGAGCACTGAAGATGAATGAACCTGGCAGCAAGAAGAGGAAGGCAGTGATAAATAGCAATTCTGCGCTGAGAACGCAGCAGGTGGTAGGACACCAGATAAAAGGAAGATTAGTGGAGAACAAGAATCAAAGGCTTCTTTCCTTTTAAAGTCTAGATGGATGCACAGTGGTATTGGATCTGTAAATGCACACTTGTCCTCCTACTCCACAAAGGAACTTCAGGATGACAAAGCCCAGGCTGGGTGACGCCACCCACCGCCCTCAGAGACGTCCACAAGTGGTTTCAACAAGCAAACAATGCAACATCTCTTCAGGGAACACAGATAGTACAAGTGACAAAGAAAAAGTTATTTCACAACTCACTGCTGCAGGAGAGGCCCTAAAAGATTCCACCAAGCATAGAGAAAAATACTTGAAGTTTTTTTAATTTTTTTTGAAAGGGAGAAGAAGCTCCAAGGTGTTCATGATATAAAGCAGGCTCCTCGAGTGAGCCCTGCAATCAACACTCCCCTCCCAAGTTAGATTTGTGCCTTGCCCCTTGTTCAGGCAATTTCATCTCCCAAAGTGAGAGTTTCCTAAGGGAAAGTGGGGAATGACACTGCCTGCATCATAGCTCGATGTTTATGCAGAGCGCTATTTTAGTGCAATGAATTAAGAGCAGTCAGGAACACAGCGAACCGGTGACAAGCTGGCATGGATTTGTGGAAAGTTACACAAATTCAGTTACACAAGTTTTGCCTGGCCTTAACTATCCCCGTTTTATAAATAGATAAAGAGAGAGGGGTTAGGCAATTTGCCCAGGATCAATTAGCAAGTCCTGAACGACTTAGTGAAATCTCTATCTACTTCAACTGCTTGGCAACACAGCCTGCCCAGGCCATGGCTGACACTGTGGCACCTCGAGAATTCTCTGGTTTTAAATCCCAAAGGGGTTGTGTTATTGTCTCCACAACCAAAAAAATCCACACATGGAGGGATGTGCTCCTCTCAGACACTTGTATCGTCACATTCAATCTCCAAGAGATGGGTGACAGCACTATTTAATATCCCAGTGGATAAAATCAGAGAAAAAAAAAATTAAGTCTGCTTTCAGTATCAGTAGGATGCTCACATGCCACAGCTGGAGAGTGCTTCATAGTGAGTGAGTCTCATGCACTCTGGGAGATTTTCTCCTCAGCCTCTCCCATCCCTTTCCAGTCCATCAAGATGTTCACTTCATTTCACAGTAATTTATAGGTCCTGCATAATTAAATAAACTGACAAATGCAAAGCTTTGCTTACTGTAAGAAGCCATCTCCTGGTTTATGCATCAATACTGGTGCCAATGCAGTTTTATGTTGACAGAGTGTTTTTATCCGTGCACTTTTAGACTCCAGGGAGACGATAAATGCCAGGGCAAAGAGGTTTTATGTTCTGATTAAAAGAAATGAAGTAATTGCCATGGAGAGGTTGGAACACAAAAGAACATGGCTATCTCCATTTAGATTACAACCACTGTCAGCACAGCCCTGAACAATGGTATCAGGGAGAGAGTCCTGCTCTCTCCACAAGACAGATTAATCCAGTGTGAAGGAGAACACTCCAAACTGAGAAAGCAACACTCTGAATTGTAACAGGTTCCAAAAACTTGGTGCCAAGCCACAAGTCCAAGCCAGTGCCCTTGGGGGAAAAAAAAGAAATGTTAAGATAGAAGCAAACTGCCTCACTTTAGGTCTCACTAGTCAGCTGGATCTGTTAAAGGCAATTTTCCCCTTGGTTCAGTGGATGCACTTTTTGAAAGCCAAAGGAACGACACAGTTAAAAATAGAGCCATGAGTAAAAATAAGACTTGGGGAGGAGTTTCAAGCTGGGAATTTGTGCAAGCCATTAGAGGAATTTTTAGAATTCCCACTTCCAGCAGATGCCCCAGAACTCACAGATCTCTCCATCTCCTTACCTGGAGCCACTCAACTGACAGTGCTCCCACAGTGGCTCTCCCCATATGCACAAATACCAATTCAGGTGTTGAGAACATGAAGAAACATCAGAAGTGTCTAACACACCTTCATCAAGTTGCTTTTTCTGTTCAGCCTTAACAGAATTGCACAGCCTAAAATTCACAAAAGAGGTTTTAATTTTCACTGGTTAGAACTGTGCAATACTGCAGCAAAATTACTGCCATGAATTCCACACAGTGAAAGCTTCAAGCAATTAAATTCACATTGTGGAGGGACAGTCCTGCACTGAGGTTTCCATCACTCAAATACACGTTGGTTTTTCTCCCACCATCAAAGGATTTCTAGATTGAGATGTACATTCCTCATTTAAATTTGAGAATTACATTTCATCTGGGACAAGAACAGGAATTGTGTCAAGCAGTAGGAAGTGCACAGGAACACAAGGTCACAAAAGCCAAAGATTGGATAAGACTTTCTTAACAACTGTTAACAGGCAGTTTGGATAGAGGAGTGGCAAAAAGGAAGGAGTCATTATAAAAGAATGGAAGTCTTTCTTCCCTGCTACATGATTTAAATTTTTCCTGTATACCAAACCAGCTCCTTGTAGGGAGGTGCCCCATTCACTCCAACCCTCAGGCTACATTCCACAGCTGATCAATCTTTTGTTTTTTATCTCGTGGTGTAACTTTCCAGTGAAACTTCAGAGCATTTGTTTCATGGGAACAAAGTGATGTCATCCAGCTCATAATTAAAGCACTCAATAATCAACAGAATTATGCATAATATGCATTAATATTATTGTCAAAGGCAAGTGCTTTGATCTGCCTGAAACAAATCTCGTTTTATTGGGATTGGTTTGCTTCCAGCATTTTTTCCTCCTCAAAAAAATTCCCCAGAAATTCTGCTACTTCATCCTGGGTCAGGAGGCAAGGAAGCTTAAGTGTCAGAAATTCCCACAGAAACAAAATCTCATGCTATGACCAGGTCAGGCTCTTCTCTATTATGCATTCATTTATTTTCATTTCTTTCAAGTCATCAGCTGCCTCCACAGAAACGAAAGTGCTTCCTGCCACTGCAGTGAACCCTCTGACCTCGGTTTAGTGGCCCTGCTGTGGTTGATGAAAGGTGGCAGGGTTGGTCCTTCTGCATGTTCTAAGAAAGAATTTGGAAAGAGGGAACTTTGCACATCTCTCAGTGCTGCTTTCGCAGGATATGCAGCGAGATGAATTTCATCATTTAAGTGTTGCACACATAAACCACGAGTAGTTCAGCCTAGGGAACATGTACAATCAGACAAAACAAATCCTCTGAAATGCACAGAGCTAAGACCAGTCAACCTTAAATCTATTTATGAACTAAAAACTGTTCAGCAGAAAAAATTATCAAGCAGGTACCTATTGCCAGTGAGCCTTAACACAAAAAAGCCAAGCCCTGACAGCCCTGTGGAAGAGAAACCCAAGCAGCTTTCTCTAGGCTGGCAGAAACACTCAGAGCTACAGCTTTTTGCAGCCTCTCCCAAAACAGAATCAAGAGCTCTGTGCAATTACAGATCTAACCTGTTATAGCTTGGTCCCATTATGGAAAAAAACTGCAGGATTTCACTGTATAATGTTTGCTCCTTTGAGCATTTTAGAAGCCACTTTCTACCTTCCATCAGCTGCTACATAACTGAATTATTTACACCTCATTAGAAATATAACAGCAGGGATTAAGGGTACCAGGAGATTTAAAAAATAAAACAAAGATACCTCAGGTTTTAAACAGAAATAGGTGTTCTGTCCTGTAAAAGGGCTTATTGTCCTCTGCAGAAAACAGAGCTACCCATAAAAAAAACTGCATTGCAACATGATTTTCCACCAGGAAGTAGAACAACACCTTTCATTCCAGGAGGCAACAGATACTCCAAAGCAATAAACAATGCTACAGGCACTTCTCCCTCACACACCAGTCACTGCCCCATCCCCAAACTCCCAGCACACCAGCCTGACTCGCTGCTGGCACTCTACCAGCAGGACAGGGCACTAAAGAAGAGACCTTGTCACACAAGATATGGCTCTTCCCAATTAAATCTGGGATTAAAAATGTTACACATGTACAGGGATGTTTGCCAAGCTGGAAGGATGGGACATGAGCTCTGCTCCCCAGCTAGAGGTGGCTGGGACTGGAAAGGCACTACAAGACCCATGGGAAGAACACAGTACTGAGAGAAAGGAGAACTGGAGAAAAATTGTACTCAGGATAGGAAAACAGCACACTGGGAAGAGAAGGAAAAACAAACATCACAGGTTCTAAATGTACTCTCCAAAAATCTTGGCTTACTTAATATTCTACAATAATAATCAAAAAAACACAGAATAGTTTGGGTTGGGACCTTTAATGGTCATCTTGTCCAACCCCCTGCAATGGGCAGGGACACCTTCAACCAGAACAGGTTGCTCAGAGCCCCATTCAACCTTGAATGTTTTCAGGGATGGGGCATAATTCTTGTTTTCTGGAGAGAAGAGTGAAGTCTGTAGGAACAAGTATGAAATAAAATACCAGAAGAGGATCAGGAGGTAAAGCACTGCACACAATCCCCTTTTCCACATGGTCTATCCCAAGCCAGGACTGTTTCCAGCACAGCTCTGTTGCTGCAGCTCATGTCAGCAGTGACTGCAGCAGACATCTCCAGGCACATCTGCATTAGCTAAAGCAACTGTCTTAACAGTTTTTCCTTGCATGACTGCTTCCAAGACTTCCAGTTTGGGCTGGGTCAGGGCAGCCACTTAAACACCCTCTCTTCCATCCAGCTCAACTGAAGCAGAGCAGGGAGCATCCACAGGAGCAGTTTGACCAGCTGATCTTTCCCTAAGTGACTTTTACCATCAGATATGCCCATTTCCTTCTGATGGATCTGCCCACCCTTCACCACAGACCTGTGCAAAACCATCTCACATGTCGATGATAAATCAGTGAGGTCTGTGCACTCCACTTCCAGGCCTATAAATCTGCTGATGTAAAAGCCTGACTAGCTTGTGCCAAGAATTTTATCTGATCTATTGATTCTGAGGACTTGACAATCAAATGATTTATATCTGCTGATTGTCATTAGTCCAAGTAATAGTATTTTAAGATAACAAGACATAATGAACTCTGGATTGGCTTTTCGTTTTGGTTTGTGGTTTGTTTGTTGTTGGGTTTTTTTGTTTCTTTTATGAACTGTGGGGCTTTTTGAAGTTCACATTTTTATGCATTAATCATTAAACTATTTCTTTGGATATGCAATTATGCCTAAAGTTTACCCAAAGCTACCAGGAAAGTTACCTGCAATTTGCACTGAGCCATCTTCTCCAAGAAGAATATTTCCTGCTTTCACATCCCTGCAGAAAGATAAAGCAACAATAAGTGGAAGTCATTAAATCTTTACTTCAACCAACAAAAATACATTAAAAGGTTATTATTTCTTGTACTTTGTTTCTTATATTGGTATTTCATGCCTCAAATCATGCAGAAATAGGGACTTAACTAACTTCAGCAGACAGGCACTAAGTAATATTTGTATGGATAACATTTTAGGCATTACACACAGAAAAGAAAAATCAAAACTTTGCAGAAGGTACCCTTAAAAAATGCAAGGAAATTGGTTTGGTGGTCTTAGAGTTAGATAAAAGGTGAAAAGTGAACCCAGCAATGGTCAGATACTCATGTACCCCTTTTTATGGGGAGAAACTTGAAGAGATAGTGAGTTGGATCTGGTTCTCCCCCAGCCCCACATCCCACTGCTCTCCAGCCTTGGAGAAGTTCCCATGCTTCCTCAGTTTAGCCCCATACACTGGTAAAAAAACAGAGAGCAGAAAAATGTTCTTTGCTCCTGGCTTAACGAGCCTGGTCAGTGAAAAAAACCTCCCTGATATTTTTTTTTTTTCTTTTAATGAATAAACACACAAGAACATCCAGAATGAGCTACAAATGTTTTGTACTATCCTCTTTCTAGCCAAGAGCTCTGGTTTTCAGGTTAACAGCAACACTTCTCCATCCTTGAGGGGAACACCACCATCACTGCAAACACTTTGAAGTTTTCCAGTTTATTTCCACAGGCTGCTCCACATGCCAAGCCAAGAGAAGCCCTTCATAATTGACACCCCTGTTCATCAGCACAGCTGCTAAGCTTGCATTGCCCAGGAACCCATGTGGAATGGGAGCAAAAAGGAGAAAACAACCCCAAAACAAGCAGATTTTCCCTCCACTGCCTTTGGCAAATATTCCAAATCCTTTCACATACAGAAAGTCCAAAGCTATTTTTTCCTCTCCTCCCTAGTGCATCATGAGAACAGAACTGGTGTGATGGCCTGGCCAAAGAGCCCCAGTCAGGCCCTGGAAATCTCCTCCTTCCTGGCTATGCTATTCTGGAGAGGAGGCTGGGCCACTGCCAGTTCCAGGCCAGGATAATTTTAAACACATCCTCTCCAGCACTAGCATTTGTCAGACTCTTCCCAATACCCAGTCTAAAACAGTGACACAGCAAGGCTTTTCCCCAGCACACAGCAGAACAAAAACTGTCTATAAAACAGTCCCACTAAGGATCAACAGCAAGCTGCAGCTGACAGCAACTTTAGCCTTCAAACTGGTATTTCAGGTCATGCCAAATGTACACCTCTTGCTAGCAGGGCCCATCCTGGAGCCTAACCTCAATTTGAAGCACAGGTGTGAGAGCAAGCTTTAATAATGTAGATGTGTCACATAACTTCAGAGTTTCATACAGCCTCAAGCATCTGACTTTGCCTTCCAGAAACACAATTTTTGTGTTCTTCCTGTATCCATTGCAGACAACACAGCATCAGTGGATGCTCTTAAATACATGAAGGACCTGAAGGGATTAAATGCAGAATTAAGAGGCCTGCTGTAGCCATCCATTGCTAATGGCCAAATCCAATATAATTGGTGCTGTTGAGCTAATTGCCATGAGACACAAACCTGAGGCCTGCACTCCCACTAACTGCTCATGGTCTATAACAAGGAGGAATGGAAAAGCTCCCTGCCAGTATTTAGGCAGAAGATGCCTTTGGGATCCAGGAGCACACAGAGCCACGAGAGCACAGCACTGAAGTTCTGCTGTGTCCTAGGTAAGGAGCTGGCTCACACAGTGTGAAATGTGCTTGGCACAGGCACAGCCACCTCCAGGAATCCCCCTGCACACCAGCACTAATTCAGAGGGAACACAGGGTGTTCAGGAAACTCTCCAATCCTACTGGAAATGTTTACCCACAGCTGATTCTCCTGTGACAGCCAGGATGCACCAGGCCCTGCCAGTTCCAGGTTATGGGGAAAGGAACAGAACAAGGTTGCCTGTTGAAGTTATTAATTCTCTTAGTGGAGTAAGAGTAATTTCCTCTTCCATCTAAGGCAGCCCAGGATGCTGGAGCATTTCCCCAGTGAGCTGTGCCATGCAGTATTGTGCAGCCTGTCCAAACTTCCCCTCTGGCAGAACTGCACATGTGGCTCACCAAGCCCCCACACAGACCACACTCAGCCACTAAGGAAGTGCCAGGGAAGATTTTAAGCAAAACTAAGGATGATGTCTCAACTATCACACACTTCAAAATCCAAAACAACTCTGGCAGGTTCCACTGGCATAGCAACAGCAGGCATTCCCTATCACCAAACCATCCCACCACAACAGTGCAAGTTTGGAATGCAAGAAGTAACAAAACAAGCATTCAGATTGAATCCCATAATAAAAAATGACCCCCTCAAATCAATAGGCTTGCTTTCTTTTTAAGTTCAGCTTGGATTAATTAAAATTTACTATTTTCCCATTGGAAACAAAAGTTAGTAAATATGATGCTTAAAGTTGGATCAAGAAATTAAAACAAGTCATGGCCACAATATGAAATCCAAGAGGCCAAAACAGCTGCTGCCAAATATCCAAGTCCAACTACAGAATTAAATCACCACTTCATGTGGCACTAGCCTTCTGCAAAGACTCACCCCAGCCTGGCACACTCCACCCCAGAGCAGCAAAACTGATGGGGCAGCAAGATATTTGGGGAGTCACTGTTCCACAAAAACAATTTCCAGCTTTCCCATTCCCCATCCCAGTGTAACAGCACTGCAACAGCATCAGGTTGAAAACTGGGTGGGCACAAAGCCCTTCCTTTTAGTATGTACTGGTGCAGCAGCAGCATCTTTGAAGCAGGTTCTCCTCTAAAATTACATTTAAAATTAAGTGCATTTGAAGCAATGGGGCAGGGGAAAGACGATCAGTGCTTTCCTGTTTATTTTCATCAGGAGATTCTTATAACTTGGGAGCTGAATGGTGAGAAGTTTGTTACTCCAGGATACAGTTATTGCCAAGTGTAACAATTTGAAAGCACTTCCCATTAATGTGGTAATGGTCATATCCTGGGCTGATACACTGGGAATAAACGGTGTGCCTCTGGCATAATTGCTATAGTGGAAACAGGAAGCAGCTTTAGCGTAAACAATAATTATGTCACACTTTAAATGAAGTTACAGAAGGCTGGAGTAAACTTTCTTGTCAATAGCTTAACAAATGCTAGAGTAGTTCTGGACACTCCTGCTCCACAGCTGACATCTTTCTCTCTTCTAAAGCCTTCAAGAGCCTTTCCACAAAATAACAACTATGTTTTTATTTACCTTGTACTTCACAACCAGAGTGGGAAGAGTGGTTTGGACTCGCTCCAGTGCGGAGCTGGATTCTCCACATCAGCCTTGAAAGGTTTCACAGCAGGGCAGAAACCCTTCTTCATCTGCATTCCAAACTGGTTTAGCTTCCCCGTTTGACCAGACAAGAGTTACACCACATTAATGCCTCCAGGTAGGGGCTGGGCCCTAAGGCATGAGGTGCAGTACAACCAAATCTCATCCCAATGACAAAATTCCAGCCAAGCTCCAGCTACAGGAGATTTGGGAGCACAGGAAGGCAATGAGATGATGTCCCCCAGTTTTAAGTGCCATGTTCCCACATTCCCCACCATTCATTTTTTCAGTGGGGCACAGGGAAGCTACATGAACAGCATCCTGCTGGCTTGTTCCCACTATAAAGAGTCCTTAAAATCTTGCTAAATGATCAGATCCACCCTCAATCTGCAGGCCCACCCCACAGTGGTTCTTACAGCCCAACCACAATAGAAGGAACCTGAGCAAAGAGTGTCACCCCAGGAGCTCTGCACCCAGCAGTGAGAAGAAAACTGTCACAGGGGAGGGGAAACAGATAAGCCCTGTTTACTCTGCCTCTGCCTCCAACCTGCTGGCATGTGCCTTTGGAACACAAAGCTGGTGTAAGCACAGCCATGAGTCATTTGCCCATTAGATGCAATTTACATCAACTGCAACAATAAATTTTCATGGACTGAACTCTATAGTGCATAATTTGGCATGAGGAAGGAGTGGTAGGTCCTGCCAAGTTTCATTTAAAAAAAGAGAAGGTGCAAGATGCAGTAATTACTATTTTCTTTTAAAGGTAATGAATAACTCAAAATATTTATGCTGAAAGCAACCAATTGCTGGAGTTGACATTGCTCAGAGTAATTTGCAAAATACTTCCAGGATGATATCTTACATACAGTTAAATATGAGGAAATCTATGACATTTTACACCAAATGAGTGCTATTGTCCCTCTACCACCAAACATTCCTCTCAATTAAATAGCATTCTGTTACCTGTGTCACCTCTTTCCTCAGCCTTATAAACAAAGATATAAAAAGCTGAAGACAGGCAAGAGTTTTACCATTTAGAGCTGCAAAATGTAAACTAGGCTTAGAGCGTGCAGGCAGATCTGTATTTTTACCCCCTCAAATGTCAGCACTTTCAGTACAACACAGGAGGAGGCATCCAAGGTAATTGTATTGAAAGTGCTATACATTAGCATGTCCCTGTTCCTGCTCAGAAAAGCTGTGTGCATTAACATTTTCATACCACAGTGCTGAACCTAAAGTCCCAAACTCTCAGGTGAGGTGCAATTCCTGCCTGTTACAGCACTGCACTGGACTGCAGAGCCAGGCTGGAAACATCTCCCAGAGCTTGAAGGTTTTCCAACGGCAGAGAGCTGGCAGAGCAGCTTCCACACTCCCTGCTGAGCCCAGCACAAGGGGAGGGAAGAGAGGGCCAAGTCCACAGCTTGCTCCATCCCTGCTCATCCACAGCCCTCTCAGCACGTCCTCGTGGCCACTGGCAGCAGGGCCCAGCAGCAGCAGCCAGGCTCCCACAGATTGCAGCCCAGTGACATGCTTTATTGCCCAGCATCAGGGGAGCACAGCAACTGCTGCTTCCCTCTTCTCTGAGCTGCTCTGACAGCTGCTGGGCTGTGGTAAAACACACAGCCTCCACACAGGAGCTGAGCCAGCAGCACAAGGCAATTCATTATTAACTCCAAGAGTCAAAATGATGGAAGCATTTTTTAAGCTACACCTTCATGGAGGTTACATAGGTGGGAATAGTTAAACGTTTTTGAATTATTTTAATGGCTGAAGAAAATTAGATGAATAATCCAATGTTACCAGGAATTTTTGAAAGTTTTTGGGGTTTTTTTAAGCAGTCTGAAGCAAGGCTTTGGAAGGCAGAAGTGACTGAGACAGACTGTGGCTTTGCAAACAGAGCTACATGAAGATAAAGCCCACTGGAAAGGACTGGCAGCTTCCATCACAGCTTTAAGAGCACAGCAAGAACTTGTTTTCTCCCTGCCCCACCCATTAGATCCAGGCAGATCACTGAGTGCAGTGAAGATCTCTTGGGAGAGAACTCCATCCTGTCACCTGGCATAGGCAAACAGACCCAAAACAGAAATTAATCTCCCATTGCACTTCATTGTAAAAACATAAAATATCTTTCAGAGGTTCCACAATGCACTTACTAGGTACAACTCCTCTCAATTTTCCACCTTCCAGTGCTGCAGAAGTGGACTGCTGCTTTAAGTAGAGGGTTTGGGGCCCAAGAAACCACGACTCAAATTTGATTTCTTTTAGGTCAAGTCACTCTGGCAGCTCAGACAAGGGACAACTCAACTACAGGAAGCTGCAGGAGATCTGCCTGAAATTCACTGTCATTTGGTTGTCTGAACAGCTCCAGGGGCTGGGAAGATGCTGAGGCTGTACAGAAAGAGTTGCAGACCTTGGGCTAACTCGGTGCAAGCCTCTATTATGAAGTGAGGCTGGCAGCAGTGTGTCACATCCCTCACTGTGTCCCTGTCTGTCACAGCCACCGTTATCGCAGCGCCTGCAATTTTCCTTTATCTCAGCAAATTATGTCCAGCTCACACTTCATTCCTGTGCCAACTTTGTCTCTGATGCTTTGGTGCTCTCATTAATTCCTTCTCTTCCCACATGGTTCAAGCCTAACAGAGACTTAAAGGAGGTGCAGCTCAAGCACAAATCCTGCATGGACTCCTCCATCCATGCCAAGTCTCCAGCCCAGCAGCAGTGCTCAAGTAACCTCAACTGCACATCAATGAGGGGCAAGTTGTTACAGCTAAATCAAAACCCTTAAAAAACAGCTTTAGCCAGAAAAGCACTGGACCTAGGCATGCCTCCCAACATGGAGATAATCTAACCATACCAATACTCACAGTCCCACTTCTTCCTCCTGCAAATGTGGCCTTTGCCTCACACATTCACCCCAAAGCACATCACTGCTTTAACATCAGCTCAGGGCAAGGAGGATTTGCCAAACAGCCCACGCTTCTGACAACCTTCAGCAGTTACTGCAAGGGAAAACCTCCATCTCAGACTTCATACACACTTTTAAAGCTCCTCCTATTCTGTTAGAACTTCAGGTTTTTTCTCTTTTTTCTCTGCCCAGCAGGCTTTAAAAATCAAGCTTTCATACATTGAACTGCAGCTAAAAATGTAACAGGATTTCTTCCACAAATTCATCTATTCAGCCTGTCCATTTCCTGATCCTACTTCCTAAGGACTGCAGTGGGGACAAGGCACAAAGACCCTTTAACAGCTGCTGCATGAAAAGCAACACAGTGAGCTGTGGAGTCACAAGGTCTCTTCCTACCCCTGGAGGCCCTGATATTTTTGGGACACCCTGCCTTAGTCACTGGTAACAGAGGGAAATAGTCAAGTTATAAAGTGGTCTTATTTCAGTACTTCATGTCAAATTCTTTCATGTGGAAGGAGGTGGGTTTGCTTCACGTGGCAATACCAGTGACACCATCATGCTGCAGCAACTCCTGCATGTCAGAACACATTCCTAGGGCACTCAGAAATAGGAATCTCCAAAAAATTACCACGTGCACATCACCCCAGTTTGAGTACAAGTTGCATCAGGTAGCACAAGGAACAGGAATGTCAGTGATTCACACATCTCCCTGCCATCATGGAAAGATGAAAGGTCATTCTGGCAAATACAGAACCAATTTGGATCAAACTAGGCCACGAAAAATTGACACAAATGGAGACCTTCTTGAGCTCTCCTAAGGCAATAAGCACCCTGGTCTGGAAGAGCTGTAAGTCTATCTCTATACACACAAGGTTCAGGTATTCCCCATGCAGCCAAGAGCTGTCCCTATCTGCAAAGCCACCCATGCCTGCAATGTGACACAGGAAGAGAAAATCAAGACAGCCAGGGTTCACAAGAAACCTGTCACAAAGACTTCCTTCTCCAAAATCTGTAAGATAATGGTTTTAAGCATGACCAGCAAAGGAAGAAAGATTTCTATTTCATCCAGTTAGCCCCATAAAATGGAGAAAGTAGTTATAAAGTCAGGTATCTGCACAATGGAGACAAGTCCTCTCTGCACTCCCAGTCTCACTTGGTGATGCTTTCCAGGCTACCATGAAGGGATAGATTTCTCTGCGGCACTTCTTTGTTGTCTTAGATGTGTGTGGATTGTCTCACTTTTGTTTTTGAAAGTATTAACTTTAGTTTTTAATATCAAGGTAAGATATAATTCAATTTAGTAAATATAAAAAAATAATTTCTGATGCAGCCCTGCAAAATTTTCAAGTGTGTTCAATGTGTTACCACACAAATTTAGCAAGTGGTCCTTTTCTCCTGCTTTAGCATAAGACATGAATGAAAAGACTGCAGTAGTCTGGATAAATGTTTAAAGCACCTCTTTCTATGCAGCTTTTAGGATCTATGAAGGTCAGAAATTCTGGTGCACCAAAACAGGGAATAATATCCAAAGCCATCTTTTTGAAGTGTTATATTCACATCATGTACCATCACGGTAGAACAGATGAACAAGACAATTTTAACAATTACTTAGCTGCTGGAGAGATGCTGCAAAAGCCTCTGTTGGGTGACCCAGTCTCAGCAATCTACACCAGATAAAGGCAGTGACATGAGAAAGATGTCACAGTGTTGTACACGTGTGAATGGCACTCGGTTTCTTCAGACTAAAAGCTAAGAGTCTGTTACATTTTCACTTTATACATTTGATATTGCAGACAGTGAATGATTATTCCCCCTGGAAACACATCAAATCCAAATACTCCTGACAATTTGAGAATTGCTGGAAACCAGCATTATTTGAGTGTACAACTCACGGATCACTGACCAAAACCTGTCACTGTTGAACCTTCAGATCACCCAACCTCTATTTTCCCACTCTTCATATTTCTCCTGCTTCTCATCTCCATGTAGCAAAGCAGAGAGAAAAACCTAAAAACTCCTCTCCCAAACAGTTGGGTTTTCCTTTGGACTAAACCAAGTTACTTTGAGTAACTGCAGGACACCCAGTGACAAAGTTCAGAGGAGGGAAATGGCAGAGGGGCAAAGCTCTGCAGCAGCCACACCTCAAGGCATCACCCTGGAGCCCACCTGCACCCCTGTGCTGCAGGGAGCTCCCAGGAGCTGGGGCATCACCTGGAGCCCTTACAGCATCTCTGTGATTTCACCAGCAATGATATTTACCATCAGAGGTTAAAATCTCAGGTTTTTAGACTTCAGACCAAAGACTGTCTTTATCCACTTGGAGGAAAACTGTCTCCACAGGAGTTATTGTTTCTGGCTGTCTGCAGATTTGGGATTTACATCTGGTTTGTATTATCTCTCTGCAACCACTGGGAATTTTCTTGTTTTTGAACAATGAATTTCTGGATGATGTAGTGGAAGAAACAGCCACCAGGAAAACATGCTGGTTTGCCAAACCATCACAATACACCCCACTCTGACTGTACAGAGAGTGGGGGTTCAGTGGTCCTTGGGCTTTGACACTGCAGAACGAGGTGTTTATTTGGGGAACAAATCATACAGAACAATCTAGAGCAGCCTCTTGTTACTCTTGTGTGTCTCAGTAGGAAGGAGCACATTTCTATTCTTCTGGCTTCTGAATTGTTTACAAATTAAAGTTCTAGAATTCTATTAATTACCATCTCTAAAGATTATTTCTACCCATCCTATATGATGAGAGAGAAGAAACCAAAGTACAGTTCTCTGAATAAAAAATGGCACTTCCCACAGCTAAGCAATAGCCAGCTTTCAAATTACTGGTGTCCTGATTCAAAACCAAACCGGCAATTAGAGGTGGAAAGGTTCCACATCCTGTTATCCATTCCTAATCATCCCCTACCAAAGTTCACTTCCAAAACAATTTCCCAAAGCAAAAATCACAGCACTGTAGAGAGGAGAGCTTGAAGTTCTCTCACTTCTTCCCACAGTTTTCCTACAGAAACATGAGAGTACAGTATTTCAGAAGCACACTGGAATCCAGTTTAACCACAACACCTGCCAGCATGGTTATCAATGCATTAATCAGCTACAGGAAAATTAAGCTTGAATCCTGTAGGACAGCCAAGTTGTCCCAAAATACATCCATCAGCTCCTTCTTAAATCAAAACCTTGCTACTGGAGGTGAGCTCCTGCAAAATCCAACATATAAGTACTGGTGATGTTTATGTGCAGATAGATATCCATTTTTCAGAAGTTATTTACTCTTAAGTGTGGATAAAGAAGCAAAGAATTAAACTTTGATTCCCTGTCAAAACCATCCTAAGGTCCAAAAAAAGTGAACTTATCTGTCATAAAAGCACAGCAAGAATATTGTTTCCAGGGTCTCTTCAAAGCCACATTCAAACAGCTGTCCCAGCACACTGCAGCCCACATTTTGATTTTGAAAAGACACCAAAAACCCTCCAAACATTCTGTATGGCAGCACAGGCTGATCTAACTCAGCCTATAAAGCATGTTGCTACTCCTCTCACCCTGTAAGAAGTAGAGCAGCAAACAAATTAATAGTTGGATTGCTGCCATGCCAATAGTTCAAGTGCATGCAACTCTAAACCTCTTCCCAGGCTTTTGTTTTTACATAAAACCAGGACAGTATTACATTTATTGTGCTGCAATAAGAGAATCTGGTTATATTTGAGCAGTGTATTATTTTACCTGGACTAACTAAAATATTCAGTTACACAACAGCTAATCATGAACAGAAGATAAGCTCAGAGATAAAAATAGGGAGAAAGACAGAGAGACCTTGTAACAGTTAATCAGCATGATTCATTTGTCAGCCTGCCATACGCAGCACCAGCTGAAAAAGAAAGCCTTGAAGTTCCCTCCAATAAATCTTTTCAAGCAATAAAACCTCTTGGGTTGGTTTTGCTTTAGTTTTATTTCTAAGTCATTCATCAAACTCCTGCTAATCCCCAAATACAGAAGAATCAAAGTCCAAATGGGGAAGAGGTACAACACAGCCTGAGTGTCACCCAGCCTGGATTAGCCTGGCAGAGACCCCTCACAGCACTCAGTGTTGTGTGACCTCCACACAGAAATGTGCCCAAGCAGATTCCTGCAGGACCAGCTTCACCCAGGGCTTCCCAGTGTGGCCCCCTGCCCTCAGCTCTGGCTGCTGCCCAGGTACTTAACTCACTGCACATGAGCCGGATCTCTGGGATCTCAAATCCTCACTGGGATCACCGTGCTACGCAGGAAACCGCAACAGGGACAGCAGCAGCTGGCACAGGACAGGGGACAGGGACAGGACAGGGAAGGCAGGGAGCTGACAACTCCCACATAAGGTGATTTTGTTATCAATTGTTACTGTGGTATAGAGCGTTCATTAAAATAAAACTGATTTTGTCTCCTTTGTCATAAGGCCTCAGACACTTCCCATCAGCCCTTGCAGGATGAAAGGAAAAAAAAACAAACATCACTTTGGGCAATGTGGGAGACTTCAGCATTTATTCCTGAACAATGGTGCCTATTGAAATCTCAGACTCACTCTGGCTGTTAATTAGGAAAGTAAACAATAAAAAAATTATAATTTAAGCCTTCACTAGATATTTGGCTTTCTAATCTCCTCTAGAGAATACTGTCAAACTCCTGTCCTGTCCAAAGCAGGGATTTACACTTCCACACCAAGGCAGCTCCCCAAACCCTAATTGGAAGTGGCATTAAGTTCAAGGAGGGTGTAGGCAGAGCAAGATTCAGCAGCAGCAAAATTTCATTAAGCCAGTTTTTCACGTGTTAACTTAATACACCCATTTAAGATGATGCATAATTTAGAAGTATTGAGCAGCTCCACTGACAGAAATATGTTCTCCGATCTCACCAGTGATTTACAGCCCCTCTTCTGGTCTACAGTGCCCACAAAATTACATTTGGGACCCAATATTCATCCTTTGGGCTGTGCCACGGGCCTGGCTGTCCAAGTTCACATGTGCTAATTACAGTCATTCACTCATACCGCGTCTCTAATTTTATCAAGTTGTTTTCTCCAAGGTGTAACACGAGCAGAGTTTGGATATTTAGCGTAACCAGCTGAACATTTTTTTCCTGCTGGATGGCTGCTTGCTTTGTGCTGGCTGTTCCAGGTCTTAACTAAAGCCCTTCAATTTTGACCCTTCACAGCTGATCTTGCTCTGGCCTGAAGTTCACCCCAAGCACAGCTGCCCCACACAACAGACAATATTTGCAGTTCAGCCATCACTTGATGTGCTTTCCTTTAGAGCCAGATACTTTAAGCTGACCCAGGGGACCAAAGTTCAGTTATTTTAAACACTTCCTCTCAGAGCATCCCAGGCATGGCTGCAAAATTTCCACCTGCCTTTCCCATCATGCATGACCAATATTATGACCCCTAGCATTAAGCAAAATGGGAAAACCATACAGATATTTCTACAGATGAAGAGAGGTCCCAGCTGCACTACAACTTTGAACTGTGTTTTCCTCAGCAGCACACACACATCTGGATGAAACGGAACACAGCATGATGAACTCCATTAAGGAAACATGTTCCATCCTTCAAAGGCATGTCAGCTTGCCTTCTGCCAACAGCCAGAGCAGCCTTGCATCACAGGTAGGAAACCACACAACCTTCTGTGTCCCACTTCTCCAAATTTCCCAGACTGCTGTGCCCAGCACAATGAGAAAATCCAAACCCTGTTCTATGAGGTATCACACAATTGTTGGAGCAGCCCCAAAATACAGGGATGAAACTGATGCCAAGGGGGTGATGCACAACCACAACCCTAAGCTGCAGCAGTGACACAGCTCTGATTTCTTTGCTGAAGCATAGGCAAAATGCTTCAATAAGCAGGATGAAAATGGTCACAGCAGGTTTGATCCAGTTCATTTTCAAATGATTCAATATGAAACATTTTCTTCAGACCAGCAGTGTTAATTTTGTGAACATGGTATTTTTGCTGAGTGCAGTAAAAAATCCCCCATACCACACACAAATATATTCTCTCTAATATTTACCACATTTACTAGTTTTGCTTTTCCACTCCAGCCAGCCAAATGGAGAACCACCTCTCTTCAATACATAAAACACTGCAGTATCTCCTGAGAAACAGATTTAACAGCTTTCTGCTGCTTGAACAGATATATTTCAATTTCACTAGACCAGAAGATAACTAAATCAGCCAAGCAAACCAACAGCAGGTCACAGATGAACACAGTTCTGTCAATTACTTATGGCAAAGTGAAAAGTTACCATGTAATTGGCAAGTAAGTTGATTTATTACTTTACTCTGAATTCCCAGAGCTGCATCAAGTCTTATCAGAAAAAACAAAGTTAATCTACAAGCAACCAGCTATGAAATCAAAACTGTCTCCAATGAAGACAATGATTCTTGTTAAATCAGAGTTTTAGTTGAGACTGGAAACTGAAATTTGAGACTTCTTTCAGAGAAAATAATTCCACCTGAAATACTTACAACTCTTTCTTTCCTTTTAATCCAAAATAACCTACAAAAGCCAGTCAGTTTGATTGAAACTATGAATGCTTCTTCTATTCTCTAATTAAAATAACATTTAGGCAAAAAAAAAAATTACCTCTTGTACAGCTATAAGAGGACAAACTTAGTCCAGCACAGCAGCAGCAATGCTTATAATGGCATTGTACCAGAGCAGAGCCAAGCTCACAAAACTCCCAAGAAAGAAGAGGCTGTTCCAGCAGCAGCCTGTGGCTGCCATTGTGTATATTACCCACAAGCACTATATTCTATTTTCAGCACATATTTAGGATTGCAAACTTCAGTCTTTTTAATGCAGACCAGACCAACTTAGCATCTTCTACTGAACTACACCACACCTTGACACCAGGAGAGAGGAAAATGTGATTTTAAAACACATCCCAAACAAGACAGCAGCACAAACCCACAACTTTCAGTGATGTGTCACATCACAGGCCATTAGTTAACTGGGTTTTGCCTACAGAAGTTTTTCCATCAGTTTCATTTCCTTTCTTTTAAAATAAAATTACTCAAATTCAAATGTTGAGCTTGCAGTTAACCTAAAAAAAAAAAAAAATCAGAGCTGGAAGGACTTTTTATTAAATTGCTCAACTCTGCCTATTCAGTGTTCTTGGTAATTTGTAACTCTGCAAGAAACAAAATCAGTGGAAGTTTTCCAGCTTTCCATCAACTACACTTTGCAGCTGAATGTTACCATTTAAAAGGACATTCCCTAGGTCATAAATTTTAACACCCCAAATTTGGCCTAGTCATTGAAAATAGACACAGTATAGAGAACATAAACATCTGAATTCTGCATTTTAATTAAGCTCTCACCTTTACTTTCCTGTTTATGACCTCAGCAAATCATAGGATGAGACTGTGATCAGCTACTGTTTCAATAACATTACCACAAAGTGAGAAAAACAGAATACCTGTGGATTTGCCCGTTTTTATGCAGGTAGTCCAGTCCCTCCAGCACCTCCTTAAGGATTGTGGCTATACAGGCTTCATCCAGGACACCAGTCTTGTGTTCTCCTTTGGCCACAATGTGCTTGATAATATCCAAAACAGAGCCTAGAGAAGAGTTAAACATCTTAGTTTAAACTAGAAGGGCTGATTCAGTGAAGTGTAATTCATCATTGTTTAATATACAAGTACAAAAAATTCACTGCTGGTGGTCAGGATCAGAGTCAGACATTGAAGCTTTTGCTGCAGGAAAGCAGAGGCAACAATGCCCCCCAAGGTGGGCTGCAAAACCCCTGTGAACACAAGCAACTGAAGTTATTTGAACAAGACAAAATGTAAAATGTACACACAGGGCTCTTGGAAGGTTTTTAAGTAGATACTGATGCTACAGCTGGCTTAGTGCTGAGTACTGCAGATGCTGAAGGGGGAAATGGAAAAAGCAGGGGGCTGCCAGCACTTACTAACTGAAACTTGATAAAATTAGGCACTTTTTTCAACTCCTACAAATTCTGTGCAGAGGAATAGCAGGAAAAATCTCATCTATTAAGGGCTGATACAACCTTAAGAGGGAAAAAAAGTAGAAGTTATTAACAAATGAGGCTGAATTCTGAAAATAAGTCCGTTCTTCACTGTGTACAAAACTGGAATAGCTTAGATCCTTCCCTAGAAGCATGTTTAGTCTCTCTCCCAAGCATGGTGTGAATTACATCATCTTCCATGACAAACCAGGCTTTAGAGAGCAAACCACTTCTTCAAAGTGCACCCAGGAATAAACGGAACCAGTGACTCGCAGCAGGCCTCTTGTGCAAGGCCCTGCTTTTCACAGACACAGGGCACTGCCCTCTTTGTGTTTGCATCTGGACTGAAGAGACTTCTCAGAACTTTTTATTGCTCCAGCATGGGATGGCTATGCCTCTTTTCCAAAGCCTGTGCCATTTAGCCCCTTCAAACTTGGGTTTCTGTGGTTTAATGAGTGGATAGGGAGCAGTAGGGATTTTACAGCTATGGGCACAAAGCAGTGCCAGTAGTGCTGGGAAGTTCTTAAAGAATGAGAAAAGCAGGCACAACTGGAGAGAACAAATTGCAGCTTTGCTTGTCTTGAACAACAAACTTACAGGGAAAGAACATTCCAGTACTAACTCAGCTAGTTTAGAAAAGCTGAGTTCAGTTTAACAGAAGTTTAGAGAGTTTGTTCTTCCTAACTCACAATCCAAAAAAAGAATTATTTTTGGATCTGAAGAGCAGAAACTCTCATGAATTTGGTCCATGGGAGAATTAAAAGTTTCACCTTGTAAATTCCTGAAGCAAGTGAAAAATACAATGGAAGTTTTCAGTTTGATTTTCTTCTCACCCTTCAGGTTCAGGTAGACCAAAAAACCCCATCCTGATTAACATTTATTTTATTAACTATCCCACTTAGATCAGTTTTCAATTAAGAGTATTTTCCTTTTGGACTCTCCTACAAAAGCAGGGGCTGCAAGGTTTGAATACAAACACCATGTGGAAAGGCTCATTTTGCACAATTCAAACTGCACAGGAAACAACATCATGGGTGCAGTGTCCCTTAGATTGTGAAAAGCAGTATATGCTGAGCTCATCTAAAAGCTTGCTGCAGCCAGCAGAGCCACTGTTTCTCACTTTCCATCTTCTCTGGCCCACTGGCACCAGCTTCACCTGGACACCAAGACATCCAGTAAACCAAGTAGAAATAAACTGAACTTAAACTAAATTTATACACAATAAATTGGCTGCCCTGAATGGCACCTTCAGCTTCCTCTTACCAAAAAGTTCTTTGCTTACTTCAAGATATTTACAGAGGACACAAGCTTAACACAGAAGACTCTAACAAA
Organism: Catharus ustulatus; assembly: GCF_009819885.2. Lineage (NCBI taxonomy): Eukaryota > Metazoa > Chordata > Aves > Passeriformes > Turdidae > Catharus > Catharus ustulatus. Next base: position 4,486,347 of record NC_046221.1, on the reverse strand, counting down.
AATAAGAAAAAAAAACCCAGAGGAAAATGAAAAAAAAAATAAGAAATGAAGTTACATAACATCACCCCAACATTTTATGCAAGAATACTCAGTGTTCATCCTTCCTTTACCCCACCCAAGCAGAGAAAGACACTCATGTTTAGTGAATTTTGACATGGGTCTTAGCCAAATGTTTCACCCAGCCATAACTCAGGTTGTTTTGACATACTTTGGACTTCCTGCATCAGAGCAAGAGGATCTTTACTGAAGAAAGCCAAGACTTCAGATATTGGAGATGAATCTCTTCACTGAAACCTCACCTTTATGTTCTGAGAAAAGAATCTTCTGTTGTGTGCCATGAGGACTCATCTGGTCTTCAGCCTATCATGTTTTTACATTTAAAGAGCTCATGCTTACTCATTTTGACACTTCTTAATCTGGACAAGAATTTTTGTGACATCAAAAAACACCCCACCAAAAAAGCCCCTCCACATCTACTGTTCAGGTTTTTCCTCTGAAATGTGCCTTAATCTGGAGAACAAACTTCACTTGTTTTAGAAGTCCAGTGAAAATATGTGGTTCTTCATGTACTCTCTTTGTCCTCCTGCCACCCACGACTCTGTTAGCAGAATTGGTTCACAAACATTTCCCTTCTCCTGCAAAGGGCTCAGAGAACATGAGGGGGCAGATCATAAGGTTCTCAAACTCATTTGGTCAAAGAAAATCCTCTATTTAGCCAAGTTAGAGGTTGTATTTAACCCTGAAAGGGGGGTGGAGGGTAGACAGACAAGAGGGCATGCACAGAGCCAGCCCTGCTTGTGAAAAGGTTGATTCACACCCAGCCTGTATCTGCTCCCAGTCCTGCCTGACACTTTTTAAGCACATTTATTTTAAAACCACTTGCACGTTGAGATGTTCACAGAAGTGGAGGAATTTGCCAGTGTTCTACAAAAAGGAGAGCAGCAAAAAGGGATCAGCAAATGCCCACTGCAGGAAACAGCAGAAAAGCAACCCAAGAGCCACCTTTCTACTGGAGAAAGTGTTCTTAGGATCATCCCCTCTGTCTGCTCAGGGTTTGGCCACTGGTACCACAGCACCATGAAGCTGTGATTATTCCAACTCACAAATCAATAAGTTTGGGAGTTGGTGTTGACTCACAACTCAACTACAACACCAGGGAACACAGAGAAGAAAGCCAAGCTGCATTTCCCAGCACTGCTCCATGCAGTGTTCCAGCAGTCTGGCTCAGGAAGCCTGGCATGGAACAGCAGAATAACCAAATCCCCAAGCAGAAACCCACAGCCAAGGCAGGAGTTGCTTTGAAAGAAGCCATGGGAATTTCACTGTCAAGGAAAACACCTCCTGCTAGAGGGCCAGGACTGGATTGCAGCATCAGGCTGATAAATTCAATGCAAAGTCTCAGTGACATGTGTGACACACTCACTAGGGTAAGACCCTGCCTCAGGATACACACAAATTTCCACAACTCCATTACACTGGACCAAGAGATCAGGGAATCAGAATCTAAAGGGAAAAATGACTGTTTTGCACAGTGGCCTGCTCCCAGTCCAGCAGTACAGTAACTGCTAAAATTAACTGGAAAATAATTCAGCTGAACTGGAACCAGGGCCTAAACCACACCAGAAGATGTTCTTAACAAACTGCCCACACTGCTGGGAAACACCAGCATGACTGCAGAGACTGCCAGCTTCTGAGCCAGCTTCAAACCAGTTTAGGAAGAACTGGGGAAGAGAGCACATCCAAACAGAGCTGGATCTCTGCTTAAATGTAGCTTCATTATGGATTTGTGCTCCATGTGCAAGCTGCTCAATCTCACTGTAAGACAGAACCTAGTGGCCAGAGGATGAGGCTCATACTGGAAACAAGGTAGCCTGCTCTATATTAACAGTTACAAGATTTTCACAAAATCTCCAGAAAAGAAAAAAATATCTTTGACTCCTCCCTAAAATAAAACCTCTATTTTAGATAATGTTATTAAGCACTCTGGTGTGTATTACACATGGCATCAGGCTTGATTACAACAATTCCCTCATGATTTTTCCCATTAAAAAGTCACAAGTAGCAAGTGTGGACTCACATTACAGGAAGGTGAACCCTAAGTCAGAGAAAAGAAAAAAAAAGAAATTAAGTTTGGCTGAGGCTGACTGGAAAGCTCTTCCAAGCCCAGAAGGGCCACATACCAAGAAAAGACAAAACAAGACACAGAGAAAAGGGTCAGAACTAGAGTCTAACCATAAATATAAATAATGCTGTCATTAACAAGGATGTTTAAAGAAAACTGGTGATGAGCAACTGATCTCAAAGCCCAACAGAAGACAAAAGGAAAGGAGATAACATTTAGTGATTGATATGGAAAAAATGCAGCTGGAACAAATTCCTGCCCATCAAATATACACTGTGCAGCACATCAACAGGAAGCCTGTGAGATACTGTGCAATCTGATGAAGCATTTAGCATGACTCTTCATTCATCATCCCAGTGTGTCAGTGTACTGACACCAATGCTCATGGAAATGCACCTACTCAGTAAGGAGAAAGCTCTCAGTGCAAACTGCACAGCAGTTGAGAAGGAATTGCTTTTCTGCTCAAACTCCCAAGCTTGCCACTCTGCTCCAAAAGCTGCTAATGCAGTAGCTCCTAAGGACAGCACAAGTCACAAGGAACCTGTACACAGACTCAGCTCAGCTGAGAGAGCCCAACCTGTAACTGCTTGTAGGAGAAGGATATTCAGAATTTGGATATTGACACCATGAATTATGTGCTACTCCAAAGATACCAGGTTACCTATGGCAATGAAATGAGATTAAAGTTCCATGGTTCACCACCTCACCCCCTTACAAAGCCATGCTATAAAATGGGATCACTGCAGTAACTGGAAATCCAGTTTTCCAGGCAGGGTGGAGACCCAGCAGCCCGGAACTCCTTAACCAGCTTTGCTGCTGAAGAAAACTTCGGTGTAATTGCACCCTCGGGGCAAGAAATTCTAATTGTTCCACTGATTCACTTTCAACAGCAAACCACCACAAACACTGACTGAGGCTTCCTGTTCCAAATCCAGAGCTGATTCCTTGACCTCACCTACAGCAGCAAGTCTGTGAATGGCATTTAGGAATCCTGTTTCTGACATTTCTCCTCAGCAGAGGAAGAAAACATCCACAGTCATCAGTGACACTGATGTTTAGTGCTCAGCACTGCTTCAGCACACTGGGGATAAAGCAGAGAAGGACATGAAAACCTAAGCAGAAAGGAAAACTTGTTTGGAACAAGATTATAGATAAATGCAGGAGTATTCCTGCTGGAATTCTACATGCCCCCAGAGGAAGAAAAAATGTACAGCAGAGCTGATTGCTATGGGAACCATATCTCACATGTTATAATATAACTTAAGTGACAGAATCAAGTTAATGCAAAGAAACCTCATTAAATTTGGTATGGGAAGCAGAATGAGAGAATTTAATCCCTAACTTCCAACTGGAAAGAGAAAAAAAAGAAAAAGGCAGGTAACAGTACCTGCATAGATTGGCCATTTAGAGGCCTGGCACAAACAGGCTTGAAAACAGTGCTGGGTAATCACCACACAACTTTGTGAGAACCAAAATCTGCCCCAAACTGGACAATCCCTGATGCTGAACAGGCTGAACCTTTGAGACAGGGGAAGTTGGCAGATTCATTGCTGCTTCTTTCAAGACATCTCAGCATTAGCCAGTGGTTTCAGTGAGCCTGGCTGTCATTACAGCCAGGAATTCAATCTGCACCTTGTCAGTCTCTGGCAAACAGATGAAGAAAATGCAAAAGGAAGAACTGCTTGGATTCAGTACCTCTGGGACTGAGGAATACAGATACAGCTAGAGAGTAGCAAAGTAAAGGAAACAAGTTATACAAAACAAAGGAAAACACATTAACCCTGGTTAAACCTCCTCGGAGGGAAAGCTAAGGAAATATCAACTTCTTGCCTCTTTCTCCCCAGGGCGTGTGCATGGATGGAGAAGAAATAAGGAAAGATTAAGGCAGACTACAAGATAATACAATAAAAGGAGCAAAACAACCTATTGCTGTTGTGATCAACACATTTATAGGAGAAAATCTGAAGACAAGCTAATTTTTCACATTTTCTTATTAGTTAGGAGTGGCTTTGCATTCTACAGTTATGTACAGTCCCTGCCATCCCCTGCTTCCCATCCTTAATTGTTTGAAATTCAGTTGTTTCCACAAATAAAATCCAAACCCCTCCAGATGAATTAAAAATAGCGTATCTCTCCCCTAAGAAAATGCAATATAAACATTAATATTTCTAAGGACCTGTGGTTTATGCTTTGATCATAACTGTTGGAATTCAGAGGGGCCAGATCAGAGATTAACACAGAAGAAGCAGAACAAGATGTCCTAACTCTCTGCTAGAGAACTAAGACTTGCCTACCTCTTTTGGTCTGGCATTCTGAACTTCAGATCAAAGGTTGAAGTAAGAAGTTGATTAGCTAATCTTAACAACTTTTGGAAAAAATAAAAGGTTTAACTATTTCAATACAGCAGATTTCATCAGCAGCCTTCAAGAGGACAGAATATCCAAGAGCATTTAACAGATTTGCATAGTTTAAAAATATTTTGGAGGTTTCATCTACTGCAGGCTAGGAAAGGAAAACTTGTGTGATGTAGCAAGTCACCAGAGCTGCTGTTTCACAGAAGCAACTGTTTTATAGACTTGTCTACAGCCATGGGTCACCTGTGAAATGAGAGCCCTTGTTAAAAGCAGGGAGAATTTAGAAGAGCATGCAGGTCACAACCAGTAAAAGCACAAGAACAAAAGCACAGCTGCTCCTCTTCCTCTTAAAAAGCCACAGGAGTTTGAGAGCAGGACTGGGCTTCAGCAGGCTTTAAAAAGGCATGAATAAAATTCATGACAGGAGAATGGCAGGGAGGCAAAGAGCAGGTCAGCAGCTGTCTAGAAATAGCCATTGGATTTTAGTTTGGAGTAACACTGGACTCAAAGGCTGGGGTGTCCAGTTCACATTGCCAAGCTCAGAACCCTCCAGAATACCCAGCATTAGAGGAAAGGGTCTGCAATTTCTCCTGAAGGGAACAGGACCAGCAGACCCTTCACAAACCTGACACACACATCACCAGACCTGACAGAAGCTGTCAGTAACTGGACACAGCAGCACCCCTTGTCCCTACCAGCTCCATCTCATCCCAGCCACGTTTCTGCCATCAGCAACTCCACACCTGCTGTGGGCTCAGTGCTGCCAGCTCCCAGGGCTCTGGGCAGTGGCTCCCACCAGCCTGGCTGGGCTCTGATGCACATCAGCTCCCCAGTGCTACCTCCTGCCTGCTGACAACTTTCAAATATAGAAATCACCCACCAACAGAGCACTTGTGGAGACAAATAGTTCTGTTTCAGTAGCAGTGTCAGTCAGGTAATCAAGGTATCTTTGAGTGCACCCTCTGGTTGTCAGAGGGGCAACACTGTTAGACAACAGCAATTCATGGATTTGGAATATTTCCCTTAGAGACATTTCTAAAACACTTGCATGTGTGACCAGGTTAGGATTTTAACAAAACACTGCAGCTAGAAAATAAATTAAATTGCACTTAAAATAACAATAAAAGAGGCTTGCATTACAGATTGGGCTGTCTTGTGGGCTCTTTATCAAATTAATAAGGTCAGTGTTTGCAGGCTGAAATTAAAACCAGTTTCAGCCTGAAATCACACCAGCATACACTGACAGAAGAGAGGCAATAAAATTCTGCACTTTACCCAGAATAAATTCTCAAGCACAAAAGCCAAGATCAAGATACATTCTGATGTCCATTCTGCATTTCATATTTACTTATTGGGATGTACACATCTTTTTGAACAACTAAACAAAATAGAAGTGTTAGGTTGTACTCTGTTTTGGGTCTATTTTGGTGGAGGGTTTTTTGTTTGCTTGTTTGTTTTTGGTTTTGTTTTGGGGCTTTTTTCTTTGCTTTTGTTATCTGGTTTAAAAACCAGCCCAAAAGTTTTTCCTGTTGACAAAGCCAGATCATTATTTTTCCCACTGGATGACAGATGACTGTGAAAGGAGACACTTTATTACTGATAAGAACTAAGCTCAAAGGAATGAGAGGCAGTTTTAGAAGTGTCTCTTGTTACATAAATCACTCAGCCTAAGACCAACTGAAAATTGTCTCATTAAAAGTGAATGAAAAAGCTCTTCAGTCAGAAAGCTCCAATCACAAGTTTGCTCCCCCATTCTTAAGACTGTGCTGTAGAATTTGCCTATGAAATTTAAGATGAATTTCCTGAAGCACAGATATTAAAAAAGTATAAAGTCAAAAGTATATAAAAGAAAACAGCTGAAAAATACCTCACAAGGTATCCTCCAGGTCATTCTCAAAGTCTATTTACTTTAGCAATTCCCAACTTTCAAATGATTCTTTTTGAGTGAGAAAATTTAACACTGACTCACAGGAATGTTGGGGAGGAGATAAAATGAGACTCTTACTGGTCAGTCTTTTACTGCATGATCCTACTCTTCAACACATGCAACAGCATAAGAAGCAGGGAGATTTCCTAGCACTGCTTTCCTGCAAATCTCCCACTAAATGCCAGAGCAAGGGTCATACTAAGGGCCAATTATCAGGCTGAAGAACATAAAAGCCCATTCAAAGGGAATATTAAATGAGAGGCAGGTCATCATTCACACCAGCAAGAAGCTGGTTCTGAAGCAATAATTATTTTTCCAGAAATTTTCCAGTCTAGTCTTTACATCTGTAATGCCTTAATAATTATGGCCTGACTTTTCCCAAGCTTTACACAAAAAAAAAAAAAAAAAAAATACTCCACCTCCACACAAAATTGAGAACAAACAGACAACATTTGGACGTTCAAGGATGAGCCTCATTGTGACTCAATTCTGACACAAAACTGCTGTGAAGTGACAGAGGCAGCTGTGCATTTTCTTCAAAGAGGTTGTGTACTCTCCTGGAAAAGGCCAAACCCATTGCTGCTGCCTCTCCAGCACCCCTGAAATGCCATTTCCTTATGTTGTGGAAACTTTCCCATAGATACACTTTTTATACACACAGCAACACTGCTTGCTCTAAGCTGGCAGGGGATTCTTTTCCACACACAGTCATCACATCTTTAATGACCTGTTACATGTCTCTCTAAGAAAACAGAGGGCATTGCTTAATGACACATGAGCACATGAGACATTAAAAACCTTTTAAGGCAGACTTAAGGTTGGCATGGTATTTGATTTTCTAAATTCTCTAAAGAACACCTTCAAAGAGACATGTTTTATGGTCATTGTTGAGTTTTTGTGCAAAATGCAAACAGGTTTAGCCAGATTTTTCCACATCATCTTCTGGCATCTTACAGTCCTCAAAATTAAGCCAAGAACAGAGAAGCCAGGTTGGGTTCTTTTCAAAAGCAAAAAAAATAGGGATTTTCTTTTTTCTTCAGTTTTCAATTCCTGTTCACTGCAGAGCCAGGAAAATGAAGTCTTCTTAAAGACAGGCCCAGGATTTAGCAACAGCCCTTTGTGTTAACATCCAGAACTTGATTCCATTTCTTGTCTCAACTGTAACTTAAACAGGGATCCTGGAAAATATTATGACTTCAAATAAAACATTACTTACACAAAATTTTCAAACTCACTCTCTCAAAAAAAGTTTTCTCCTGTGTCTGAGAGAATAAGTGCAGAAAAGGGAAGTTTCCCTGGCTCTGTGTTTAACTTCCAAAAGCCACTTAGGTGTCACTACTGATGGACATAACATGGGAAGCTATTTCTGAGCTGAATAGGTTGCAATCAAATATTACTATTCATACAGAATGGTTGGAAAGATGCCTGGTGGGAAGGGACCTGGGGGTGCTGTGACAGTGGCTGGACATGAGCCAGAGTGTGGCCAGGTGGGCAGGAAGGCCAATGGCTCCTGGCCTGGGTCAGCAGCAGTGACAGCAGCACCAGGGCAGGGATTGTCCCCTGTGCTGAGGCCTCACCTCAAATCCTGGGGTCACTTTTGGGCCCCTCATGACAAGGACATTGAGGGGCTGGAGCAAGTCCAGAGAAGGGAACAGAGCTGGGGAAGGGTCTGGAGCTCCAGGAGAGGCTCAGGGAGCTGGAAAGGGGCTCAGAGGTTCCAGGGGGACCCTTCTCACTCTCCACAACTCCCTGACAGGAGAATGCAGCCAGGTGGGGGTCGAGCTCTGCCCCTTGGGAACAAGCAGTAGGACAAGAGGAAGTTGCCTCAAATTGCACCAAGGGAGGTTTGGATTGGATATTAGGAAACATTTCTTCATGGAAAGGGTTGCTCAGCACTGGAACAGGCTGTCTGGGGAGATGGAGTCACCATCCCCACAGGTGTTTAAAAGACATGTGGATGTGACACTTGGGGACAGGGTTTTAGTGGTGAATTTCACAATACTGGGGTAACGGTTGGACTTTCTGATCCTAGAGGTCTTTTCCAACCTAAACAACTCCACAATCCTAATGAAAGTTTTAATTCACAGGTGGAAACCTTAAGAGGTAAACAAGAGAGAGAGGAAGGAGGGAGGACAGGTTTTTATGCTGCCTTAGGGTAAAGAAATTGGACCACTCACCTCCACTAAGTAACTTCATCACCAGCCAGAGCTCATCTTTCACCACAAACGATGTGTAGTAAGATACAATGTTGGGGTGATGACACTGACTCATGGCTTGAATTTCTTTCTGTAGAGAAAAATAAAACATTAGCAGTTGGACACAGTGCTTATTACTCCTCTGGCACTGAGTTTATCTTCCTCAAGACATAAAGGCAGTGCAAAGAAAAAAGGATACCTAGAAGGTAAATGTAGAAAATCCAGAAATACTCTAAACACTCAGGCCACATCATACTAGAGCCAAAAGGTATTTTAGGGTGTTCTTCTTGTCTGTCTAGAAGAAGAAAAAGTTAACCAAAAAAAGTGGTAGGGCCATCAAAGCATGGCAAAATACCTGCACACAGCTACAACAGAATATTCCCAAAAATTCACTGTGCTTTGTGACCTAGGAAGTTCATGCTGACTTCTTTCAGTTAAATACTATGCAACAGATGCTTAATCTGTTGAAGACTATAATTTGGATGAGAAAAGGAAATATTGGTCACTGGGGAAAAAAGGCCTCTCATTCCTAATGTGTCTTCCCAGCAGGAAAGCAGATGGCTTAGCTCAATTAGGTTGAAGGCACAAAGGACAGCTGCATCCTTTGTCACACTGGAAGGAGAGAGATCACTTGGAGATTGGAAAGTCAGTAGCTACCACCAGTTGAGGACAATATGAAATATGTTGAGATATTAATTTGTTTTGAGTTTTGACATAGTGCTTAGCCTTAGTTTTGGTTCTGGGTTCAGGGTGGAGGTTTTCCAGGTTATGGAGGGAACAACACCACAGAAAACATTGACTGGTTTCATTATGCAAGCACGAATCACCAGTTTGGACAGAAAGTTTCTTGGCTGTCCATAGACAAAAGCCATCCACTGAGCCAAGCCTGGCACCCTGCACTGCACCCAGCTGAGCCTTTGTGCTTCAGCCAAGTCCCCCAACCTGACAAATTGTACCCACCCCAGCCAAACACCCCTCATGCCCTGAACTTCTGCTCTCAACTACAGCACTCCTTCACAGACACAAGCAGGAAGGAGAGCAAGGGCCCTTCACCCCCTCATCCTTTCCTCCCTCTAAGCACAAGACTTCCCTGGCACTGAAGAGAAGAATTCACTCCTGCCCAGGACACCCCACAAATGTAGCACACAATTTTCCTCCTGCTCCTGTCACAGCTCTGCCTGTGACTGAGTTCAGGCTAAAGCCACTGCTTCCCCTTGGCAAGGCCTGAACTGGCAATCACAGCTCCAAAGGAACAGGCTCATGTTGATTTATCCACTTAGCACTGCTTTTCAGGGAGTAGGTGCATTTGAGGAATCCAAAGCAATTGGTTCCTCTTTCTGCTTCCCCAGGAGAGGCACCAACTTTCCAGGAAACTTAACAAGCAGATTAAAGAAGAATCCTTCTAAACAGGAAAGGATATTTGAAGAGTGGGGAATAAGCTATTCATCTCCATGTAGCATACTCTGACTAAAAAAAATACTCTGTGAAAATAAATACAGCCTAAAACAATATATTTTGCTTACTCTGACAGCTCCAGCTCCCTTCCTTGCAAACTTTCACTTGTGTCAAGTCATTTTTCACAAAAGAAATAAATCAGCAACTTGGGAGCTTTCTGTAGTTCTCTGACACTTAAAATATACTACACAAGATCAAGTGGCACCAGAGGAAACCAGGATGGAAAGCAGCAAGCAGGACTGATAATCCATCCCATCAACCAGACCTGCCCCACATCCCCCTCTCAGAAACTTTCTAGAGGAGCTGGATTCATATTTTCTTAGATAAACTGCTCAAAATATTTTGAAGCAGTTTCCTGGGAGATTGAAAGAGTAATATGAGAAATATATACAAACATTACATATTTAATATATATTTGTGTATGTTACTGGAGTACAGGAGGTAATGAGACAAAGTCTGGACCAAGTTCACTTAAGATCCTAGACAAGATTTTTGCCATTTAAGCAGCCCCATAGTACAGAATTTTTCAGGCATTTGGTGACACTTGGTTACCACTTTATTATTATTTTCAAAGAACTTCCTCTCTCATTCACTACCACAGTCTGCTCCCTGGGCTGGGAAACACAGCTAAAACAACAAATAGCTCAAGCCTGTCATGTGCATCAAAGCATCAAGAGGGAAAATAAATAATCACAAACCTGATCTGTGCAATTAAACACCTCTGTCAGCCAGTGGATGTACAATACAGGCAGATTAATCCATTTCTCACACAGTGCAGCACAGCTCTGAATAATTAATTGCATCACAGCCCATGATTTTCAGTGTTTTTACATTATTACCAATCAGAAGGAACAGCAGCCAGGCAGACTTTCCCTCCCACCCACACACCCCCCCATTTCATTTTCAGCAGTTTTCTGGGCTAATCTCACACTGGCTACATCAAAGCTTGGTTCCTGTTCTCCCCCAGAGAGGGTACCAACATCCTGAAAGCTCAACTCATACAATTGCTTTAAGTGATAGTGGCAAATCACAGGGGCTTTGTGGTTAAAATGCTTCCTGGCATAACTGAAACCAAGCCAATTCTGTCACACATCCACAATCCCCTCCAGCAGCACAAATGCAGGGGCTGAAGGGCTGGAGCTGAAGCAGGAATCTCACTCAAGGATCACTGGCTGAAAAGGATACTTAGAGTAGGAAGGGATAAAATGCAGCAACAGCCATCTTGTGTGTAGTAAGCTCAGCTTTAACACTATTGCCAAAGCTTTTGGGAGAGTTTGCTACCCTTCAAACAACAAAGTCACAGCAGGTCAAGGTTTTATCTTCCCACCTCCCTACTAAGATTGCTGTCCCCCAGATCAGAGTTACAACTGTGCTTCCCATATTTATCCCAGCATCAAAACTGCTAATAAAAATCCCAGCGATTTCCACCCCTCTGTAATAATTTATTTGGGTTGCTCTATACAAGTTTAAGGTGGAAAGGTTGCTTTAGTCCCTCTCTGCCAACAGCCATGGGTCACTTGACACAGACCCACAGATGCAGTGGTGATAAGCAGCTCTCCCCCTCACACTGCATGGCCTCAGTGATGAGAGAATGCCTTGCTGCCAATTCCCATCAATTGCTCTGCTTTCTGCTCAGCTATGGAGAATGAATTGCCGACAACAACATGTCTAGACACAGGCAATGGTTTGGAAATGGTTACATGCTCACCCTGGGCAAGATATTAAAAATATCTGTATTGTCAAATAGCAAAAGTAAATAGACTGGGATTAGCTCTAAATGCCTCCATGGCTCCCATTAAGGGTTCTGACAAATGTTCTCAGTACTTCTACAGGCAATAAAAGAAACATTTCAAGGCTTGCAAAACAGTAATAAAATTGCAGTGAAGTATAATCTAGAATCAAAGCAACTGCTAGTCTCCTGTAAGTCAGACAAACTTCTGGAGATCAGCTATTTTGGATGAGGGTTTATTTGCCCAGTGACACACAATTGAAGTTTGAATTAATAGGAGCAGGTAAGGCTGTGTTTTAGCTACCAGCTCAAGTTTCTTAATGGTATTTTCTTTTCACATCATCACCTTTTACTCTGTGTTTATCTGCCCCTGAGGCTTGCTTCAGAGGCACTTGCTCTCAAACACCAGGATAAAAATTGTGCTTTATTTAGTTTTACTTCCTACATATTGACATGAACTCCAGAGATACAGCACAGCAGCAGAGTGCTTTCATGTGGCTACCTGCAGCTTCAGAGGGGCCCAGAGACTCAACCTGGCCACTCTGTTTGAAGGGAATCACAACCATAAGAGAGGTGGGGAGGGAAAGCATGGCTGGGGCAGAAATCAAAGCAGGTCAGATGTGATCACCCCTTGAAAACACCAATACTTCAACTATGGCTGGCAAAGATCTTACACCATGAGATTTCAGCTGAGAGATAAGGCATTAAAGCTGCTCTTCATCCTTTTAAAGCAGGATTTAGAGCTCCAGTCCCACAGGCAGCCATAACCATTCATATTCTGCTCCAAGTGAAACTTTAACAGTTTAGCTAAAAGGTTGTAAAATTGACAATAATTCATTTGCCTTTTGAGGTAGCAACACAAATGTTTTATTATAACTGAAACTGAATGTAAACTCAATGTTTTATTAGAACTCAAAATAAACAAACCCAAACACGTTCTTCTACCAAAATTAACTCAAAATACATATTTTAAAAAGCATAAAATCAGAGATTCTGATTCAGCTCCCCCTCCTTGGATCACCCAGTTCAACTCCTTGCCTCAAGTAGCTACAGGAGCTAAACCAGCATGAGTAAAGAGGAGTTAGATTAGTCCTAGAACAACAGTGGAAAAGAAACTATTCTAAAAGGAATAAAAGCAACTCATCCATTAGGTAATCTTCAGGGATGGGAACAAAATAGTCCCATGGCAAGTCATTCAGCATTGCCCATTTTAATGGCTACTCTTCAGTCTCATTCAGTGGTCATTCCCTCTTCCAAAGTCTTCAGTATTAGTGAAAATATACTGAAGAACTGTGGTGTAGCAATTCCTACATGGCCATTTTTTATTGGTTTCAGCCAAAAAGCAAACATGTGAGCTCCAAGCAGACCAGCTTTCCCCACATCCCCAACTAACCCATGACTGACCCTTACAGCTGTTCAGATCAATGCCCAGAGCTTGCAGCTCAGCAATGCTGTCAATGTGACTGGGGCCCACAGACAGCTGCAAGTTCTTACATGCACCATCTCATGCTCATCCAGTCCAGGTGAAGGAAGACAGGATTTCACCCACCATTAATTCTGATGTTCACAGTGAACTTCACACAAAAAAACCCAAAACCAAACCCTAAACCAGTTCAGTAATTAAGACTTCTGTTGTTGCTGCTTTGATAAACAATACAGCCAAGTTGTACCCAGCACAGGCTTAAATCTTAATCTTAAACTGCAATCCCAGCATGCAAGGAACATGTCACACAGCAGATCAAATAACCAAGCAGAAACCACATATCATTTATTAGACTCCCTGGCACTGACACTTGGATTTCTTTTCCCTGGAGCAAGTGTGAAGGTCCTCAGGCTTGGAAATGGAATTATAATGGCAATTTCCATCAGATGATATGTATGGATGAAACATCTGTACTCCTTCCACAGCAATCTGCTGCTTTGTTCCCAACAACCTTACAGTCTGGTTAATCCACTTGTAGGAAGTGCTCCATCAGATCAAAGGCAGTTCAATATCCTGTCCAAGTCTTCAAAAGAAGGTGTAAAAACCCTATAAAAAGCAGTTACACAATTATCTGCCCAGAGGGTAGAATTCTGACTAAGCCTGGGCAGTTAACAGTTGGCTTATGCTTTAAACCAGGGGAGCTCATAATCCCTTTTTTAAATCCTATCTAATTTAACCTTCTCAACTATAGGTTGATTTATTTAATCTCACGCAATGTTTGATCTCCATGTTATTGGCAGCAAGTTCCCTGGGTTATTTCCATGAAATTCTAAAGGACATTTCTGCTTATCTGCAGTTCAACTTGTTCCCTCAGCCTCCTTAACTGCCCTCTGGCCATAGGAAAAGCAGTACCTGCACTTCTTGTGGGCAGCCTGTCAGGTCCAGGGCAATCAATCTCTGGGCTAGAAAGACTTTGGAATCTTTCTAGGAACAGCAACACCACATCTCCCATTCTCTTTCCTCAGCCTGCCTCCTGTTGAATCATCTTAGGGAATAAACAGGCAGCATTTCCCCCTAGATGGGAAAGCCCAGTGTGAAATATCCCATGGTTTGTTTCCCTCTCTGCTGTTCAACATTCCTGGTAACTGCTAAGCTGACAACCCACATCATCTCCTACTCAGGGAGAAAAAATTCTCCATCTGGATGAAAGAAAACTCAGCTTTAATTGCATGAAAATGAAGTAAGAGTTTGTAGGACAGAGGGAGGATTTAGAGCCTTTTAGATCAGTGATTCTTTAAAACAAGAAAACACTTATACAAGAAAAAAAGGCTGGAGGCATGGTTATTTCGAGGCAGATGTTACACCACTTTCAGAGACTGGCAACAGCAGCAAGGCAGCCAGCATCCCACAATGGAAAAGAGCAAAACACAGCTCTGAATGGTGTGCAGCTGTGAAATACAACACATGAGCAAGCAGACTGTTTGCAAACCCACACTGGTGTGGCTGTTAACTACCGTGGGTTGCAAGACAAATAAAAAGTGGAACTTCAGCAATAAATCAGAAGTCCAAGATCATTTGCAGGCAACACTGTATTTGACCACCTCTGCTTACACACCACTCCCAGTCACACCCCTGAGCAAGAATTACTACAAGCTACAGTGTATTTCTGTCAGCTGAATCCCACAGGCAGTCCAGGAAGGATTTGGGAGCATTCAAAAACGTACCGGGAAAAAGATAAAAAAGCCTGGAAATAAATTCCTGACAAACATCACCTAATTGAGTAGCTGGGTTAGAAAGAGTTCCATCTCTGCACAGCATTGCTCTTGCTGTCTACATTCTTTACAGCAATTAGCACTTCAGCTGAAAAGCTGAATGCCCTTGACTTGGTTTGCTCATGATTCAACAAATCTGGTCCTTCCTGCACTTTCCATACCCCACAGCAGCAATAAATCAATCCATTGCATTAACCTAGAATGTCATACAGTATATGCAAAGTGTGCAGTTTATTCCTGACCACCCACACAGCTCAAATGTACATTGAGATAAAAGGATCAAGATCAATACCTTTAATGAGCCAAGTCATAGCACTTACTCACTCTAAGCACAGCATTTCCAAAGCAAGGACACAGTCCCAGATTTCCTGGCCTCTGGACACCTGTTAGGCCTAAAGGAAGCTCAGGGCCACTCATCCATCCAGCTGGTGATAGAGCCACTTACTCTGCAATTCCCACTCCAAATTAACCTTCCTCTTCTCCTCCACCCCAAACACAAGTGCATGAAGTGACATGAAGTGAGACTACAAGACCGTAAAACTTGAGAATATTTACTTTATGGTGGAAGCAGGTATGGAAACAAGATAAAACGAAAAGGTAAGAGCACACAGAACTGGGAAATCAGGAACTTCCATTCTTTTGGCTCTTACACTGAGAAACAAAACTGGTGGTCCAACAGACTGACAAATTCAGAACAAGCCAAGGGAAAACACTTTTTCACACAACAGATCTACCTCAGCAACCTCTGCCCCTAGAAGCTGCTACAGCTCAGAACCATCTTCATGCCCCTCCACCCCTCTATGACTTTTAAATTCAAGAACATTTCCAGTTGCATCCTTAAACCCAGAGAAAGACCCACACCAGATCCAGTCACAAAACTGGAAGCTCTGTAGAGTTGGAAACAGCAACACATTGCAGTCCCACCCATAACAGGAAAAATCATTGTGAGGAATGGGTCAGCCAGAGACTTCAAATGTGCAATTAGAAGTACTTATCTAAAATTACACATCAAGTCTCTGCAGTGTCTCTTTCTGAACCTGATGTTTTTAGCCAGAATTGGCAATTACTCAAAGGACGACAGTCTCAATCACTACATCCTGACAATGCAGTCAGGAATACCACTGAGGCAGGGTGGCATGGGCAAGCCACACAAAAGGCTTGAAAAGGACACCAAGGGTTGGTATAAGGACAGAAAGACAAACTGTGAGGAGAGATCTTGAACTCCCACACTACATGAGCTGTAAGAGGATTTGAACACAGGCCACCTTGAGCCCTACACGCAACCCTCCACAGGGGCACTGACAGACTGCATGGGGCCTTTCCTCTTAACCAGACACTAAATGGAAACTGCAACTGTGGTTCAGGTAATTTGCTGATGATTGTACAAATTCCATTTTTGTTCTACCTTCTAATTGCAAGCACTAAAACAAGTGCCTGAGGTAAACTACAGAAGCTGTTGAGATTCAAGGGGACAGAAAGACAAGGCAGGATATAAAAATCCTAGAGTTACAGTTCCAGTGCTACAGCTCCAAAGGACTCAGTCTCCTGTCCTGAGCTCAGAATTATGGGGATTTCCACATGGCAGCCTGCAATATGTCAGTGATCTCTTTAGCTGGCATCAAGACCAGAAAGATTAGGAACAACAGCTAATTCATTCAGTTTTTCTCTTTACAGGTGAAGGGAAAAAGTGTAGAGAACTGCAGGAAGGGAAAAGAAAGCAAAGCCATTCCCTTGAATTTTAAATGTTCTGAAAGCATGCAGCTTTGGATCCCCTTCAAACTTCAGAGCTCTTGTGGGTACAGCAGAGCTTCACACTTGCACATTAACTCAGTTCAAAACAAAGGGATTATACAAAGTGCTGAGCTCTAAACAAACAGTCTGAAGTTTTGCAACAATTGATCTTTTTAACATTTTAAGTACCATGTCCCACAACCAGGACAACTGAGCTGCCTCTAATGAAGTCAGTTGAGTTCCCCCACCTTCACCCCACCTCAGGAAAGGTTTTAAGGCACTTGCAAAGAGATATTTCAGAACTAACTGAAACACAGCTGCCCAGACAGCTGTGATTGCATACCAGGAGTTCATCCATGCTGGTCTGACACTTCTCAAGATTGATCCGTTTGATCGCCACCTTCTCCTTCTTGGGAGCGCAGAAGGCTGCCTGCACCACCGCGGTCGCTCCGCTGCCTGGGGGGAAAAGAGAGAGTTACCAACACCTCAGGGACTTCAGCAGCAAGGGAGGGAGCCGGGACAACAAAATCCTGAGTGCCAGATCTTAGAGCAGAGCCAGGTAAAAACCCAGTGAAAGCACTCGAGGCACTCCCCACTGTGCAGCTCCACGGGTTGGTTCAGCTGCCACGTCCAAGTGCTGGGTAAACTGAAAGAAAACAAGTGGGTCTTCATGATTCCTTCCAGGGATCATTACAGTTCTGCAGATCAAAAATCCTCTCCAGACTCCAGATTCCTTATAAAAGAGTGATTCTATTCATGTACAGTAATTTCACGATTATAAGCCGCACCTGATTATAAGCCGCACGTTACAATACAGAGTGTGATAAAAGGTATCTGTTCTATCACCATCTGTTGAGGGTGGGGCAGTGATCCTGATCTCTGTGGGAGATATTCTGCTAATGGGCCATCCATTGAAACCAGGCAGGGCATTGTTCTTTATCTTTTCACAACCCATCCTTCCTCCAGCCAGTCATTTTCTGCTCATGGCCATTGAGTCCCACTGTGGGACTGATAAAATTACTGCATCCCATTGGGAGTTGCTCCAGCCAGGGGGAAGAGCCCAACATTTCTTACCAAGATAAAAACAGAGGTTTTGGGACACTAAGGGATCCCCTTTCTCCACTGGACTCCAGAGGAAAACCGGATTTCTCCACATCACCACTGGAGCTCCGGAGGGAAACTGCACCTTGTACAGGAGCACTGCTCCAACTGAGCCACATCTGTCACTGCAGGAGGATGCAGCCACCATGGAATGGGACTGCTGCCAACACCCTGCCTGACGGGTGTCAGGTTGTACTCTGACTGTGTCAGGGTTTGGGGTTTGTTCTTTGTAGTGCTGTATTTCTATTTTAATTTCCCTAGTAAAGAACTGTTATTCCTAATTCCCATATCTTTGCCTGAGAGCCCCTTGATTTCAAAATTATAATAATTTGGAGGGAGGGGGTTTACATTCTCCATTTCAAAGAGAGGCTCCTGCCTTTCTCAGCAGACACCTGTCCTCCAAACTAAAACAGCAACTTTTCATTCTTTGTCCATATATAAGCCGCACCTGATTATAAGCCGCACTTTGGGTTTGGACCAAAATGTTAGTCAAAATGGTGCTGCTTGTAATTGTGAAGTCACACAGAATTTTAACCTGATGTGTTTGCCCCAAGTGTCAAAACAAGCTACTCTTTGCTACTGACACTAATGAGATTTTTCAAATATTTTTATGCACTAATTGCTGTTCTCATCTCTCCTCATTTTATGCAAAGACACGAGGTGGGTTTCATTCAAGCACGTTCAGCTCCAGCTCTCACACTGCCTCAGTTTCTGGGTTGAAAACCACAATCCCAGAATATTTAAATTCCAACAGAGAAAAAATTGCCACATTTTAACACACAGTCAGTCCTTTACACTGCTACAAGCAGGGAGTTCTGGATTTGAAGTACTCAGCAACATCATATCCTTTGACATGAAAGGGAGTTTGCAATAGTGAGACTTAAAATCTATTTGATGTTAAGTCCATTTCTGTTGGCCTCCAGAAGCTTTTGCAACATTCACCTCCCACCAACAGGACACCTTGTTGCTTTACTTTCCACCTTCATCATGGTTCCCCACATTCACACACTTCACTGGAATGGAGTAAATCCATATGAATAAAAAAGGGGGTAGCACATGTGGGAAATAACTCAAAGGTTCCCATTGTAAATACTTTAATGTTAATAAAAATAAAGAGAAATTAAAACAACTATTCTACATTTCTCCTATTTTTAACACTACAAAAACAACTCCCAGATTCTGCAATTCAAGTAAAGCACATTTTTGCAAGCTCTGATTTTTTTTCTAGTACATTCACATAAACTGGGGGCAAAAAATTTAATTTTCAAACAAAGGCTACTGAAGCTCCCTACAATCACCATCAAGAGTCTTCTCACACCAAGCTGCACCAACTCAAAGTTCCAGGTGAGTGAAAGAGCTTGAAACCCAGCCCTGCAAAACAGAACTGCTGCATTCCAAGTTGCACTGAAATAAATTGAAAAACCCTGAACTGTGGGACTCTGCTCCTCTAATCTTCAACCAGTACCTGCTACAGCAGAGCTACAGGACTTTGACTTCACTTTATATGGCATGGCCAGTGCACCCTGGACATCAGCATCAGCTTGCCAGGACTGTACTCAGGAGCTTACATTTTAATGGCAGAAGTGTGCAGAACACAAAATGCTAAGGTTGCTGAAGCTCCATTATTTCCCAAAGTAAATGGGGTTTTTAAGAAAATCAAGATTGAAGCCATTTATTACTTGCACACATATTGTTTTTCAGAGACTATACATAGCACAAGGTACAAAGTTATTAGGAAAAGGACAGCAATAACAGCAAGAATATTTACAAGGGGCTTTGAAAACAAAGTTTGAGTGCTGTAAGTAGGTTCTTGAGCAAATGACAGATGATTGAGAGGTCTATGCAGATATTTAACACAAAGTGCTCAAAAAGAGCAAGGGGAGGAGGTTTTGACAGCAGAGTTTTGGTTACACTGCCAGGGCTGCAGGGCTGAAATACCCAACATTAAGCACAGGACAAACATCCCAAAGCAAACCTCCACATGCACTCCCTGCAGCCACTCTGCCCAGCAGGTCAGGAATCAGCAGTTCCAACACAAATGAATTCCCACTCACTGGGAATCCTGGGTGGCACTGACCTACTCCTTCCCTCCCAGCACCTACCTTCTTGTTTTGTTTCTGCTGCTTCTTTGGTGGGGGAAAAAAAGTAAAAACAAAGGCTCAAGACAGAAAGCAGCACACTCCAAAGTGGTGACAAGAGGCAGAAGTGAGTTTGCACTTCCTAGCACTGCTGGTCTCACTACAGCAACAGCGTTTTGGAAGTCAGAAGAAAAAACAAACACCATCAGTTCTTTGGAAAGAGTTAGATCCCAGAAGAAATGTTGCTGCTGACACATCCAAAGCACCAGTATTATGATTTCTTTCTTTGGATGTTTTGGTGCATAGTAATAGAGGCTGAAAACACAAGCCAGATGCTGGAAGAATATGTGAGTGTGCACCTCAGAGGATTGTCTTGTCACACAACCCTTTTCATTCCCCAGTTTCTCAGTGTGTATTTTTACCTCTAAAGCTACCTGTCACCAGCACAGGTATCTGTGTTCAAAGACTTTCTGGGTATCTCAGACACTCAACAGTGTCAGTGTACTCCTGTTTCCCCCCACAGCATGACACTCCAGGATTTCTGTGTAAGCACAACTGGCAGAGATGCAGAGATGCTTCTTACAAGCCAGATGCAACATCATTACTGTGAACCAAATCCTTCACAAGATGAAGTCCAAGGTTTTAAAGAAGTCACCACACAGAATAGCTTTGTCTTTTATTCTTTCAGGATGTAGCTACCAGAAACAATAGATGCAGCCTAATTAAAAGCAGGACCACTCATGCCACAGCTCCTTTCCAGTCCTGGAGTCTGCAGGATCAATGCTCACTAGGACTTCAGGGCAAAAACTGCTTTTCACTAAGTGCTGGACAATGCCCCAGCCTACAGGGACTCGATCTGTTATGAGTGTATGGCATTATTTGAACAGTAATGAAATCCCAAACTAAATCCTTCTGGGCACATGGCAGGGAATCATCTGAACTCGAGACTCCTCCCATTTA
Organism: Catharus ustulatus; assembly: GCF_009819885.2. NCBI lineage: Eukaryota > Metazoa > Chordata > Aves > Passeriformes > Turdidae > Catharus > Catharus ustulatus. The sequence goes on along the minus strand of NC_046221.1, from coordinate 4,465,500 downwards.
ATTCCCTGCTGCTCCTACTTTTCTGGCAGCTCTCTTTAGTTCGATCACCACCTGCTCTCCCCACTCCCCCCTCTCCCACTAATTCGTCATTTCTTTCAGCTCCTCTGTAGCACTAATTATAGAGAAACAATGAAATCTCAAAAGCGTATCAGGCGAGGATTAAGCCAAGCTGCAGCACGATGTGCCACAAGCAAGCTGCTCTTTGGTGGTGGCGGCCGCGTGCCGCGCTGCTGGGACCGAACAAAGACGGCTTTCCGTGCTTCTTTGGAGAGTTCAGGAAACATGGCAACACGGGCACTTCAGCCTTTGCAACCACAAGGTTTGTTTATTAAATGCCAGGGTGGAAAGAGAAAGAAAGAGGAGCTGCAGTGAGGATGCTGAAGACATTGCAAAGTGAAAACAGGCATAGGGAGAGATGACAGCAACAGAGAGAAAAAGCTCATCGAGGAAGTTTTGTAAAGTTTAAGAGCAGGTAACAAATATATGGGTAACAGCAGGGAGAAAAGAGAATTCCTGGGCTGCTATGAACAATCTTCCATGAGGAAAAACCCCAAGGGCAGTTTGTGCACAACTTGGACAAACCAACTCTCCCATCAGTCACAGATCTGCCGCGATCAGACCCAACAACACGGGCCACACAGGGTTAATTTAATGTTCCTGTGCTGGGTTCTCACTCACTCCCCACCTCAAGACACTCTGATCAAGGTCAGTGCTGAGGCTCTTCCCTCAGCTTTCGGAGAAAATTTGCTCCCTGCTTAATCTCCTCCAACATAACGGCTTAGCAAAACAATGAAAACCAGGCACGGCCAAATGCTTGCTGCTTGATTCCTGAAAAGCAGGAGATCATTTTGTTAAAGGATGATAGGGAGGAAAGAGACCCCAAATGGGTATTAGGATCTGCTTAATACCCCCTGCTCCTGCCTCTGTAGGCTCTCGGATACAGTTCCAACCCTTAGGATAGCAGCTGCAAAATTCCTGCATAAGAGGGTCACGACCTACTTTAGAAAACACCGCCTTAAGAGGAAAACATACCCTTTCTAACCCCTGCTTCTTTCATGTTTCTACGATTAAATGGTTCTTTCTGAAATAAAACCAACCTCTGAAAGGATTAAAATAACCCAAATAAAAAAAATCCCCAAGCACTCAGTTACTGAGGCCTGATTTTCCAGGTTATCTCCTCTGGATCCCTGGTCCCTGTACCTTCAGCACCCAGAGCTCCAGCCTGAACTCCTGAAGTTGAGACAAAGTCCCCATCAAAGCCCAGCTTCAGCTTCCAAAGGAGGCTGGATACCACCTCTTCTATAGTTCCACAATTTACATGAAGCTTCCATTTTTGAAAATAAAGACAAACCCTCCAAGATCTCAGCTGAAGTTGATGGAAACTAATTATTTTAAGGATAATTAGAGAAGTGGAAAGACAGGGGACTGACAAGAGGACACAGCATGTTCCTACACACTTTGTCTCCAATTCAGCTGAATCTCTGCAGCCACATAAGGACATTGCAGCTCTCCCAGTAAGACTGGGATGAATTACACCAATGCCTCTTCCCAGGCAAATGCAAGTCAGAGATCCTCTTGGCAGAGGGAACCGCTTGAGCAATGGAACAGTCATGCCAAACAGTCACAAGGCAAGCATCAAATCCTGGCTCCAGGATAGGATTCTCCTACCACGTGCACAGCAATTTGAAGCAGTTACATGGAAGGAGGGCTCAAAAAACAGTGTTGCCAGAGCTTTAAATTTACTTCAGGCACCCTCAGATGTGAAAGTTTCCCTTCACTGTAACTCAGTTGCTCACAAAGCTGTTACAATCAAAGGGAACCCGAGTCTTAGAGCATCAGTCCCTGTCCTACTGCAGTAACAAATCCCCTCTGGGGAGGAAATATTCTCTCCCAGGGTCACACGAACATTATGAACCATTTCAGTTTGAATGAACCTCTACTCTACCCTCCAGCTGAAATCAGGATCAAATCCCAACCTAGATCAGGTTCCTCAGCATCAATTTCAGCCTAGTCTGGATTTTCCTTAACAAGAGATATTCCTACAGTATTTTTGGCTGTCTCTCTGTTTGACCACCTGCATAGTAAACTTTTTCCCCTTTGCTAACTAACCAGATCTCCCATTTTTGCTCCCAACCTTCCTCCATGCACCTCTGTACAACTCAGCTTCATCTCCTCTAGAACTTCCCACCAGATAGCTGAGGACAGCAACAACTCCAAGGTTGGGGAATTGCAGCTCTCCATAACTGCCCCCAGAAGTCACATTCCCAAGTGTCCTTCAGCATGGTGCAATGCCCAGCCAAACACCTCCACACAACCCTGCCCAGTGCTTCCACCCTTCCCTGCACACACACAGCCTCTCTATTTTTAAGCAAGATCTGGAATCCATCCTCCACTATCTGGAGTGTGGTGCCAGAAAGCCGCTCGTGACGCAGGCTCTGTTTATAATTGTGCCCCCGGGTTTTCCTCTTATGAACAATGCACACAAAACACTTCCCTGCAAGGCTGCTCTGGACCAGGCAGTGACTTTCAGGTTCCAGGTACCCCAAAGTCCAGGAGACCTTTAATGCTTTACAGCCCAGGCTCAGTATTCGTGTCTCTGCAGGCTCACTCTATCTCTGGATGCTTCAACTCTTTGACAGCCTCATGCCAGAGAGCTGTGGGAGCCCTGCTCTGATTACTCATTCCAAGGACAATACAGCAATAAAACAAGAAGCTGAAAGACTGGGAATAGAACTTCTTATGTGTTCTTATAGAGCACAGAGCAAACACAGATCTAATTAAACCAGAAATTAAATACCAGATCACAAATTCAGACTGTTTGATCCATTTCCTATGGAGGCAAAGTGATGCCTCTATTTTCTGTGCCTCATTTGAGGCTTCTGGTGAAGCAAAGAATGGACTGCTTCTAAAAACAAGCTAGCAAAAAAAAAAAAAAGCCTACTCTCAAATTTCCAGCCAACTCAGCATGGGGTGGGAATACTCCTTTCCCCAAGCAGGACTTGGTAACAAGAGTCCACTGGATGTCAAAGTTTTGCTGGCACAAGCCCCACAATTCAGGAAGAGTGAAGTAATGCAATGTTAATGGTCCTTGAATATGCTTTTCAATCCATCTCCCCACTACATGTCACATTCTTACTACAAGATGGAAGATGCAATCTACAATAACAGCTACAAATGGCATTAATAAAACCAGAGGGAATTCATAACAGGACTCAAACACATTCCTAGTATTGGCACAGAGGGGGCAAAAAGAAGGAAGCTTTTTCCTCTTCCTCACAGTGAAGTGTCATCTACTCAGCATGGGACTGCAGGGAGAGTGTTCACAATTCTAGAAGTGGAGTACAGCCCCAAATCAGCAGGAAGATGGTTTGGGTGCTTCTAGCACTGCTCAGAGTGACCTCAAACAGCAAGCTGGCTCTGAGACACCGGGAACAGCAGCAAAATCAGTAAGAGAATTCAGTTGGGTTTGCTCTGTGCCTGGTTGGGAGGCCTGTGGTAAACTGAAGCAGCAGCAGAGCAATAATCCATGGCCACAACACAAAAAAATTACAAAAGCACAGGAATGAGCACAGCTCTCCTCCCATAGTAACCCTGAGTGCAGACATGCACCCACCCCCAGGAAACTCCCAGAGCTGTGCCAGCACAGCCACACTCACTCCAGACACCTTTCCACAATTCATTCCCAACACAAATTAACTGTTGAGGAAGAACCTTTACATTTCTTTACAAGCTGAAGGATGGCACATCCATAGCACAAGCACCTATTTAAAACCCTGGTAGATGTAATAAGAGGCCAGGTTTAAGTTTCTGCACCTTCTCTCAACTCACAACAGCTGAGATGGAAAGATACTGTGTAGAGAAGAGGGAGAAAAACACTTGCTAATACAGTGCAGGGAAGAAATAAATCAGAAGCATAAGCAAAGGCAGAAAGTGAAAGCAGATTTAACTGGAAAGTTGTGAGGGAGCCAAATTTTAAGCCTGTATTGGGGGTGGAGGAAAACCAGCAATCCCCACAGACTATAAAGTACACACATGTGCATGCAACAGTCCTGCAGGAGTGTAACAGCTCAGCTCTCACATTTACAAATTTCTGATGAAAAGGCTTTAGGAACAACAGCTCAACCCTGGTTTATATAAATAATTTTAAAACTTTGCATTTCCATGTGGTCACTGTCAAAATGTCACCCCACCCTTCAGCCCAGCCTAACTCACATCCCTGCATGCAGCAGCCCCATTCCCAGTTCAGGCTCACCTTGAGCACAGCCCAGTGCTGGGAACATTCAGCTGGGCTCAAGCCAGAGGTGGCTGCAGATACAGCAAGGGCATGTGCTGGACAACCCCTGAGAAAGGGCAAGGAGGGGGAGGTAACAAGTCCTGGCAGAGAATTAAGACTTCAATACAAGTGATTTCCATTTCACACCAGCACATCTGATGACTAGGAAAAAAGTCTAGACCTTTTACTGGAGAATTGGAAAGAGGAATAAGAAAAAGCAGTTTTCACTCATCAACTCCTACTTGTTTCATTTAAATTGCAGGTGTAGAGCCTTGCAAAGCTCTCTGATCATTTATTCCAGTACAGCCAGAGCTCAAGTAGCTTGAGATTCTGTGCAAGTTGTGAGGCCAAAGATTTCAAAGACTACTCACAATACAAGGGATTTCTGTTATTAAGACACCATTATGTGTCCTTCTCAAACCCTTCTCAATTTATGTCAGCACCTGCAGTGTCCAACAGAAAACTGATATCCCAGCATTAATCAATGCTCAAAGAATTTCAGAAAATAAGAAGCATATTCTGAAAGTCTGCTGTCCAATTAGAAATAGGGCCAAAACATTTGAACAGCACATAAACTTGCTGACAGTGAGTTATTCAACATCTTGACAAGGGCTCTCACAGTTGAGAACACCACTGAAAACCACACATCGTGCCCAGAGCTCGGAGGTTTGTGCCCATGTAAGACAATGTATTTCTCAAGATTCCTAGTGCTCCATGGATAGTGGGAAAGGATAAGCCAGCAAAGATCACACAGCACTGCCAGCTTGCTTAAACAAGCATCCCCTTCAGTGGTCACCAATACAGAAATACTCAATGCTGCAGACTTACTGCCCAAGTCTTTAATTCACATCTCAGACTGAGGAAGGAATATAAACCCAAATCAAATCACTTGTAAGAAGTCCAGTATTATTTTCAGAGCCATCAGCAACTGATGGGCAATACCCCAAGCTAGGTACATCTCCCCATGGCCCCACTGAACTGTAAATAACACTAATTAATAAGCTGGGGAGAGGTTAGCTACTATAATCTAAACAACTCAATGCCAAGGTTTCTGCAGAGAGGAAGGGGAGTCTTATGGAAAATTTCACCCCACCCCACACCACATTGTTCTCTCAAAAATCTTACAGTATCTCTTAGGCCCTGAACACAGAAAAATGCTGTCTGTTTTCCACCTTAGACAAACATTCAGGTTGAGAACCCTCACAGACTAAACAGGGAAGTGACAGGCTTGGAGAAAAAATGGTCACCCTGTCAATATAGAACAGGTCAGGACTAGAACAGAGGGTGAGGAATAGTGCTGGCCATGCAGAGCGTGTCAGCAAGATGTGACAAAGTTGTCACCAGGTCACTTTGCTGTGTGATTTCATCTGCAGTCACCAGCCCACACACAGGCAGCCAAGGCCAGTTCCCACTGCCTCCCTATGACAAAGGGCTGCAGCCCCCCAGCTTCAGACTCCACACCAGAGCAAGAGATGCAAGGAAAAAAAAAAGACCAGGGGAGGAGCCACTGGCCACAGAAGGTAGCAGAAGAGAGAAGGATTACCAGGAAGGAGTATCAGCCCATCTGATATTGCTCCAAAATTTCCACTGCAAACACCAAAGCACGGAAGAGAGGGCGGCAGAGGGTGCTGCCCTTGGCTGGATGCCCGACCTCCTGCAGCCCTCACAATATCCCAGATCAGTCCAGACTGGCAGACATTCCCATCATGCCTTTAACAAAACACCCTCCACCCTCCAGGTCCAAGGCACCCAGGTGATTTGGGGAACACCTCTGAGACCATTTCCCCCACAGCAGTAACTACACTAAGCTCCAAGGGCCAGTTACACAAGTCCTGCGTGACCTGCCACATTTACTTAAGATGCTATTAGCATGCCTAAATTAGATTTTTAGTTTGAAACCAATTATATTTATTTGATTTTGTGCCAACATCTCTGGTTAATTTAAAGGGCACTGCAGCTATGCAGTGTTAATTCCACACGATGGAAAGCAGGCTCAAACACCTCATTTCCAAACACAGAAACTTCAGCAGAGAGGTTCATCCTTCCCTTTTAATCACTGTCAGTTGTCTTTATGGTATATGCAGCAATGTAAATATCATGCTGGCTGTCATCAGGTATTACCAAGGCTCAAAATACAGCACTGGTACAGTAGCCAAGCCAGTGTTGTCCTTTCTTCCCTCCCAATCTTTATCTCTGAACTCTGTCTCAAATGTAATTGTCAGCTGTAGAGGATATTTTATTTGGCCGGGTTTCCACTTAACAGAACAATCTGCCTGCTTACAGTGCAGATGTTTGATAGTACCGTGGTTATTTTAGGTAAATAAGCTTTTAAGTATCAGATATATCCTCTCTCAAAAGCTATTATCCTTTCTTTTCAGCAAATATCTTGATCTAGTAAATATTTTCTGCATCTATTAGTCTGTTCAGCACACAAGATTAGCCCACTAGTTAAAAATTACATTCTTTAACCAAGAGTAAGGAGAACCATCCTGAGCTTTAGGATCTGGACAAACAACTGAGCTGAGGTTGCCAATTCATCAAGCCTCTCAGCTGTTCAAATAAGATTTGCATTTGTGAGTCGTTCAACAGGAAAACTGTTCACACTCAAGATGCTTTTTCCAGTAAAGCACAGTTTGCTGCAAGTCAATCCCAAGGTATTTATTAGCTGTTAATACCAAGCTATTTATTAGACAGCAATTGGCATCCTCAATGACTATTTTTACTTTAGTGAAAGGATGGAACTTGTGGCTTCACCTTTCAACTTGCTTGCTGCTCCTGGGGGGGACATTTTTGCCCTCTACAACTCCCTGAAAGGAGGCTGCAGCAAGGTGGGAGTCAGTGACAGGATGAGAGGAAACGGCCTCAAGCTGAACCACAGCAGGTTTATATCAGACATCAGGAAAACCACCTTCACTTGAAAGGGCTGTCGAGGAAAGTGGTGCAATCACCACACCTGGAAGTGTTCAAAAAACACTGGATGTGGCACCTGGGGACAGGGTTTAGTGGTGAACACAGTGGTGCAGGGTAGTTGACCAGATTTGATAATCTTAAAGGTCTTCTCCAATCTTAATGACCCCATGACTCCACAATTTTATCACTACCTCACATGGTGAGAGGCAGAAAAGTTCAAAAAGTGGCCTAGGAAGTAAAGACATAACACATCAAGTTTCCAAAGAACTCAATTTCCATTGGTAGAACTTGAGGAATCACAAACTGGAGATACTTGTATCAACACCTTTAAGGTTTGGAGTTCATCTTTTCCTGCACCTTCACAGGGAACTGTCCTTGCAGATACATAAAGCAAGTGGTGTAAGAAACCACCAAGCCTCAGCCACGTGCTATCAAAGACAAGGCTTTGTTACTTCCACTGTCATGGGGAATCCATTAAGCAGCTGTTCCATCCAGCAATGACAGGGTCACAGGGAGATTTGAGTGTTTAATAGAACGTGTGGCAGTAATTCCCCCATGTGCCATTTCCAGCACAAGCATTCATTAATTCAGTATAGGGATTATACAATTTGGCATCAGCCAGAGTAGAGGACTGAGCTCCATGACCCTGGGAGTCCTCACTAGTTCTGTGTCTCAGCAAAATAAGTGACAGGAGCTTTCCAGTTTTGTTCTGAAAATTGACACCATGAAATCCATCTCCATTGATTTTGCAGGAAAGGTGATTACTCCACAACAAGAAGCATTGTCTATAACTGATGAATTTTCAAGACATCAAGATAACCTAATATTGTGTTGCCTACCTGGAAGCTGGAGACTGCCTGAAATTCCCAACTGCAGTTTCAGTTGCCCCACTTAACAGGTATCACCTCAGAGCACAGCTGAGCTGATCATTTTGTTAAGAAAAATATTCTCTAAGTGCTCTCATTCCATAACAGTCATTAATGTGCTCTCTCACTTTTCAAATAACATCATTTTCCAATACCCTCTGCACTGTTTCCAAGGCTTCCTCTTCAGAAGAGCTGGAATCAACCCTAGAACCTAAGGAAATGCTCTTAAAATCCCCTAAGACTGAAAACGAACAAGAGCTTAACTCAGAGAGAATCAAAATTGGAAATGCACAACCTGTCCAAGAGTAACTATGGTGCTTTCATCCAATATTTAGTAAACCATCAATTTTCCAAAACACATGTTGAACTGCCTCAAGATGCAATAATCTCACACCCTACCCCAAGCACCTCAACATAATTCCATATTCACAAATAGTTTAGACATTTTCCTACTTTCCTTCTGATAAACCGCAAATTTTATCAATTAGCTCTGCTCTAAGGCAAAAGCCAACTTCAATTCTTCCACACAACAAGCCCACAGAGGATACCACTGGAAAAACCACGTGCTCAGTCACATCTCACCAGAAGTGAGGTGGGTACTCAAGGTCAAATTTTCAGCAGTTTTAACTTAATTCAACTCTGTGGATGGATGAAATGGGAACAGCATCCTCCCACACAGCTTTATTATTAGTAAGGTGCTAGCAATAAGAAGTAGAGTTTGTCCTTAAATTACCATTCATGACTATAAAACAGTAAAATGCTGGCAAAACCCAAGGAGAATTTACTACAGTAAGAGATGAACACTGAAGCATTTCAATTCACACTGTTCCTTAACAGCTGCTTATACCTTTTCTTTCCAGAATGAATTTACATAGGCTCATTTCCTGCCCAAAGGAAATATCCATTGGAGAGAATGCTATAAAGTCAGTCTAGCATGGAACAGTGAAATGAAAGAAAACAAGAAGTTTTTCTCTTCCCTGCCCCAAACTCTCAAGACAAGGCAGTTGGAGCAGAAAATTGAAATCTGGCAAAAAATTAAAACCTCATTCAGAAAAGCTTTTCTGTATTCCCTCACAAATGCATTTTAATTTGACTGAGTTATCAGACTTTGAAGGTGCCGTTTCACAAGCGTGCAGTACAAGCTGTATAAAACTGTAAGGTATGGGAGGTAAAAGGAAAATTTGCCTAATATGGTTATTTGGTGAGAAAGTGAATTGGTGCTCTGAATTTGCTCATTCACAGATGGGATCTGTGAAGCCTTTAAGAGTGAAAGACCATCTTTCCCTGCAGACTTCCCAGTGTGTAGAACCAAAGAGGTCTCAGAAATCCTGGCAAGGCACATTACTCTAGTCTGATGGAGGTTGATACATAAGCAAGTATTTTTTCCAGGATGGAATTTTTCTTTTAATTACAAGAAAATTCATATTAAGCAAAAATTCAGTGTGCAGTGGTGCATACCGGGGAACAACAATCTTTAAGAACCTCGAGGAGTGGTGAGAGAAAGGATGTGGGGAAAAAAAACTTTGCTGGTTGTTGTAGCTGTTGAGCAGCTGTGAAAAGTACTGGATTTTCCATTTGTGTACTTGTATCACCACAAATCCCTACCTGCTTGTACAGCGTGACAGGACCACCTAATCCAGTTAAAACCAAGGAAAACACAGCCTGGGATGATGAACATGAAAACCCCACTCATGAGCAGTGGTTCAAGGCAAACAGCACAAACAAGTTCAGGGACCAAACTTAGGGCTGACAGAACCCCACACTAGAGTCAGTCCCTTCATTTATGTTCATGTACACGAGGGACATGAGAAATTCTCACCCAGTACCATGGACCCAGTCAGGCTCCTGCACCCCTGCTGCCATTCAGCTGCACTCACAACACCAACTACTAAAGTGATCTCGTCTTATTCAAGCCAGACAAGTTGGATTTTGCTCTTAGTCTGGCTCCCTTCATTAATATACACATTATTTTGCCTACCAGAGGTACCCCATCCCTTCTATGACCTTCAGACCAACAGCCTGGACTGCCTGTCAGCCAGGGACCTGACCCTGTCTCCAAGACTTTCCCGTGTGGCTGCCAGGAAGAGACAAAGTTTCACGTGCTTTTTAGAAATGTCAAGGCTCAACTCCCTTAGGTGAAGTCACAGGAAACTGCAGCAGCTTTGAGAGCCAAGTCCTTCATATCTGCATCTCAGTTGTTTGATTCTGAAGAGAATGAAGGATAATGGGCTGGACTTGTCTGGAAAGCCCCAGCATCCTGATATTTCAAAGATTTTGCAATGCCAAATTCCACTGCTCCAACAGCTATTCTTCTACACCCACAAAGCCCTAAAGTCTGTCTCTCCCTATTAAGAAATTTAGTAACACCAAGTTTACAAGCACTCCATTAGCATGTCCACAGCTAAATTCATTGCTGCAGAGATTTATGATGGATATTGTCCATTTTTGGGGAAATCTTCCAAGAAAATTTGACCAAGACAGTTTGTTGCAATGCACTAATACAATTAGCAGTAAGTGTTATTGCCATCACTTTAGAGATCTCAATCTTTTATTAAAAGATTACATCTCTAGACTCTGGCTAAGTGGGCAAGCTGCTAACACTCAAAGAAATGAGATGCTGCCAAGTTTAAACAGACAAATATTCTGGAGAAGAGTTGATTCTCTTCAAGATTTCATCAACTGCAAAAGCAAGAAGCCTCCCAGGCATGCATTTGTCAGGCAGCATGTACACTCCTTAGGTGTGCTCAGAGCACAGCACAGCCACACTCCCTAGCATCAGCCAAGATATTTGCATTAAACTGAAATTATTTAAATGGATTCTTGAGAAATGGAAGTGTTAAACATTAATAGGTCCAGGTACCTAACAGTACTGGAAGCAACTGCTACATAGAAACCAACCCAGGAAAGTGTGAACTCTTCCACATGAAACACCCCACATGTTGTTTTTTTCCATAATATCCCAGACAGCTGAAAGCAGCAGGATCTGTCGCTGCTGTCCCCTCCAAGCAGCAGGCAAGGCTAACAACCACATCTTCCCAGCCAGCCCCCTGCATCGCTGCTTGCCTTTGTGAGCCCTCATTTTGCTGCCTTGTGCATTTTATCCTGTTCCTATCAGGGCACAGACAACAGAGGCACCAAAGAAAGGCACATGCACAACCAAACACCTTTTGCTTTCACTTCCCCGGAGGTGAAAAGTGACTCAGTTCAGCTCTAACTCTAGCAGGGCAATGGTATCCAAGGTCTTAAAGGAGATGTGTGAAGTATCCAGAGGAAAGGTAGCCTGGACGCAGGAGCAGCTTGGCTATTCTGTTGCACTCACAAGATATATTTGTCTACACCCAAGCAGCAGCAAAACTGGTGCTGAGCATCTCCCACTCCAACTCTCAAGCAGAGAAACTACATGAATGACCACTCTTTTTTAACTCATCTACATTTGCTCGAAGTTAATTTAATGCAAGTCTTAACATAATCTAAAACAACTAAGGCTTTTACACCAACTTCATGTGGAAAAAATGAGCACACAAAGAAAGTCTTCAAATGAATTAACCAGCCTGAATACTGGGAATACAGTGTAGGAATCAATTTTGCTCAGCAAAGCTGGGGGGGAGGAGTGGGAATCCACGAGGAAATGCTAAAACAAAACATATGGCACCAAGACTGCATCTCAAACACTCCATTTAGCGCTCAGGCAGTTATATTTTGTACAGTGTAACATTTTTCTTGAATGGGTTTTAAATATCAGGCGTGTGAAACAGGCTGCAGCCAGCACAGAGGCACCACAGCTAGCAATGAACACCATGCTCCAAAAAAAAAACCCCAACCCCCAAAGTTATCATTGGACAAGAGCCTCCCATTCTAGCCTGGTTTTTACATTCAAAGACCACGATCTCTCCTGGTCAGCACCTCCAGGCTGCTCTTTCTCAATGGCTGTGATTTCTCAGCACATGAGACTGCTACACAAGCACCAGACAGATGACCACAGGTATCTCGATAAAACTTGGGAGAGCAGATACCTTAATTCTACAAAATTCCTCTCTACCCACAAAAAAAAAAAAAGTTCTCCCACACAGGGCTGGGATGAGCACAGATAGAAATCTAAATATTCAGCCCCAAAAGAGCAACATGTTCACAGGCAAAGCCCAACTCCAGAGCTACTTGAACCACAGTCATTAAAAAACTAATCATTCCTTAAACGGTGACTTCAATTTTCAATTTAGGCTCGATTTCTGATGGGATAAGAAACTCCCACCACATCTGTTCGTGCAGCCTGCACCGTCCTCTTTGCTGTGAAGGAATCTGTCAGGGGAGAGCGGGCACAGGAACTGAGCCTGGGAGCACTCCCACCACTAATTTATCTCCTGTTTCTGGCACGGGCTGCTCGCAGCAAAGGGGATGCTCCTAAATCAAACAGCCACAGTCAGCACGGCTCTCATCTTTCCAAAAAAGTAGCAAAAGGAGAATGACCCAGTTCCAACCAACTCCACTCTCGCTACCAGCATTTCCAAGAGGAATTGTGAGATCCAGGGGAACCCGCGCGTGTGAGTATCTGATCAGCACAAGCAGCATGAGGTCGAATTTTTTGCAGGCTTCAAAAAGAAGACTGCAGTAATTTATATGCAATCCACGCTCAGAAGACCAACCACCTTCACAACCACAGCACAGAGTATATTCTGCTTTTTAGATAAAAAATGCAGCGTTTCCAAAGGCCCTCTTCACCTGCAGAACTCTCGCTACTCTGGGGGGATATTCCATTGAAATGCTTTTTAAATTGCTTCCTCTACCCCACCTGCATTTTATCCTTTTTTAAAATGAAATCAGGTTCTCATCTGACCAAAGTCCCTTGATTCAGTGTACCAGAAGTTATTTAAGCCTAAGGAAGCTACTCAGCAGTTATTAGCACTAACCTAGCATAATCAACACAGATATTAATCCACACCTTTATAATGGCATGAGTCATCCCCAGAGCTGAATAATCCTTTTTTTATTTATATGTAGTATTAGCTGGAATTAGGGGGGTAGTTTTACAGTAGAGGTTCCCTTTGCAGGTAGGAAACTTGTTTTTTCTATTCCTGCACTTGAGTGGTATGGAACCATCCACACCCAAAAAAAATCCACATATGGTTATTTTCAGGCAAAACCAGTACAAACAAAAGAACTGGACTACAAATGGATTTCCATTATTCTATGTGAAAAAACAGCTGAGATGGTCATCTCAAAATTTATTTTAAATTTTCAGAGTAATTTTTTTTTCCATCAGGAAACAAGTTAAATCCTCTAAAAGCACTGGTACAAGGTTCATCTCTTTCCACACCAGAACGTCTTTGTTCCGTGCTGAAGAACCTTTACAGCTCTTCAGTTATAAAGAGAGCTAAAAAAAAACCCAAAAAGCAACCCAACCAAAAAACCCTTGAGGTTTACAGGAGACATGAAGCAGGAGGCAAGGCAGTCCAGCTCAGTTAACACAGTGACATTTTGTCCCACAAATCATATACGTGCTAGGAAACTTGCGTCACATCTCCATCCAGGCCGCTGGCAGACACACCAGTGTTTGAAACGAGTAAAGGGGGGGCAGGGGACAGGAAAGTTAAAAAGAGAAACCATATGTTTGCAATATACACATCTCAGTGTACACTCCATCACATGCCAAAATGCCAACACAACCTCTCAGTGAGCAGGCAACATCCAGAAATTCCGTTTGCAGAGGGACAAGGGAAAGATACAGAAGAAATTCAACACTTTTTCCAGATTTCTCCCCAAGTTCTGTCAGTTAGCATGAGACAACACATCTCTGTGCTCCTCCCAGTACTCTGAGGCTGTGGGATGTGCTCCTCCAGCAGCAAGTTCTCCCAAGAGCAGAAGTGTATTTACATTCCCTTTTGTTCCCATCCTACCCCGCTCCCCAGCTACAAAGAGGCATTTGCTGCTATCCTTGATTACTCAGGTCCAAATCCTTGCTTTGTGCCACCACAAAGCACCCCTTCTCAGGCTCTCAAAAGAAAAGGAAGTATTTCCTACACAGAGAAATTCAGTTCTCTTTCCCCAGGAAATGGGTGGCATGTTCTCCCCCTTCCTCCCCACACCTGTACCTCCTGCTCCTCAGGGAGGCTGAACATCCTCCTCCCCAGGGCACATTTTCCAGAGGGGGCTCAAAGGGTTGGTCTGTAGGATTACACCTTCCCTGTCTTTACAGGGAGTTGGTCTCCTTCCTAAAGCACTGCTACTCCCTCTGAGCAGAGGGAGTGGACAAAGCCTGATCCCACACAGCAACAGGGATTTCCAGAAGGATTTCCCCCACTCCACAGCTTTAGTTCCTTCCTACTTTTAAACAATGCTAAGGATTTAATCTCTTAAAACAGTGTTTTCACAAACTCTCCCACCCTCAACAGAAAACAAGCCTCCCCACGAGGCAGAGATGGAAAGCCTGGGCATGACAGTGCTACGTCATCCAGAAACTTCAAATAAAAGCACTCCACAAAGATTACTCAAAGAATTAATCTCCTTCCTAAAACCCTTTGGCCGGCAGCCTGCCCTGCCACTCTCCTGCTTCATTCCGAGCCTCCGGAGGGTGAGACTGACCTTAGAGTCACCTGTGGCACCACCTCTGATGTGTCACACACTCGCCCTAGAGCAATATATCCCTCAAACACACCCCAACAAAATGGTCGAGACAGCCAATAAATCAGTACAGCAGGAGGCCTTTGGTAACCGGGCAGTTCAACGCTAAGAGAGAGTGAAGAAGGAAAAGAAAAAAAAAATCATTTAATGGAGAGAGCAAGGGCTGGGGCCTCGAGCTGAGGACAATGAATGAAAAGGCACGGCAGCAGCACAAGCCCAGGGTGAAAGGTAAAAGGCTCGTTGGGCGGCTCTGTCAGAGCCTCCGTGCAGGGACCAAAGCAGCGCGGGGCTCGGGAGCTGCGGAGAGGAGTGAGCGCCCCAAAATCAATGGAGGCACCCGAGAAGGGCAGAGGCTATACAAGATCTGGAGTTCACTCCCACTGACGGTCTCATACCCAGCACATCCCAGAGCACACCGTGGTGGGAAGGAAAGCCCCTCCAAAGCGGATCCTGTCCCACTCACCCTGACACGAGGAGACACAGACCCAGCCCCGAGGAGCGGGCAGAGCCCAGGGAGGAGCCCCCAGCCACCACCACAACCCTCTCCCGGGCTGGGGCAGACACACATCCCCTTCCGTGAGCCCCACACACAGATGAGGAGGGGTAGCAGCCTCAGCAGAGAGGTCCCACAGACCCTGACACACCGCAAGGCGAGGGGACAGAGCCTCTCGCATCCATTCCACATACGTGGCTGGAGGGGGGCGGTCACACAGTCCCAGCCCGTGACGGGGTGTGTGCGATGGGACCCCTCCCAGCTGAGGGGCACCCCAGACCCTCACACCCCTCAGAGTGGGGGGACAGATCCCCCTCAGCTGAGGGGTACCCCAGACCCTCACACAGCTCAGTGTGTGACCCTCTCACACTCGCACATGGCTGCGGGAGGGGGAAGCCGCACAGTCCCATTCCTTTGCGGGGTGTGTGACAGGATCCCCCACCGCTGCGAGCGGCCGGACCCCCCTTCCCTCAGCAGACTCACACCCCCAGATCCGAGGGGTACCCCGCACACCCCCAACCCCGATGACCGCTTACCGATGACCTCCTGCAGCTCGTAGTCATCCTTGTTGATGGACCAGGGCAGCGCGCTGGGCTCCTCGGCCATGGCCGCGCCGCGCCCGCCGCCCTCCGCGCCGCGAGGGGGAGCGTCCCCGAGGGGCGAGGGAGCGGAGAGGAGGCGCTGCGGTGTCCCGGCTATCCCCGAACCCCGGCCGAGCCCGAGCCCCCTCCTCCTCCGCCTCCTCCTCTCCCGCCGCTACCGCCGGCCCAACTCCGGCGGCCGCCGCCACCTCCTGCACCTGCCCATGCCCGCAGCGCCCAACGTCACCGCGCGCGCCCCGCCCACCAGGGGCGCCGCCCGCCGCCATCTTGAGCGTGGCGCGGCGACTCCCCGCCCTCCTCCACAAGGTGACTACGCCACGCTTTGCTCGGTTACCACCACCGGCCTCCGGGGACGGGCTGGTAAGGGAGGATTCCAAAGCGAAGGACGGAGGAAGAGGCCCTAAGGAAAGGGCGGGGATGCCACACACAAGATGGCGGCGCGCCCGCACTCCCCGCCCTCCGGCACAGGGCGGGAGCGGGCGCTGGTTTAAGAGCAGGGAGGGCAGCGCGCCCGCGGCCGGATCCGCCGCTCCTATTGGTGGAACTGCTGTCAATCATAGCCGGCCTTTCCCGGGTCCCTGCGCCCGCGGGGCCGGGCCTGATCCTGCCGTGAGGGGATCCAGGGATGCACATTCCGTGTTTAAAAATAGTGTGAGGGATCGGGAGGCCTCGCAGTCCCCGAGGATGGGCAATTCTCCGCTCCACGCTGCAGTTCCAGCGTTCGTGGATATGTCCAACACCCTCATGGAGATGTCCTGCACGCTCATGCTGTGCTTCAAGGCTCCGCTTTAACCCGGAGCTTTTTTATCTGGATGCATTCAGGACTACATCTGGTGGTCATCGAGGAAAATAAGTTGAAATTTAAAAGAGTGAGGAGTAGAAGGCTGAGTGGCACCATTCATTCATGAAGACTGATCGCTCTCTCTAACATATATAATTTAAATTGTTCGTAGTTTGAGGATTTCTTTCTCCTCCAACATGAAAAGAGAGAAAACAGCATCTCGCTATTACAATGAAGGATAACCCACTTGGAATCTCAGTATCAGGTTTCATCCTTCCTCGCTGGTCACTGTTCTTCTCGTGGCTTCATGTCAGGCCCTGCTGTGGGTCAAAGAACATCGGTTCCATGTATTTTTAGTTTATTAGGACAAATTCCTGAGATGCCTCTGGTGAACCAGGCTTTGTGGAGGGCCACTGCCAAAGGCATGGGCTGACCACACTGCTTTCACTCGTGCTCCAATGCAGGACACAGCTCCTTCCTTCTGCTTTTTTTTTTTTTTTTTTGTGTTCTACAAAAAGCCCCACAGCCCCATCTCACTCTCTGCTGTGCAGGCACTCCACATCTCTGTCATGAGGCAGAACCTCCAACTGAAAAGCTGTTTGTTTGCCTGCTTGTCTGTGTTAAACATTCCCCTGCTGAGCCATTTTTAATATTTGCTAAATATGCCTTAATTACTGCTCGGAACCATCTCTGTGATCTTTTAACCATGTTATAAAAGGAGTTTATATAGCAATTAAAAACAGGTTTTACCCCAGAGCAGGCACCCGGGTAGCTAGTGTCGTATTTCTGATAGCTAACAGCATGTTAAGAATGGATCTGAGCCAGGCACCAACAACAAAAAGAGACTTATACACTTAATTTTACCACATGCTTTTAAATTCAGTACCATCTTTTGGATTCTCTTATTCTGGGCTGAAAATCTTCTCCTTAAAGGCAATGCCAGAACTCTTACTGCTTTAGACCACTGGGGTAGAATCAGGTCCACAATGTGCCTTGTTCTTTAAGAATAACCACAGGCTTGGATCAAAATTAAAATTTAAAATGTTCACTGGCAAGACCTCAAGTGGCCACGTGAGCATAGAGAGATGAGTGCTGTGTTTTAGTTTTCCAGCTCTACCATGAAAAATGCATTTCCATATTTTTAAGCCCAAATCTCTCATTCACTCATAGATTCCAGGTCTCATAAATTTTGCATTATTTTTTTTAATGAACTCAGCATTTTGAGTCTCTCAAAAGTCAGGGGTTGCTGTGGCACTCATTCATTTAGTGGCTTGCTCCAATCTGAGTCTGCAAAGGGATGAAAACATGGAGCTGGATTCCACAAAGCTTTTATTCCTTCAGCCCTCCAAGCAGCACCTTCTCCTCTTTCATCACTTCTGCTCATCCTCTTTTTCCTGATTTGCTGTATTTTGCCTGTCTCGTGTAGGCTGTGAGCTCCTCAGGGCAGAGGCAATGCCTCTATTTATAAAAGAGCTGAGAAGTGGTGCTGCTGAATCAAGTACTCTTTTGTAATAGCAAGAAATTTTAGTGGAAATGTGAAGTGGAAAAGCAGCTTCCTAGTGTATCCACCTCTGCTCTGGACCAGGCTTTAGGGGAGACTGAGAAGTGGAAAAAATTCAGATGTCTTTCAGGTGGGAAGGCTACAGCCTAAGAGAAAAAAAAAATTCCCTGAGAAAAAAAAAAAAAAATCCAGAGCTGAGTTTCCTGCATATTTTGACTTCCAATAAAACACCAGGGATCGGGGCAGGCAGGGCCCTCCTCCTCCATTGATTGTGCAGCAGAATGGAGGCTTTCTCCTGGCTCCTGCATTTCACTGATATCCCGGGGCTGGTGTTCCACTGCCAAAGCCTTGGCACACCAGGCACACAACACAAGCTCTCACACAAAATGCTCCCCTTCTCGTAAGGCACATGGTTTCCTGCCTTTCTGGGCCAATTACTTATTGTTTCAGTGGAACTTACTGGCACTGTCCAGCTCTTAGCTTGGTTTTTCCATCCGTGTAATATTGTAAAAATGATGTTTAATGCCCAGGTTGGTTTTTGATGCTAAGCATAAGGACATTGCTACCTTTAATAACTGGAAGGGGTCCTTGATGGGTTTTGTCAGCAGGTCAGGGGGAGGTGATTCTGCCCCTCTGCTCCAGCCTGGTGAGACCCAACCTCCAGAGCTGCACCCAGCTCCAGGGGCTCAGCACAAGAAGCATGTGGGTCTGTTGGAGCAAATCCAGAGGAGGCCACAAACTTACTGGAGCACCTCTGCTGTGAGAAAAGTGCAAACAAACTTTTTAGCAGGGTCTGTTGCAATAGGACAAGGGGGAATGACTTTAAACCGAAGCACTGACAGTTTAGATGAGCTTTTTATCATGAGGGTGGTGAGGCACTGGCACAGATTGCCCAGAGGGGTGGTGATGCCCCATTCCTGCAAGTATTCAAGGTAGGCTCTAAGCAACCTGTTCTAGTGGAAGATGTCCCTGCTCATTGCAGGGAGGTTGGGCTGGATGGCCTTTAAAGTCCCTTCCAACCTAAACCATTTTATGATTCTGTGACCATCACCACAACTGTGAACATAATCCAACTTCATTTACGCTTGGGTCGCAGGAAAATAATTTCAACTCCAGTTTGTGTACTGAGACCCCGCAGATTTCATCTTTCTTGTCATTTAGCCTCTCAGATATATAACTTTCTTCTTGTTAGAGTTTAAGCCCAAGTTGCTCTTTCAGCACAGCCACGCAGAGACATTTGCTGTCAGAGCTCAGTGGCGTTCGGGGCTGTGGCATGTGTTGCCGTGTTGATGGTGTAAAGCTCTTTAAGGCACCATAAAGCTCTGTGTGTAAATGCAGTGGCTCCCAGGGCTGGGGCAAACAATGACAATTAATGTGCCTGTGGTGGAGCTGCCTGGTACAGGCCTGGGCTGGGGGAAGCCCAACAATGCCTGTTTTTATTGCCTTCAGAGCTGGGCAAGCCCATGTCCTCGAGCAGAATGCCTGACCTTGTTCCGCTGCAGAATTTGCCTGCTGTTCTCTCTTCATGGAAACACTTCCAGGTTTATTGAAGGGACCTTACTCTATCAAACTGCAGCTGATTACTTAACTAAGCACAAGGCAGTTTCCTCTCCAACAAACAAAGGCAGGCACTGCACTCGATCTCCAGGGGTTTCTCCTGGCAGCTTTGCTTTGGAGAAATGAGGTGAGGACCCTGCAGTGGAGGAAGGAGCAGTGATTTCAGACCCCCCCCCAGCTGGAGCAAGCTTTTAATAATAGTTGTTTTCAAACCACAAACTAAATTCCTGTCTAAACCACACCAGCAGGTTTTCCTAAGTGATCCGTGTGCTACTCTGTATCTCCTCCCCGTCACTGAGCTATTTTAAATTCAGCTCTGAGGTCACTTTGAAGTCAAGTAGCTGAGGGCCCGGTTTTAACAGGTGAATTCTGGTTCTCACAGGGTGTTTACTGAAACCAGCTTTTGCTCTGCAAACACACATCTTATCCCTGCCTCTCCACAGAAACTCTGTGCTGCTCTCTAACTTCATTCACTGAAAATATCCCCCAGATTCTAAGCTCCAGGAAACATGCAATGAGTTTATGACCAAGACAATTTTTTTTTCATCTTACTCTTTTCTTCTAAGTTTATTACTTTTTTAGTATATAAATTGAAAGCCATTTAACCCTCTCTGTAACAAATTAAAGGTTTGCTGCCTCCTTCCTATCTAATATGAAATCAATGCCAGGCTTGAGAAATAATTGTAGCAAGATCTTGATTAGCACATACCTGAACCACCATTAATAATAAGCCCTTGTTCTGCTCTGGTTTACAATAATGCTTTCTTCATTCCTCTTTGTCTTTACCGAGGCCAGTGAAAGACACTTCACATGCCTGTACCTCTTTTCACCCTGGGAATGTCACAGCTTCTGAGGACAGAAAGGTTTTGCAACCAGCCTCTTCTGTGAAGGGTAAATCTCCATCATAAAGCATTTTCTAAGCAGCTGACCAGGACAGGGATGAGAGTGTGTTTCAGAGCTTTTTCCCTGGCTCTTGAAAGTGCAAAATTAGCCTGGTAGAAGCAGCCAGACCCTGATGGACAAGTGGATACACCTGGCCTGACTCTTCTGCAGCTGATAAGGGTGGTCAAGGACTGTTGGTTCTATGATGTAAAGCTTTGTGTATTTAAGACCATTTTGACATTTTATTATTCAACACAACTCTTCTAGAAAAAACTCAGTCTGGACATAACCCCTGACAAACCCTCAGAAGGAGATGGAAGTACCCAGGGACACATGGGACTTTGTTGGAACAGCCAGTGGCAGGGAGGGTTGGCCATGGCAGGACTGAGCACAGAAAGCAGCTTTTGGAGGTGACACTGCTGCTCCCAGGTGGTACAGCATGGATATTCTCTCAGCTGGCAGTGCTTGGACCCAATTCACAGCTGGGAAACTTTGAAGAAATCAAAACTTCTTTTGTAATGTTATAGTGAAGTAAGAGGAATTCTCTGAAAAGGCAACGAGAAAAGAAACCCTAGGAATAGAGAGATAGGATTTAATCAGATTTCATTCTCTTCTTGCCATCTGGGAATAAAATTTGTGAGAGAATACTGTTCTTTTTCTTATAAATGGCCAATATCTTCTTGAACCCGGCAAAGCAGAGGGCAGGCAAGGTTTATGGTTCACATTAGCAGATTCTAGTGACATGAGTTTACAATAATGGTCTAATAGTTCAGTTTAACAGTGACTCATGGCTTATTACTGTGGTGATAGGAATGTAAAGAGATCTCATTTGAAAAAAAAATATATTTGGATAGTTCACATCCTTTCCTCCCTACTCATGAATTCCTGTGCCAGTGACTGCTAGCTGCTAAAAATAGGATCCTTTTTTGTGTATCTAAAGGAAAACCTAGAATCAGAGAGACAGTGGGAGGGGACCGAGGGCCTCCCACACAGAGCCTTCAGGAAATATTTTTAATGAAAGCCCTCTGAGAGTGCAGGAATGCTTTTTAAAAATGAGAACAATCTAAGAAGGTATCTTGGAAATAAAAAGGAGAAAAATTAATGAATCACAGCAGTTCCCAGCTTCGGTATTTTGCACCATAGGGGTGGGAGGTACAGGACCAAGCTGCAGCTTTGTCTTGGAGAAGCTGTTCCACTTCAGCAGCAGGAAGCTCCAGGGAACAGCCCAGGAACAGCCCTGTGGGCTAATGAGGAGCCAGAGAAGAGCCACAAGAGGAGACTCACTAGGAGTCATTTGAAGTTGTACAAGTCCCTTAAAGACAGCAGCAGGAAAGAGGATCTGGGAAGAAGTGAGTAAGGTATCTGCAAACGAAATGCATTATCACCATCACCCCTTCGAAAAAGAAAAAAAACCCACATGGCACCTCAGGAACAAACTGCTGAAGTGTGAAATCATGCGGCAGGGAAAGCTGTCACCGAGAATCAGAAATTGATTTAATAGACACAAATTGACTGCTGCATGATTGGTGCAGATTGCTGCTTGCTGAGAGGGAGAGAGATCCACAGCTCTGGAGAGCTGAGCTCAGGCACCGCCTGGCAAAAGGTGTGGAAAGCAAGGATTTTGTCGCTGGTAATTGTACGTGTACTGAATGCTTCCTCTTCAGTAGGGAACAATTAAAATCGATGGCAGGATGCAAGGTAACAAAAGGAAATGACTGATCAATATGCATGTCTTGGAGCTGAAGACAAGACCGTCTGCCAAGAGCAGCATGCTGATGAGGCGAGATCCTGCGAGAGAACCTGAAAAGCTTCCACTCCCCGTGCTCAAAAACACAACACAGCTGAGCAGATGCCAGGTGCAGTGCTAGGAGAGGTGAAGGCACCAAGGAGTCTAGAGAATAACTGCTAGGAAAAGCAGGGAATGTTAATTTTAAGACTAAATAAGTAAAACATGTAATGCTTCTCTTCTTTGTCTTTCTGAAGATCTCAAAAGCCCTTTACTGGCATTGAAAAATTATGGTCTTTACATACTTGTGAAGGTTTTATTGATACTGAGACAGTGATAGTTTAAGGCCAATGTCCAATTTATTCCTCAGCTCAAAACACTTGAAATCTCATTTTGCTGAATATTTCACCAGAGGGGTCTCTGTCAAGTGCTACCAAAAATCAAACATTAAACCTTCTATGATTCAGCAGTTTTCAGATTTCTGAATACTTTTGAAAATGTTGCTGTAAAGTCGACTGCAGGGTCTGCCATGGCTCCAGTGGGACAGGGAAGTGTATGGGGAACTCCAGGTTTGCTTTGCCAGTTTTTCCCCTCCTGAGTGATATTTGTTTCTGGGGAAACAGCCTCAAAATGGCACATGAACAGTTAAACACCTCAGGTCTTGCAGCTCATAGATCTCATTCTGCTGACACAGACAGAAGGCGGACACAGCTGAAAATCAGAGCTTAGAAAAATGCTGCAAAAACTTTGTGAGATTTCACTTCATAGTAACCCCACATTTGCCTGAACACATTCCCTGTGAGTTCCTGACTAGCAGCCTAAGCAGTGGATAAAGCCCTATTTTATCACCTCATTACTTTGATTTCATTAAGAAATCACGGAAGATTGGCAGCATTGAGCCTCCATGTTCTCCCTGGGTTTGGAGCAAGGGTTCTTTTTGTGGTCCTGCCTCATGTCACCCACTGCCTCCTCTGCAGAGCCCTCCTGCTCTCTTGGCACAGGTGAATAAGCAGCCAGCAGGACCCAGTGCATCTTTCCCTGGAGGCTGGCACCCAGCCAGACACACTGCTTTGCTCTTTCCCTGCAGGAATGCACAGAAAGACTGACAGCTATGTAAAATCTGTCTGGTCTGGGGAGGGTTTGGATGCTTGACTGTTGAGGAAATGCTGGCATGTTCCTCCCAGCACCTCTGTGCTCCCAGCCATCTGCCACCTGCCTCCTCACAGGGGGTTCTCTGTGTTTGCTGGGAAGGGGAGGCTTGGAGGCACAGGATGGAGCAGCTGTGCTGTCCTTGGGCTCAGCCAGACACTTGTCCTGCTCTCCAAGGCAGTGGGAAAGTGTGTGGAAATAGGAGGAGAAAAAAACCACAAGCAACCTTTTGTAGAGAGCCATAGTTAAGTGTTTCATCAACAATACAGATACATTCATTCTTTCCTTCCAGTCTAGCCCCACCAAAACCCACCCTAAGCAGGACTAGGAATTTAGGAAATGGGAATCAAAGCTGGCTGTGAGGCAGGAGAAGCTCCATATGCAGTTGATACAGCCCTCATGCTCTGAACTGCAGGGATGCATCCCCTGCTTTTGTGGAAACCATCTATCCAGCTGAGATAGAAGGATCAGACTGTCTGGTGGGCAAGGACAGCCCCAACCTCTGCCATGGCATGAGCAGCTTTATCAGTGGCAGTAGGATGAGGAAAAGGCGCTGCTAAGCTGGGTATTGCTGCAGAACAGAAAGTGCAATGTTTGTAAATCAGACTTTGGAACTGCTTAAGACTTAAACACAGCTTCAATTAATTAAACTTTCATAGTGCAGCACAGCCCCAGAGAGAATACAACACTATTCAGTCCCCTGACTGCAGATTTTGTTGCAAAATAAACAAGTTTTTCCAGGGCTGGGCTTGATAGTGCTGATCAAGAGGTTGGGTTGGGTTCAAAGTCATCTCAAAGTCCTAGTGGTGATACAAAAATGGTTGTAACACCTAGAGAAAATTACCTTCAGCAAAATATTTGTACACAACACATGTTGTAAAGCCCCAAATGGCATGACAGAGGTGCTCTTTTATAAACTCTATGAGCATGTTTCCCAGCAGTGTGAACCTTGCGGGGCTTGATTTTATTGCCTTATTAAAATCTGTTTAGAGGATGCTCAAGTAACATTTTTCCAGTTATTTTTTATGCATAATTACTCTTTCTTCCTTATGCTAATTTTATTCCTGTAAATGTGCCCTCTGGACCAAGCAGTCCCTCATGGTAACACAGCTCTTGTCACTTTAGTGAAAATGAAGGATGGAATTTGATCCATTGAGGTCAATACTTGTCCTCTCTTTCTGAAGCTGAGAACATTCTGCAGCAGTTTTTACCAGGTAAACGCTGTCCTCCAGTAAATGAGGAAATGGCACCAAAGTAAAACAGAGGACTGGGAATATTTCTTCAGCAAAAGGGGAATGACAGCTGGAAAAGAGCTGCTGCTGCCTCAACCCATCCTGAATCAGAGCTCAAATATGGGTAAAAATCATTAACTGCTCCAAACCACGAACAGGAGAGTGTGTAAAGCTGCACTGGGAGTGATGGGATGCCAGCTTCCAGGGAATGGGACCCTCCTGGCAGGCTGCTCTTGCCAGCAGTTTCCATCTAGAATAATTTATGCTTTCCATCCTGCTGTCCATATGTTCATAGCAGCCATAGCAGAGACAAGACTTCATATGCTCTATAGGGAATGTGGTCCTGCAAGTGGTTTAGGGTATGGCCCCTCCCATGGGGAAGAGCAGCTCAGCCTTGACCTCCAGGAATTCCTTCCCACCAACGCTTCCGTGATTTAGCGATCCCTCATCTTTTCCTGTGGCAGGGCCTTGGCCTGACAGCTGCTGGGTTTCTGAGTTATGGCCCTGGCTGAGTGCAAGCCAAAGGAAATAAAGCTGACAGAATCACCCAGATCCCTGTGCTGTCAGAATCCCTGCTGGGGCCTCCAGAAAGGGTGTGGGACAGGAGCAGCATCCCAGCAGAAGCCTGGCTCTGTCCCTTCCAGCCTGATGGGCTGAGGAAATCCAGGATGGCAACACAGATCACAAACCCATAAACAATACCTGGAGAGGAACTATGTGTCTGAAGTACAATTCCTTGATAAAATTTCCTCCTGGCATGACATAACTCTATTTCTCTTTCCCCCAGGCACAGCCAACCACCCCCTCTGATGCCATTTATCCAAAACATGGAAAGAAAATAAAGAACTATCCCATTTCATTCCTCTCTTACACTTCATTTTGAGACACAGTTTTGTTCTTCGATGCCCACAAAGCAGATTCAGCCTGCTGGGTTTTCATTCTTTATTTTAAAATGTTTTCAGAAGTAGCAAAAGTTTGGATTTCTTAGGAGAAAAACAGAAACATTGTCTATTTTCAGAATGCCTATAAAGACAGATGCTTTCCCCCTTTGTATCAGGACACAAAATTATTATAAACATATATGTCTGTATATAAAAATAAATGATTTGGAAATAACAGATTCAACTAAGACAATTTCAGAGAGGGACAGAGACAAAATAGAAAAAATCTTGTGACATCACAATTTTATAAATCCCTTTTTTAAAGGTGTTCAAAAATTCTGACCTTCCATTGAGCATGAAAGAGGGGAGGAGAACACAAAATGCCACTGAAATGGGTAAATGGTTCACAACTACATTTTGTATAATTCACAATGTCACACTTCACGTTATTGTGACAAGGCAGACAGGAAAGTGTAACAGTGCATGAACTCTGGGGTTTACATAGAAGAGAACAGATTTAAAGCATATTTTATGTTTTAGGGCTGTTACCTCACTTTAAAATAATTATTTTAGCCTATAAGACACATAGTAACTTGTCATAAAGCAACAGCCCCATAACAGTAAGACCTTCCCAGCATCCAAGCCAAGCAGAGAGAAAGGCCAGGGCACCACAAGCAGGGCAGTAAAAAATCCCAACATCTTTCACCACTAACTGGAATATGGCACGTATCTACCGGAACTCAAAAAATTTAGAAATTCAGCTTCTCTGTTTGCTTTCCCTTCCAGAACCAGCACTTTCCCTGTTGGGGGGGTCACCAAATCTCCTGTTACAAACATTATAATTTCTCCAACTTTTATTTTCCCCTCATACACAACACACCACATCCCAAACCATCAGGACTCGGAACACATCGCGCGAGGTTCAAGCTGCCAAAATTCTCGCTGGTTTTGGTAAACCTTGCCCAGAAGGGGAGCAAGGGGAAGAGGAGGAGAACCCATTGGAGTTTTTTCTATGCCTGACAGGGTCTGAGCCCTGCTGGCTGTGTCTCCCCATCCCACCCTCATTCCCTGGCGTGGGCCATGACCTCCCTCTAGCGTCCACAGCCCGGGCTCCTCTGCCTCAGCTGCCCCTGAACCAGCCACAAGAGCCCTTCCAGCTCTCCAGGCAGGAGGAATCTGCTTGGGTCCTGTGAGTAATGACCCATAATTGATGTTTATAGACTCTCCAGAGTAGGAGAATTCACTGAGCCCCCGGAGCACCTGGGGATCAAGCAGCCTCCTGAAGCTCTTCTATAATTAACATTTAACGATTATGCAGAAAGCCCGAGGCAAGCAGCTGTCTCCACTTCTGCAGGAGAGGCCCCAGAGCAATAGGACTGGAAGACAAACTATTCAGAAACCCCTCATCAAGTTAACTTTCCTCCTCCCCGTGCCCACAGACTTCTCACTTGTTCCAGCAAGACAGGAAGGTGCAAATGTCACCTTGGCACGATGGCAGCAGTTACTTTTGTAGAAGAAACACCCAAAAATGGCTCCTGCTGCCAACATGATGTGTGTGAATGAGCTTCACCATGCTCAGGTCAAGGGCTGCTGCTGTCAGCCAGGAGGAAGCAGCAGCAACACCTGGACAGGATTTGGCAGCATCCCTGGCTAGGAATCATTCACTGACAGGGAGTGAGAGGGAGGGGGCAGGAGCACATTTCTGTCTCAGCCTTGGTAATGCTTTAAAACAAAGCTAAAATTGAAAAAAAAAAAAAAATCACATCCAGATGCAACCTTAAAAATGTAAACTAGTAAAACATTAAGCTGTAAAATCAACATGCGTCAGTGGCTGAAGTAATGAACAAAGGGGCAGAGTTCAAGCAACTGCAGATACATAAGCAAGATTCCTCTCTTCCCCAATTTAAAAAGTCAATATTTACTGTAAATCTGTTTAATACACCAATGGATCGCTTTAGACACTCCTTTGGGTAGAACTCATGACCTCCACCCTGGAGCACTGATGAGATCCCCTAGTCATGGGCAGGATTCAAGGCCAAGTCTAAAAAGCAGAGCAGTCTTGACATTGCTCTGAGCCTTAGTCACAGAAATACACTAATTATTGTGGCAGTTAATTAAATTAGGCTCTTTCATATTAATGTAACATTCACCTCCATATTTCAAACAGCCAAATGTCAATTTAATACATTCCTTATTCAGTGTTTAGCCCTGTGCCTTTGAGGCATCCCAAAAGCTGCTGTGTTTTGGAAAGCTTTTAAAGGTGAAGGAATTTGAGATCTGGACCCACTGAGGTGCACACCTTGGTCAAATCAATGAGCAACAGCAGCCCTTGTTTTGTGCAGTAAGGACTGTCACTGAAAATATCTGTTTTAAGACTGAATTTCTCCTGAGGGAGAAGTAAAAATTTAGTAATATCTGGGAATATTAAATGCTGGTATAAGGTGACCTGAATACAAACAGACCTGTCCAATACCATAAAATTCCCACAAGGCTTGATGTTACTGTAGCTTTGAAACATTGACAAAACCTGCAGTTTGACACTCTGAGGTCTTGCTAATTTTTACAACAGTCTTCCTGTATCAGACACTCTTCAAATGTGTATTTTCAGTATTTTCAGTGAAAGTGCTTACTCCACAAATGCTGGATGTGCTGCTCACTGACTTAACCCAGAACACCCACACAGTTGCTTTATTTCCCCTCAGAGTTGTGAAGAAGTGCTGGGGAGAGTTCTTTGTTCTCAGTCACAGGCTCCAAGCAAGGATCCAGGTTCTGGAGTGGTGGAAAACCCCGTGCCAAGGACACCCTGGTCTGAAGGCACAGCCAGGACAGGTTACAGAGCACCCAGCTCTCAGCACTTTGCATCAGGGCAGCATGAGGGATTTTGCCAGTCTTGTCCAGAACCATTTTTTGGTGCAAGGATTGGTGTAGTCACAAATGGTAATGAACCGTAAGATACTCGGAAACTCGTTTTTCATGGATTTGTACTTGACTGGAATCAGCCGTTTCTGACGAGCACCTGGAAGAGAGGGGCCACAGGCAGAGGGTTACACAGAGCCACATCCACTCCCTCCCCATCACAGCACACACATCCAGGTTTGCTCCTCACTGGGCATCATCTGATTGTACTGCAACCAGCTCTCACTCTGGAGAGCAAGTCTCTGAGTCCTGATTTACTCAGGCTGCAGATGTTCCCCAGTGAATCCCCCTGCTAACATGCACTGCTGGTTTTGAGACACCACGAGGTGAGAGCACCCTCCCTGTGACTGCTGCTGCTTGGAGGAGCAGCTCTTCTACAGAGGAGTTTCTCTCCTTGTAGCTCTCCACAGGGACACCTGCCACCACCTGCACTGTGCCCAGCACAAGTGGTGACACTGGGATGAGGCAAATAACCAAGATTTCATAACTGCAGCAGATGCTGGAGTAATCCATGGAGCTCCCAGAGCCTGCCACCAAACCCTTCTGTGCATTACTAATACTCCACACAAGCAGGTAAAGCTGTCACTTCTCTAAGCTGTACTTCCCCGTGTTCTCACTAGAGCTCAGGTCACTCCATGCAGATGGAACTTCTTTTCCTATTTTAATGGAAAGTGTGATGTGATGCCCACAAAAAACTGCTGAAGAACTGAAAGAACTTTTCCACAAATCTTGATGACTGGTGGCTGATACAAAGTCCTGGGAGTGCTCAATGGATTAACTGTATGAAATTAGTGTGTCAAGGAAGATGAAGTGAATTCCTGTCTATGCCACCAGCTTCCAGTCTAACCTCTGGCATGTCCTTTATAATATCATGTCAGATGCCTCATCTAGAAGAGGCTTTATATCCAGATACTCTTCCCAATTCTATATATATCCTCCATACTATTTATCTACATATCTACATACATACATAACCAGATCTATACATCCTCCATAGTATTAGGCTGGGCTGCACTTACTCCCCAGCAACACAGACAACTGTAGAACAATTAGTGGCTAGAAAAGAGCAATCACAACAGACCTGGCAGAAGTGAAATGGTGGCTTTTCAATTCAGAACAAAATATATAAACATTTTCCCAACCCAAGTTGGACATTCATTCCATATTTTGTTTACCTATCCACAATACTCAAGGATCCCTTCAAGAATCACAAAATGGAATGGGCTGGGCTGAAAGAGGCCTTGAAGATCATCCAGTTCCAACCTCCCTGCTATGGGCAGGGACAACTTCTACACCAGTTTGCTCAGAACCCCACCCAGCCTAGCCTTGAAATCTGTAGGTTCATTACCTGTCACCTAATTCCCAGCTTTACTCACATCCTGGATTTATTACACTGCTTGTCTCTTTAGCAGCAAATTTTCCTGTATGGATCTGGAAGTCCTTCACAAGCCTGACATGCAGCTCTGACATTTCTGGAGCAGGCAGCATTATCCCACTGACAGCTGGAGCAGTGCAGCACAGGCAGCTTCTTGCTCACAGCCACATGAGGAAGGTCAAGAGCAGGGCAAGGGACCGAGCCCAAGCCCCTGCCTGCACAACCAAATTATGAAGCCCCTGTTAGTTCCAGTGCCCACTGACCTCAGCTGAAGGCTTAGATGTCACTGTAATAAAAATTATAATGTGCAATTTTAAATGGCATATTTGTGTGTTCTTACCTGGGGAAAGACTAAGAGCAAATTTGGTCTGGAAATCACATTCATCGCTTTCCAAGTAATCATCCGAAACGACAACCACCATCCTCCGACACCTGGAGATTAAGCAGGGGACAAAACAAATAAAATGTCAAATGAGATGATTTTCATTCCCACAAACAGAAGCATGTACTGCTCTGAATTGCTCCAGTGGAGAAGGAGCTGGCTGTGCTCCAGCAGGAATTAACTGCAGAGCGGGAACGACTGACAGACACATAGAGATGTTACACAGAAAAACCCGATTACAGATACCAAAAAATGAGGGAAGGGTGAAATCCAGACTATCTGTGCAACCTTTATGTGATCCTGTGTCTATACATGACACACAAGGCAAAGAAAAATGCCTCACCACAGTGGCACCTCCCTCATGAACACAATGAGGCGACACATTGGGGAACGCCTGGGTCGTCCTTCTCGAGCCAAGAGCATAAAACTGACCCCATTAAGACATTCTTGTGGATTTTTGCTGCTTCACTGGCACCAGGCTGCAAACATCACTGTAAAATGAATGTAATGTTCCAGTGCACTCACAGCTGGCCCCAAGAGCCATGGTTCACTTACCTCCTCTCTATAAGTTCTCCGCTGATGGACCACACACAGGTTCCTGGCAAGACATCCCGATCAAACACACAGAGCTTCAGTTTGAACTCTGTTTGCTCCAGCTCCCTGATCATCTCCTGGACAAACTGGAGGTCTTTCTGACAGTAGCAGATGAAGGCATCAAATATCTCTGTTCCACTCCCTGAAACCATTAAAAATGTAGCTGTCATCTTCTACTATAAATGAAGTTCACTCCTGTCGGGAACTTTCAAGAGCTCCCACAGACTTTAACTCAGAATCAGGAGTCTGACTCTGAGAGAAGCTTTGGTCAGACTGGCAAAGGTAATTTAGCATTTTATTAGTTGAACTGCCCTTCAGCCCAGACTCCTGCCCTTAACAGGGCTGGCAGGAGGTAACACACATCAGTGCCCTGGCTGCTGTCACTGGCCAGGCTGTTCACACACACACACACACATTGCCTGGCAGGGGTCAGGGAAAAGAGCTGAAGTGCAGACAGGAAAAATCTGTGGAGGCAATAACATCCAGCCACAGGGACTCTAGGTGGAGCTGGAGGGAGCAGAGTACCCCAGGGGATACAACTCAGAGCCCTGACACTCTGGGATCTCACTGAGAGTTTCACATCTGTAATATCCTTGTGGCTCTGGGTCCTTTTCCCACAGTTCAGGGATTCAAACTTCCCAACCAAAACAGCATTCAGCAATGAACTGCCATCTGCTATCAATGGAGCTATGGGGTGAACCTTGACTTTTGGAACCTGCCATTTTTATAGCTAGGATGTCAAACCTGGGTACCTGAGGTCATATCCTAACAGGCCTCTTTTCCAATGACATTAATGCCTGGTAGCTCTTATTTATTTAGCAGTTATCCAAATATTAAAGTGCTGCATTTTAAGGGCAATGTTTCTCATAATTAAGCGCCCTAATACTGCTGGACAGTTTCCAACTGTGTTTTTTCCCATATCAATGTCATTACAGATATATTCAATTTTTTAATGCCAATTAAAGCCTACCACAGTGAAAAACTAGGTCAGGCTCTAAAAGCTGCTGAGTAAAGTATCAACCCAGCAGGCAGATTCAGCCCAAGAAGCATCCAGTGAAGCAGAAGGGGGATGTCTGCCAGGTCAGTCAAACTGAGGGTACTGCTGGAGGGGCATGGCGCTAACCTGGGGGTCACGTCAGGCAAAGCTGATGTGTACAAACACCAGATTATTGCTCTGTGGATATTTGGGGATGGTTTAGTGATGTCCACACATGCAGCAAATGTGGCCCTGAAGTGAGTCTGGCCAGCACACACCTGGCTGCACACACAGCAATGCACACACACAGAACCCATTTCCTCTCTCCACCCACTGCACACCCTGCCCTACTTCAAACCCACTTCCTTTTCATTCAAGGTGGTTCCACCTGCCAAAGACAGGGCAGGGAAATCACCTCTGCCACTCTTCCCCCTGGGCTCCAACCCCTTGAGCTTTCAGCAGCTGCTGCTCTGGGCCAGGCTGGGCTAAGGGAAATATTTCTGCAAAGTCTCCTCCCATGTGTGTCCAGTGGCTCTGTGCCAGCCTGCTCCTGGGTGAAGTGTTCCTCAGGAATGCTTTCTGGCCTGGAATTATGAAAGCAAGCAGGTTTTCTGCACTCCCCATGGGGAAGGAGATTCCACCAGGAGGTGTCAGGCAGCAGTAGAAGCACGGGCTCTTACCGTAGGGATCATCCCTGATGGTGATGCCCATCAGCTCCGATGTCTTTGGCACACTGCTGTCCACTGCTGGCACCTGGAGAGGCTGGTTGGCCTCTTCCTGCTTCCTCTGCCAGTACTTCTTACAGTCCTCCTCTGCAAAAACCAGGGCAAGAGGCTCCTGTAACCCAAGTTTACACTGCTGGAGTTCATTAAAACAGGAATAGGTATTTCATGGATCAGGGATGCTAGAGGGAATCCCCCTGTCTGGGTTTTTCAGTATGTTGAATTTCTCTCACCTCTTTCTGAATGTCTTGATGCTGCCTCCACCACCTCCTCTAACAATTAATTCCTGAAAATCACTCTTGATTTTTAAGAATTACATTTTTTAATTTGTTTTATTCTTCCTCCTCCCCTTAGCTCTACTATGCCCCAGTATTTAATACTAGGAGTAAGGTACAGAGCAGGTCCCAACTATACTATCTGCTCTCATTGTTCTGCATTCTGGAATATCTGAAATCATAAAACAGTTGGGGAGGTTTTCATGGTATCAGCCTCTCTGCCCATGTAAAAAGCCATAAGACAAGATAAAATGGCCTCAAGCTGCACCAGGGGAGGTTTAGATTGGATATTAGGGAACAATTCTTCACTGAAAGGGAGGTCAGGCATTGGAACAGGCTGCCCAGGGCAATAGTGGAGCCAGCATCCCTGGAGGGATTTAAAAGATGTGTAGATGTGGCACTTGGAGACAGAGTTTAGAGCTGGCCCTGGCAATGCTGGGTTAATGATCCTGTAGGTCTTTTCCAACCTTAGCAATTCTCTACAGACACACAAGAGCTGATTGACACCCCCAGCCTTTGCCAGCCAGGACAACTGCAGGTACAGTGACTCTCCACACTCACATACAGCAGGACCATGTAAAAATTTAAGGAGCCCCTGAAGCAGCTTTTATGTTGTGCAACAGCAGTAGGGAACCTCTTATCTCAAGCAGAGATGGATGGCATAGGCATGAACCTCACCCTGAGATAACTGAAGGGCAAAGACCTGGCACAGTCACTGCTGTGAACTTCCCAACCAGGTCAGTGATGGGCACAGATCTATTATAAACAGACTTGGTTTAAAAATAGATCATCAATCTACATGTGAAGTCTTTGGGGAAGCAACAAGAAGCTCTGCAGCCTCTGCTACTCTGCAATTACAGAAGAACTGAAAGTAAAAGGAGATTTGAAAGCAGGAATTAAGAAAAAGATGAAACTCCCTAGAGACTTTGCCTTTACTTAAGATTTTATAAAAACCCCACCCAAGAAGTGTTAATCAGTACTGGTCAGCTGGCACAGCAGAGTAAAGGATCCCTTGGAGGTGCAGGATGCTGGTGGGACCCCAGTGAGTCCTTCTGTAACACAACCTGGCAGGAGCAGGTCTGCAGGAGCCCCAGCTTGAGCCCCCATCCTCTGCTTCTATCTCAGCTTTGCATCTCATTACTGGATTACCTCCAAGCTAATAAGACTCAGATCTGATCAAATCTTTTTCTGAGGCTGAGACACCCCCAATCTGCTCTTCTCCTCCCCTCAAGTTCCCCAGTCCTGCAGAGGGAAGAATCAGCCACATTCTTTACCAGTCAGAAGGTTCAGATTTCACACACTTCCTCACTAAAGCCCTAACTCAGGTCCCACCTCTCTGCCAGCTGCCTGTTGCACGAGGTGTGTCAGCTAAGTCAGTATCTTTGAAATCATTATTAAAGTCACTTTGAAGTTGCCAACGGGTTCAGCAGCCTCAGAGGAAGCGCTGGCACACAGCCACCACCTTAAGTGTGCCTTGATTCCCTTGGGAGCCAATCCAAAGTACTGCTGAGTAGGCAAGAAAAGGCAATTATTTAACAGCATTGCACAGTGCTCAATACAGAAATGTTCATTTGCTCCAAGTCTTCTCTCCTTGCCTCTGGTTTGGGATGGATCAGTCCCCAGCTGGAAACAGCACCTGACTGTACAGGTTAATGAGAGTAAACAAGGATCAGGGATGACTTTGGGACCATAAAGATGAAGGATGCTAAACAACAACACCAAGCAGCAAGAAACCCCTCTGAAACGTCCTCCTCCACCAAGCACCTAACAAGGCTTTACATTCCTCTGACAGTCAAACAAATTCTGGAGGAATTGGAAAAAAAAGAATAGAAACATGAAATCTAGAGCACAAAATCAGTAGCATGATGAAAACACAGAGAAAACAGAGCCAGTAATTGCCAGGCAGGAAAGCAGCACTTTTGTAACAGGTCAGGGAAGGAACAAAAATAATTGAGATTCATCAGGAAAGAACACAAATGTATCAAAGCAAAAAGCTTCACATCCCTGAAGATGATAATTCTACAGCAAAATAAACTGCAGAGGAAGATCACAGTTAGGGCAGAGCTGCTGGGACATCAGCACTGATGTTTTCTGATTCTGAACTGGATCCCACTGAAGAAGTTCCAGTGGTAGAGAAAGATGCCCCTGGCATCAGGAAATACTGTGCACAAGAGTACATGAAACTATTCCTTTCCTTTTCAAGTGTAAATATATCTGACTTCTGCAAGAGTTCTCAGCATCAGCAACAGGTCACAGTCCCTCAGTGCAGTCCTCAGCCAAAAATCATCAAAGAGGAACAGTCACACTGGTCAGGCTGAAGGTGCATTGGTCCCAAGCCTCATCCTGTCTCAAGCACTGCACAAAACCATGTGTCTAGGGGGAACATAAAAATAAAATTAGCTTACAGATATATTTCCCTTATATATATATATATATGTATTTCCTTAAAATCTATCTTTTAGGTCTACAATCTACAATCTGGTTTTATAATCTATCTTTAGGACTATTCACAGCTAAGGAATTTCCTGAGCCACACACAGTATTTTTGTTGAACAGCCAATAAGTGGGCCCTTCTTCCAAGTATTTACGTGTCTCCTCTTATCAGCATGACCCAACTCTGGGTAAAACTTGTGATTTTCCTGCAGCCCAGGCTCTTCCCACTCCTGCTGGAATCTATTCCAGCTCTGACAAAGCCATCCACCACACTCCCTCCCAGTGGGACAGACAGGTCCTGAGCTCAGAGCCAGAACCACCCTGCATAATCCAAATGTTTTTGTGAAGCCCCAGACCTTTAGCACAGCTGGAAGCTCCCCCAGATGTGTTAGGAACCTCTGATAAGCAGATCACAAAGCACACTGATGCTTTTGTTTTCCCCCAAACCTGGCCTTCAGACTGTGATCTTAAATAGGAAGAACCCCAGGACCAAAGGGAAGTTCTCATTGCTTCTTGGTCAGGCTTTCTACACAGATGAATTTCTACATCTTCCTTTACCTCCATGAGTAACAGGAAGTGAGATTTATTACTTCCTCATTGCTAACTCACTAAGCTCTGTTATACAACACAGGCCTCCAGGGAATTCTCTGGCTTTGGAAATCCTTTTGCAAAAAATTTCCCCTTCTGATGACATCTGGGTTCCCTCGGAATTTCTCTGGTCACAAAGAATACAAAGAGCCCAAAAAGAAAAAGTCATCAGAACAGCACAAGGACCTTCATTCTTCCCATTGACCTGTCTCAATTTTTTCAGTTTGCATGGAGTTTTTTTCCCTCTGACATTATCCAGCTCCACACATCCCTCATCTCCCCCAACATCTTCCTATCACACTGTATCACAGATCATAATTTTCACACTGTCTGGTGTCAGTGCAATCTGTCTCCTGGATAAGAGCATCTTTTGACACACAGAAACTTTTTGATTGAAGGTTTGGGATAAGACAGGGCTCTGGGTCACTTTGCAGGGCTTATGGTTAGCAGAAACACAGCACACATCTCTCCTGGAAGCCAGGTGAGACTTCTGTGAACCACAGAATGGTTTGGACAGGAAGGGATCTTACAGGTCATCTCATTTCAATCCCCTGTCATGGGCAGGGACACCTTCCACCACCCCAGGATGCTCAAAGCCACATCCAACCTGGCCTTGGACACTTCCAGGGATGCAGGAGCAGCCACAGCTTCTCTGGGCACCTGTGCCAGGGCCTCACCATCCTCACAGGGAAGAATTTCCTCCTTATAGCTAATCTAATATCTAATCTTCTAATATCTAATTTAAATCTCTCTTCTTTTAGTTTTTATCCTATCACTATCCACCCATGCAGTAAGTCCCTCTCTCTCTTTTTACAAGCCCCCTTTATATTGGAAGGGGCTGTAAGGTCTCCCTGGAGCCTTCTCTTCTTCTTAACACCCCCAGCTCTCTCAGCCTGTCTCCACAGCACAGGTGCTCCAGCCTTTGGAGCATCTTTGTGGCCTTCCCAACAGCGCCGAGGATGTCACTCCATCATCTGGAAAGGGCTTTTCTTCTCCAGTGGGATTTCTTCTTAACCTCACCTCCACGGACAGAGCAGCAAAGAGCAACAGGAACAGCAGGAACACAAGGACTAACACAAACAGCAGGAACACAAGGACCAACAGGAACAGCATGGACACAAGGACCAACAGGAACAGCATGGACACAAGGACCAACAGGAACAGCATCCCTCCCCAGGCACCAAGGAAGCAGCACCGAGGGCAAGCTCTGGCATTCCCCGGGCTAAACGAGATTCCCTGGGCTATCCAGGATGCCCTGGGCCATCCGGGATTCCCTAGGCTATCCAGATTCCCCTGGGCTATCCGGGATTCCCCTGGGTTATTCAGGATTCCCTGGGCCATCCGGGATTCCCTGGGTTATCCGGGATTCCCTGGGCCATCCGGGATTCCCTGGGCTATCCGGAATTCCCCTGGGTTATTCAGGATTCCCCCGGCTATCCAAGGTTCCCTGGTCTATCCAGTATTCCCTGGGCTATCCGGGATTCCCCGGCTATCCATGATTC
This sequence comes from Catharus ustulatus, assembly GCF_009819885.2. Taxonomy (NCBI): domain Eukaryota; kingdom Metazoa; phylum Chordata; class Aves; order Passeriformes; family Turdidae; genus Catharus; species Catharus ustulatus. The sequence goes on along the minus strand of NC_046221.1, from coordinate 4,428,269 downwards.
CCCGAGCTATCCAGTATTCCCCGGCTATCCATGATTCCCCGGCTATCCAGCATCCCCGGCCATCCCAGCTCTCCCCATCCCCAGCTCCTCACCCACGCTGCCGCCCAGGTCTGTCAGGACATCATCGCGACCCAAGGAGCGCAGCACATCCAGGAGCTGCCCCACCGTGGCCCCGCCGGGACAGCGCCCCGGCCACTCGTCCAGCAGCGTGCCCGTGGGGTCGGGCAGCCCTTCCAGCCTCCGGATCTCCAGGAAGCTGCATCCCAGCGCCTCGGCCAGCGCCGTCCAGTCGGCGGCCGCGGCCGCCCGCGGGTTGAGGTAGAGCCCGAGGCGGCGGCGAACGCCGTAATTGAGGGCGACCATGGGCACGGCGTGCAGGTCCAGCGCTGGCACCGCGCCGGGCACCGCGCCGGGCTCCGACGGGGCCGTGGCCATGGCCCTGCCGCGCTCCAAACTTCCCCTCGCCGGTACTTTCGCTTCCCGGCTCGCTCCGCCTCTGCCCGCCCCCGCACGGCTCGGCACGCCCGGCTCGGAGCGCGGGGATGGGCGGGACGGGGATGGGAAGGATGGGATACAGGGATGGGATACAGGGATGGGATACAGGGATGGGATACAGGGATGGGATACAGGGATGGGATGGGATACAGGGATGGGATACAGGGATGGGATACAGGGATGGGATACAGGGATGGGATGGGATGGGATGGGATGGGATGGGATGGGATGGGATGGGATGGGATACAGGGATGGGATACAGGGATGGGATACAGGGATGGGATACAGGGATGGGATGGGATACAGGGATGGGATACAGGGATGGGATACAGGGATGGGATGGGATGGGATACAGGGATGGGATACAGGGATGGGATGGGACACAGGGATGGGATGGGATACTGGGATGGGATGGGATACAGGGATGGGATGGGATGGGACGGGACGGGACAGGACAGGATGGCAGTGGGAGAGTGGCCAGCAGGGATGGGATGGGCTGGCAGCGGGACGGGGGCCAGCTGGGATGGGAAAGGGAAGGGAAAGGGAAGGGAAAGGGAAGGGAAAGGGAAGGGAAAGGGAAGGGAAAGGGAAGGGAAAGGGAAGGGAAAGGGAAGGGATGGCAGCAGGACAGGGGCTAGCAGGATTGGGATGGGATGGACGGCATTGGGAGAGTGCCCAGCAGCACCAGGAATGGGATGGATGGCACTGGGATAATGCCCAGCAGGGCAGGGATGGCATCAGGAGAGTGCCCACCAGCACTAGGGATGGGCTGGATGGCATTGGGAGAGTGGCCAGCAGCACAGGGAAGGGATGGATGGCATCAGGAGAGTGCCCAGCAGCACAGGGAAGGGATGGATGGCATTGGGAGAGTCCCCACCAGCACTAGGGATGGGCTGGATGGCATTGGGAGAGTGGCCAGCAGCACAGGGAAGGGATGGATGGCATCAGGAGAGTGCCCAGCAGCACAGGGAAGGGATGGATGGCATTGGGAGAGTGCCCAGCAGGGAAGGGATGGGATGGATGGCACTGGGAGAGTCCCCAGCAGCACAGGGATGGGATGGATGGCATTGGGAGAGTCCCCACCAGCACAGGGAAGGGATGCTGCCCCTGTGCTCGGCACATCCAGTGCTGTACCCAGTGCTGGGCTCAGGTCAGGGAGGGCATTGAGGGGCTGGAGCAGGTCCAGAGAAGGGAATGAAGCTGGGGAATGCTCTGGAGCACATGAGAAGTGGCCAAAGGAGCTGAGGGTGTTTAATCTGGAGAAAAGGAGGCCCAGGGGATTCATTATCACTCTCTGAAACTCCCTCCTGACAGGAGGTTGTAGATAACTGTGGGTTGGCCTCTTCTCCCAGGCAATAAATGATAGGGGAAGATGACAGAGTCTTAAAGTGTGTTGGGTACGTTTAGGTTGGACATCAGGAAGAATTTCTTCACAGAAAGGATGATTACATTGGAATGGGCTTCCCCAGAGAAGAGGAATCCCCATCCCTGGAGCTGTTCAAGGAAAGACTGGATGTGGCACTGACATGGTGATGTTGGGTCACAGGTTGGACTCAATCATCTCAGAGGACTTTTCCAACCTAATTGATTCTGTGATTCTCCTGCTGGGCTTTGTCCAAATGTATTTCCCTGCCTTCTGGAGCAGCCTGGACAGGGATCTGTGCTGTGTGTCAGGAGACACTCATGCCAGAGAGAACAGTGCTGTCACTAAAAGCTGTTTCACTCTATTCCCCCAAAATCACCTCCTGATGGCCACATTCCTGCCCAGGCATACAACAAATTGTAGAATTGTTAATGTGGCCATGATAGGGCTTGTGTTCAAAGTCACTTGGTTTTGGCAGAACAACTTGCTCTTGTGTTCAATGTCTGTTTAATTCTCACCCAGACCTGAACCCAACAACCCAGAACGTTCAGAGATTTTGCAGTATTACAGTTACTCTTTACAGAACAGGCCCAGTGGATCTCTAGTAGCAATAAACCCAGAACCACATCCCATCTTTGGTGGTCAAAGTGTTCAGACCTGGGCTCCCCTCAGATGACAATGCTCTATGACAGCACAAATATCTCCAAATTCCCAAACTCTTCTAGCAAGTAGAGCATTCTGCATAAAAATACAATCCTAAAAATGGTTAGGGATCCATTTCAAACTGTTTTTGATGCTGAGTACAAAACACAACTCTTGGCTATGAACTGAAAATTTGTCAGCTTCCAGGATGGAACCAAAAACAACAGGGTATCACAAAGACATTTTCAGGAGGAACTCACTGCTTCTCAAAGTCCTGCAGGAGACACAGTAAAAGAACATCCTCTGCAAGCTCTATCTATGGAGCTCTGTGGAAATGAGGAAGATAAAATATTCCAGTAGCAAAACTTTTAATTGCACAACAGTTGGTGGGTTCAAAACTTTAAAAGGTTAAAAATCAGCACAAGAAGTTTCAGTTCTGACTGAACACCTGCCACATAAACCAGATTTTTACCATGCCAAACCTGTATCTTTGGCTTGTTCAAGGTAATTAACCATTATCCATTAACCTCCTGCTGAGCACTCCTTCAGCCTTCAGCAAGCATCTTTCTTGCGAGAGAAGTAAAAATCAATTCCTCTGTCCTTGTGCTGTGCTGGTCCCCTCCTGCCCCTGGGGTGGGGACTTCCTCCCTGTGGCAAATGACAAGGAACAGTGAGATATTTACTGATGATTTGGTCACAAAGCAGTGCTGACATCCAGGAGAATGTGCACATGGAACTCCTGCCTCCCAAGTTCATTCAAAAGGGCAGGGAGGCCTGACAGGCATTGCTCTGGGCTGGGATTTAGGAAACCAGGGTTTCTGCTAAGGTGAGTTGGGAAAGTTGGTCAAAATTGAATTTTTGCCTCATGGAGAAGCTTTTTGGCTTCAAGTTTCACCACTGCCTCAAACTGGTGTCCCACTAAGGTGTTCCTGCAGAGTTCTTTCATTCCAGGCAGTTACTAATCCAGGCCCTCCAACAGCATGGATGAAGCAGAAGGCTTTGCTTCCACAAAACTTGCCACTCATGGCAAAGGAATCTGGCCTAAAAAATTGGTACTGCACCTTGGGATTAAAATCTGAAATGGGGGCATGCTTCACTCTTCACTGACTTGGTACAACACCGAAATTTGAGCCTCCACAAAGTATCCTGACTCAGGGGGAGGCAGGGAAGATGCATGGGGGAAAGGCAAAATGCTGAACACTCTTATAATACACAACCCTTGGTTACATCCATTTGCTTCCATCTCCTCCCAGAACAGCATCCCAGGCAGCAGATAAAAGCCTTGGCATGTTGCAGGATCAACATCTCATTCTGCCCCCATTCTGAAGGGGAGATACACCCAAAAAGCAACGAGCAAGGAGCAGTCTCCACATTTACAGGTTTTGCTGACTCCAGTTTGGATGCACTCAAGCAGGAAATTGGTTATTTTTACTTCCACCTCCTGAACAGAAAGGACATTGGGTTGTTTCTCTTTTTTCCACCTGTATCAGGGGGTGGTGACACCAGTGGAGGCCTTGGAGAAACTCCATCCCTCTGGTGGGGCTGCCAGGGCAGGGAAGGATGCTCAGAAGGACACGCTGTGGCTAAGCCCTGCTGATTATACAAGGGACAGAGAAGCAGCAAAAATTTACATCCTTCACCACAGCAGGCAGGACAGACAGCTAAATAACCCTGGCTGCACAGTGGTGCAATGTGAGCTTGCATTAAAACAACTTTTTTTTTTCCCTTGACACCTGAGAAAGAAGAGCAGAACTCAGAGAGGCTGATGCAGAGCAGCCCCTGGAGCCCTCCCAGCCCATCCCACCCTCCCAGCACTCACAGGGCTCTGGGGGATGTGTCGGCTCCACTCTGGGGCTGTCACCACTGGCTGTGGGTAGGTCTCACCTAGAGTTACTCCTGCCTGGCAGAGAGCAGCACTGCTCAGTGCCCAGGGGGTGTGGATGTCTGCTCCCTGGATGCCCTGCAGTTCTGGCACCCACAGCCGGACATAATCCCCCTGCAAACAGAGCAAACAGGATCCATTCAGTGACAAGCTGCAAGTGCTTCCCAGCAAGGCTCTGTCCCACTGGGAGAGGAGCCAGATTTCCTGGTAGAGAAGCTGGTGTTGTACAGCATCAGTTAACTCTGACAAGCCTTAGCCCCTCTTGCCAAATCCTCCACCCAGAATTAGTGCCTAAATGCTGGATGCTGGAGCTCTTCCCCCACGCTCACACTGCAGGCAGAGGAGGGAGGCAGAGATGCATTTTCAGCACTGTCCTGTTTAGGACATCCTGAAATGAAGCCACCCCTTGAAGTTTTACATGATTGAAGAAAAACAGGATGACTAGCTCACCTGCACACTCTTGTGTTCCTGAATCTCTCCTATTAACTCTACTGCTGTGTCCTCTATTAGGACTAATTTCTGATTTCTTGTTAAATCCTGCCAGCTACAGTGCCAAAAGGCAACAGCACGTGAAGCTAAGGAATAGTGTGGAAACAGGTCATCCAGTATGTGAATACTGGCTAAGCACATGGAAAGGGCAATTTATCTGCTCTTAGCACTTAAGAGAGGACAGTCAGAGGAGTCACAGGTTTAATCTACTCTTCAGCACCTCTCAAGGAATGGTTCTGCCTCTCAGGTAACTCCTGAGTTCTCCAAGAAGCTGCTCTGTGCTCAAGGAAGCATCTGTGTGAGGTATTGATGAAGAGATGGTGATGAAACACTTAACACACTGAGCAGGGAGGGTGTGGGGAGCTCCAGCCTCCCTGGGGACAGCAGCAGGTTGTTAAATTTACCTGCACACAAGGAGGAACCTGCCCAACATGGCCAGGAGACACCAGAACTGCTTCAGCATCCACACAGCACACTGATCTCTGCTCCCTGCAAACACCACATCCTTCACTGCACCCATCCTTGCAGAGCAGCCAAACAAGACTCACATTGCCATCGTAATCCAGGCCTTGTTTGACCATGTTAAACCTCCTGCTGTCCCGTGGGTCGTTGCCAATGCCAGCGCTGTACAGCCAGTTGCCATAATTGCTGCAAACGTCGTAATCCACCTTGAGAACAGAGGGACAGAACTGTCAGGACAGGTCAATGTTATCTTCCATCCTTTAGCTCAGGGGGAGAATTCCCTGAATGGGATTCACTCCAGCCACACTGGGGTGGTCAGAGCTCCCCCATGGACCTTCATGGCTGCTTTTTACAGCTGGGATCAGCTTCCCAGACTGCTTCAATTCACAGTGCTTAGGTCAGTGAGATAGGTAAAAGTCCAACCAAAGTCTCTTCCTCAGTTTCCTTCCTTTTAAAGGAAAATCCTTCTCTTTCTGCCATCATTTGGCAGACCTCACAAGTAGCCCTAGCATTTGAATGCTCATATTCCAAAAGAAAGTATTCAAACATGAGGGAAAATTCTTTGTGACCAGTTACCCAGACACCACACACTGGCAAAATCATCTCTGCAGATCCTACTAGCCAGTTTGGAGACAAGTTAAACTCAGACTGTGCAGACAATCCACACAGCGTATATGAGGATGCAAACAATACAAACACTGCAGTTTTTCCCATTGTCAAGTTATTCCTTCTCTAAACAAATAAAAAGCTCTCAAGGGTGCTTATATAAAATGGAGCAGGGCTTTTGGAACAAGCAGAATGTGATCCCACCTGAGTGCTCTTCAGCTGGGCAAGATGGCTTAAATCCAACACCATAAATTTTCCAGTTGTAGGACAATTCAAACCCTGCTCAGGAGCACAGTGGAAGTGACAGCCAAGAGGGTTTGGGATCTCTGAGCATTCCTAGGGGTGTCTGTGCTGCAAAAGCAGCAGCTGTGGCAGAAAGAGCTGGTTCAGTGCTGCTCTCTTCTCCCTTTACTGCAACCACGAAGAGATGTTTCCAAGACCTCAGCCTCTCCTTGGAGTGAGGAGCTCAATGCTCCAGGATGGCAGAGGGCTCAGGGAACAGGCTCAAGCTGCCCTTTCTCTGCAGAGCCCAGGGTCAGGGTGAACAGCAGCCAGCTCTGCTCCCTGTGCACCAGGCTTCCCCTTCCCAGCTTGCTTCCTCCAGCTGGTGAGATAAGGAGGGAAGAAAGATGCCATTGGGGGCCTGATTGTGTGATTAACATGCAGGAAAGCGTGTGTGGGAGGTGAGGGCAGATCTAAGGGGGCCTGGAGGAGGCAGGCTCATTTCCCCCTCAGCCTTGCCCCTTCCTGGCATTCTCTTCTATTTGTTTCTTTGCTTTTCCTTGGGGCCTGACCCTGTGAATGGCATCAATGAAGTCAGAGCTGAAATATTCTCAGTTCAGGACACCAGTGCTCTCTGGCCTTTCCCCTGGCTCCAGCAGAGCAGAGAGCTTGTGCCTCAGTTTCCCTGCCTGTCTGACACACACAGACCCTTGGTGGGCCTTTGCTGGCAGTACTGGAGATGAAACAGGCACTGCTTCCCTCTTTTTAGAGGCAATGAAACCACTTTCAGTTCTGCTCTGGTTTCTACTCTTCTACAGCCAAGTCTTCCCTACCAAGCTGATGTCTCCTGGGTACTGCTGGGGACGCCACCAGGTTACAGCAACAGAGCTGTGTGACACGAGATGGGACTGAAGGGCACAAGGATCAGCCTGTGCCACCCCAAGCTACAGTGGCCATCAGCATCTGGGGCTTCCCAAGGTGAAAGGGCCAGTGCAGCATGCTGAATTCTGCTTCATGTCCTTGGGAATGCATGTAGGTAACACAGGCAGCATCTTTCTAGTGTGAGACCTTCCAGATCTTCTTCACTTGTGGAATAGGACACACTTGTGTGAGTGACACACTCTTGCTCTCATCTGGGAAAGCATCACTGCAAGGAGCTGCCAAAACCCCTCTCTGCAGGATCCTGAAGTCCTGCACTGTGCTGTTGTCCAAGCCCACTATTGCTCACAGCACTGGCATGGGAGAGCACCCAGATTTTCCTCCAGATTTCCACCCAGATTTTCCTCCTGCAGCCAAAGCCATATCAGAGCCCACCTCCACAGAAGCTAAATAAAATTATATTCACAAAAAAAGTCTCTTTTAATTGCAGATATTGGCAAGGCAACTGGGCTTTTTCTGCCCATCCAGTACTGAGCGAGTGGAAAGTTTTCTGACTGCCAGTAGCCTCCTGTATCCCACAGATAAGACCTTTAATGTGAGGCTGATGTGAGCATTTGGCCTTTTTCAGCCAGTACCATGAGAATCCATGGGGACTGAGGTCAAAAAAGTGACCCAGCTATTTAACTGAGCTCACACAGCTGCTGACTGATATATGAGAGGGGAATTGGTGCTCTGGTTGGCAGGGAGGTCTGTAACACCCAGAATGAAGAAGGATGCCTCCAGCCAGGGTGGAGCTCTGGGGAGGCTGATCCAGCTATTGTCCCTGCTTGCCTGTGCTTGACTAGATGGCTTCCCAGTCCTCAGCCACCAATTCCAGACACTGTGCCAGCACACACTTCTTTTTATGTTCTATTCCTGGGCTGCCCTCCTTCTCAGCCCCTGGGGTGAGCAAATCACAGCACTGTTAGCATAATTCGTGTCTGAAAGTTTGCTCAAGTGCAATGGACCTCTGGCTAAAACCCTACACAGAAGATCAACACTTACTGCAAACTTCCCTGCCACATCTTTGTTCATGGCAGCTCCACTGTGGCAAAATTCCTTTTATTTCTGTGAGCTTTGGAAAGTTCACACTCTGTAAAATTATTGTACCAACCTGAAAATTACAGATCATCACCTGTACCCTTTCTTATAAATCAGGGCTGTCCTCCTGCCTATCATTAAACTCCAGGTACACAAAGGGCTCAGTCTTACCAGCAGGTATTCAAACCATTCTGCCCCCATCCTCCAGTCCAGCCCCAGGTCCTTGGTGAGGAAGCTGGCCACGTTCTGCCGCCCTCTGTTCGACATGAAGCCCGTGGCACTCAGCTCCCTCATGTTGGCATCCACAAAAGGAACCCCAGTTCTGCCCTCTGCAGAGACAAAACACAGCCCTGGGATGTCAGGATGGTTTTGGGCACTCATAAACCAGCCTGTGGTCATGTACTCACAGCTATTTCCAGGACAGTGCCAGTGCACAGCAGCAGGGAGGGATTTCAGTGTGGTTTAGCTGGAGACCAGCCACTGAGATCCACTGGAAATTAAATGGGATATCATACTGAAGATTAAGCTGGGGAGAACTTTTGGCAAGAAGAAAACAAAACAAAAAAAAAAACCAGAATATATCTCAGACTGGAAAAACAATCAGATGGGTTGCAGAGTAAAATAAATATTCAGACAACAGTGAGATGGGCCAAGAACAGAAAGATTCTTGACAAGTGACTAACAGAGAGATATACTGGACAAATCCCCCAGGGTTAGTACCTGAAAAGTAGAGTTTATCTGCTGTTAAGGAAAAGATTTACTGTGCCTGGATGATTTATTTTATCCTGTGTGCAAATGGGTACAGGTGGCATTAACACAAAAAAAGATACAGAGGTGTGTATTGCACTGATTCTAATGCTTTAATCTGTTAGTCCCTCCAAGTTTTGAGATATTATGCTTGTTATTCATGTGACAACAACAAAGTTATAACACCTAAAGAAAAGGCTGTGGGATTACAAAAGATGTGATTTAGTCAAGATCTGTCATAACCTTGTAACCAAAAGCAAACAGAACCAAACACAGGCATGGCAATCCAATATTGATAAAAAGGGCTGGTCAGCCTCTGTGTGACTAAACAGAAAGGACCAGCAGGTCACAAACACTCCCTCCTGGGCAGGAAAACCCACCTGTAGTGCACCTCACAAAGCAGGGTAACCCCCTGGGCTGCTCCTGTGCAGTGGAAGGGCAGGCACACACATCCATGCCCTGGTGATGCCAGTTCCAATGCCAGCCCTGGCCATGCTGGCACTGCCCTACAGAGCCCTGAGCCCTGTGAGCCCCAAGAGACACGTGGAGAACAAACCACACCCAGCCAAACCTGTGTTTTCTACTGACCTTTCCAACACTCAAAGAGCTGAAGGTCCTTTTTCCAGGGGATCTCTTTGCTTTGAAGCCCTGTGGAGGAAAATAATGACCTGCTGATGAAGAAAATACTGACACAGTCAGTCACAACACAGCCAGGGGTGCTTGGTTGACACGAGGCATGAGGGTGAAGCCTGGCCTCTCAGTGCCATTAAACAAACCTTCTGCACAGGTTTAGAGATTATTCATTCCTCCCCTCAATGTGGCCAAGGGGTGTCCTTTGCACACAGAGGGTGCTCAAGCCCTAATGGATTTTGTCTATTTATTTTGCTGATGTTTCCTTTTTTTTTCCTTGTTTAATTAAAGATGGCTCAGACCTCACAAGTGGACAGAGATGTGCTCTGGCCCACGCTGATATTTTCTTTTTCAGCTTTACTCCTGGACAATGTTTATGTGAAATCTGTTTCTGTAGCAGGTACTACACCCAGAATTACCTGGCAGAAGCCCCAGGTAACACTTTGCTCCTGCAAATGGGATAGAACAGATGAGGGGATGATCCAGTGGCAATTACAACTCTGTGCAGTGGAGCAGAGGCAGCAGGGACAAATCAGCTCTAGCTCCAAACATTGAAGGTCAGGCCCAGCAGAAGCATCCAGTGCCATCAGAACAGCACAGAGGGCTGGCAGATGTGACATAGGCCCTGAGGGAGATGTTCCCCTCTGCAGCCACAGCTGGATGCTGCCCTGCAGCCTCTGAGCCAGTGCTGCATCCCCTGCAGAGCAGCTCACCCAGCACAGGCATCACCTGCAGGGTCTCCTGACACATGGGCTGGGTGTTTGATGTTGCACTGAGTGTTCAGACATTTCACATTGTCACTGGGGCTGGAGCTGAATCCCATTCTGATTCCTGTGCAGTGCAATATCTGGTTTTTGGGATTCACCTGCTGGGTCAGCTCCTGCTCTGTTCCAGGTCCTCTGGAGAACTTGGGCAAGCCTGAAGCCTGGGTTCTGCTGAAAGGTGGAATGTCTCTGGAAACAGCATCTTCACTCTCCTTGTGCTGCTGTTTTCCCATGTGTCAATACCCTGTATCTAACCAGATTTGGGGATCAGTGTCCAGCACTGTGGTGCTGAGGCACTTTTGTGCTAACAGAGTTCCCAGCAGCATCCCAGGGTGGTGACACAACCACCATGAGAACATTGCTACAACTTAATGCCTCTTCTCTGCCTTTCCCTGCTGTAAGAGAGCACCTTTCCCCCTAAATGTGGTGATCCATGCACACCTTTTAAGGAGAAGATCCTTGTGCCATATTTCAGGGCCACAAACCGAAAGTAATCCCTCCACAGCAGTTCAAACAGGACCCTGAAACACAAAACCATCTCAGTATTTCACTGTGGGTGATTTATGATCACTGAGCTAGGATTTTGCTTCCATACAACCCATCATGAACACTGTGAGGTTTATTCACAAGGAGAGATTTCAGGCACCTTCCCTGTGACACCAGTTCCTTCCGCAAGCCTCCTTACCCTGCTTACAGAGAAAGCAAACTCTGCATGAGTCACTTGGGAAGCTTTCCTTAGAGCTTCAGAAGAATGTTCCTGCTCCATCCCTACTGGGATGTACAGTAATTTCACCTTTATAAACCACATCTGATTATAAGCCGCAGGTCCAGGTGTCAGCAACTGTATTGGGTTACAATACAGAGTGTGATAAAAGGTATCTGTTCTATCACCATCTGTTGAGAGTGGGGGCAGTGATCCTGATCTCTGTGGGAGATATTCTGCTAATGGGCATCCATTGAAACCAGGCAGGGCAGTGTTCTTTATCTTTTCACAACCCATCCTTCCTCCAGCCAGTCATTTTCTGCTCATGGCCATTGAGTCCCACTGTGGCACTGATAAAATTACTGCATCCCATTGGGAGTTGCTCCAGCCAGGGGGAAGAGCCCAACATTTCTTACCAAGATAAAAACAGAGCTTTTGGGACACTAAGGGAGCCCCTTTCTCCACTGGGCTCCAGAGGAAAACCGGATTTCTCCACATCCCCACTGGAGCTCCGGAGGGAAACTGCACCTTGTACAGGAGCACTGCTCCAGCTGAGCCACATCTGTCACTGCAGGAGGATGCAGCCACCATGGAATGGGACTGCTGCCAACGCCCTGCCTGACGGGTGTCAGGTTGTACTCTGACTGTGTCAGGGTTTGGGGTTTGTTCTTTGTAGTGCTGTATTTCTATTTTAATTTCCCTAGTAAAGAACTGTTATTCCTAATTCCCATATCTTTGCCTGAAAGCCCCTTGATTTCAAAATTATAATAATTTGGAGGGAGGGGGTTTACATTCTCCATTTCAAAGAGAAGCTCCTGCCTTTCTCAGCAGACACCTGTCCTCCAAACTAAAACAGCAACTTTTCGTTCTTTGTCCATATATAAGCCACACCTGATTATAAGCCGCACTTTGGGTTCAGACCAAAATTTTAGTCAAAATGGTGCAGTTTATAATAGTGAAATTATTGTGTAATTGTCCCAGAGCAGGGTGAGGGCCTGATTCAGCTTCACACTTCCGCAGGAAGGAGCACATCAGCACATTCCTGAGAGCTGGGTGTTCATTTAAGCAATAATCCCTTTAGGGACTCCAAGACACCTTTCAAAACTGGTTTATGTTGAACTCAGAAGCCTGGGAGTTTTGAGTTTTCTGTGCTTTCTGGCACTGACTCCCAGGAGGACACTGTTTTTGATTTGAGAAAGTCAGAATTGGAGAAGGTTTCCAAATTTGAGTGACAAGAATTAGAATCATGGGTGTGTAGTTAGAAGTGTGTGATTTCACATGGTGAAGGGTTTGGAATTCGAGGTTTTTATAATATAGTAATAGGTAGGGACAAGATGGAGAATTTTGAGTAGAGTCTCTTTCTGTCTTCCTCCTTCATAATTTCAGGCAGCAGTTTCTGGTTGGACAGTCAGTGCTGCACTGAGGGTCACAGGAGTTTTATTGGGTCAAAAGGATAAATAATATAGCTGTTAGTTCTTTATTGGACTGTTTAGCTTTAAAAGACCTTGTAATTAACTAAATTCATCTCCATTTTGCTCACTTTTAGCTGGTAGCTAGAAGTGTTGCTGAACTCTCTGTACTTTAGATAAGATTTAATAAACAACCAAGTCCCAACATGAGAAAATTCATCTCCTTCATGTTTTTAATCCAGACTCTGTGTGAAGACAGAAGAAAATGAAGACAAGCCACTAATTAGGTGGTGCAGCCAACCCATTTACAGGTTTACAGTGCTCCAGCCCATTAGATCAGGTGCAAGGCCCATGGGGAAAAGGACAGTTTTATATAAAAATTTTTATATAAAAAAGAGCTTCTTATAAAATGATGGCACATCAGCCTCAGAGACCTGCTTCAGCTCTATGCCATATGGGAAGCACCCTGCTCAGCTGATTTTTAGGCTGACAAGATCCTTTTGGATAATCTGGTTATGGAACAGAATCACAGAATTAGGAATCAGGTTGGAAAAGACCTCTGAGGTCATCCAGGGCCATCTATGACCAAACACCACTGTGAAAACCAGACCATGGCACTGAGCCCAGTCTTTCCTTACACACCTTCAGGGACAGTGACTCCACCACCTCCTTGGAAATCCACTCCCATGTCTAATCACCCTTTCAGTGAAGAAATTCCTCCTAATGTCCAACCTGAACAGGACACTAAAAATCCTAAAAAGCAGTGTGATAACACTGAGGTTCAATGAGTCCCTCATGTGCAGCCACCATGACCTGTACTAAATGTACAGGTGACTTCTTGGGAGCTTGACAGCTTTATTTTTATAATTACTGAACACTTTAAAATGCTAAAATCACCATGGCATGCCAGCTGCCAGCAGGCTGGCTGACCATTAGATGGAAAACAGGAGTGTGTTCATTTCTTGAACTCTTTCCTCTCTTAACTGCCTCTGAAGTTAAAAAAACCCAAACATACACTTCATAGGTGTTGATATTTTATCTGTCATTTGAATTTTAGTGAAACTGAGCAGCCAGAATGTTTGGCAGTGTTCTGCCTGTTCTTAACCAACCACTGTGCTGTTTGACATGTTGTAAATGTAACAAACCAAAATGAATATTTAGTTCTAGAATTTGCACAGACCTTATGGTTTGGGATTTTTCCCATCCAGGTCTAGTGTTAGGCCAGGCTCTAACATGAATCTATCAAGAGCTCCAGGTTCTAATTCACAGTGTCTGGGCAGAACAAGCTCAAGGCGAGCCCAGGGATGGATAAACTGAGAGGTGAGGAAGAGCATGGGTGACAAGATGGGCTGCAATAAACCCAGTTCCCAGTGCCCCCTTCCCCTCTGCTCTGATGTGGTGGTCATAGCTGGACTTGTGGCCATGGGACCTTCAAACATCACGAGATTTGCACAAGACACACAGTCCCTGAGACTTTTGGGCTCTTATCCTTGGTCTGAGAAACCCTTTGGCTTTTATTTGTAAATTATTCTTCCTTCTCATTTAGCCCATAAGAACACAGAGATGGACGGTGCTGATTTGCTGAGATTGTTTTCATGAACCAGTTTCCCAGCAATAATAATGACAACTGGCATTCATAATCCTTACTTACAAAATGCCTAAAGCCTCTGGGTGTTGAGGACAGACTAATAAATCCATACTGAAAGAGAACTACAGTGCAACCCAGAGGAACCAGCCAGCAGGCACAGGAAAAACAAACATTAATTATGAAGAGAGTTATCAAATCACTCTCCTGTGCCTGAAATGCCAGGTTCCTTTTCAGAGAAAATAAACCATGGTGATGGTGCAGACATACCAGTATGTGCTCTGATTTGCTGTTCTCTCTCTCTCATACTTCTGGATCTGCTCATAGATGTATCGAGGTGAGATGCAGCCCAGTGCCAGCCTGAAAGCAGAGGAAGGATGTTCTGAATGCCTTGCAGGACTGACAGCTCAGGAGGAGACAGGCAGTTTTGTGTCAAGTTGCTGTCTAAAAATGTTGTTTGGCTTGCATTCCTGACCCTGACTTCCTAAATGGCTTTAGTCAAGTTGTAATTTCTCTGCAACTCTTCATGAGAGAGAATTCTCTTCCAAGAATCAAAATCCTCCCCTTCCTGGGGTATGACTGTTACAGGAGTCTCCAAGCTATGGAGATAAATCTTTTTACTCAAGCTTGGCAAGTTTTGCCTAAATGATTTAACAAACCCAATGAAAAGAATCTCAAATGTCAACCTCTGCATCACATGTCCTGTTCTTTTACCACAAACCTCCTTATCCTGTGCCCAGGGCTCCTTTTCCTGCAGAACCTCAGTGGTTCATTTGAGCAATCACAGAAGGCAAGTGACTGCTGAAAATCTGAGTCCTGGCAGGAAAACTAGGGAATCAAACCCTGCTCTGGCATTTCAACCCACTGGGCTCCTTCCATTTGTTCCAAATCAACACTGTTGCAAGACAGGAAAAGACTTGGAGACTCCAACCCCATCATACAGAGTGATAAAGAACAACTTTTACCTTGCTCTTCCCAGAAATGCATTTTACTGCCATTTCCACTACAGCTTGTGGAAACACTGGATGCTCTAATGAATTGTGGAAAACAGGAAGAAAGGCTTTGAAGAGTTTTTCCTTAATTGCTGACCAGCTCTAATGGCCAGTATGAGATGGGAATGACTGGGGGCAACCTGAATTGCTCTGATTTTGATTATGTGACATAGGAACATTTTGGGGCAGGCAGATCAGGACTGTTTGCTCTGAGCAAATGGCCAGCTTGGAAAAACTCAAGTAGAGGCCACAAATAACAAACTTCCACATAGCCAGCAGTGCCACCAGATGGAGCCATCCACTGCAACCATCAAAGCACAAAGCTTGATGGAAACAAGAAATCCTGACCTGTAACAGCCTCAGAAATTTAGTTCTCATTGCAAATCTGTTGGGAGAATTCAGATACTCTCAGCTTAGGCTGAACTGGGTTCTGCTGCTGCAATTCCAGTCTGGAATTAACTCTGCTCCCAGCACAGCTCTGCCTCACTGCACCAGTTCCAGCAAAGTGCAGCCCCAGAACTGCTCTACCACAACAAAAAGAGCCAAAGGAATCACACCTAGACCTCTACCCCTGCCCAGAAGCACCCAGCAGACAGCAACATCAGCTTGGGATGGAAGCAGAAAAGGATTTTCCATCTCAACAAAAATCTTTACCATGGTGCGAATTTGGTTGAGTAATCCATTCCCACCAGCCCATTCCGAGTCTCCTTGTAAGAAGCAACCAGGTTCTGTGAGAGTGAAAGAACAAAAGGGTTTTAATACTTTACAAGCAATCTGCTCAATGTTCTTTCCTTCTGGAGCCAGAGCAATTCTGGCAGGGCTGGGCTCCCTCTCATGGCTGCCTGCAAGGATTGCACAGCTGCCCAATTCCTGCCTCCACATCCAGGTATGAACCAGGCCAGAGTTCATTATAACTCTGGGGTTTGTGTGTGCCATGAGCTGTGCTCCCCTCTTCAGCCTTGTTATAGTTTAGATGCTCTAAAGCATCTAAATTCAAGCATCATAAAGACACTCCAAGGTTCTTTCTACAAGCACTGTGCACCTGGCTCTGCTATTCCCATCTGATTTTGGCTCAAAAACCCACTGAAAAGCACCAGTGGAAGTGGCAGCCTTGTGGCTGCTTGTTTGGGGGTTACAGAACCCGTGTGACAGCACCCAACAGCTGCAGGAACTCTGGCCCCTGCTGTTCCTGTGCCCCACACATTTACAGCAGGATGCAGATCTTCCATGCCCTGAGCATTCCAGGAACAATGCAGAGGACTTAAGGAAGATCTCCTTGATCACCTTCACTGCACGGGTTACAATCACTAAAGGGTTGTTGCAGCTCACTGGGAAAGACAATATTTGCATTACAAAAAAAAAGAAGGAAGAGGTTTTCCAGCTCCGGTGATATTAATGCAGAAGCTATGCACACTTGTACTCATTTTGGTTGGGATGGAGCTCATTTTCTTCACTGCAGCTAATCTGGGGCTGTTTTGGATTTGTGCTGAAAACAGTGCAGATAGCACAGCAATGTTTTCCTTAGTGCTGAGCAGAGCTCACACAGCCTCAAGGCCTTTTCTGCTTCTCTCACCACCCCACCCTGAGCAGGCTGGGGGTGCACAAGGATTTGGGAGAGGACACAGCTGGGACAGCCGACCCCAGCTGACCCTCGGGGTATTTATTCTAGACCATAATGAAGTCATGCTCAGCATATAAAGCTGGAAGTCAGGATGTTTGGAGTGATGCCATTTGTCTTTACATGTAACTGTGATGGAGCCCTGCTTTCCTGGCTGAAAACCTGCCCACTGCTGGGAAGTATTAAATGAATCCTCACCTTGCTCTGCCTGTGCACACAGCTTTTACTTTCCCTATTAAATGGTCTTTAACTCAACATGTGACTTTTCTCACTTTAATCCTTCTGAATCTCCCCTCCATTCACTGGCAGGAACTGAGGGAGCAGCTGCTGCAGGGCTGAGCTGCCTCATGGGGTTAAACCAGGACAATGCTCCCCAAAAGCAAAAGAATGCAGGAACTTTAGAGGCACAGCTGAAAGGATGCCCTGGGGGCTGTCCCAGTGAGGCACTGGGAACACCACACTTTTAATCCATCTCAGCTGGAGAGGTGCTCCCTCCTTTATCCAGCTTGGGGCCTGATGCTGCTGGAAATCAGCACACGTGTCTTTGAATTCAGACACGGCAAATTTAAGACAGTTCCTCAAACTAGACCAGAAAGAAGTTCAAAAACTGTCTGACAAAATGCAGTCAGCAGGAGCTTCACCCCACCAAAGCAAGGAAACAAATAGGAGCTGTCATCACTGGCTGCAAGATTTTAAACCAGACTACAGAAACCTCCTGCTATTTATAACTGTGGGCAGAACTTGGGTCGGTTGTTCCTCACCCCAGTTGCAATTCCAGCCCTTCAGGCATTTTCCACTCCTCTAAAACAGAGGAACTACACTGCTGATGACGTGGGACTTGAGCACAGAAGGAGCAAATCAAGGTAAAGCAGCTAAAAAATTTTGTCCCAAGTCCCAGAAGTTAATGGAAAAAAATACCTCAGAGAGATGGCCAGTAAACTAGGTTCCTAAGTATTTGGCTTACATTCCCCAGTCCCAGATTACTTCTTTTTGGTCTAGTTTTGTCTCTCTGAAAAATTGAAATAATGCTAATTCCCTCCTCTGTGAAGTTTTATACGGGAGCTAAGGAAATATTATTAGGAAGTGAAATTGCAGCCTCACCCACTTGCACAGCCATGTGTACAAGGGGGAGGATGCAGGCAAGGAAATGTAAGAGTTACCGTGTCCCAAAAATAATATTGCAGCCTCATTAAAGCCTGGGTCTCTCCTCCACTGCAGGGAAAGGCTGTTCGGGGATCAGTCACTGGATCTGCCACAAAAACACAAAAACAACACCTTGTCACCCCTGGGAATGCATCTCAAAGGCAGGGAGATTAAAATCTAGGGATGCTCAGCAGTGGGGATGTCTGCTTTGGGAGCACAAAAGATTTTGTGGCCTTCCTTTAAAATAAGGGTCGTATCAAATATATTAAAAATCACTAAGAGGATGTTTCCAACCCAGCTGCTCTTCCACACAGGGAATTTAATTTCAATTTCATTGTGAGTGAACTGAGGCTTAGTTACAGTTTGAAGGGCAATCACTGTCTCCATGTTTTGGTTCTTGGTAAGAGATGTATCATAGACTCACAGAAGGGTTTGGGTTGGAAGGGAAATTAAAAATTATCCATGGGTAGGGACACCTTCCACTATTCCAGTTTGCTCCATGCCCTGTCCAGCCTGGCTTTGGACACTTCCAGGGATGGCACACCCACAGCTTCTCTGGGCACCCTGTGCCAGGGCCTCACCACTCTCACAGGGAACAATTTCTTCCTCACATCTAACCTAAATCTACTCTTTTAATTTGAAGATAAATATCTGCCTAACCCTGCAACTAAAGACAGATGCTTCTACAGCACCTCCCTGACTGAAAGAGCCATGATAATTCAATCACCCTTAGGGACTACATTTCACATCTCTCTCAAGCACTAGCTGCCTCTACATTTTCACAAAAGGAATTTTTTCTGTGACAGAATATAATATGCACTGCAAGATATTGGGTTTGTATTAACCATCAGAACTCAAGTGCAGCCACTGCAGGTACCCACTTCACTCTGCCTGAACATCTGGGAATCTGGAGCAGCAGGAAATTATTTACTTTGTAATCCACATTTTTTCAAGACAGATCTAAACAGGATATTTTTAAGAACAGCATCTAAGCAGTGTTTCATTAGTGCAACTTCCAGATGAAGTTTTCTCACCCTTCTGTCCAAAATCCTCCATTGTAGGGACAGTCCCTTCTTCCAGCCCTGGGGGCAGGGGCTTTAGCTGATCTGGCATCTTCAGGGTGGGCCGGACCTTGGCCCCGGATTCCAGCGCTTTTCTGAAGTGGGTGTAGACATCGGGTAACCTGCACAGATGGGAGCAGCCAGTCACACACCCCTTCCTCAGGAGCAGGATTAGCATTCCAGGCTGTCCTCCCACGTTTGTGATGCCTGTTTGAGCACTGCCAGCCACAATAGGGGCGGATCACAGCCACCTGAAGCTCAGTCCTTTGCCCAATTTCTTTCTGCTTCTGATGCAAATTGTGCCTTTTCAATCTAAGGTGTGCCCTGGTGGGGAAATAGTGAGAGCTCACCAAACTTCTGATTAACACAGCTGATCTCAATGTGAAAATCTACAACCTCCTGGTGTCTTTTCAGGCAAAGCAGAAAAGCAGGCATTTTCACAGCCTGATTTGTCTGCTCTTATTGTATATATTTTCTACAGAATACCATGAATCACTCAACTCCATCAACTACACTTGAAGTGAGTGCTGAGGGAGCAGTGAAGAGTACACACACCAAGGAGGGCTGGAAGTAAATCATCTCTTAGCTCCCTTCCAACCCAAACCATTTAATGGGTCTATGAAGTTGCTTCAGGTGAAGCTTAGGTTAGACATTAGGAAAAGTTTCTTCACAGAAAGGGTGGTCAGGCTGGAACAAGCTGTCCAGCTGTGCAGGGAAGTGGTGGAGTTACTGTCCCTGCAGGATTTAAAATATGTGGGGATGTGGCACTGAAGGACATGGTTTACTGCTGAGCTTGGCTTAGTTAATTTTGATTTGGGGTTTGATTTGATGATTTTAGAGGTCTTTTCCAGTCCCTTAATGAACAAACACACACCTTGGCTTTAAACACACACAAGCATAAATCCTACTAGTGCAGAGGGATGAATGTGCCTGAGCATGACAGCACTGCTCCATAAAAGCACAAACAGATGGACTAATAGGTCCTTTTCTGTGGGACCAGAGGACTGGGAGCCCTGATGAGTGAGAAACAAATGGGACAGTGGAGGGGTGACAGCACAGAGCAGCCCACCTGTCAATAGGCCTGAAGGGGAGATCATCCCGATGATACAGCGTGGAGCCCCAGAATGTCTGCATCTTCACCCCGTGCTGCCTGCACACCTGGCACAGCCCCTTCTCCACATCCAGCTCCTCCTGTGTGGCCTGGGGAGAATGAAAGAGTGAGGCCAGGGCTGCACAAAGTCCCTGGTCCTGCCCTCCTCACTCCTCTCCACATTGCCATCATCCCTTTGCCCCTCTCAGGGAGTCCCCACCCCAGGAACTGCCCAGCTTCCCCAAGGTTAACAACACCCCAGAAATGCTCTGAACACACAGGATCTGCATCACCACTTGGTCGTGGAAGAAACCTTCACAGCACAATTTTATCTTTTAACCGTGTCACTCGAGTATTTCCTTTACCTCTTCATGGAAAACCACAGCAGTGACAGAGCCCAGCTGAGTAATCAGATCCCGGACCACATCTTCCGGCTTCCCCTTCCTCACAACCAGGGTACTAAAACACAAAATATTGCCCTGAAATAGTCTTGATGTTGTTATTTATGTGTACAAGAGGCCATCATCCCAGCCCAGGCAGGCACTCCTGGTTTTCTGTGGAGCACAGACAGTGTGTGCAGGCACACAGACAGGATTTGACCAGCCTGCATTTTTTAGGAGCCCCTAAACAGAGTTTGTAAGCCTCTGGGGCTTAGTTTGTGTCAAACACATTTCTGCCACTCTGGATGCCTCAGAAAAGATGACTGGGCACAAAGCCAGGCTGTTACCTAAAAGTGAATCTGCTCATCCTCACACACTAAAGAGATTCAAGGGCTGGCTGATCCACCTTGTCCAAGTTTCTCAGAGAGGTTTTCCCATCCCTGGAAATATTCAGGGTCAGATTGAACAGGACTCTGAACCTGATCTGGTTGAAGATGTCCCCTGCTCATTGCAGTGGGTTGGACTAGATGGTCTTTAAAGTTCCCTTCCAACCCAAACTATTCTATGACTCCATGATCTTTTGCTCTGCAAAGCCAGATATTACCTGGTAATGGATTCTTCAGGCCCTGGTCTAGCCCAATAATGGTTCTAGAGCCACCATAAACAAGGATATCTGAATCTAGAGACTGGGTTAGTGGGACAGGGCATAAAGCAATGTGACTCTCCAGTCTCAGAAGCCAGGTCTGTCCCAAGCCAACATCCAGGGAAAGCTCTCCAGGGACAAGGAAGGCTCCAGGCCACAGTGGCTACTGAAACTGCCCACATCTCAAAATTCTGCCGTTCATGTTTCCCACTGCCAGCACTTTGGGTAAAGCACTCAAGGCTGACACTCATCTGGGGTACCAGAGAAAGCCAAAGCCAGGTGGCACAGAGCCTGGATGGCTCTCTGTCCCCTGCAGGTGACACAGCAGGTCACCTCAACAGGGGCTACACGAGCGACCCCACTGTAATAAGAGCCATCAGAGCCCAGAGTGCCCAACACATCCGAGCCACAGCACGGGTATATGCTGAAAAAGAGCAAGAAAACAAATACGTTATTTGCACGGTGCTTTCCAAACTACCTTCCTTTTCTCTTGAGCGTTTCCCTGAGGTCCTTCACACTTTCCAGCAAAAACCTGAGCCTGTGTGGCCCCGTCTTGGGCCAGCCGTAGCAGTGGGTGCGCAGGTAGTGCCGCGGGTCGAAGCAGTACAGGGGAATCACGAACGCCGCGTTGTGCTGAGCCCAGTGCAGCACCTGCGAACACAGAGCGGGCGGTGCGAGCTCGGGGCAGGGCGAGGGGACAATCCCCGGGCTGTCCCCAGAGCCCCGGCGCTCCCTTACCTGGTGATCGTGTGCGCGCAGGTCGCAGCGCAGCAGGCAGATGGCCGTGCCCGCCGGCCCCGACACTGTCCCCGGCATTGTCCCCGGCATTGTCCCCCGCCTGGCCTCTGCCACCTCGCCCGGAGCGGCTCTGTCCCCCCGCGCCCGGCCCCTCATCCCGCCCTGCAGGGGAGGAGCCGTCCTGCTCCGCATCCCGGTGTCCGCCCCCAGCGCATCCCTGAGCAGGTCCCGTCCCGCATCCCTGCAGGGCAGGAGCGCAGCGAGCTCCCTTCCCTTCCCTTCCCTTCCCTTCCCTTTCCCTTTCCCTTTCCCTTTCCCTTTCCCTTTCCCTTTCCCTTTCCCTTTCCCTTTCCCTTTCCCTTCCCCTTCCCCTTCCCCTTCCCTTTCCCCTTCCCTTTCCCCTTCCCTTTCCTCTGCCCCAACTGCTTGCTCTTATTGCTGGGTGCTTTTTTCAACCTCTTTATCATTTTAAATCTCTTTGTATTTTTAAATCTCTTTATATTTTAAAATCTCTGTATCTTGCACACACCAGTGCTGGGGCTCAGGCACGGTGACAGCAGCCACCCTCCGCAGAGGTTGGTGACACCGAGCCCTGCTCCGGCTGTGTTGATCGTGTTCATCCTTTAAATGCCAAGGCTGTGATGTGATGGCTGCTAGCCCAGGAACCAGCTCTGCACAGAGCTTGTCACCTGCTGACCGACAAAAGGTGAGCTGTGGATTAGCAATAATGAATGGACTTGGTTCTCAGCACTGAAGAAGTGGCTGAAGTGAAAAGCCTTTGCCTCATCCTATAGCTTCTGTCAGCTGATACTGGGCACCAGTGGTCACACATCCCTTACTCACTGAATTGTCCCTCAGCAGCTTTTTTTTTTTTTTTTCTTTTCATTCAGCTACTCTCATAAGAGGAAACCAGGCACAGGAACTGCCTGCCCAAGGAGTCACCATCCTTAGACACAGCTTAGTGGTAGATGTGGCAGTGCTGGGTTAACTCGAGGTCTTTTCCAATTTAAATGATTCTTTGATTCTGTGAAATGCTTGGTTGATGTGTTCTCCAGCCACCTGCTTCCCTTGTGTAACTCCACTGATTGTCCTGGGATGGGAGAGAAATGGAGAAAGCTTTAACACGTCACAACAAGGAGCTGGTGATGATTCAGGGTCCGGGTTTACAGCAATGAGTTGCTGCAGCTCCTTTAAGTACCTGAATTGCTGAAGGGGAGTTTTTGGTGAAGCCACACGGACTCTGACCAGAGATTAAATGTGGTACCCAAAGCCCAGTGGGTCCTGGGGAGCCCTGGCTTCATGTCCATCTCCTCCAGGCCTGGGGGTGCTCTGCATGCAGCCTGCATTGCCTGGCAGTGGGAAGTGATGTGGCTGCTGTGTAACCCACATGACACATCATCTCCTGATCCCTTCTCTGTGCACCAAGGGCTCCTTTTCCTGGCTCAGCAGCTGCAGCCCATTGAGAACCAGTGACTCATCCCAGAGGGCTCATGTTTGGTAAAAGAAAAGAGGAGCCAAAACTTTGGCTTAGACCCAAGGAAAACACTGCTGTCCGCTTGCAATGCTTAGAAGACAACATGTCTCTTTATCATATTAGAAATAATGAAAAAAAACACCCAGTTTATAAATCTTCCCTGTTTGCCTTTGCCTGCATTTGGACGAGGACAAACAGTGCAGTTGGCTTTGCTTTTGTTTGCAGTCAGGCTTCCCCCACAGTGCCTTGGTTGACATTAAGCTGGGCCAAGTCTGGCAGTGCTGACATCCTCTTGCAGCTTACTCACAGACAGCCACCCACGTGCACTGCAACGCCAAGAGCCTCACCAAAAGGGTGTCCAAAAAAAAAGAGGTGCCCTGCTGCCTGCAAAGGGGGTGTTTCCCATTGGTTTCCACTAAACACACACCTCTGCAACGTAACACTCAGAGATTTTAAACTCTTGATGTGACAGTGAGGAAAGAAAAGTGGGATGAACAGCGAGTTTCTGCCAGCTTTGGATTTGTGTTGATCTGAAAGGTGTGAGGTGTCCAACACTGGCAGCAAGAGCAGCACAACAGACTCTGCACCCACACAGCTGTTGGATGTGGTGATCCAGGCAGCAAGAGTGGGCAGGGAAAACAGATGGCCATAAGGGATGGGCAGCAGAACACAGATTTATTCACACCATACCCTTTCTGTCACAAGGCTGGAGGTTGGCTTTTTTCTTGTGCACTCTCGAGCCAGTTCTTCCTGAAACAGTGCTGATCACATCCAGTCTGGATTCCACCCTGAGAAAAAGGACAGGGTTTTTTACTTACACAGTTTCTTCTCTTCAGATTCTGCAAGCACATCTGCTTGCTCCCTGTTTCTGTGAGACCTTATGAAATCATCCTCTGAAAATAAGTGTAACAGGGGTGTTTGGGAAAGGCAGTGTGGGCAGGAGTACTTTGTTCTAAAATTAGAAACCAGGAGTCCTGGCATTGTGAACTGCAGGCCTGCCAGTCTCCTTGCCTGGATTTTCCATTCAGATGCACACAGTCAACGAGAACAAAAGCTTTCTTTTTTTCCCCACTGACACCTGTCTCTTTGCACCAGGATGGTGTTCCAGCTTTCCATTCTCCCTTTGGGAAGCAGGGAAGCATTGCCTGCTTGCAGTACCAGCAATCCCCATGCCAATATGGAAGGAACAAGCTGTCCACTGTCATTTTTGTTGTTCTAAGCATCCTCCAAGAACCAGCTCCTTTCCTGGAGCCCTGAAGTTAGGCAATTCATGGGACTTGTGAGGAAGCCTGTGAGCTTTGACAAAGTTACACAGGGGACCTGTAATAAAAGAGTTGGATATCAATGTGAACAGCAGCATGTGAGCTCTTCATTTCTCAGAGAAAATCTGGGATACAGGTCATGGACAGACAACTTCCAAATCAATAACCATTCAGCAGTCCTTTTACCCTGGCTGCTTTGGGTGCCTTTTTTTCACTCATTAAAGCCATTTATGGTCTCTTGTTTATTCCTGGTGGTGAGAGTGACAGAAATGCCTGTTGTACCCATCCTGGGTAAGAGAGTCAGAGGATTGTACCTCATCAGCCCTGCAGTAAGGTCACCTTTTATGGCTTTTGCTGAACAAATACAGAAATACTTTAGAAATACAGCCAGTTTTGTGAGATTTTTCTTTTCCTCTCCTCTCCTCTCCTTCCCTCCCCTCTCATGTTCACAAGCACCTGTGCCCAATTTCATTCATGATGTGTACCCACTATCTTAATTCAGATGGTGTTTCACCTTGTCAAAAGCACAAATTGGCCTGAAAATTTTCCTCCTTCACTTTGGAAGCAAATCCCAACTGTTGCTCCTTTCAAGTCTCTGCGAGAACGACGCTTTTGCATTTAGCTTGTCATGCATGAAAAGTCTGACATCGTTATTTGATGTTTTACTGATTCCCCCTCCGAGCCCTTCAGAGAATCTTGAATCATGTCATCATTAGCTGTTTTCATAAAAGCATAAAATCTCTAGGATCAACACAGAGAGCACTCTGCTCAGGGACAGACCAGAGACTCTGTTACCAGTCCTGTTGCATCCAAGCTCTAATGGCTCTTTGACTATGACAAGCACAGTTTGAGTAGCACGATAAATCCTATCCACCAAACACCTCTCTCTTCTCATGCATATCTAATGCTGCACCTAGATCTGTCTTTCAGCTTTTTGAACCATTATTAACAGTGACAACCTGTTTTTTATGCAAATTGCCTTCCAGAGACAATGCTTGGATGGTTTGACTGCAAAAGGCTTGGCACTCTCTTCCCTGGTGGAAGCAGAAGGACATAGCCCTGCTCCAAGGGTTCAGTTCTCTGCCTGCAGAAATACAGCCACTCTTTCTGCAGGTCAGAGGCTTTTCCCTGATGCCATTTGTCATCCTGGATTGGAGGGGTTTTGCCATCAGAGACAGTGCAGGGACTGTCTGGCCTTGGTTCTGCTGTGATCGTCCTTGTAGGAAAACATAGAAACCGATTGCTCTTTGTAGTTCAGCTTGTGACCACTATTCATTAAATCTGTCATTTCCTCTTCTGCCTTTCAGCAGTGTTTCCTCCATCAGGAACCTAATGACCCTCTGCAAGCTCTCATCCACCTACAATTACTGGACCTGTGTCAGCTTTGCCAAGTGGCTTAAATACTGTTTAGTCTCTGGTGTCAGCTGCTGGTTATGGCTGGCCCACAGGTTTGCAACACACTCTCACCTGGATTTTATTATACCCTCAAAATACTAGGAAAAAATATCTACCCAGGCAAAGGATCAGACATGCACCACTGCAACTGAAGTAGCTTAATATCAGTCGAGTGTACTCACATCCTTGGCTGATGGAATTCAACAGAGCTAACCAAGGATTTGCTTCAACCCTCAGCTGACAAAAAAAAAAAAATCTCTGTTCAAGAGGCTTTTAAAGTGAAAAAAAAAAAAAAAAAAAGCAGCTGTGGTTTTGTGGTCACAACTAGACCTGGGAACATGATGTCTGTGTGGTGTTGTGCTCCATGCTTCTCCCTGTGTTCTTGGAAGGGATCATTTGAATCCTCTGCCTACAGCAGAATTTCTTCTGCTGTAAAATGGATGTAACACAACTTCCCTCTTGCACAGGGCAGTTTGAGTGGTGACTGCCTTCACATCAGACATCAGCCCTAATGGTGCTATTAAAAGCCCAAGAAAATTCTAGAAAATAATATACAGAGAGGATTACAGTCAAATCATCTTAGATATTTAAAAACACCCAAGTGTTCCTGTCCACTGGGTTAAAAATCAATAGTCACCAGGCAATTTCAGACATGCAGGCTGTGACACAAGGACAAGGACAGTTCTGTGGGATGTCTACAGCAGCTAGGAGCACTGTCAGGGGCAGAGGAAGATGTTGCAGTTGTGCCATGGGTGCTGAGGAACATCTGTCCTACATCCCCTTCTCCTCTTCACACCCCCACTGAACAGAGTGTTCATGTTGAGTTTTGTTTAAAGAGGGCAGCAGTTCAGTAGACAATATTTCTGGGAATCACATAAACACTTCTGCAGGGTAATCATTATTAGGAGGAAATGCTATTTTAAGGTGTCACATCTACTGGAATTTTCTCTTGGAGACAAGCCCCAAGGGGATCATGTCCTGCAGCCGTCTTCTCCTTGCCCTGCAGAAAGTGAAGCTCTTTTATTGGGGATGGGAAGAACCAACATTGCCCAGGGATGTGAAACCCTGGCCTGCAGGCTCAGTATGGAAAGCTCAGTGCTGCTCCTGCAGGTGACACTGGCGTCATGGTTTGGCCAAGGAGAGTAGCAAAGGAATGGAAACTCAAAAAAAAAAGACTTGAAAAAAAGCCTTCACTTTCTCCACTCCTCCCCAATTCATATTTACTGTAGTCCCCACCAAACTACACCTAAAATAGCTTTTTTCTGTTGCTCTTTAGCCATTTAGGTTGGATCTACCAGCTGCATGAACTTGCCTCTATTGTACTATTGCAGCTGGACTGTTGCCATCCTCCCCCCATGGGTTTTCTACAGATCTATATTTCAAAGTTATGGCTCTTGCAAAGCTCTGCTCTGAGTTCAGACAAGCTAAAAAAAAAATTAGTCATGTTTCCTCTAGTCCTGCTGCTTTACTAGGCTTCCTATTTGCAATCAAATTATTTTTAATTTTGACCACGTTCCTATTGTTTGCCAGGAAGATAATCATCTTATCTCGCCGCCGGGATATTTCTCTCCTTTCTCATGTAGTTTCAGATGGATTAAATAAATACCCCTTACACAAAGCACACCAAGCTGGGCAAAAGGGCATTTCACCATTGCTGGCTGACCTGAAATTTAGGAAATGTCTCTTTTTTGAGGGGAAAAAAAAAAGTTTGGAAGGACCCAGACATGCCATAACAGCAGCTGTGCTAATTGTACACTGTCAGTTAATTTTTATCCATCTCAGAGCGGAAATTTTTAAGTAAAAAATGTCATTTGGAAGTTAAAAGTTGGTGAGTGACACTGGCTTGGTTTACCAGTGCCAAGGGTCACAGGTACAGAGTTTTTGGTAAGGGAGAAGCCAAAAAATGTCTGAGTGGTACTCTGGGACCTTTCTGTTCCTTCTTCCCAGATGAAGCAGAATTTGGTCCCTGCAAGGAACAGGGAATCCCCCACTGTGCCATCTGTCCATGCAAGGAGAAGGATTTTCCCAGCACCATCAGTGGGTGCTTTTCTCCCCCTCCACCTGTCTGGAGATCCCATCAAAGGGACTGGAATGGGACAGGGTCAGTTCGCTGCCTTTGGAGCTCTGACCTGGAGTCCTGCACAAGGGAAGGATTTCTGCCCAGCAAACGCCAGCAGCCAGGCTGCCAGCTCAGAGCAAAGCGAGTGGGGAAGATCAGGCACCCTCAGAGCCTCCCAGTGCTCCCAGTATCCCCTCCGTGGAGGAACTGGTTTGTTGGTTTGTAAACACGCAAGCGCCAGGCGCGCAATGGAAAGTTGTGTGGACGAGTGGCATGGCTTCAACCCAAACTGTTCTGTTGTGGGTTTTTTGTTTGTTTTTTTTTTTTTTGCAACCTTCACCCACATCCATTTTTCCTCCTGCTGGATGCTGAGTGCTTTTACCTCCAGCTTCCTAATTATCGGAGCGCCACCGCTTGTGTTTCACCGCAGATGAGGAAATGAGGACATATGGCTTTTGTGATAAGAGATTTATGTGAGCTGTCTGTGCAGCAGCCCTGCAACTTTCTATACAAGTCCATTTATAAAACAAAACATGTGTAAACAGCCAGGTTTTGATTGTTTTGGTGATTTCTTCCCCCCTCGTGACAGATGTAAAGGAAAAACTGGAGGTTTCCACTTGGTGCGTGCAGATAACCCTGTGGCAAATGGGAGAGATCCCACTTGCAGTAAATCACTCAATGCTTCCTTTGATTTCTGTCACCCAAAATCCAGCTCCATGTGGGTAAATGGGAAGAAATACAAAGAAACAGGGGCTCAGTGGCTGCTCATACATGATCCCCTTTCAGCTGTAGGAGTACAAATATTCCTGAAAAGTTCCTGGCAAGAGTACAGTAAATAGTGCAAAATACCAATTGAAAAGGCAGCCAAAATCCAGTGATTGTAATGGGTGGCTTTGACTACACCCCTGTAGATTGCATATCTTTCAAATCAAGAGGCAGATTAGAGAAATAGGGTGATATTCTCAAAGAACAAAATCCTATTGTCAGTGGGGACAAAGAGCAGGGCACTCTGGACACAAATACCTATATTCATGTCTGGGCCATGCTCTCTCAGTCCTTCTCTTGTCCCTTACACTCTACTCAAGAAAAGCCAGCTGCAGGGTGGAGAATCTTGGTTCTTTTCAGGGAAAGTCTCAAGGTTTTCTCTGAAGTTCCTGGGGAGGTGAGATGGAAACACAGGATGTCCATTGCAATTTTTGGCTTTCTCGCAGTCTCAGCTGCAAATGCCACAAAGATAACATTTCTTGTGTGACTTCCCACAATATTCAGGTGCCAGATGAACCCATCAATATTCTGGAATAGTTCTGACCTTACCTGAGAAAGTTTAAGCTGAGTCTGTTTGCAGATAAGCAGGGTAATTCTGCAGGGCTCCCAGCTTCACACACAGAGTCACCTTGCAAATACAGTTTGGTTTGATTGACAGAAGTTCCAAGCACCACACACATGTGAAAAAGCTGTAGAGAAAAATGGACCTCCAATGATGTTTCCTTAACAACCCACCCAGAAATCAGACCCTCTTCAGTTTCCTTCCATCCTTTTTGGAAATGTTTTTGCCTCTGTTTGGGCAGAGAAGGTGAGTCATGGAGCAGAGGCCACGTGGAAATTCACATTCAGCTATGAAAGTGCATGTTATGACTACAATGAAAAAAAACATCATCCACACAACTCAATCTCAGTGTCAGTCACACCCAGCTTTGAAGAAATATGAGTTTAAACCTGTTCTTTTTGGTTGATTGACACTGCTGGCTGCTGCAGCTTCTTCCTCTGTGTGTCACATGTAGCCTCTGCTTTGTAAGATCTGAAATCTCTCTCCTGTGTTCAGCCAGGTGGATGGAAAAAAATGCTGGTCAGAGAAGGCTGGGGGGGCATCTCTTTGTTCTGCCTCCTGATGAAGCAACTTCCCAACCCCTCAAGATGGGATGTTGCAGTATTCCCAAGTGTTTGGTGGGTGGCAGTGCATGGAGAGTGGCTCCCTGCTCTTGGGTTTTCATGCCCTGAACCCTCTCCTCCAGGATGGGCACTGAGCATTTTGTCTTCAAGTGCAGGACTCACCCTTCCCTTTTAAATTACAGTGCCTGCTGCTGCCACCTACCTTTTGTGCTGGAGTGGATCCCAGAAATATTCCATACATTGACCCTCATCCCAAAAGCTAAACCCAAGCTACACACCACAGGTTAATTTGTTGTGTGGACAGGAGGCTTTATCTGAAAAACATTTCCTGCCATGGAAAAGTTTCAAAACCCACCAAGAGATCCCTTCTTGCTCTTGCCTGGTTGTGAGGGCTTTCATACAGCAGATTTTGGCACCTGCCCTGCAGAGCAGGTGGCCATATCATCCAGGGAGCATTTCATGCCACTGGAGATGCACAGAAAGCTGGCTGGGAACTGTGTGGCCCCACAACAACTGAGATCTGAACCCAACTCACCCTTCTCAACCACGCCATCACATTGTGACAGTCAAACAGAAGCAGAGATGGAGATGAAATGCCATCCCCAAATGTTTGTCCCCAGAAAACCTCTGCATACCTGTGGGCATTTCTGAGGAGGAGCACAAAACCCATAGGAATGCTGATGTGTGGTTTGTGCCAGGTTTGTCT
This sequence comes from Catharus ustulatus, assembly GCF_009819885.2. Classification (NCBI taxonomy): domain Eukaryota; kingdom Metazoa; phylum Chordata; class Aves; order Passeriformes; family Turdidae; genus Catharus; species Catharus ustulatus. The sequence continues at coordinate 4,397,860 of NC_046221.1, read as the reverse complement.
GTCAGGCACTCCCCAGTTTGCTCAGAACACATGGGAAATATTTCAGTGAAATACATGTGGCTTTCCTATGAGTCCTAACAGTAAGAGGGACATAGGAGAGCTCCAAGTCTCCTTTTCCACCTGCTTTTCTGCAGCAAACAGCAGACCTGTAATTAATTTTTGGTGAGGGGGAGCTGCAGCTGACGCAGATCTGCCAAGCCATGCAGAGGTTCCAGCATCACAGGCTTGGATTTATGTGCTGACATCTCTTCCAGACCCATCCCCAGCTCCAGCCTTCAGCTGAGGAGCAGCTCACAATCTCTGAGCAAGTAATTGGTTCCTTTTCTTTACCCCAAGACAGCATCACTCCTGTACAGTTTGGGAACTAAGTATAGGAATGATTTCACCCACCATTCTCAGCCAGCCTGATGGGAGAGAAGGCCTGGCAGACAGCAGCTTTATGCTGCTGTGCAGGGCAGGAAGTGAGAAAGGATATTATATCAAACAGAAGGCATGGGAGAATTTCAGGTTAGATGGAGCATACTTAGTCACAGAAGAATTGGGTCAGTGCTCTGGGACCTGTGCTCACTTCCTGCAGGAACCCTAACACAGCCCAAAATAGCAGCAGTTAGGTAAAAGCCAAGTATCTTCCCATTTTTCTCCCCACAGCAAATACTAATGCTTACGTCATTAAAGGAGAAGCATAAATAGAACAAGCCTGGGGCTGTGATTTGCAAAGTTCTTCATCTGTGGATGAACCATCAGCTTTTCTTATTGCCCACTATTACCCACTTGTGCCATCAAACTTTTCACTGAAGATGCTATCAGGATGAAATAGCCCTTCATGTCCACCCAACACTTACACCAGTCAGCTGGCAATCAGAGCACCCATCTGCAGGTTTTATGTGTGATGTGGTTTTTGTCTCTCTGAATGGGACAGCATGCACCAAAGAAAGTGTCCTGGTGGACTGTGTTTTGGAAAGAAGGGAGAGTTTGGCTCTGTGGGTACCAGATGTGCCACCCCTGTTGTCTCAGGCACACAGAGCCTTTTTAGTTTCACTGCTGCAACACTTGGGTTCACCACTGCTCTGCACTGTGCCCTCTCCAGAGGTGTTCCCTCCAGAAACTGGCAGCCAGCACCTGTACAACACCTGCAACTCTGCACAGAGCCACACACCTCTGCCCATCCTGCCACCAGCCTTTGGAAATGTTTCCAAGAGCGACCCAAGCTGGCAGAATCCAGGGGCAGGTCCTCAGCACACCCAGCAGCAGAGAGCTGTTGGAATCAGTGGAAAGAGCCTGGACACACATGAGGATCCTTACATTGTTCAGGGACACCCTAGAATTGAAATCCCCCTAGCAGGATTCACCAAACACATTCAGGAAAGACAAGATGCTTGGAAGAATTACAGCTTTCAGCAGTAATTGGTGTGTGCAGAATCAATTCCCATTAAAACCAGGTGCTTTTAAAGGAGCTGCTTGTCACTTCAGTGACATTATAATACTTGAACCTCAAGTCCTGGGGTCCTGTGCCTGGTTCCCAAGGTAAACACATGTGATTTATTTCAGAAAAGCATCTGCACCACAGGAATTCATGACATACATCCCTGATGGGCAGCAGCCAACTTTTCAAATGTGCCAAGTTGCCAGAATTTTATTAAAAGCTGTAAAGAGCTAGAGGGAAGGTGCAGAGAAAAGCACCCTCCTTCCCAAAGCCAGGTGGCTTAGGCTCGACTCACGCTGCTTCCCGAATGGATGAGGCAAGCTGGAGTCAGAGGTTCCTTCCAGCAACAGCTCAGTCCCCCTGGATGTGTCTCTGTAAGCTGCACAAATATTCTGGGCAGGGGGAGGGAGAGAGAAAAAGAGTGAAACCTATTCAATTACATCAAGATCACGACTGGCCCTAGTAAAATCATTTATGGAGTGAGGGAAGCCGGAGCGGTTTGGGCTGGAGCCATCTGCAGTTATTTGGTATATACAGAATCGGTTTCTATGGATTCTATTAACAGGTCACGCGATTGTATACGAGGATGTGAGATCTGAATCTCTCAGGAGGGGTCCCTGGTTGGGGTTTCTATTGCCTTTATAGGCAATGGCTCAAACTTTCTTGCAGCAGTAACTCCTTAAAAACTTGAGAGGAATGGGGCTGGTTTTAGGATCCAGCCCATTTTTTTTTCCCTCCCCCACCAAAATCTTGAATTTACTTTGTTCCTCTTCCTCTCCACAACACATTTACTAAATGGGGAAGCAAGGAAATAATCAGAGAAATATTCTTGCTTCTTTTTTCCATTGTCTGCATGAATTTTCTCTCTTTCCCACCAGTCTGAGGGATATCTGGTACATAACTCAGCTCCCACTTCCATCTGTTTTTCAGCCTCTCGTTGGCCCTTTTTAGGGATAATTTTGCTTCTATGCCATTGTTGGCTCCTTCCATACAGAGTCCAAAGGAACTTGGACACACAACAGAGATTTGGGACAGTGGGTGTAGATCAGAACAGCCCAGAGGCTTCTCTACCTTTCCAGGGAGCTGCCCAGGGAGCCCTGAGCTGTTCTGGAGAGCAAGCTGTGACTCAGGAACAATCTAAAGCGCTTTGGTCTTAACTATAGCTCAATTTTACTTTAATTGCCCCAAAGAGGCAAATCCAAACCAAGTTATCAGAGCAATTGCTTCACGTCCCAGCCGTGTGGAGAAAGCTGGGCCCTGCAGAAGGCTACCCTGCTGCAGCAAGATACCACCACCTTCACCAGCATTCCAGAACCAAGGGGTTTCATCCATTTTCATCATCTCCTGGTTTTTTGTGTGTAGGTAGGACAGCCCGCATCCAGCCCAGCTTTTCCAGAAGGTAGGAAAACCCCAGCTGAAGAGCAGAGGTCACATTCCATCCTTCTGGAAAGCACAGCCAGGGATCCCACGGCGTCTCTCCAGGGCTGATGTGACCTGCGGGAGCACGGGAAACTGCACCTGGACCCAGCGGGGCTGCGGGGTGGGGCACGATCCGGGGATCGGAACTGCCCCGGGACTCGGAGCTGCCCTGGGCATCCGAACCCACTGAGGATCGGAACCACCCCAGGGGCTGGAGCTGACCCGTGGGTCAGAGCTCACCTGGAGTCTCACCGGGGCTAATCCCACCCGTACGGCCAGGGAAGCACAACCGGGACCGAGCGGGGCTGCGGGACGGGGCATCCTCCGGGATGCGCATCCGCCCGGGGGGCAGAACTGCACCGCGGATCGGAACCAACCCGGGCTCAGAACCAACCCCGGGGCTCGGAACCACGCCGGCTTTCGGAGCTGCCCCGAGGGTCAGAGCTGCCCCGGGGCTCGGAATTGCCGCAGGGTTTTGGGGCTGCCGCAGGGGTGGGAACCACCACGGGGCTCGGAACCACGTCGGGTTTCGGAGCTGCCCCGGGGGTCGGAGCTGCCCCAGGGCTCCGGAGCTGCTCCGGGGCTCGGTGTCGCCCCCCGGTTCCGGAGCTGCCCCGGGGCAAAGTGTCGCCCCCGGGTTCCGAAGCTGCCGCAGGGCTCGGTGTCACCCCCGGCTCCGGAGCTGCCCCGGGGCTCGGTGTCACCCCCGGCTCCGGAGCTGCCCCGGGGCTCGGTGTCGCCCCCCGGAGGCGGGTCCCAGCCCGGCTCGGCCCCGCGGTGGCCCCGCTCGGTCGGTGTCTGGCGGGGCCGGTCCGCCCCCGGCCCCATCCCTGTGCCATTGGTCCGCGGCCGCTCCGCGCGTCACCGCTTCCTCCCGCTTTTGTGCGCCGCCCCAGCCCAGCTCCGGCCGAGCTGAGCCGAGCCGAGCCGCGCCAGGCGCTGGGATCCGAGGTGGTGACACCAGCCCCGGGTGGTCGCGCATGTCCCTCCGCGGGTGACCCCGGTAAGTCCGTCCTCAACCCCCCCTTTCCGCGGGCGCTGGGTCCTTGCCTCCGGGAATAGTTTCGTTCTTTTAATTATTCTGTCTGCAGTGGTGACCGAGAGTTTTGCAGCCGGCTCTGGCTTCCGTGGCCTTTTCCTCCTTCCTTTCCAGTCCTGCAAGTGAGAGCTTGTCCCTGCGGCTGTGTTCGGGGCACCGTGCGGGGGAAGCCGGGGGTCCCCAGATGCGCTCCCCGAATGCGCGGCTTGCTGAGCGATTGAAGAACTGCCCTTCCCCGGGTTCTCCGCACACCCTCGCCTTGTGCTGGTGCTCTCGGGTCGCTCTTCTCCCCAGGTTGTTGTTGCCTGTGGCTTGTCCCAGCTGCAGCTGCTGGGATTGGTCTCCAGTACCCGTTTTTGGGATGCATTGGCGTTCGGAGCCAGCGATTCTCAATGTAGTCGCTTGGCTCCTTGGAAAGCTTCCAGGAGGTGCGGGGGTACTTGGCCGTCCTCACTCTCCTGCAGAGCTCTCCCTGGATGGGATGGGATGAGCCGGGCAGGAAGGCTCCGCCGGGCACGGACCCCAAGCCCGTCCCGCGGTGCCGGCGGAGCTGGGAGAGCGGCATCCCCACCTGGACGGAGCCGCGGGGCTGTGCCGCGAGTCGGGATGATGCTCGGGAAGGTTTGTGCTGCCGGCACCAAACCTCTGCCCTCCGCGGGAGGAGCGGAGCAGAGCTGGGAGCCGTGGACCAGCGGTGGCCAAATTCAGCTCTTCGCTGGCCCTGGCGCAGCTCGGAGAGAGGCTTCTCCCTCGGCTGCTGCTGTTATCCTCCTCTTCAATTCCTGTAATCCAGCTCTTTCTGGGAGTGGACCTGCTCCTGTTTCGGGAAAGGGTTTTTGCATGTGTGGCTGGTGCATGAACCAAAAACACGGGGCTCACTTGGATTCGGAGGCTTGGGATTTTTGCAGGGTTTAACTGATCTCAGGGATTTCCAGGGTCAAGCTATTTCACTTCTTTGGTGAGAGTGAATGGTTGGGGGGAATTTCTTTCTGTGACACCTTCTGGATTTATTTCCAGTCTGGTATGTGCAGTTTGACGTAGCTCTGTGCAGGATTTGTGCATGGAGTGCAGTTCTTGGAAGCAGCTCCTCAGGTGTGTGTGACATCAGCTGCATTTGGGGCTTTGCTCTACCTGTGTCTCGATACCTGTGTCAGATGGTCCAACCTTCCAGAACCCCTAATGTGACAATAATTATAAACAGGGATTCAAGGTTTCCCAGGTCTCCTGCAGATCAGAGCAGACCTCCACAGCTGGGCACAGCCTTTGCCCTGGGAAGGTTTTGCAGCTTGTAAAAGCTCCTCTGTTGAGGCAGGACGTGAGGCTGGATGGGCTGCCAGCCTGGTGGGATGTGGATGTAAAGGACCTTTTATACCTTCCTCCTGTGAGGGTTTTGGTGCTGCAATTTTTTCCATGGGTCCTTAATCTCCACCAGAAACCCGCAGCTCTGCCCTGTCAACGTGTGCTGATGGGCAATGCATTTATTTTTTTGGAGCCTGTCAGAGGGAAGTGTGCTCAGGCAGAGAGATGTGGTCTGGATTTTCACCCAGACGAAGCGACTCCGATGTGAAAAGCCAGCGACTGCGGCGGCCAGAGGAGCGGCTCCATCCCGTCCGGAACGTTCCTGTTGCTTGGTGATGCTCTGTGATTTTTTATCCTGCAGCTTGGACTCGATGCTGTGTGAATTTTCCCGTTGGGAAGACGCCGGCGAGGCTCCCACGGTGTGTCTGGCTCCCTGGCAGAGCCGTGGGATGGAGTGTGCTGCTGCAGCATGGAAAGTGATGTGATTCCAGCCCTGCTCTCCCAGATGGACGTGGGAACCGGAGCGAGGGCTGGCAGCATCTTCTCTTCTGGTGGATCTGGCCCTGCTGTCGGAGACCTGCTGGTCGAGGCTAGAGGGAAGTGAGTCAGGGTTTGCTGTTAGAAGGGATATCTTTTATTAGACTGCTCAGGGAAGGCAGGCTGGCTTTGGAGGACACATAGAAGAAAGGAGGGAGTCTGCCTTGGCTCTCCAGGCTGAGGGAATTATCTGAAAGAAAACCGGGGCAAAAAAATTCAACTACAGTTCAACCTGTGCAATTCATCTGGCCTAAGGAAGCACATTTCATCCCTCTGCAGATCTCTGAGCTCCTTAGATCCTGAGAAGCATCCCAGCCCTTCCCAGGAGGTGGCTGAGCCCTTTCCAGCCTGGTTCCTGCAGCCAGGAGCTATGGGAGACAGGGATGGTGATCACTGGTGCCTGACAGCAGCAGGAGGCTGCTGGGCTCAGTCCCTTCCACTCCCCTCTTTGCACAGAGCACAGGCCAAGCACAGTGTGCACAGAAATGTGCAGAATGTCAGCTGTGCACTGGGGAGATGGAAAATGCAGTGTGGAGCCGTAAGGAATGGAATATGAATTTAAACTTTTTTTTTGTTTTTTATTATTTCCTCAGACATGGGAAAAGCTGTAGATGGCCCAATGATACTGAAACTGGCAGGTTCACCCTCAATCCCTAGGTTTATTTATTCAGCTATTTAAGCTCCAAGAGGGAAAATGGGTGACCAGGTGTTTTTGGTGAGTGTCTCCAAGGAGCAGGTCCCCTTTCCCACAGGCCAGGGCAGTTCAGCATTTCTTTCTGGCACCTTTTCTGCCTTTGCTGAGTGCAGTGTGAGATGCAGAGGTGGTGAATGTCATCTCAGTTGTGCCTGAATCACACTGTCTCTGTAGGCTGGCACATCCCACATGGCATGAGCCTTCATCTGATGTGGTCAGTGCTGTGGTGAGCACCAGACAGGCGAGATGAGGGGTTTTCTGTCTGTGAAGGTATGGGTGAGCATGCAGGAGTGTGGATATGTGGGCATTTTTGTTTGTTTTCTTTGTGTCCCTGCAGTTCTGATCTGGTCTAGCCAAGTAATCTTCCTGTTAGTCACAAAATGCTGCTGGTGCTCAAATCAAGAGTGGTCAGGCATTGGAACAGGCTGCCCAGGGAAGTGGTGGAATCACCATTCCTGGAAGTGTTCAAAACCAGTGTAGATGTGGCATTGGGGATGTGGTTTAGTGGTGGACTTGGCAGTGCTGAGTTAATAATTGTACTCAGTGATATCAGAGGTCTTTTCCAACGTTAGTGATACTATGATCCAAACAGCCTGTCTCAGTTCATCTTTAACAACACAAGAAATTAAAAGCTAAGACCTTTAAAAATCAATGCCTTGCTCCTCAAAGGCCCTGGGGAGCTTTTTCCCTGCAGCAGAACAGTTGCACAGGCATGAGGAGCACGGGAAGAGGGGCTGCAGGCAGGGGGTACCTGGCTCCCTGCTTTGTTTTGGCACTGGGGATGTTGTTCCAGGACCTTCCCCTGGAACCACAGGGCTTGGGGCCAAGCTGACACCAGGATGGAAGAAGCAGCATCAGCCTGGCCCTTGATGGGGACCCCTGCAGCTCTGCATCCCTGTCTCTGTGACCAGGGGTGGGCACACACCATTGCATGTCATTGCTGTGTCTGGTCTCAGGTGCCAGCTTCTGATCCCAGGGCACCTGGAGTGTCTGTGAGGGGAACCCAGAGGGTTTTACCTGGGCGTTCTGAAGCTTTTAGAGATCTAAGGTGAAAGATATACCTGTACCTTCTACAACAGGGGGTTCAACTCCCAAATACATTCTCCAAGCACCTTTTTTTCTGTGCTGGGAGATCCTAATATAAATGTTAGTGGAGACAGAGTGGCTCAGAATTTAATGAGAATCTGAGGTTGGTTTTGCTCTCCTGAATTAAACCCCAGGCTGGCCACCATTTTCTGCAGGACTGTCACTTCTGTGAGAGAATAAAATCAGAGCAGCTCTCCACTCTGGGAAATGACTCTGTGCAGCCCAGGGAGAAGGAGCTGTAAGAGCAGTGAGCAGGGTGGAGCTGAGCCAGGCTTTGGCTCGGAAGCTGCTGGGACAAAGTCCGGCTGGCACAGCGTGCCGTGCCCAGCAGCTCGGGCCAGATCCTGGAAGGAGCTGGCCAAGCTCCTGCCCGGGCTGCTGTGTAAACACCATGTGTTCAGGCCAGGTCCTGAGGGGGCAGGAGGATGGCTCCAGTGTTCAGGTAGCGATTAAACACCAAATTGCTTGAAAAAGCCAGCCCTGGGTGCGTGGGTTAGAGGCTCTCTGCAATACTGATGTGCCCAGGGACTTGCGTGCTAAAGTGACAGAAAGTCATCTGATTGATAGCAGGGTGATTCACATGGAGAACAAGACTTTGTACAGTGGCTTTGGGAAAATAATTTGTGAGATAAGAACACTTTGTGATGGAGGTGGGAACGCCTTGAATCCATCAGTGCTGCCTGTGGCCCCTGTGATGCTCTGAGTGCTCCTGGCTTGGCATGGTTGTGTTTGTCTTGTCCATCTGCAAGTGTGTTGTGCACAGTGGCTTTCAGGTGCTCCCCAATCCCCAAGGAATATTGGAAACTTAGCCCATGACTGTCCTTAGCACAGATATTGTATGTAAGAGTGAACACTGTGGTGAGCTGGTGCAGAGGGTCAGAGGAAGATGCAGATGAGGTTGAGGTTGTCCTTGTCCTGCAGTCCTGGAGTAGCCAGGCAGCTGCACTGGATGATCACTGTAGATCCCTTTTAGTTGAACTACTCCATTCTGTGGATGTGCATGGAAGTCCATCGTGGTGAGGATGGTGAATTACTTGGATTGCTTAGCACTTCTGTGCTGCAGCCTCTTGTTCTTGGGGCTTCTGTACTGAGCAGAGGTCATGTCATCACAGTCTAGCTGTGAACTGGAAACAGTGCAGTGCCATCCACGGTAAATAAGAGCCCTGAAGAATTTAGCAGATCCTTAATCTCTTCACAGTGGACTGTCTGCACCTTTTACTCTGCAAGGTGGCAACAGGGATGCTCTGTCCCAAGCCATGAGGGTCCTGCAGAAGGGTGGTGGACACAAGGGGATGAGCACATCAGGCTCTCACCAGCTCTTAGTAACAGGGATATCTTGCCAAGATACAAATGTAAGGGTTGGGGCATCCCCTGTATGGGGCAGTGATTTGATAAGGAAGGATTGTTTGGGTCGATGTGAGAGAATGGATTGTAAGAGAATAGAGATGGTGCTGTGGGCAACCTTGCCCCTGATGAGTTAGAGCTGTGCTGATTACAAAGAGTGGAGACAGCCTTGCCCTTGATAGGTTGCAGCTGTCCAATTAGATGTGTGTTAAAAAGGCTGGGCTGGCTGCCTCTGAAAGAGAAGAAGGAAGGAGTTGTGCTGTTGGTATTTACAGAGGAAAAGGGGCTGATGCTTGTCACTGTCTTCAGTGTCAGTCATTTGAGCTCACCATCAGTCAGGGGAAAGGTATGAAAGTTTTATTGTTGGGTAGTAAGTGTCTGATGCTATCTTTGGTGTCAGCTGTGTGTTCACTGTCAGGCTGAGTGGCTTGGGGAGGTGTGAGAGTAAGGTGTGCTGTCACAGGGGGTGAAGGTGGATGGGAGAACAGGTGAGAGTACATGCAGAGAAAATATCTGTTAAATACTTTATTCTTTTCAGCTTCTCTTCTTCCTCTCTATTCCCTGGGGGAACTGTCCCTCTTCTGCAGGGTCAGTGCAGTGTCATGGCAGAGGGCAGCTGATAATGCTGTTATCTACAGCTGGGTGATGCAGATGGGGCTGAAGATAGTGTGATCTACAGAGGGGTGAGTAGCCTGAGGTCACTGTGCTGAGGGAGTGTGTGGACTGGGTAAGTGATGAATGACCAGTACCTTGAAATCAGAGATTTGGGCCTCCTTTTGTTGAGCCTGATCTGTGTGTTGGTGTGGTGTGGAGCAGGGCTTGTTTGGTGAAGCATCCTTTAATTAAGATGCTGGGCTGAGCCAATCTCTTGGAGAGCTTTCCTTGCTGGTGGAAGGTGTTCATGCTGCAGCCTCAATGCCTTCTGTTTGCTTTTCAGCACAGAACTACAGCACTGGTCCCTCTACTGGCATCCTTCTGCTCTTGGAGAGTGGCTTTTGGGGTATCTCAGTACCTGGTGGTTAATTAACTACTGATTTGCTGCTCCTGGGTTTTAGTCCCTCAGTGCCGGTGCTAACAGAATAGTAAGGGTCATTAGAGAAATATGCAAGATATTCCAGTTATTTCTCTTTGGATGGTGCTGGTAGCAAATAAGAGACAAACAGCTTGTGTTAAACTGTGCTTAGCTTATTGCATCATTGGTTTTCCTGAAAGGGTCAAGGTCCAGCTCTGGATGTTGTTGCAGAATGCATTTGAGCTGCCCCTGAGCTCTACTGTGCTGTACCAGGGGGAAAATGTTTGGGAAAGGCATCACTTTAGTGCTCTGTGTGTGTTCCTGCTGAATGGTGGCCATGTCTGAAGTGCCCTGATAGAGTTCATGATGGGACAAGTCCTGTCAGGTGAATGTCTTGGTTTTGCACTGGAAAATTCTGCACTTGGCTCCTGTTTAGCTCCCTGAGCTGCTCCTGCTGTGGCAGCCAAGGGAAGCCCTGCTGACATCTGCTGGGTGTTGGGGCTGGGAGGGGCTGTCTGGATGTGGAACCACAGAGTGGTGCTCTGTCCTGGTGGTACCTGACCTCAGTTTTCTGCTGGGATGGCTCCTGATAGCTTGGCTGCCTGGATCTGCTTCACTGCTGGCCCAGGCTGAGGTCTGCTTGCTCCTCTTGTGACATGGCTGAAATGAAGGATTTGAGGAACCATGCCTGTTCTTGCCTATTTTTATTTGAATTGGGGGTGTTTACTGAATCTAAGAAGCTGAAATGTTAAAGACATGCACAATGCACCTGGATGATGGCATAAGAAAAAGAGAGAAAATGTTTGTTTAATAATTTCAATATTTCAGCAACTTTACTTCCAGCATTACAGGTGTGAATAAAATCTGTTGGTTGGTGTTTTCACAATTGGCTTTTGGACTCAGCACAAAAGGTCCTGAAGATTGTAGCTGTTTTCATCTCTGGATGGGAATGAGCTAGTTCTGGTCTTAGTCTATGTCCAGGAAATGCTGTGCTGACCCTTTCAGGGGCCCAGTGGGGGTGTCCCAGGGAGGTGGTGTGGCACACTGAGCTTGGATGAGAGGGAGCAAGGCTGCCTGTGCCTGGTTCTTCATCACTTGGGGAGCTGATTTGCCTTTCACAGCAGCTGTTGCCAGAGAGGTGCAGTTTGGTGTCTCACCCCTGTGGGAGCTGCCCAGGCAGCAGGAGGTGATCAAAGTGGGGAATGTTTGTGGAAGAACATAGGATGTGTTCAACAGGATCTCTCCTTGGTGCATGGGGATTTTACCACCTCCCTGACCTGTCTTGGGCTGGATTTCCAAAACCTTGTACAGGTGTGGTTGAAGGGCTCTAGGCTGCATCTCAGGACATCACCACCTTCATGGCCATGTTCAGGGGTGTCACCAGGGGCTTGGTGTGGTGCACTACAGAGTGTCTCCAACCCAAAGAGGAATCTTGCTAATCCCTCTCCATTTGCTGCCTGTAGCTGCCTGCTGGAGGCTGTGCTAAATGCTTTCATGGGACACAATTTATGGCATCTCCCATGGAACCTCCTGCAGGGTACCTTGCTGCACAGCTCTATTTTGGGGCTGCCTCTGATGTAATCTGTCAAGACACGGGCTGCTCTTTGACTTACTGCTCCAAGTCTGGCTGGGGATGGATGACCACTTGCTTACCTAGCATTACCAAAGCAACGAGTTGTTGCTTTCCATGACTCATGAAAATGCACTGTAGGCTCTCTTAAGAATGGCTGAGGTCATTTTTTGGCTGGCTGTGGGCATCTGGTTTCCTTAGCAAATAGCAGTGGGGGTGGAGGGAGGGGATTTCCAAATTCGTTTCTTTGTGTGTGTGATCTGGTTTCTAGAGCTTGGCTCAAAAAGTACTAACTTCATTTTAAAAAAGGGGATAAAAAAAGACCTGCAACTTCCATGTCTTTAGTTTTTGTACAGTGTTTCATTTAGTTGTGGTGTAAAAAGGGGAAAGGTGCTAATGATAGAGCTGTATGCTGTGTTTCTCCTCTTAAATAAGCAAGGATAGGAACATTGAGTGGTGTTTTCCTTTTAGAGCAAATCCCTTCTGGAGAAGGGGAAGGACAAGGAGGTATAAAGGAAATTCTGTGAACAAAACTGTAATTTTATCATCTCTTTTTTGACCATGTTTGTTCAAATAGGGGGCTTTGATGCAGTAGAGCAGAGTGTTAGCAAGAGTTGTTTCAGTGTTTGGTTAATCTGATTATTTTAAAAATATTTATTTGTAGACCCTGGAGTTGCTTTGTTTTTCCTGTGTGGTCCAAAGGCAGCAGCACAGGCATCCTTGAAAACAGAGTGCAGGGAGATAAGCATTAACCAAAGGGGAATCAGAGGGCAGGAGGTCCCCAGGTGTTCTGACACCTTTGTTGCAGCAGCCTCTGTGGGATCCTTCCCAAATCCAGGCACCTGAGAGCAGGCAGAGAAGGAAGGGGAACTCCTGGCTAGGCAGAAGGTGGCAGTTTGGATAGGGAGATTTGGGTTTGGTGTGTGCCCATCCCTGCAGGGCTGGGAGGAGCGAGGGTTTGGTGTGTTCCACACTGTGCAGCCATGCACACTCCAATTCTGAGTTCAGGGTTTGGGAGCTGTGAGCCAGCCCCTAAAGCTGTGCTGGGGTGGGTTCTGCAGGAGGATGGGGCTGGAGCTGCCCCAGGCTGTGCTGGGAACAGCAGGAACACAGCAGCTCAATGGCCCGGCTCTTGGCCAGGGCTGAGCGGGAACAATGTGCCTGAACAGGTTTGTGCTCCCTTCCCTGCCATCCTGGAATGAGATAATGCACAACCAGAGTTTCCTTGCTCTGCCCTTGTGTGTGCCTGGTGAGCAGGAGGAGCTCTGTGAAAAGCTGATGGAAAGCAAAGCCTTGGAGCTGGAGGAATGGCACAGCAGAGCTCCAGGGAAGGTGATGGATGCACCCCCAGGGCTTGGCTCAGCACCCTGTGCTGGGAGCTGCTGTGAGCACCACAACTGCTCAGCCCCTTCATGTTCTCCTCCACCTCTGAATTTCTCTGCTAGTTAGTTTGGACAAAATGGGTAAAAACACTGATTTAACCAGAAGTGTAGGCTTTACTCTTTTTCCATGGATATAATGTATTCAATGCACAGCTTAGCATGCTACAGATCCAAGCCTTTTATATCTTAATTGTTTTGTTCCATGCAAAAATAGGAAATAAATGTGACCTGAGGTCTTCTGCTCTTTTGTGGTGCTTATGAGTATTTGAACATGAATAAACAAGAGTTTGTTTTTCTGAAGTGATGGGCAGGTGCAGCCCAGGTCCTACAGTGACACTGCCCCAGGCTCAGCAAGAGTATGGGATGAGCTCTCTGAAATCCAGCACAGGCTTTTTCAGAAGGTCAAGTCCTTATTTATAGAATAATTTTTACCATCAGGTGAATTTCTGCTGGGCAAGATCCCCCAGTAGCTGTGAATCTGGTGATTTTGGTGAGCAGGGAATGCCAGCAGCTGAATTCCATGGCTTTACCCTGCTCAAAGCTGGATAAAAGAAGTAGACATAAAATTTGAAAAGATGTTCTGCTGTATTTTATTTTTTAACTGGTGTGCTTTGATACTGTCCCCCAGTGCACAATGTTCTTCTGACTAGAAAAGCCAGTATCAGGGTACCCCAAAAGGCTCCTTAGTTTCCAGGCAGGTGTTGCTATGAAAACTGTATTTTCCATCCCTAACTTACAGATGGAGATGTTGAAGGAACCCACCTCTCCCCAAAATTAAGTAATTCCCTGTCCAGTGTCTAGTATTGGTGAAAAGGAATTCTGGATCCCATTCTTTCCTAAAAAAAAAAAAAATGCAGATTTATTTCTTTTCAAGTAGGTGTTTCTATTACTTCTTGTTTGAGCCTTTCAGACATGACTTGTACTTCTTCAACTTTTGACATCTACAAATAGTTCTTTCAAACAAAAAAAGGGAAGTGTGGATTCTGGTGTAATCATGTGACTCCAGGAAACAAGGTTCTTATGAAAAACACAGAATGCTGTGAGAATTTGCAGTGCTCAGGGCTATCTCATTGTTCAGAAAATGAAGCAAAACCTTTTATTCCCAGCTCCCTTTCCAGAGATGCTCCTTATCCCTTGGTGTCCATCTTGTTGCAAGAGTTATTTAGGCTGTGTGGTTTTTGGTGTGTTTTTTTTCTTTTTTTCCTCTGGTGTGGGGGTTTTTTTTATGATTTATGGGAGGAATATTTTTCTCCTTGCATGGTGAAATTTGCACTTCTGTGGCCTTGAGGCTCGTGGGTGCTCTCTGAGCTGTGTGTGAGGATGGTCTCTTGTGGAAGCCTTGCACTCTTCGGGCATTTTAAAACCAAGAGAGCCTTGCTGCTGTTGTGGCATGAATCAATGCCAGTGGAAATTGCCATGTAAAGCTGAACAGCTTCTCCCAAACCCTTTGGTTCCTTGCATTTCCATTTCTGGGGTGGTTAGGATTTTCTGAGGTTTTTTTTTCTGATAGTCTATCACTGTCTGTGCTCCTGCCATCCTGCCTTCTGCAAAAGTAAAATAGTCCCTTTCCATCTTGGAGCAGGAGGAGAGCTTGGAGAAGCACAAATACTCTGCTAGGACAAAAATGAGGTTGCTGTGCTGTTTTTGGCTGTGGGACAGGAATTAGGGGACTTGCTTGGGTGCCTCAGAGCCCACTGAAGCTGAAAACCAGGCTAATGCAAGTCCTCTGTTGCTTAACTTTCCTTGGGTAAGCCCTGTTAGCTGTCCCTTAGGAATTCAAAACCTGCCTGGACATGCAGCCTGCTCTAGGTGAGCCTCCTCCAGCATGGAGTTGGATTTCCAGAGCTCCCTTCCCACCACAGCTGCTGTGATTCTGAACATCTGGAACACAAAATGTCTCACAGGGCCACTCTCCCACCACGAGCGAGCCAGCACAGCCAGCCTGTTTCTCTACAACGTGGGAGATATTTATCCTGTGACTAAGCAGAAAAGCTAAGAGATGGAAAAGGTCCTATTAGATCATCTCATCCACCTCCCTGCTGGCCAGCAGCTTTTCTCCCTGGTGTGTATTTATTTATTAATAGGCTGCTGGGCAGACAGGAGTGGTTTGCTCAGGGCACTGTGCAGGTGAGGGACTCTGCACACACGTGGCTCAACCTGCACGTGCTCCAGTTGCTTGCAGCAATAGGATTTTTGTAGCAAAAGGGCCAAAAGCTCTCAACTTGCCATTCTTGGTGTGTTTTAATCCTTCCCTTAACTTGCTGTCAGTTTGTGCAGGCATGAGCTTGTCTTTTTATAGCATTCTAGGAATAAGCTAATTTTACTTTATATTTGTGATGGAGTGGGTGGCTTGAAAACTAATAATAATGGGGGGGGGAGGAAAAAATAGCAGCATTTTGGAAAGGAGAGGTCAGCCAGCTGGACCTCTGCACAGCTGGCCATGATCTGGGACAGTGGTGTGCAGAGGCTCCCAGAGGAGAGGTCAGAGGTGCAGGTGGAAATGCTATTGCCATGGCAAACAGAGCAGGGCTGGAGTGTCAGCCAGAGCTTGGGGACCATCAGCACTGCTGGGTTTATTGCTGCTTGGTAACCACAGCACTGTGCACATGGATTGGGGGTTGTTTCACATTCCCCACTTGCAGCTCAGAGCTCTTGGGATGAGTGTTGAGAATAAAGGACAATTTCTGTCCTTAACTAGATCAGGGGAGAGCTAGAACATGTGCTGTGGTAGGGAATGGGAGCAGGAATTTCCTATCCAGGTGTGTGCTGAACTGCCTTCTCCAATGAGACTGTGCTGGATTTTGCACTTAGGATCACTCTGCTGGCTCCAGTTGATTTCCAGTGTGAGATCAACATTTAGGGCTGAGGATGAGAACCATTCTGTGGTGCAGCTGAGCAGCCAACCTGTACAGGTGACATTTTTTGCTGGTGGTGGCACTTGTTTGGACAGCAGGGGCTGTTCTGCAGGATCTGATATCCATTTCCTGACACCACAGCACGTTCTGTGTGGGTTTTGGAAGTGTTATGGGACATCTCTTGGCTGATAGCTGCTCTGTGGCATGGGGAGAAGCTCTCCCAGATCCTTGGAGGGTGTTTCATGGTACAGGCAGTGTCCCTGGCACCACTGCTCTTTCTCTTGGCTTGTCCTGTGGAAGTGACAGTATCACAGATGACGTTTTCCAGGAAAACTTCCAACACTTGTAAAGAGCTCTGACATGGGCTTTGCCTCCCTTCCCTCCACCAGACATCTTCTAGGGAGGAGGGAGCTGGAGCAGGGCACGCTGCACGCAGGGAGCAAATCTCTTATTTAATTTAGGGAGAACTTGGCCTGAAGATGTAAAAACAAATTGCAGGCACTGTCTGGACACCACCTCTCCTCATCAATTAGCAGCATTAAACTCTCAGCAGGGAGGATTAATTAGAAAACTGAGATCTTTCTATCATGACAACCTTCTGGTTTCCATTGAAATGCAGCCGGAGGACTGGAAAAGCTTCTGTATTTTGTTTTGATATGCAGGCATATGTTTCTTTCCATCCTGGAAATTAATTCTGTCTGTCTGTAATGGAGCTGTGGGAATCAATATTGAGCTGAACTGTATTTCTCCAGAGCTTTCTTCTAAAAGTAGCTGTCTGCTTCCCCACTGTGCCCAATAAGTGACCTGATTTCAGAGCAGCTGCTCTGCCAGTTCAGAGGTGTTGTGCAGCTGCCCTGATGGTGCAAGGCTGGTTCATGGTCTCTCAAGGGTGGTGGGCTTCTCTTTACTGAAAGTCTCCAGCTCAGACTTCCTCTGAGCCAGACAAGATGCCCACAGTGACTTTCCATTGCTCCACACCAGGCTGGACATGGTAGGAGAGGAAATTACTCATCCCACTGCCTCCCCTGCAGACTGCTCTGGGCCTTGGGACTGCAAGCATGACAGCTCACCAAGTTCTGCAATGCCCTGAGCTGGGTTTAGAAGCAAGATTTGCATTTTCCTTGGTGTCATCATCTTTTTCTCCCCTCCACCAGGCTTGGGGAATAGTGAGTGCAGCAGCAGGAAGGTGCTGCCTTGCCCTGGGGGAGCAGCTCACTCCTGGGTGATGGCACAGCTTGGGTAATCTTCTGGAGGAGAAGCTGCCTTGTGTGCACTGCAGCAGGCAACAGCTTTGTGAAAATTGGGTGGGGAAGGGCTGGCAGGAGAGGCAGGGCAGAGCTGGGAGTGCTCTGAGCTTTGGGCAGTGCTTGTGCTCTGCAGGCTGTGAGGCTCTGTGTGCTCACTCTGGTTCCTGCACTGTTGATGGCTCATTTTTTACTGAGAAGGCAAGTGCACTTGAGTTCATGTGATACTGCAGGTCCAGAGGACGAGGAGAACAAAGCCTCTGTGCAAGCTGCCCCACATGGTTGTTTTATAACCAGCACCTCCCCACTGATGGCAGCAGGAGCCAGCACAGTGCAGAAACCTGGTCCTGCTGCCCAAAACCACAGCTGACTCTTCATCTTTGCTTGCCACTAGGCACTCACTGAGCTCTGCTTTCTCCTGTTGGGTTTTATCTTTTTCTCTTCTGTCAGAGTTGGGATTAAATGCACAAGAGACAGAATTTTGTGTTCAGACTCAGATGTTTATTAACTCTTATCTATGTTACAGTGAGTGCTACAGCACTTCTAGCTAACAAGCTAAAAATGGTGAAATGGCAATCAATCTTTCTTGTTACAAGGTCTTTTAAGGCCTAATTGTCCAACTAAGAATTAACACTTAAATTACTTTACTTTTGACCCAATGGCCAAACACCTGTGACCTGCAGTGTGGCATTTTCTATCCAATTACAAAAGCACCACCTATACCCATGAAGAAGAAAGTGAAGAAGGAAAATCTCTACCCTAAAACCTTTGTCTTGCTTTATATCTATTACTGTATTCTAAAACCCTGAATTCCAAACCCTTCACCATGTGATATTACACACATCTATTTAAGCAACACACATGTGATTCTAGTTCTAGCATTCATTTTGGAAGCCTTCTCCAAGGCATAAGGTCAAAAGCTGTGTTCTTTTGTGGAGTCAGTGCCTGACAGCACAGAAAATTCAAAACTCCCTGTTTTCAGGGTTCCAGCATCTCCCATTGGGGAAATCTCAATCCAGAGTTGTGTGGTAGAAGTGGCAGGAGGAAGGAACCTGTCAAAATTGGTGGTGGCTGTTGGGGTCCTGGTCTCCCTGTGTGCTGTGGAGGTTGTGCTGCTTGCCCACAGAGAAGGAGCAAATCAACCAGGCAGCTGCTGAGAGAGCAGAGAGTGGTCAATTAGTCCTGAGCCCTCGGATTCACAGTCAATCAAGAGTCTTGCTGGGATCAATAAAATCCGGTGAGGCTGTGGCTTGTTAAAGAGGAAGCTGTGCAGGGGGATGGCTGGGAGGGACTATTGATCCTGGCAGGCTGAGGGTAAATGCTGGATTACAGAGGCTGGTGGGATGATGGCTCCTGGGATGTGCATGTGGATCCTCTGGGCTCTCAGGGATGCTGCAAGGGAGGGAAAGGGTCAGGGACAAGGTGGGCTGAGTGTGGAAGTTGGTCTGATCCTGCCATGATATCATGATGGGTCTCCCTCCTTCCCAGTCCACAGCTTGGTCACTTAGTGTTAAAATCCCTGTTGGATCAGCCATGAGGTTGGTTTTGCATTTGATGCTCTTAGCTGCTGAATTTCTGCCTGCCATTATCATCTGGGCATCCCAGTCCCTGGTGCAGATTCCAGCTCTCTGTGGCACAATGTTGGCTTTGATGTAAAGCTTCGTTCATGGGGAGACTCTTTGCTTCTGATATTAGATTTTCCCAGGAAATTTTTTTGAGACAAACACTTTTCTGATGACTTATTTCACCTGAAGGTTTTGCTATCTATTTTTTTTTTTGGTTTCTGCTCTTTCTCCTTCCATTTTTTTCCAGAAAAATAGAAGAAAGAGTCCTGAAGCTTCACTTTTCCAAATACATGGTTTTTTGCTTTAATTTCCCTCCCACAAAATCTTTGGTCATTTGAGGAGACAAAAATAAGGCAATGAATGCCTGCAGGAGGAAGAAATGACAACATTTTTCTTGGTTTTTATATTATATGTAGAAATACCTTCCCTTTGCTGTGTTCACTTAGAGGGGAGTGTTCTTTGGAATCAGAGGGTTTCTGTAGGTGTAACTGGTATCAGGGTTTCCCTCTGATTCATAAGTGCACAGAGAATTATCTGAGGACAGGATTTTGCCCTGTGAAAGGGAAAATGATGCAGGACAGAGCTCTCCCCTAGGTGCAACCCTTCATCCTCACAGGGCTGTGTGTGTAAATAATCCTGGCTCAGGTTCAGGCTTGCAGGAGATGAGGCTCAGTGCCTGGTTTGAAAACCTGGATTTGGGCACAGTGGGACTGAGGTGGGCTTTGGGGTGTAATCAGAGTGTCTGAAAATTGGTTCATCTCCACCAGTTGCTGGGGCAGGTGGTTCCTCTGTAGAAAATGTGAGTTCAGTAGAGACACAATTCTGTTCTGTGCTGACCCTGGCTGAAATAAAAACCCAGAGAGGTGGGGGATGTATGTGTTCTGTGGGCACTTGCTCTGCTTGACCTGTTATATGTAAAATAGATTAATTCTGACCTTTGCTGATAGAAGAGCCCTTTTTAATCCATTAGGTTTGCTTCTTTCTTTTATTGTTCCAGAAGTTTGAGATCTGTATGGAAAATCAAAGCTATTTAACATGTATACATTACTGATTACTACACTGACTTTAGTAAAAGGAATATTACTGCAAAGCAAGAAAAGGGACTGAGAAAAATACCAGTAGCTAAAGGAGCTACAAGAGAGCTGAAGAAGGACTTCTTGCATGGACATGGAGTAATAGGACAATGGTCTTAAACTGAAGGAGGAGAGATTTAGATTGGATATTAGGAAGAA
Organism: Catharus ustulatus; assembly: GCF_009819885.2. Taxonomy (NCBI): domain Eukaryota; kingdom Metazoa; phylum Chordata; class Aves; order Passeriformes; family Turdidae; genus Catharus; species Catharus ustulatus. The sequence goes on along the minus strand of NC_046221.1, from coordinate 4,378,159 downwards.
AATCTTCCCTGTGGCCCTGGCACAGGTGGCCAGAGAAGCTGTGGCTGTCCCTGGATCCCTGAAAGTGTCCAGGACCATCCTGGATGGGGCTTGGAGCACTCTGGGACAGTGGAAGGTGTCCTTGCCATGGCAGGGGATTGGAAATAGAAGATCTTAAAGATCCTTTCCAACCCAAACCACTCTGATAATTTCCAGCATGCTGTCTGGAACATTTCATTTATAAAGTAATTTCTGAGAAGAGGATTTGTTTTAGACTCTCAGTGGCCTCTTTAAAGGGCTGTCATGGATGCTAACAGCAGGACTCAGGCAGGTTCTAAACCTCTTATTCTCAGTACACATCATGCAAGAACGTACAGGATGGCTCAGGAGATTTTTTTTTTCCTGTCAAGTGCAGCTACCCTGGCTGGGTCACTGTGGAGGAATCCTCCACTGAGCACAATGGCTTTTAAACACACACCTCTTCTCCCAGCAATAGGTGTTGTGAGAGACTCTTGAGCAGTTTTGGGGTGTCATGGCCAAAACTGGGGAGAAGAAGCCTGAGCTGATGGGTTCTGATACAGAATTGTGTGTTGGGTTTCATGGGCTGGCTCCCTCTGTGAGCTGTGCTGGTCTGTGCATGGCACTTCAGCTTAGCAGCCTGACCAGGGGAGGTTTTATTTTCCTCATCTTGGCTCATGAACTTTGTCCCTGGGGAGGTACACCTGCAGACCTGGCCTGGTTACACACTTGTGTGCAGAAAGTCCATCCCAGCTGTGTGCTCATAGACATGGAATCAGGGAATCATTCAGCCTGGAAAAGAACTCTTAACATCAGAGTCCAACCAGAACTGGCAGGTCCATGACTAAACCATGTCTCTAAATGCTACATCTACAGAGATGCACAATCTTAAATTGCTATTTTTTTTACTTCTCTTGCATGGTCTATCCTTTGGATAAGCTGGGTGGAAAATACCATGAGGGCATTTATGTTTCTAAAGTGGCACCAAAATTTAGCTGATCCAAGAATATGGATCCAAGCTCCAGGGCAGCTCTCAGTACAGCAGGTTGAATGTTCTGTAGTGTCTAGAGAAAACTAAAGGATGAGGTTGGGATGATCAGAGAAAACCTGTAATATTCCAACCACTCTGCCTTTGAATCCCTCTTTGCCTAGCCTGCAGGCAGCCTGAGCTATCACATACATTTGTGTTCTCACCATTAAAACAATCTCATTTGCTGTGCTGTTGTTTTTAACACTCCCCCAGCGCTGGCCTCTGAAGCTTTTTGAAAATAACATTTACAATAATATTTTTAACAGTTCCGTAGTATACAAAACTCCAGTGCTCTGGCAGAACTCCCGGAAACTTGCTGAAAGTTAATGTGGTCAGCTCTTAAAAAGGAGAGATTTTTTCCACTTGACTCTTGCTTGTTAAACTCTCTGAGCCCAACATGTTCCCTGCTGCTAGAAAAAACAAGGAAAGTCCCAATTTTAGCAATCTAGTTTGAGTAGCTTTCCAGCTGAGCCCTATTTCAGGGGCAACTGTGGCTTATAATTTTTTTTTTTTTTACAGTGGTGTGTCCCTACACTTTGAAACTGAAGTGTTAAGTGGTGCTCAGGCAGGAATAAGTAGGTGCTGCTTTCCCTGGAAGCCTGGGGATGATAAACTGCAAAGGGAGATGCTGCAGTAGTGGTGAGACATGCTGACTTGAAATCTGTGTTTTATGGTGGATGCTGAGCCTCTGCAGGGTGAGAACAACCCTTTTTGGGCTGGGTGAGACTGTAAATCCCATTTATCAATAGCAGACTGCAGGTGACTCCAGCTCTCAGTGCTGGGCTGCTCTGTCCCTGCTTTCCTAACCTTCATCCTATATAATTCCTCACAGTAAATCTTAGTCCATTTGTTTTGTCTTCCCTTACACCCAGGAGCAAATCACACTTCTCCATCTTCTCCTCCCCTACTTTACTTTTTGTAACTTAGATCCATAGAGGCAAGAGTCATGCACAGACTCTTGTCTCCCTTGAGCTCAGTCTTGCCTGAATCCCTTCCCAGGAGAAAAAAGGAAAAACTAGGATTAATTTTCAAGGTTAATAACCTTGCATACATCTCTCACGTAGATATTCATACCTTGCACTCATGGAGTGTAATGAAATTGAGCCACTCTGTCTGCAGAGTTCAGCTCAGGCAAACCAGAACTGCTTTTCCCCTAGATGAGAACATCTGTACTGGATTTCCCTGCAGGTGAAGTGACTTCCAGCAGCTCCCTGAGCAGGCAGAGCACTTGCATGTACAACACAAACCTGGAATACACTGCCCCAGCATCCCTGGGGGGCCAACACCTTGCTGAGCTCTCACTACTTGGCAGGTGATTTCAAGGAGTAGAGGTTTTAAGTAGATTTACAGAGTTCTGTGAGAGTGGTGCAGTGGCAGTGGGAGCCCAGTTTCAGATGGTCACTGGTTTTGTGTCCCAAACTGCCAGCCCTGATCAGGGAACCTAGTGGGAGGAGAAGCTGCTTGGAACAGCATCTATAGGAAAAGAATTTTCCCTATTTTTCCCCCTCTTATTCCTCCCCCCCCCCACCTCTGTTTTTAATAATAGGACAGAATTTGTACTAGAAACAGGAATTTGTCCTTCTGTAACAGGAAGCTGCTGGTATGTATTTTTGGGAAGCCACGGAAATGTTTGCAGTCCAGTTTGAAGGCTGGCTGTACTCAGCTCTGAAGGATTTTCTGCTAAAACAGAAAACCCTGTTCTCCTGTGTATCAGTGGAGATTTCCTGCCCTGTGTGCAGGGGCTGGTTTGCTCCTGGGGGCTGGGCAGTGGGGTCTCAGGGGTTTGCTCTGGCAGAGGTGATGGGGAACAGCACAGGGAAGGGCTCTGCTGATGGAAAGGTCACCTGTTTTTTCCAGGTTTGCACAGTTCCTGTAGGTGCTTGTTTTTTCTGGCTAGATATGTTTTGGAAAGGTCTGGAAGGTCTCCAGAAAGACATCAGAGAAATCCATTACCCTGATAGGAGGGTTAACCTGGGCTGTCCCAGGAATTTACACTTAATCCAGTCTCCCTGTGGCCCTCAGTTCAAACTATGCATTCAGCTTAATTCCTGGAAGTGTCACAGCAGTTTTGAAAGCAAAAGTGAAGGTTTGGGCTGTTTCCTGCTCTTGTTATAATCAGATGGAATTTTTACCCTGCTTTCTTGCTGGTTTTCTGCTCCTTCTTGATTCAGCATTGCATAGACTGACCAGTTCCTTCTCAAGGTGGGATTTTTAACCATTCCAGCTGTTTGCTTGCTTCCTCCTTGGTTTTGAAAATGGGCAGAGCAGAGTTGCTGGTGGCCCTGGCTGAGTGATGCTGTCCTGGGAGGAAGCTGTAGCAGCACAAGGAACATTTTTGGGGACATAGGGACATCTCTGCTGCTCTTATCTTCCCTTCCTGCTCGCCTCTCTCAGAATAGGTTGGATAAATGTCCCTCACCAACACTGCAGAAAATTGTTTTAATTTATGCTTGGGATCATTCCAGGTTCTCTTCAGACTTGTTGCTGTGTTTGAATTGGTTTCACCAAGCCAGGAGGTTTTCAAAGTGCTTTTTCCTCCCATTTGACCAGTGCTTCATATTTAACACTCCAAGATCTGAGTCAGTGTCCTGGAACTTGTGGCTCTCACTGACTTCAGGGCAGCCTGCAGTGACTGCAGGACAGCAGTATCTTACTCCCTGTGCAAGTCTGATCAGGTTTTTGAGGTGTTTCTTCCTTTTCCTGTGTTTTGTGACCAAGAAATCTGAGAGCTTATCAGGCAGCTAAAGTGGGATTTGATGTTTGTTGTTGCCCATCTTTAGGTGGATTTTGCCTTTGCTCAACCTAAAATGAAGCTTTTCATTAGTGAGCAGGACAGGCTCCAGCAAGCTGCTTTAGTTTTTTGGTGGCCAAAAAACACCAACAAATCTTACAGGGTACAAAAGTTGGGCTGAATGCAGGATGGGAAGTCACTGACCCCACTTTTGTGCTGGTGTTGGGGGAGATTAAAGACAGAACCTCTGGGAGGGCTCCCTGGGACACACCTCCCATGGGGATGTATACCTCAGAGCTGCCTGCACTCAGCATTTTTCCTGTACCATCAGAGGAAAACTGCTCCAGCCTTGGGGAGCCTGGACTGCCATTTGGAATGCTAAATTTAAGTTTCTGCTTTGATTCAGGTCTGTTTTTCCATGTCCTGCCAGTCTGTTCCCCAAGTTTGTGTTATCCCACAGGGACGCTGTGGAATCTGAAGTGTTAAAGATGGTATTGCTTTAGGGCTGCATTAATCATCTACTCAAAATGTGCTGCTCTTGAGGAAGTACAAGTTGTTTACTCCAAGGTTTCAAAGCCATGGAGGTCCCAGGTTTGTGGTGTGTTACCTTTGGTGTGTGCAGACTCCTGGTCTCCATTCCTAACTAAAGATTCTCCTCTTTGCTCCTTCCCAGGGGATAGTGGGGAGAGGCTTTGTGAAAAGTGGTCCATGACCCTGCTGTCACATCAAAATTAATCTGTAACCTCTGTGTATGTTTGTTACAGGGTGGATGCTTGAGAGAGGAGGATAAGGCACAAGAGTCTGGGACTGGTGGAATGGAGGCCTGATGTAGATGGAAAGATGGGTAAGAACTGGATTCCTCTGGAGCAATTAATTTTCTGCAACCTGTTAATTTTGGTTGGGACTACCAAGTGTGGAAACAGACTGGGGGACACTGCAAAGATGCTCTGATTATGATATTGCTTTCTAATTTATGTTTAGCATTTTAGCGGTGCCAAAATTGGACAATTTTTTTTATTCTAAGTGTGATCTGGTGGGTCATGTTTAAGTGGAGTCTTTTCCCAAGTGTGCCTTGTATTTCTCTGCAGATCATCTTCACTCCCTGTAGGTCTTCTCCCAAGGAATTTTCTGTTTCAAACAAAGCTTGAATATATTGCTTTATATTGACCCAAATTAATTCTACCTTCTCCCTCTTCTGCTACAGTAGTTGTGTATCAGATGCTATGTGGTGCTGAGGGAAACTTTATTAAGTGGGAATTATTTATAGTTCTGGAGGTACATAGTTTATCTTTATAGATAAAGGTTTTATCTTTATAGATAAGAACTTTCTCCTAAAGAAAACTGATTATGTCATGAATTGGGACCACTTGGAAGTGCTTAAATGGTTTCCTGAACTGGTGTCCCAAGAAAGGAGAAAAGGTCTTGGAGGAGTCTTGGTTGAAGCTGAGTATTTTATTTGTACATTTGCATTATTAACATAAGTTCACTCAAAACTTTTCAGGGATGGCTGAAATGATGCTTTAAAGAAGGGTGAAAAAAAGAGCTATGTGTATATATATATATGGGAATACCAGTAAATCTAGGGTTTATTCTTGCAGAATAACAAAGTCACAGAATGGTTTGGGCTGGAAGGGACCTAAAAGATCATCTCATTCCAAACCCCTGCTATGACAGGGACATTTCTATTATCCCAGGTTGTTCCAAGCCCTGTCCAGCCTGGCCTTGGACACTTCCAGGGATCCAGGGGCAGCCACAGCTTCTCTGGGCACCTGTGCCAGGTTCCCACCCTCACAGGGAAGAATTTCTTCCTAATATCCAATGTAAACCTTCCCTCTGTCAGTTTGAAGCCATCCCCCATTGTTCCTAACTGCCCTCATAAAAAACCTTGTAGAAATGTGATTCAGAGTTTGGTGGTGGTTTGAATTGAGAAAATGAAAAGTGTGAAGCCACTGCCACACCTTAAGTGTTTATTCTCCCCTATGGAGCAAGGAGAAGAGTGGTATTTACCCTGTCCTGGATTTACGTTGTTTTTGTTCTTTCTCTGTTCCCTAGAAGAGAGATTGTGTGGGAAGAGGACTAATTTAGAGCTAGGTTTAAAAAAAGGGAAGGGAAGAGAAAGTCCAGATCTGCTTCATTCAATATAAAGAATGACAAATTTCAGTTTAAAATCCCTAGTGACTAACCCCGAAATTTTTTAGAAACATTTTCACTTTGAAAGCAAAAGTCACTGCTTTGTCAAGGCAGTGTGGGTTATTTTAACAAGGAAAGCTCAGACTTGCCCTCAGCACCAGCAGGGGAGAAGTTGCAGTTCTCAGGAGATTTTCAATTTGGTGATTTCTTGTACAGAGAGTGGTTGATAGAACCTGCTCAAGGTGCCTGCAACCTGCCAGTTGCAAATGTAGTGTGGGTGCACCAGGACAGCTTTAATTTTGGGGGCTCTGTAGTGGGGAGAGGCACTGTGGTTATTTTTGGGGAATGGGAGCTGAATCTATAGTCCTGTGCAGGTTTGGAGTTGCCCTTGCAGTTGTGTGAGGGTGGGAGGTGCTGTCCCCTCACCCAGATGTCACTGCTGGGGCTCCTCTCCAGCAGCATCCCCACCTGGGTGGGGCCAGACCTGCCAGGCTCCATCCAGGTGGGATCATGCTGTGATCCCAGTCTGCTCTGTGGCTCAGCTACCAGGGTGAATGGGTGAAGTGTTGTGTCCCCATCAGTGTCCCTGAGTGGTGCTGGTCAGTTAAAGAATCACTACAACAGGAATTTGGGCTAAATTTTGAGGGTTTATTACTTTTACTCCTCTTCTTTTTATGTGTTTGTTTACTCCATGCATTGGGATGAGGGAGCATTTTCAAGGGAAATGCAGGGAATTGGCAATCACATAATTTATTTCCTTCTGGAAAAGACCACAGAGATATGTTGAAGTGATCTGACAGTCTGTACCTTGCTGGTTTTTGTTCTGGTGTCCTATTTATAGTCTGCTCAGTGTCTCAGAGTTCAGCCCAGGACTGTTCACTCCTAGATGTGTTCTAGGGAAGTTGCATGACCTTGCATGGTGACCACAGGATGGGAAGTGGGGACTTCTGGCGTCTCTGTGTCATGCAGAGCTTGGACCAGCTGGGCTGTCCCAGGGCTGGTGCAGTGTCTCTGCATGTGCCAGCTTGGGGCCAGCCTGAGTCCTTGGCATGGAGTCTGTTTATTCCTCTTACAGCCCATTTCCATCTGCAGCCTCTCCTCAAGAGTCCAGGACTTCTTGGAGTTTGATCAAACTGATACCTGGAATGGAGCCTAGGTAGAAGAAAAGGAATAAAATAGGTATTTATTGAAAGATATTGGGCAGGGGCTACACTCAAGTCCAATCCAAGAGTGCTTATGACACTCTCAAAGGTGTCCACATCTCCAGTGCAAGACAGTGGAAAAACCATGGCCAATAAGTATTAAAAAGGACTTTGCTTAAACGTGACATCACAGTAGAAGTTAATACTAAAACTGCAGGACTTGCTACAAAAAGCACCAGCTTGTTTGTTGCTTAACTTTTTTTTGTTTTTAAAATGGTTTAATTATTCTCCATTGTGGTTATGAGGTGTTGTTTGCATGCATGTGTTTCTGGTGGTAAAACCTCCAGGAAGGGTGATCTGTTCTGCTCACTGTACATCCATACAACTCAAAGGTTTAGGTGTTCAGTGCTTTGCTGGAGTGAGAGTGACTTTTGCTTCAGCAGAAAGGTCATCTGAGGTGTGGGAGATGGGGGAATGATCTTGTCTGTAGCATTGACAGAGTGTGTGTGATGGCAGGCTGGGCTGGCAGAAGGCACAGCTTGCTCAAGGCTTGTTGGGTCAGCCATGGCATGGCCATTCAGCCAGGTCCTTGGGTTTTTGGGGGGCTGCTGGAACAGAACTGCTGGAGCTGGTGGGGCAGAGCAGACCTTATCCCATGGATGTCTCTGCCCTCCCATGCTGTGTTTTCCTCATTCCTCAGCAGGCAATGCTTTTGCTCTTCACTTCCTTATTGCTCTTTTATCTTTCTGTGATGAGAGCTTTAAGGAAAAATTAATTCATATTGATTTGCAGCACTTTATAATAACACACATCAGGTTTTCTAGCTCAGGTTTTATTTTTGAGAAGTGTCGGAGTTAAAAGGTGCCCATGGTCTCCTTCTCCCTTTCCTGGCACTGCACCAATTGTACCCAGGGCTCAAATTTAGGGTGCCCTGGGCACCTGGGGAATGTGGGATTGGACCTGCATCACATCTGGAATGTTGCAGCTGCTTTTGCAGCAACAGGTTAGGAGTTCATGGGCTCTGGGCTGAGGCTTTGAGTGCTGGGAGGGAGAATGAGTTCATGATGATCCCTCAAATAACCTTCAAAGGTATTGGAGCCAGTCAGGGGAAATAACTTGCCAGTTACATTTCTTTGCTGGGTAAACATTTTTCTCCTTTCAAGTGTGCTCAAGAGAGAGGTACAGGTTGTGGGGAGAGGTAATATCTTTTATTGGACCAAATGATAGAGGTGGAAAAAACCAGGCTGCCTTTCAGGCACCTAAATCCTTCTTCAGAAGGAGCACATTTTAAGCTTAGCAGGAAAACTGCTGGAATAATTGGCCCAAGTTTAATTCAATTATGTTAATCCATTAGAGGAAAATTGGTGTTTGTGGAGCAAAGGGCAGAGTTAGCAAAAAAGTTGTGAAAGTTTCTTGTGGGATGAGAAACCTGGTACCTTTGAAGTGGTGAAGAGTAGCAGAGCTACAGGCATGCAGAAATGTTCTTAAATGTGGTTAGTTTTGCTTTTTAAGTGTCTATCCCCTGCTTGCAGCTCTCCTAGACCAACTTTAATTTGCAAAAGCAACGAGAAATAAGGAGTTTGTCACGAGCAGTGGTTGGGCTCAAAGATCCTGTGTTCTGTTCCAGCCTCCCAGTCACTGCCTGGGTGTGAGGGGAAACAGCTGATTCTCCAAACTCTGCCTCTTCAGCAAATCTTCCCCCCACCAAATGCCACCCAATTTTCCCCACTAGCCAGCAAGGGGTGAAGGCTGTGAGGTGGCAGCACCTCCCTGGGTTGTGTTCCTGAGCTGCTGGAGGTGGGGAGCTGAGAGAGAACAACTATCAGGATGTCGTGGGCTGTACCTGGGGAAAAACTGGCTTCTCAGCTGGGCTTTGCCACCCTTCAAGTGTGCAGGGATGTGCAGGGCACTCGTGGTGGCAGTTGTGCCCAGGGATGTGGCTGTGGAGGAGAGCAGAGTGTGCAGAGCCTGGGAAAGCTCTGCCAGTGGCTCTGGTCCCGTGGAATTTTACATGTGCTGTCAGGGATGGCTATTTTGGGAGTGGAGGCTTGTGGTGAACCACAGAAGTAACCTTGCTTTCCCTGCCCTGAGCTAAACCAAACACCTTTTGGATGCCAAGTCCTTTTCCATTGCAGAAGTCCCTGGCCAGCCTCTGGGGCCAGGGAACATGGGCCTTTTGCAACTCGTCAGGAGAAATTTCTGGTTTGATTTGTGGTGTAACCACTGAAACTTCTACGTGTGCTAGAGCTTGCTATCCCAAAGGCTTTGGTTTTGGTGTTTGCAGGGTACTGATCTCTCAGGGTTTTGAGGGCATCACTCTCACCTCTGCTAAACTGAGGTGCAGTCCCAGTAGCTCTGCCTTTGCTTTTGGTTTTTCCTGGGGAAATTCAGAGGGCAGCTCAAGTTCTTCATGATCTCACCCTGGCTGTCAAGTGCCTTCTGCCATAGTACATGAATTTATGTGCCAGGTTAGTCTCTCTTGCTGTTTTCTCAATGCTCTCATTAATTGATTTGGGTCTTAGCATGTCTAGATTACATTGGGGGTATTTACTTGTATTTTGGAGACTGGTTGGGTCCTGTCATTGGTGACATGATTTAGTCATTTATGTGATCCACATTTCTAATTTTTAAAGTAAGTGGTTTTACTTTTTTAAAACAAATTCTTGCCTTTCCCTCCAAGCCCATTCCTGAGCTCTGATTTCTCCACCCTTCTGCAGAGGGGGATGTAAAGGAAGGGTTATTTTTGATCCCAACACAGTCTCCAGTTTGGCTATGCCATTTTTCCAATAGTTGTATGGATCACCTGAGGGCTAGCACAGGGAATAGGAGGAAAGAACTCAGCTCTACCCCAATAAAAGGAGTGTATGGGAATAGTGTAACTGTGCCCTGCACCCACAGATGTGCTGTTGGACACTTGGTGTGATGGACATCTGTAGTTGTCAAAAGCCTCTGATGGGCTTGGCTTTGTTTCTTTTCACAAAGCAGTTACTGATTGTGCTGTAGAAGTGGAATTAAAAATCCAAACCAGTGTCATTTATGGAGAGCAAGAGCTGAGCATTGATTTGAAAGGCTGAAGGTTAATAATCTCCTCTACCTGGTGCACCCTTCAGCATGATAATTCTCTGAAAAGAAGAAAAGTGCTTACAAGAGCCCCCAACACATCCCAGCACTGGTTTTCTACGTGAGCTTGTGAGTCCTGAGCTCGAGACTTCAGTGAGCAAACTCCTGCCAAGAACTCCAGCATATTGGGATGTCTTTCCTCATTTCCTCCTGTGTAATTGCTCTGCTTGACCTGCTGGGCTGTGCCCTGCCCTTGAGTCCTGCACAGGGGTGACCTTGGCATCCCTTGGGTGGGGTTGCAGGAGGGAGAAGGGCAGCAGGATCCAGCTGCTGGCCAGCCTTTGCTGACTTGCAAAGGGAATGTACTCCATGGAGTCTGCACTGCACTCTGCTCTGGAGCAGGGGAATTGGATCATTTTTCTCTTTATCAGACTCTGGACACAACTCCAGACAGTGGCAAAAAGCTTTGTGTGTGTGGGTTGAATTTCTGGGGAGGTTTTTGTCTGGATCTCACTAGGTGGGTGCAGGCAGCACGCTGCTTGCCACAGATCATTCACAGACAGCCCTTCTAAGTGGGGGGGGAATTGCACAACAATGTTTGTAGCTGCCTGTCAGAGTGTCTGGGTCCCTTCTTTGCTTTTGCACAGTCCAGGTCAGGCTCCTGAGCCTCAGGGTCACTGGGCTCCTTCCTGGTGTTTATTTACTAATGGATCCCTTCTGTTAAGAATCAGAATCATTTAGTCTAGAAGAGATCCTTAAGATCATCAAGTTTGTGCTGGCTTGGCCCCTGGTGTCCTGTGCACAGCCTGAGTGCTGGTGGCTGTACCTGCCTGTTCATGGTTTGCAGGTACTGAGGGAACCCCAGCTCAGGGCTTTTCTTTGTCTCCAGCCTTTCCCCCTCTGGCTTTTGGAGAAAAGGCAGCATTTACCTTCACAAGCTAGTTCTTTGACATGTGAGTGGTGTCCTGTTCCCTGGAACAGGAGAGACCTGCCCTGGTCTGACCTGAGCTGCTGGGAGGGCAGTGGGCAGCCCAGGTGCTGCTGGGCTGACAGATGTGGACTGCACTGGAGCACATGGGCCAAGTTTGTAGCCCCTGCTCCCACAGCAAACAGACATGAAAAGGTGCTTTGGCCACTGAACATTATGTGCTGCTTTGATCTTTCCTCATGATAAAAAAACAACACAAAACCAAAACCCACTGGGATTGCTGCAGAAATCAATGAAGTATCACTCTAGTGGCACAAGCTGTGTGTTTCCATTTGCTTAAATGAAGAAGGGTTAAAAGGAGTTGAAATCACAGTCTGGAGAAAATGGGGAGTGTCTGTTAAGAGGAGTCTCCAAGATACAGGGGTACCAAGATCTGATGAACAGAATTCAAAGCAAAGCTGTGTTCTCAAACTGGAATTTGTTGTAAAAAGGGGTTACTGGAATAAGTGCACGAACTCTTCCAGCTGAGGCTTTCTGAAGAGGCTGTTTTGTGTGATTCCAGGTCAAAGCTGGGATGTGGAAGCTGCTAAATGAATTGCTGTGCACTTTGTATACAGCCAGGAGGGCCAGATCAAGTTAAGTCCTCTCTGGGTTTAAGCTCCTTTAATGTGCTTAGCTCTGGCTGCAGACTCGTGTGGTCTTGAGCAAAGCTTCTGTCTCAGATTTCTGTCCATCCAATGAGACATAAAAACCCACCTATCTCCCTTTCCTTCTGACAAAGTAGCTGAAATTCCACCAGGACAGGGGCTGCCCTTTGCAGGAACTGCCAGGAGAGTGAGTCTTGTCTTTGAGTTCAGGTTCCCTTTGCTAAAGTGATAAGTGTTGTTTATCAGTCTATCCAGAAAGTTGTGTGTTCTCAAAAAATAAAAATGTCTCTTGAGATGTCTCTTCAGACCAAATTCAGCATTGTTGGAGTCATCATGTGGCTCTATATTTGTTTTCACTGTGTTTTATTACATTTCAGTGTTTTTATTGCTATATATTTGGGGTCTTGCCCATTGAAAAGGCTTTTATTGAAGGTGGCAATGTTTCTGTGCAGCTCCCCATCCTCTTCCCATCCTTCTCTCAACTTTCACACAGCTCTTCCCTCTGCCTGGGGACATCCCCAGTGGCTGCAGCACCTTCTGGAGAGGTGGATGCTGGCACTGGAGGGTGCTGCTGGAGTTTACACAGGCAAGTGCTCCATCAGCAGCAGGGCTGTGAAAAGCACAGTGGGATCTTCAGTGACCACGAGTGGTCACATCTGTGGTTTTTCTCTGGATCCAAGTGCCTGCAGGGCTCTGGGCTGCCTGTCCAGCCCTGTCAGGAATGACTCACAGGGCAATATTCTTCTCTCCTGCAACACCCAGGACTTTTCCCTCCACTCTTCCCAGCCCTGGTTCTGCCTGGTGTGTGTGAGAGAATCACAGATCAGAACTCACAATGTTCTGCAGGATTCTGCTTTACTTCTACAAGCTTTCCTGTGGGCTTCATCCAGCTGCTGGTTTTTATTTTATTTTTTTTTTTCAGTGTTGATGGAATTAGCTTCATGGAACTACCATAAACTGCCTCTTAGCAATGACCTATTAGTGAAGCCAACAATAACAGCAATGTCTAGACCATCACACAGCTAAATTATTCCTTTGTCCCTTCTTCATTTGCTTTCTCTCCTGACTCTTGAATTGTTTTGGGTGGTCTGTGTTGACCTTCAGGCTTTCTATTTCTCCCTTTTAAAGTTTTTTTTTCTCTCTCTTTGAGCAGTGATCTTGCTGTACTAAGACTGAAAGTTGAGGTTCCTCTCTCCCTCACCCAGGCTGGAGCCAAGGCCACATAGCAGCACTGGAAATGTCTCTGAAGGGCAGGGAAATGTCATCTGCTGCCTTTTTGGTTTTACTCCCTGCTTGGTTTTGCCAAGTAGCCAAATGCCTCAGATCCATACTGGCAGTGCCTGGGACTTGCAAGTCTTAACATCCAGCAGAGCTGAAAACCCGGTGAGAGGAGGAGGCATTCTGGTTTTGATACAGGATCCTGCCAAAATGGATGAGTAAAAATATAAACCCTGTCTACTGGAGCTCCTCTGGTTATTGCTTCCTGGGAGTGCTCTTGGCTTTCTGCTCCTGTGTGTTCCTCTTCGGTATGGCTATGGATACTTCCCTCCACCCCCAAACCTCTGGGAAATTAATATCTTTTGAAACATCTCTTATTTTTGGTTGGGAGTGATCCTTGGTTGGAAGGGCTGGCAGTGTGATCAAACAAGCTTTGTCACAGGAAGCTGATTTTAAAAACACAAAATTAAGTGTGTTGGTGGAAAGCAGAGAAGAAATAAATTAGTTTCCTACTAAGGGAAATAGCTGAAAGCTGAGGATGGCAGAAGAGACATTGGGGACAGAGGAACAGTACTAAACACAATTTATTTTTATGTTTCATTCTTGCTGTCTCTATAATCAGCTTTTCTCTGTCCTGATCTTCCATGGTAGAAATAATCCTGTTTACATGTAGTGTTGGAGATCAAGTGGGATTTGTTGTACAATTCATCCTGTCAGCTCTCAGCACCTAAAGTGAATTTGTGCAAAACGATGCCAGAGTGGAGCTGGGCCAGGAGGTTGCTGGGGAGCAGGAACCTGCTCACATTGCACAAAGATTTCCAGGAGTTTCCCAAATCCATCTCTGCTCCAAGGATGCTTCATTGGGTGTTGTGCAACTCGCAGCTGTCTTGTTCTGGAGCCATGGCAGAGCCTGGGGAGGTGTTTGCTGTGCAGCCTCAATGCTGCCTTCTGAAGGCTGAGGAACATTTGGGTCCTGCCAGGGCTGGATCAGGACAACAGGATTTTTCCTGTCCCTTGGGCATGGGATTCCTGACTATTGGCATTTTATCCTTGGGAGAACCATCCATCCTTCACCCTCTCCTGACTCAAACCAAGCCAAACAGAGCAGGAGCAGCCTGTGACGCCCCTTTTGCTGGAAAGGCTTGGGAGTGGCATTTGGATTTAATTATCCAGTTAGCTCCAGTGCTTGTTTGAATTTTGACTGAGCTGGCTGCGTATTTTCATGGAACAAAGTCCTCCACCCTTCTTGGGAGTCAGCTTGGAGACCCCAGGAGCTGTAATTAGGATGGGCAAGAGGTTCAGTCTGGGAAGCATCAGTGCCTGTGCAGAGCTGTCCTGGACAGGACTGGGAAATGTCGGTTTTGCAATCGATGATGCAAATTGTGCTGCTGCTCAGAAGTTGATTCAGAGCCTGGTGTGGGGGGCTTTGTTTTGAACAGTTGAGGTTTTGGTCATTGCCTCCCTGAAATCTCAGTTTTTTGGGAGTAAAGACACTGTTAAAAGCAGCTGAGAAACACTTAACCATGTAGAAGGACATTAGTTTAAGGGAATAGTGTATTTCTGCTTGTGCTTAAGTCATCTTTCACCCTCCAGCAGCAGGAGTGTGCTTGTGTATGAAGAAGTTTCTTCTTTTATGCTTGTATAGGAAGAAGTTATCTTATTTTGTAGCAATGATGTCATGGATGTGGATTATATTATTTTTGACAATCAGTGCTCATTTTTTAACTAAAAATCCTCAGATCCTTTTCAGAATGCTCTTTTGTGTTGTTTTTTTACTAGATGAAGGAAGGAAAATGCTGCTATAACAGACAAATACAAGAAATAACTTCTTTCCTTTTTTTTAACTTTGGTACCTGATTCAGGACCGCCAGAGCCCAGTTTTACACCATTTATTCCAGGCCTATTAAGCTGATGGCTGGGTCTTTCTGGAAACCAGCTGAATTTGAGCAGTTACTGGAAATGAGTGGGTTCTTGCTTTGCTGTGTCTGGAGAGATGCAAAAAATCATTTCAGGTGGAGATTTTTAGCCTGTCTTCCTAAGAGATGTGAATTATTACTGGGTTTGCAGTGCCCAGGAATTTTTCAACCTGTGTTTGGTGAACTGTTACAAAAAACTTTGGCAAGATAGATGTGTACAGAGGAGAAAGACAATGCTGTGTAAAACAGGACTCTGGTGGGATGAGCAGAAATTCCTTTTGGAGGTGGCAGAGGGATGGGGAATTGGGTGGTTTTGCTACCAAACCAGGCTCTGTCCCTGCCTGCTGGCACATGACATTACAGATTGTGTTTTGTGTCAGGCAGCTCAGGAAACTTGTGCTGGAAAAAAAAAAAAAAAAAAAAAGAGGTGAGGGGCACTGTAGAGATTAAAGCTTTGGTGGAAAATTCCTGGAGGGCAGCGTAAGGGGGTTTTGTTTTTGTGGGTTGGTTTTAGCTCATCCCTCCCCCTGTTCCCTTCCCCCTCTACAAAAAAAAAGGCTTTTTTCCCTTTTTTTATGTTGGGTATTTTCCTACTGCAAAATCTGTGTGGAAAACTGCTTGTCCCAGAGGTCCTTTTTAAAAAAAAACCAAAACAAACCAACAAAAGAAAAACACCCCAAATCTAGACTTTGGGGATGTTCTTGATGCGTTTTTTTGTTGTTGTTGTTGTTTTTTTTTTTCCTTGAACTTGAACTAAAAATTATCTTATTCTTGAGTTCTTTCCTGTAGCATTTCAGGCTGTGCTCCCTGCCACCCCTCTGGAAAAAAAATATCTGTGCTTTTAATAAATAGGGGCATTTGGAAAGCAAAAGGGATTACATTTTAATGTATTTTAAGTTGAACTTTATTATTTTATCAATTATGTTTTTTGTATTGATGTACAAATATGTTTATATATTAAATGTGTATTATACATTGCCTGCAGGAAGGTGTAGGCTTTTTCCTAGGAGTTTGATGTAGGCATTGGTGTTCATTTCTGAGCTCACAAATGTGAGACCTGGATTTTAAACATTTTCTCCCATTTTTCCCCCTTATTTCTTTATTATACTATGGGACCAGAGCATACATGAGAAGTCTTTTTCTCACATATCTGGCTTTTTTCTTAGCTTCAATGCTCATAGAACCCAGCAGGAGGAGCAGAAAAAGAGATGCTGTTATATCTGAGCACAAAGATCCAGGACATAAACCTCCCTGGGGAAACATCCTCAGTATTTGGGTCCAGTCCTGTCTGATTTCATATGGTTTTTGTCATTTTTCACATATTTGTGGACTTTGAGTTAAATCTGCAGGCTGGCCTGGCGTAGGGGTGGTTCTGTCCCTGGAGACATTAATTTTTATACAAGATTTGTGGCTATATTTGTATTTTTTTACAGTAATAACTGCATGTGCCTGACATTTGCCTTGACTGTCAGGAGCCTGGAGTGTGCAGTGGGTTCTCACACACCCCTAAAGTGTGTGCCCTGCCCTGGGTCTTGACAGGGTTCTTGGTTCTTGTGGTTAGTATTTTGTATTTAACACTTCATGGCTGCTTTAACAGGCCACAAGCACAGATGCCAGTGTGTTGAAAAGGAGATTGGTTTCAGATCTGATGGGTCCCTCCAAGTTCTGTTAGTGCAGAAATCAGAAATCCTGTTACTCCATGCCCTTTTGGAGAGCTCTTCTCCAGCTTTCTTGCAGACCCTTTCAGGTGGGGACAATGACATCTCATTGTGTCTCATCTGTGATGAAGGAATTTGTATTTTGAGGAGAGACTGATGTGGTCTTGGAATCCTCTCAATAGGAAGGCTTGACATTGTGTATTTTGATCCATTTGTGTTGGAGGTTTATATTTGCAGTGCTGTATTTTCACTCTGCACATCTCAGTTGTCTCTTCTTTTCTTGCAGATGAAGAAGAAGCTCTGAACTCGATTATGAAGGATTTGGCAGCATTGGGCAAGTGTGGGGGTCTGCTGGACAACAACAGGAATAAAACCAGTGTCCACTCCAACAAACAGGTATGGCAAACTCCAGCAGACCATGGAAGGGTGTGTGGTGCTTCCCATGCTGACAGAGCAGAGTTTAAATGTTAGAACTGAAGTTAACAAGTGCTCAGCACATCAGAAATAGCATAATTTTACCAAGTTATGAGGTTTATGACCTCTTTCTGAAGAGCTGAAAGGGAGTTAGAGGTGTCCCTGTATCGCAGAGGAGCAGAGAAGAGTAATGCCCCAAATTATTCACAAATATACAACTGAGCCTGGAACTGGGTCTCGATTCCCACCTCAAGGCACTTCTAATTGTTTAGCTCTGAAAGTAGCAGAACTTGTTTCAGGCTGTGCAGCTCTAGGACTTGGATAAGTCAATTGTTTTCTATTGACAGCGTTAATGAAATCCAATATTTATTATCTTCATATTTTACTTCAGACATTTGAAAGACAGACTGCCAATTCTGAGCTGTAGACACCCAGGCTCTTTGGGGAGGAATAATGTCATTCTTATATAAAGTGTTTAATTAGGAATTTCTGCTGTTTATCTTTATGCTCCTAAACCCAGAAGTTTTGGCCCTGTTGCACATTCAGAGTTGTTTTGGTGAGCAAAAAAAATTGTCCCTTGAGCAATGGCAGAAATTATTTGCTGACATCGATACAATAGCTGAAGTGGATTTAATCACATGTTTGTGTGTGGAACAAGTACATGAACATGCAAGTTGTGAAGAAGGAATTCAGTTGTCAAAATAACAAGAGAAAAAGATTAGAAAAGCTGCTGGAAGCATGGCAGCAAATCCACTTGGAATTCCACCTCTAGTGCTACGGTTTAGAATGAGCTTGCAGTCAACTCTGCGAGTTCTGGGTGCCTAGCAAGGAAGAAAACAAATTGTCATTTGCTGTCGTCATGCACTCTTTAATGGCACTTGTGCTACAAACAAAGAAGTCTGGGTGCAGAGAGGAAAAATCCTTTCCCAAATCCCTCTGGGCTTCCCAGCCTCATGCAGACAAAAACACGTGCGCACGTCTCGGTTCAAAGCGCGTCCTGGTAGCAGCTGTCCAAGTTGAATCACTGGGTTTGTGTTCAGCTCAGGCTGAAATAAGTCCAAGATGTTTACAGAACTGACCAGAGGAACTCAGGGCTGGCTCCCTGCAGCTGCAAGCAGAGCAGAAAACCCAGCAGAGCTTTGGATGGCTGCAGGGACAGCATCTTGTGCACGGTGATGGGTGGGGACTGTGTGGAGCCTGCTTGAGCTGCTTTCAGGGTAGCAAAGCTTTTCAGGCTCCTCTTAAAACATTTTTGTGCAGTGGGGGAAGATCCCTGCTGTTGTTTTTGAGACCTGAGTTGTTACTGCAGCACATGCACAGTTAACCAGGTAATTAGCTGAACATAAGAAAAATGGTAATTTTTATTGGTTGCATTCTTATCTGCATAAAGTTGGCATTTTGCAATCCAGTTCACACCCACAGCCAGTCCACTCTGCATCTTCATTTATAAATCACCAGTGGAGGTATGCTGTGCTCTGATATCAGCTTTAGAACAGTTGGCTTGAGTTGTTTGATTTTATTAAAGCAGCAAACTTTGCTTATTAGAGCACTGATGCTTGGAAAAGCACTTCCTCCTTTATGATTTTTGTTTTTATCTGTGAGTGGAGCAGCTGTAACTGCATGCTCAGAGCTCTCTGATGGAGATGTGGATGCTCAGGATCCCTCTCTGCTCACACATCCAGAGCTGGGGGTTCAGATCAGCAGGCCCCAGGAGATGAACAGCGTTGGAGGATGTTGAATGTTGAATTGTTGCCTCACTGAATTGGACTGGCTGGAACATATCTGCACTGCAGGAGATGAGTTTGGGAGGTGGGGAGTGGCCAAAGGAGGTGGAATTAGTGGGGATTGGTTCATGTTTGTAGCTCAGTTTGATCAGCTTGTTTGGGTCACTTTTAGGGTTGTTTTGTAGGACAGAAATTGATGTGGGGGAGAGATGCTTTGGAAATGCTGTTACCGTGCCTGTGATTTGTTGTTCATTTGGTACCTGGTTTTCCCTTTTTATTCTTAATTTTTTCCTGTGATTAGGCTGGCTGGTTGGGCTGAAGGATGCCCTGCATTTCCCTCTTGGAGGAGGAATGAGGCACAGGGATATTTTGGTGATAAAATGTCCTCTTGGTCGTCTCATTGTTGGTGCTTCTCATGAAACCCTGCAGCAACACGCTCACATTGAACTTACTTGAGTTTGGGAGTTCAGTTAGTAGATTAATAAAATAATATTTCTTTTTTGTGGAAAAATGTTTTTTCTGAGACATGGGAATCCTTTAGACAGGGTTCCAAATTTCCACTGAAGGACAGAGTTCACAAGAAGAATGTGTTGGCTAACTAGCCAGTTCTCTGTGGCTTGCAGCAGTTTTTTGGTACACAGAGAAACACAACCCAAGTGCTATCTCATTCCTGTCTCCTGGAGGGCTTCCTTAGTGCTGTCTTGACACAAGTTAAAATATAAATCCTGCCAGATTGTATTCCTGGTAGGCCTGGGCCACACAAGAAAACAACCAGTGGTGGTGCATGCTCCAAAATATTTATTTCCCAAAATATCAATAGTTTTGCTTCAGTTCATCTTAAGAAGTTAACATCCCTTTTGGCATATTCCATGAAAATCTTCCTTTTCTTGGTGTTCTTCCCTCAAAAATGAGTTTAGGGCAAAGGCTGCATTTCTGGATGTGCAGAACATGCTGGAAATTAGAACAACATGGATGGTTTTCCTCCCTTGACTTGCCCAGGCAGCTGGCAGCAGATGTGATGGCTGAGCTGGAATCTCCTGAGTCCTGGTCAGGTGTGGCAGCCACTACATTGTCCTACATTGGGAATTACAGGGACACACATCACCCTTTTCCTTCCTCATGTGGGTTAAAGCAGAGTTGCACTTTGGAACAGAGGGATGGTTCTGACATTTTTCCTAGTGCAGCTTCTGCACTGGAATTCCTCTGTTACTCCTTTAATCACTCTGTTATTCCTTGTGCAGCCTCTGGCATGGCTGGAAGGAGTCCTTTCAGGCCATCTCTTGGACTGAACAAGGGAGTTTGTTTCTAGAAATGTCTCTGCGGAGTGGGAGAAGAAAACAGAAGAATGAAGATCTGCCTTGTGCTCATTAAGGAAAAAGATGAGTGGAGTAAGAAGGGAAACCCTGAATAATTAGGAAATCCTGAACAAAAGGATGGAGGGAGAAAAGAGCAATTAAATTAGCATTTATTTTGTGTCTATTTGTGTGCACATCCATTCATTTCTATAAACAGCACTTGGCAACTGGCAGTATGAAGCAGCTTGTCAGTGGGTCCCTGTCACAGCCAGTGACAGCCAGCAGCTCCTCTGCCACCTTAATCACCGTGCCAAGTTCTCCCACAGCAATTAAATATTTGCAGGAAATGTTTCCCTGTGTACATCAAATGTCAGACTGTCCCAAAAGTTGTCCTTGTAGTGAATTAGCTCTGGACTTTTCTCTTTGGCAAGCTGGATGCAAGATAAGGCTTGCTCATAGCTCCAGTAAAATACAGCTCATTTTGGAGGGCTCTCTGTGGGTCTTTGAGCAGCCTGAAGAGGGAGTTTGGCTTTATCACCTGTGTTTTACATTTTGGGGATGTGATGTGGATGGGGGAAGGTGGGAGTCTCTGTCAGGGGATCTGCAGGGCTTTCCCCACCTGGGGAGCAGAAATAAGGGGCCATGGGAGGGGAGCATCCCTGACTGGAAAAGCCTTGGTTGGAGATGACCAGGGCAGTGAGGTCCCAAGGATTTAAGAGGCTTTCCCATGTCTGAGTGTGGAGCTGACTTGGGTGCGAAGAGGGTGATACCAGTGAGAAATCCAGCTGGGAAAAAGCAATTCTCTGCAGGGTGGGTGGTTTTAGATAAATATTTTGAAGCCTGTGATTCCTGCTGCAGTCTGAAATAGAACAGGCAACAGTGAACCTTCTACACATCTTCCCACTGTCCTCTGAGCTGCTCAGGTGCTGGACTTGCTTTCAGAGTGGGGGAAAAAAAATCTGCAAAGATCCAGGGGTAAATTGTACCTTCTGCTCCTGAAACGAGAAGGGGGCAATGGCAGACCAGCTCCTTTCTATGTGATTGCTGAATAACCCGGCGTGCGTGGGGGTTCTGTGCGGATAATTCCCAGTGACGTGCATTAGTCATCTCCTGCTGCGGTCTGGGGCTGTGCTCCAGCTGTCTGGCGTGCAGGGAACGTCCCACTGCTCAGAGCACAGGGCTGATGCAAACAACCTGCACCTTGGGGAAGTGTAGGAGTCCCCTCAGCCTGGCCCTGTGGTGCTCTCAGCCAGGAGTTGAGGAGGAATCCCACTGCCCTGTGGTTTTGTGCAAAGGGAGTAACTGGAGCGCTAATGCATGCAAGGCTCCGTGGGGTTTTCTCATTGTTTCCTAATCCAGGCAGTAGAAAATGAGAGAAGTGAAAACAATCCCTCTGATTACCCTGTGGCATGCAAAAATTGGGTGTATTTCATTGTCCCTGTATTAACCAGGGGGGAAACTGAGGCAAAATAAGTGCTTGGGGTCTTGTGGGTGGAGGTGAGCAAGGCTGGAATGAGCAGCACCAAAGGGAGTAGGAGGCCCCTTGTGATGAGTTTTCCTGCCTTTCTTGACCACAGAAGGGTTAATGCTGAAGTCAGAGGCTTTGTCCCAGTTGGTTTGGAGGCAGCTGTGGATTTGGGTGGAAGAAATGCTCTGAAGGCCCCATCCTTGTGATGTCTCAGTATGGGCAAAGCTGTCCCCTGGTTAGATTTGACAGGAGCATTCTAAAGCAAGCCACACAAGTGGGGTCTGGGCAGAGCATTGTTTCTGATGGCTGAGTTTAGGAGGAGGAGAGGACATGATGGGGCAAATCTTTGAATTTGTGTAGTCTGGGATTTTCCAGAGTGGCAGTTTAGTTGTTTCAGTGACACAGACAGGCATGGAGGTGCAGGGCTGGCTCCCTGCCTACCTCTATTAGACAACCTTCTGCACAGGCTCAGCCTGGACCTGTACCCCAATTTGAGCAACCCCCTGACTGTTCAGCAGTGAGAGAGGGGTTCTCAGCATCTTCTGCTCCTCCAGAGCTGCTTCCATTTCAGAGCTGCTTGTTTTCCTGCTCTCCATGTGCGCTTTTATTACAAACAGCAGTGAGCTCTTCAGGGATCTCTGTACAAGATCATGATTCACCTCGTTTGGAAACACTTTTTCCGTTTTTTTTCCAACGTTTTCCTTAATCTAAACCAGCACACAAGGCTGTTGCTCCAGCTCTGAGGGCCGAGCTTGGCCAAGCCTGCTGGGGTACGTGGTCCCCAGCCAAGAGGCAAAAGCAGTTGCCCCTTTTTTCCCCAAATTCCCATCTGAATTCCCTCTGAAGCTTGGCAGTTGTGGTCTTTTTTTCTCTGTGAAATCTGAAGTTTTGAGGAAAAGAGCCAAAAATACCTCAAGGAAAGCCTGGAAAGATGGTGATGGGTTTGTGGCCACAGCGGTGGCTTTGCTTTTTCCTCTCGGAGAAACATGGCAAGAAGGAGTAAAATGCCGTTTGTTTGCAGGAAATGCCGGTACGGGTATTTTGGAGAAGAAATTCTCGCAGAAGCGAGGGGAATGGCTGTGGTATTTCCTGTCAGGGCTGTCGCTGGTGTTGTTTGTGTCCCTGCAGGCGCCAGCCGGGCCCTGGGCTCCTCTGTGCCCCGCGTGGAAACGCGCACGGAGAGCAGAACTGCTCAGTGCACACAGCCCGGGACACAAACACCTCCATCCTCTGCTCCTCTGCCCCTCTGCTGCTGCACAGAGTGAATCACTGAGCGGCTTGGGCTGGGTTTGAAAGGCCAGGCTGTCTGCTCTGGGTAGGGACATCTGTCACTAGACCAGGTTGCTCAATCCAGCCCAGCCTTGAGCGCTTGCAGGGGTGGGGCGTGCACAGCTTTTCTGGGCAACCTGCTCCAGTGCCTCATCAGCCCACTGGTAGAAAATTTCTTCCTTATATCCAACCTCAGTCTAGCCTCTTGCTGTTGAAAACTGCTGCCTTCATCCAGTCACTACAGGACCTGGTAAAAAGTCTCTCTCCATCTTATAAAGCCCCTTTTATATATTGAAATGTTGCAATAAGATTTCCATGGAGCCTTCTACTCCCCAGGTGGGCTTTTGTTCTTCATATCCTTAGCCAAAACCCCTCCTGCCTTTGTGCCTTGGTTTCCCTTGCTTGCTCCGTTGCCTTTCTGAGCTCTCACAGTGCTCCTGGTAGCTGTGACTGTCCTTACCCTGCGCTGTATTTAACACAAGCCTTTGGATGGCTCAGTTTGTTCTCCTACACCCACTAAGGACCTCTCGATTGAAGGAGATCAGGGCTGTCCTTGACCTCATGTGACACCTGACAGCAGGGGCAGGAACCTGGATTGTGCAAGGGGGAGTCACATTCCTCACAAAATTGCAAAAGTGAGTGGAACCCAGCAGCCTCCACCACTCACATCTCTTCCACCTCAACATTTGCATGCTGTGTGATTTCCTGGTGGAGAAGGTGCTGGTCCTGCATCCCCTTGATTGTTCATTTGACACGCTGGGTGCAGACTCACATGAAGTTCTGCTCCAGCACTTGGCAGTGCCCCAGGCTCCCTGTGTAATCTTAAACCAGTTGCTGCAAACCAGACTTCCATGGGTGTAAAAAATCACAGCCTGCTCCAGCATTTAGGAAGTGCTTTGCATCCCCTGAGATTTCCTAGTACTTTGGGCACTGCCCACTCTTTTTTTTTTTTTCCTCTTATAAATTAAAAAAAAAAGTTTTTGTTGCTGATAGCAGTGATGAATTCAGCTTGAGCTGTGGGTCAAAAACATGAGCAAGCCAAGGGAAGCCTGAAAAATTAAACTCTAATCAGCTTCTCAGACTGATAAATATGAATTTATCCCTCCTCCAAATGTTTGTGAGCTAAAGGTCTTGGTTTCTTTGAGGGAGGCAAGAGGTTACTGTGCTTTATATTGAAGAAAAATGTTATCTAATTAAGCAATGAAGTGGGTTTTCATTTCCCTGTTGCAGCCAATGTGTTTTAGCTGTGCTCAGAAGCAGAGCAGTGTGGGGCAGCTGGCGTCCTGCTGCTGGCACCGGGCCATGGCACATCAGCCTTGTTGTTGATGTAGAAGAAAAGGATGCAGCAGGGTCGTGCCTCATTTTTTTTCATTTTCTCCTCTCTGGAGCTTTAGACAAGTGTTCTGACATTTTCCAGCCATAAGCTGTTTTTCAAAACTTGTTTGTCTGTGAAATCTGTGCTGCTCAGCACAACCAGGCAGCGTGTGCTGCATCCCAGCTCAGTGCAGTGTTTGAGCTGTGCTGAAAGTGAAACCTGTGTTTTGAAAGGTTTCCTGCAGTGAGGCCAGAGCTGTGTGAGCTCTTCCCCTTCCACGTCCTGCTCTTTTGTTAGGAGAAACCTCGAAAGTTCCTTGCCCTGTTTTTATTTTTCCCTCCTCTTTTTCTTTAGAGAAGGGTTTTGTGGTGTTAGAGTCAGTGAACCCACACTTGCCAATTTATTGCCAGCATCCAGGAGGGATGAACCAGCCAGACCTGCTCAGAGGCATGTGCAAATAAAAATTGGTATGGAAAAGAAAAGTCTTTTCCAGCACAGATAAATCAAGGTGGCAATCCCACCTGTATTTGCCTGCCTCTCCAGGATGATTTGAACCTTTAGCACTAGGCTGGCTATGGTCATCTCTTCTCCTTTTGAATTTTGGACTGGTTTAGAAGTAATCTGGTATTTTTACAAGTTGGGCCTGGTTCTGGAAATGAACCTGGAGACTGTCCAAACTTTGTGGGTCTGGAGAACTGGCTTTAGCCCCTGAGGTGATGTAAGTGCCTGTTTAGCCCAGCCTGTATCACTGCTGGAGTGCCCCACTTGGTGACTGTCCCAGCACTGGTCCTTCCCAGAAAATGCAGAAATATCAGAGATAACAAGGATGAGTTTTGTGTGATCCAGCATGTTTACCCTGAATCTGCTTAAGCTTTCCAACAGAATTGCCTCCAGCCTTGACTTCCTGAATTTTGGTGGGTGTTTGCAGAACTCGAGGAGCTGTCAGTTTAAAAACAAACCGGAGGGCGCTGGTCCAGTTCGTTTTCCTCGTCAGAAACAAAGCTGTTCCACTGCAGCTCTGCTTTCCCTCTGAGAGGATGGAAAGTGTGCCTTCACACACTGGCAGCCCAGGCCCAGAGATAAGTCCTGTGCTCAGGAAGGGCTGTCACCCACCCAGCTGGGAGTTATCCCTGTGAGACGCCGGCAGCGCGGGACCGAGCCCTCCCTGGGTCACACCTCGCAGGGATGTGGCCAGCACCTCTCTCTGCATGGCAGGAGAGCTGTTTGAGCTGTTTGGTGGGCACTGTGGGGGGGAAAATGATGGTTAAGACCTGGTCTGGAAAGTAAAGAGGGTTTTGATCTGTGTTGGAGACCACTGGAAAGTCCTGGAATGATCTAAGGGATGCTTGGCTCAGATTTGGTCTGAGGAGGTAAAGGAATGAAAAAGCTCCTTGTGATCTTGATTGCTGTTAAATATGCACAAATAGAGGATGGGAGAAGTGGTTTTTACTGGTCCCTGCACAGCTGTGTGCCTGTGAGTCCACTGGCTCTTCTTTGGGCAAATTTTGTGGTTTCTCTCGAGGTGAGCAATGGGTCAGTTCAGGGTGGGCATTTGCTGTGCATTGTGTATTGGGCCTGAGACACTTTGAGTTTTGTAGGTCCCCACAAAATAGCACCCAGCCCTCCAACCATCCTAGTGCTGTTGGCTTAAAAATTTCAGGCTGTCCCCATTTCCATTAGAGAATCTTGCCTTTACTTCTTAATTATTCACCTCAGATATTCCTGTGTTCTAGTAAACGTCCAGAAAAGTGCAGGGGTAAAACCCTAGGAAGCACTGAAGGTGGACAGGTATCAGACATTTACCATATTGACCTTTAATAATAGTCCCATGCTCCCAAGTGAGTTCAGGACTATTTACCACCTTGTGAATGCAGTTTATTAAAACTCACTTATACAGGTGAGTGTCTTCTTGTTTACAGAAGAACTTATTTTTTGACAAGCACATTCCTCAGCATGGAGTGTCCCCAAAGGCTGTGATTCCACCAGGCAGCTTGGCCTAAATAAAGCAGATGCCTTACAGAGTTAGGAGAGTCTCCCTGAGAACTCCTGTCAGCTTTGGATCTTTGAGTCCAGGATGCAGTTTGGGACCTCACCGTTCTCTACTTTTTCTTTCAGCAACGAAGTGTCAGGATCAAGTTTGAATATGAAGGAGAGAAGAGGTAGGTACCTAGTCCAATCCCCTGTGAATACAGGGACAAATCACCTTTTCCACCCAACACTGTGGCTGAGCTCACAGCAGGATTCATTCCCCTAAAATCAGCTGCACTTCTACATGCAAGAGCCCTGCCTCATCATCCCATTGGCCACAAGAAGCTCCTGGGATTTGCTGCATGCAGGCAAAATGGTTCCAGGCTGGAAATCATTAAATGCCTCTTTTACCAGGGGCATTGGGTGCATGCTTGGATCCTTTTCTCTTGTTAATTCTTGAGCCCTGCTGAACCACAGTGGAGCTGGAACTCTGCAGAAATGTGTCCTTTGATTAGCAGTCTATGACACTTACTTAAGATAACCAGATTTTGGGCATGGCTCCCATAAAAATAGGGCTGGGAGTTAAAGCTTGTCCGCCCTTCCCTGCTTGACATTTTCATGGAATCACCTCTGCTTGGTGACTGTGACAGGGCAGGACACAGGCTGATGGTCCAAGGTGCATGTTAAAGCCAAAGAAAATTTAAGTAGTGTTGTTTTAGGGTTGGGTTGTACCTGCTGTAAATACCTACAGAGGTGCTGCATGTGATGGTACAGGAGTGTCACAGGATGCCAAACTGCATCGTCCCCACCTCCAGCCTTCCTCCCCATTCAGAGCCTCTTGCTGAAAATGGAGATGATAAATCACTGACCACTGCCTGATCTGGGTTTGCTCCAGTGGAGGGCTGCTGGACTTTTTTCCCACCTGACCTCACATTAGAGAGAGGAGCTGCACAAAGGTTTTTGGTAGATATTCTTGCAGGGTGGTCAGGTCCCCTCTTGGGCACAGCAGAGCAGCAGTGAGTGTAAAAGCAAGGAGCAGCCTTTATGTTCTGTGATAGAATACAAGTCCTTTCTTCTGTACTGTCAGTCAAATCCCAAATCTCCCAGTATGTGTGCACTAAACTGAGACTGTTGTTGTGTTTGTGTGTACAGGATTATCCAGTTTCCAAGACCAGTCAAATTCAAGGAAGTGGTGCAGAAGGTCACGGATGCTTTTGGACAGACGATGGACTTGGTCTCTGTGAACAACGAGGTACTCTTCTTACTGCTGAGGGGCAGCTTTGGGGGGCCTGGTGCCAACTTCAGAATTGAGCACTGGTTTGTTCTGAAGGCCCTGATTTTCTGTTTTACTTGGAATTGAAGAAAAATAACCTTATTTTGTGGTTCCCAGCTAGTTGAGTGCACAAGAGCTGTTGTCTGGACACAGCTCAGATGGGTTCTCAGACTCCAGGTTGGGATTTTCCTTTGTCAGAATTATTTCGAGTAAGGCCTGTTACACATGAACATTGTCTTTTTTCCCCAGAACAGAAGATCCCCCTCACTCAATCAGGGATGTGAAGGCAATTGCAGGAGCATGAAGTGCAGAGCAGGAGGGACAGTGCTGCTCACACAGTGTTCTTTGATCTAGCACTGACTTTGTCTCCCCAAACCCCCAGCACGATGTGCACATTCTTGTGGCTGGCTCTGCAGTGAGATGTGCATGGCTGAACATTCCTCCAGCAGCTCCTGTGGCCACATGAAAGCAGCCAAAGAGCCTTCCCTCTGCAATCCTTGCATTTTAAGGCTGGAAGAGCTTTCTCCTCCATCATTCATCACACAGGCCTCTGTGTTTATCCCACTTTCTCTGAGTTCAGCACTGTGTGGAAGGAGGGTCCTGCTAGAGCTGTTAGCAGGAGAGGGAAATCCTTGGCATCTCTGCTCAGTGTTTTCTTCTGGGGCATCTGGAGCCACTGAAGCCACTCTAGGGGTGGGTTTGGCTTTGGGAAGGAGGAAAATGGAAGAGAGATGGGCTTTTAGATGCTTTTGGATCTGCCCTGGCAGCTGGCTTGCTTGAGTATTAATTGCAGATGACCTGCAGCCTTTGATTAAAGTATGAATGGAGAAAGAGGTCCTGAAGAGACCTTTCTTCTTTTCTTCCTCCCCCATTTATTATTTTCTCCCTTCTGTTTCAATAAAGATTTGCTCCACAAAGCAAGTTCCTATTCTTTTACAATAGGTACCTCATGATACCAAAGTGTCCGCTGGGTTTTGACTTTGAATGCAGTCAGGTTTCTAATCTTGGGCATTTTCTTTGACAGCCCTCCCAGGAAAAGCCTGCCATTGAATTCTCCAGGAATGACTCATTTCATTCCAGGTTTCTTCCCACTGGAAGAGGATTTCTTTCCAACAACAGCAAACAGAAGCTTAAATAATGCATTTTATCCCATGTTAGAGACTGTCTTTCTGGCCATGTGCACAGCACATAGCAGGGCCATGAGCAGACCTTTGGGTATCCTGATTTCTTAGGGCTGGGGATGACTTTTAGTGCTTTATTTTCCTATACATGAAAATTCCACCCCATGAGAACCCACAGCTCTGGGGAGATGCCTGAGAAAGCAGTAACTCAGGGTTGTTGTGGAAACACTGTAAACAGACAGGAGGGATCTCTGGGGACATAGCCTACGTGTCCATGTGGTGACCCCCCAGCATCTGGCTCCTGAGTCAGGGTTTTGGGTGTCATGACTGCAGGTTTCAGGGGGAGCATGACCACAGGCTCACTGCAGTTCAATATTTCAGCCTTTGTGCTCCAGGGGAGCTGTGCAGTAATTCTTTGCTGCCATCTCCTGTGTGTTGGCACCTTAAAGACCAAACTTACACTGAGGTCAGCCACTCCTGGAAAATCTCAGTGAGTGGCAGTGCCTGTCCTGGTGGAGGAGGAGTCCTGAAGCCAGGATCAGTGAGATGAGCATGCCAGCTTGGGTGGAGCAGGGGCAGGCATGAATCACATCCTGGTGGGACCATGGAATCAGCAGGCTGGGGCTGGTGGAGATAAGAGCAGGGCTTGGCCATGGGTGTCCCCCATGGGGCATTTCTGTGTTAGTTCTAGGCTGGGCTCATCTTTCTGAGGAGTGGGACAGCAAAACCTGGCCTGGCCAGGGGCAGCACAGACACCAGCTTGTGATGTGACCTTGGGCAGAAGTTCACTGATCCTCCATGTGCCACCACTTCTGACCTGTTGTCTCCTCCAAGGCTGCCCTTCAGCATCATTCTGGGAGCTGTGGGAGAGTTAAGGCCTGGGGAAATGATGGAGGCATCACTGTTGGGGGGAGGGAGGAGATAAAAGCATATTTAACAAACATTTGTCGAGAATTGTTGATGCCAGTTGCTCCTGCATTGGGCAGGAAGATGAACTAATTGACCTCTCAGATTTTTCCCCAACCCTGCTTCCTACAATTCTTTGGCTTTCTGCAGTGTCTTACAGACTGAGGTCTGACAGTGCTGCTGTGGTTGATGAAACCTCCACCTTTGCCTTCACTTTCTCAACCTGCAGTGGAGAGAGCATCAAGTCCCCCACTAAAACATCAGGCTCTAGGGGAGAATACTACTTAAAAGCAAGAAAAATGTAATAAGCTCTATTTGTGCAACTTCTGTGTAGGTAAACTCTTGCTGTTAATCATAGCTGCTCAGTCTTTAGACCAAATAAACTCAGTTTCTGGAAATCCACCCTGGCAATTACTTCCATGGCTCTGTGTGTATTTGGAGTTTCATGCCTAGCAGATACCTGTTCCTGATATCTGTATGTGCCACAGTCTGGAGGCCAAATGGAGCAGAATTTTCTTGCCAGATGTGGGTAACAGGTAAAGCCAAGCTAAATACTGGCTCTAGTCCCTTTTACAAGAGGGCAATTTCTTGCTGATGTTTTTGGCTCTTCTGAAGGAGGCAAACACTTTCATGTTGTGATGTTGGAGAGAGAAGGGGTGACCTTAGGAACATTTTGTTCAGGGCAGCAGCTGGGGGATTGCTGAGCACTTGTGAGGAGCTCAGTGAAGGGATGGGTGAGCAGTGAAGCTGAGCTTAGAGTGAGTTCAGAGTCACATTCTGCTTGGTGGTGAAACAGCAGAGAGCAGGCTCTGTCTGGGTGAGTGTAGAGGAGGAGCCTTGTGTGCTTGAGGCAGAGTCTTTGTGAACTTCAAGAGGATTAAGCAGTGCCCCAAGAGAACCTCTCTACCTGCATGTAGGAGACAGACTCAGTACCATCTTTGTCTGATATCTGTGAGGAATACAGGTTCTTCATTCAAATGTGAATGAAGGATGAGAAGAAATCACAGGATCACAGAATGGGTCAGGTTGGAAGGCACCACAGTTGAGCATCTGCTCCAACCTCCCTTCTTAAGTAGGGTCAGAGAGAAGAGAGAGAAGCACAGGATTGTGTCCAGATGGTTCTGGAATGTCCCCAGGCAGGGAGACTCCACACCCTCTCTGGGCAATCTGTTCAGGGCTTGGTCACTGCACAGGGAAGTTCTTCCTCATGTCCAGGGGGAGTTTCCTGGGCATCAGTTCCTGCCTGTTCCTCCTGTCTTGGACCATGCTCTGAGCCTTCCCTACAGACAGGGATAAGGTCCCCTCTCAGCATCTCCTCTTGAGCCTGAACAGCTCCATCTCCTTCAGCCTTTCCTCATGAGGTGCTCCCTTTATCCTCCTTGTACCCTCATCTGGCCCTGCTCCAAGAGCTCCCAGTCTCTCTGGAGCCCAGGGCTGGGCAGAGGGGCAGGATCCCTTCCCTGAGCTGCTGGAAATGCTCTTCCCACTGCACCCCAGGGTCTCACTGACCTTCTTGGCCATAAGGCCAGGAGCTCACAGCCAGAACTGTGTTTGCCTACAGCCAAACCCTTGGCACCACCCAGGGATCAAAAAGGATGTCCCAGCTGGCTTGTGAGTGTCACCTTGTGTGGCAGCTGCTCTGAGGTGGCTTTGCTGTGGCTGGTGGCAGGAGCCCTGATCAGCCAGAGGGCTGAGCCACTTTCCAGCAGTTCTGGGAAGCTGTGGCTCCCAGTCAGACCAGTCAGAGCCTGCTGGGAGCTGTGGCTGCTCGGTGCCTTTGGTCAGTGGATTTACAGTGTACTTTGGCACAGGCATGAGAATAACATGTGCTGTGTTGGCCAGAGTCAGTGCCCCAGGCAACCTGCAGAGGCTGAGCCCTGTTTGGTATGAGATTAGGCAGAACATCCTGGAATGAGGGGCAAGAAGTTGTGCTTTTAATCTTAGCCCAGGGCAGCAGAAGGCCACAGAGCTCCTCTGAAGTGCAGCTGTGTCAGGCTTTGCAGGCTGTCTGCAGGGCATGGTACACCACAGAGCAAGGCTGGGAGGGTCAAATTCCCCATGGAGGTGTGAGGGCAATAGTCTGCCATTTCCCAGGAAAACATCAGGGCTCTTTGCTGCCTGACAGACACGGCGCTGTGTAGTTCTCTGTTCTTAAAAAGAGCAGAAGCTGAATTTGTTCTGCTGGAAGTGAAAAAAGTGGTTCTTGGAAGGAGAGCAATGCACACCTTTCACATCAAAAGGGAAAATACTTTTATTTGTGGGATGTTCCCCGGTTTCACCTGATGGCCAGACACTTGGGAGCTGTGTCAGTGTGCAGGAACACAGGTTACAGCAGTAGGGGAGGGCACAAAGCATCTGCCAGAGTAAGATTGGGTGCAGCTCACTGGTGTCTTGGAGCAGCACTGCATGTCTATCAGCCCAGGGAGAACGTGTGGGGGTTTTTTTGGGGGCTGGGTAGCAGCAGGTCCTGCCTGCAGAATTAGAGCAGCCCCAGAGTAGCGGGCAGCAAGCCTGAGGTTTCATCCCAGCCCTCTCCTTTCCCACTGGCTGGATCACCGGTGTGACCTTTAAGCTTTCTCCTTGCAGATGTTGTTTGTTGTGATTTTTTTGCATCTGTTCCTCAGTAAATGAGTTCTTGGAAGGAAATGTTAGAGCTTGACAAGCTGGAGGGCAGGGGGGCTCTGTTTTCCATTGCCTCCTTGGGTTCCTCCCTATCCCCTGATTCCCAAGCTGCTCCCTGTAAGAACCTGGCTCCTTCTGTTTACCCAAAAGTGTGACATTGCCATCCTCTGGTGTTTGTTTAATCCCTTCCAGCTCCTGATCCCACTGAAATCCCAGGAAGATTTGGACAAAGCCATGGAACAGTTGGAGCTGAGCCCTTCCCTGAAGAGCCTGCGGATCCTTGTGAGCGCTCCAAAGAAAGCGAATGTGAGCCCTTCACCTTCTCTGCTCCTTTGTGTCCAGAGTGAGGTGCTTTGTTATTGTGTTGGGGAGTGGAAAAGAATCTCCTGGTGGTGCAGAGCAGAGGGCAAGCTGGTGGTGAGGGGGTCAGCCCTGCTCTGGCTAAGCTGCTCAGAAATCTTCCTGTGGTGGTAGCTGAGCTCAGCTCCCTCTGGCTCCTGCTGCATCCTGTGAAGGGTTAAATACAGACTGACCCTCAAATGAGGTTGAACCCTGAGAGAACTCCTTGTGCTTTCTTTCCAGAGGTTGCAAACCATTTCTTTTCACCTTTCCTCTGCGTTCAGGGTGATGCCCTTGCCGTGCTGGGTGGCAGCGTGGGGATTGTTCCCTCCACGTGCCTCAGGGATGTTAAAGGCTGGGAAGAGCAAACTGGAGAATCCTTCAGCCTCATGCAGAACTGCCTGGGTTTTTTCCATCTTTATTTATTTATTAGTTTTTTCCTGAGCTCAGTGGTTTTGCAGTTAAGCCTGTTAGCTTGACCTCTCTTGCACAGAGTGTCTTGCCAAAGCACATGTCGTGCTGCCCCAAGCACGGGCTGTAAGGCAAGGGATTTGTAGATGTTGCAACTCCTGTTTCTTCTTTTTATTTCCTAGAAGTACTGCAGAGACTGGGAGTCTTGAAACTCACAGTGTTCATCCCCATTCTACTGCTGGTGCTTACAGCCCTTGGAGCTTCTCCACTCATTTTGAGAGGCTGGGGAAGTGCAGGGAGCAGAGTCCCAGGGGAAACTGAGCCATCACTTGGGGTTTCCTAAACCCTGGGTGGGAAATGGGGCAGTTTGTGGGAACACAGCAGTGCTGCAAGTCAGATTCCTGGGTCCTTCTCTTCCTGAAGCATGTGGCCATGCTCCTGTGTGTCAGAACACACGTTCCAAGGTCATACATGAAATTATCATACAATCACACTTCACTGTAGCATGTGGTCTTAGTAAAACCTGGCCACTTCCAGGTTACCAGCTGGATATGCATTTCTTTGCTCTTCCCTTCCTGACCTTCCAGTGTCTGTTCCTCTGTTACAGAGGAACCTCTGCAGTGCCTAGGCTGCCACTGGAGTCTGGTGAGCACAGAGAAGTGCTGGTTTTGGGATTGCAAGTGCTTTCAGTCTCTGTACCTATCTGGAGATAATGGAGTGCAGGAACAGTCTTTTATGTCAAATATCTGTATTTGCCATTATCTGTGGGTGCTTAATCTTATTAGACTGTTTTATTAGCAGATGTGAATTGTTTGTGAATGGTTTTTGGATCACTCTAGATTACGTGCACGTCTTTTTTTTTTTTTTTTTAAATAGTTCTTGGGTAATATGGTCACAGGGAGCCAAATACAGGGTTTCACATGGTGAGTCCACAGGGCTCTGGCCAATTCTGATCATTCCCTTTGTCTGATTAGCAGCTCCTGCAGCCGAACAACAGCAAGCAGCATGAGATGAGGATCTCCAGGTCCATGGGTGATATCATGGGGTCCCTGTACAAAGACTCGGAGAGGACGCGCAAATACTCGACAGGTCAGTGAGGCACTGTGGGGTGCTCTGTGCTGTTCAACCTGCCCACCACCCTCTTTTTGTCACAGCCCCGTGGGTGTTACAGGCTGGATGGCCACCCTGATGGCCCCCACAGTAACTCAGGGCAGTTTCTACTCGTCCTCAGCCTGAGGAAGAGATTCTGCAGGTGGGGTGAGGTCGTGCTGAGCAGAGTGACTTGGAGCACAGAAGTGAAGAGAACTGGGGTGGAATTTGGGAGTGGGAAATGCAGTGATGAAAATTTCCAGTTAATTTGATTGCACTGAGCTTTATCAAAGTGAAGAGTGATAATCTGTGGAAAGCCAAGGCGTTTGGAACCTTTGGTTGCTCCTTTAATTGTGTGCTGTTGTTCTCTGAGTATTTATCCCCCTTTCTCAGGTGGCAGGATAATGTAGCTGAGTGGGCTCAGGCTCCTTAGCTCCTGGGCTGGGACCAACATCACCACATAAAAACCAAATATGTGTCTGTGTGCCATCAGTCTGTCCTTGTGGTGCAATGACATCTGTGGTAGCTGTTTGGGGTTTCTCAGGTGTTCAGTGTTTGGAAAGGGATGCTCCCCTTCCTCTGGTGACATCCCTTTCCTTCAGAGGTGCTGGAAGTAGGTGCCTGCAACCCCTGAAACCAGGCTGGCAAACCACCTGAGCTGTTACAGCCCTGTAGGGACTGGAGTTGGTTTGTAGCCTTGTGAGATTTTCCTTCGTTTTCTGGGCTTGAGTTTATGCTTTCCTTGCTGTCTGAAATACTCTGAGCTTTTGAAATCAGGATTTTCAACAGGAGCTGTTTGAAATCTGCTATCTGTAGAAGCTTTTGTGTGGAGAGCCTTGTAGGATTTTGTAGAGGGCAGGGTGCCTTGTGCAGAGCTGGTAAAGCAGTATGTAGGGCTGTGTAGCAGGAGTATATTCATATTCCAGCCTGCAGGGAGGGTGATTTTTTTTTCACACAGTGAATGTTCTCTGCTGTGTCTGTGGGTGCAGGTTATAGGGTAATTTCTACAGATTTTTATCATTTTCATGCAAGTACTTGGCCAACTGTAGAACTGACAGCCTTGAATAAAGTGGGGCCCTCCTTCAGAAATACACATGGAGAGATACTTCATCCTCTAAAGATCCTCTGTACTTATATGGCAGTAAATATTTCCAAACTCTTCTCTGTGCAACAAAAGAGTGTTTTTCTCTAAGGACTTGCCCCTTCTCTGTTTCATAGCTTGTGCTGATAACATCCTGTGGTTTGCTGCATCTCAGACAAGATGTATAGAAAATGTTATGCCAGGGTAGGTCCAACATAGCCCTTGTGTAACCATGTCCAGCTTTTGTTGATGCCAGGGCTGGGTGGCACATGTGCAAGGGCTCTCTTTGAGCTGGTGTTTGGGTGTACCAGGGTTGTCTTTTTCTGTTGTTTTTTGGTTTTTTTTTTTTTTTCTTCCTAGCTCATATTGTTTTTGAGAGTTTGGCAGAGTCACTAGATGACCCTGAATGAAATGCTCCCATAAAGCACAGAGTCTCAGCAGAAATGGTGCTTGAGCAAAACTCCTCTGCTGCCCTTTTTTTTTGGGTGTGTGTCAGGCTGTTAATGAGCAGAGCTGTGGCACTGGGAGGTGTCACTGAAGATGATGGGCAGGATTGATTCCATGTGTAGCTGTGCTAGTGGGAAGGTGGGTTCTTGCAAACTTAAGGCTTCCCTACCAACTTTTATGCCATGCTTTGGTCTGTCCTTCCTGTTTTGGAGCTGCTGGTTCCAGTGCTCTGCAGCACTGACTGGGAGGTGTCACTGCCTTAAGCATGCCCTGAGCCAAGGCAAGGCAGACAAAGGGTGAGATATCAGCTCTGCAAGGGTGAGAACCTGAGCTACAAATGGGTTTTGAGGGAATGCTTGGAGGGCAGAGTGGAGGAATGGACATAATGTGCTGCTTTAATCAAGGTAAGGGACGGGGAGCACTGGGCAGCAGCAGCTGTGGGATGCAGTGTGTGCTAATGTCAGGATTTTCAGGAGCTAATGTCCCAAACTCTGAGTGCTTGGCATTTTTACAAGGTCAGGTGGCAGCAGTGACCAGCCCAAGCATCAGTCATACCTGTTTCTTTTTGTATACCACCAGTCTTGCAAAGAGGTTTCAACAAGCCCTGTGCATGACAACAGAAGGTCACCTCCTCTTTTTGGGTTATCTGGGGTGTGTAGAAGCTACTGCAGCTCTGCTTGGGGGTGGTTGACAATCCAGCAGATGCATTTTTGACCTCCTGAGTCAGAACTGGGCAATCCAGCAGCTGGGCAGAAACTCCAGGGAGCTGAAAGGGAGAGCAGCATTTTAAATGGAGCATAAAACCCAACATCAGGGAATAGACAGACAGACATGATGCTGTGTTTTATTTTCTCAAAGTGGGGATTTCACTGAGCTTGGTGCATAGTCAAAAGGCATCCTAAGAGGCTGGGAATTCTGTAGGAGAAACTCTTCCTTTGCAGTCTCAAAGCATTTCACAGTGTTTTCTTTCTGCTGTCATCAAAGTGGTTGCTATCAAAAGAGGATCCTAACTCAGTTCAGCTTTTCTCTTGAAGCCACAATTAAAAGGAGATTTAAAGTGTCTATAATGAAAGGTAGTTCAGGGTCATGTTCCCCATGTTTCTGAGATGTCTCATGTTTTTCTGCTGACTCTGCCATGTAAACAGCAGTGGAAAATAATAAAACTGTATGTAATTGGCACAAGCACATTGGAAAGGGAG
This sequence comes from Catharus ustulatus, assembly GCF_009819885.2. NCBI lineage: Eukaryota > Metazoa > Chordata > Aves > Passeriformes > Turdidae > Catharus > Catharus ustulatus. Next base: position 4,341,761 of record NC_046221.1, on the reverse strand, counting down.
CTAGATGTTCTGGGGAAGATTTAGCTATTTTTGCTTCTGCTGGGCAGAAAATGTCTTCAGGCTGTGTCCCTGAAAAACCTTATGCAAAGTCAATATTTTCTTTTTTTTAAATTTTTTTTTTTGCCTCCATAAACTTTTTTCAGTGGAAATCCCCTTCTAGTTTTTTGGTGTCCAGCAAAAGCACAAGGGAACTTGGACTGAAAAAGGAAAACTTTTTAGGTTCTGGATTTTCAGATAGCTGAGGATTGTTTTTATTTACTTTTATATACATGTTTCAGAACATTGTCCAAAAATTATTTAACATCACCATTTCAGTGGAAACATTTACCAGAAGATTTATTTTACTATTTGTTTTTTTTTTAATGGAAAACCAGGCTGCTGAGCCATGGCTCCATGTGCCTGCCAGCTCTCTCCAGACCAGGAATATTGCAGGAGTTAGGATGGATGATACCTGCTCTGTTTTGAGAAGAGGAGGAAGATTTATCTGTGTGCATTAGAGATAGAAAATAGGTCCTAGGTTAAAAGTATCCTAAATTTACCTTAAAATACAGAAATCCATGCTCAGAAGGATCAGCAAGGAGAGAAGGGAGACTTGTATGCATCCCACTGGAAAAGAAGAAGTTGGGGGAGATTTGGTCCATCTGCTCACAGCTCCCCTTGACAGGACCAGAGAGAGAAATTTCCAGCAGGTTTTTCTCTTTCTCCTGTCCTGAGCCTGGTGTTTTTGCCAGGGCTTGGAGGAGCAGCACATCTTGACGTGGGGACGTCATCCCAGGGCTGGGCTCCCCGTGGCTGCAGCTGTGAGCAGTGGCAGCTGCCAGCAAACCCTCCCCAGCTCTGTGCAGGGGCTGCTCTTCCCTGCGTGGTGCTGCTCGGGAGTGGGTGAAGTTTTGGGAAGAGCAGGGGAAGATGAAGCCAGGGAATGCTTCGGGGGGGTGGAGGGAAGCCAAGCCTGGCACAGGGGAGCTGGCTGTACGTGCAGCACCACGAGCTCTGCACATACTGCATGAAAGGCACTTGTTAAATGAAAATATCAGAAGGGAACATGAAAGGCCCCAGTGGGTGCCAGCAGTGACTGAGTCTCCGTGCTGTCCCAGTTCTCTGTCCTCAGGACATGCTGTGCTCTCATCTCAGATGATGGCTTTACATTTGTGTGGAGCATGGAGCAGGAATCCCTCCCCAGAGCACCTTGCTGCAGAGGGTAACCGAGGTCAGATGCTCAACCAGTGCTGGCTCTGAGTTCAGGAATCCCAAACAGAGCTGCTGAGATCTGCCTGCACATCCTGCCCCATCCCCACTGGAGCTGGAATCCCACAGACCCCAGGACAGTCCCTTGGGGCTCTCCTCTCCCTGCCTGGTGCTGCTGCTGTTTCTGGAGTGATGTGTCCAACAAACACATCTGGACTTTTCTGTTTCTTCCTCTGCCTTGGGGTGGATTAATCAGCATTATCCAATACATCCAATGTGCCTTGTGTTTTCCCCACTCTTAATTAAGCCTGCCATGAAGCACCACTGTTGCTCTCTTTCTCTGACCCCTATTTTCCATTCCTCCCCTCCTCCAGCAGCACGGGGATTGCCTGAGGTTTTGTTAACAGAGCAGGATAGAGCTGGAGTGGGGAATCAACCCTGAGCTCCTGACTCTGCTCCCAGCACCTCCCCATGTTTCTCCCAGGTTGAAGAGCCTGAATGGATGCAAAGCAGCAGCACCAGTGCTCCTGGAGGTGTGAAGCTGCAGAAATTACTTTGGGAGCACTTCTACCCAAACAGCCTGGCTGAAAAGGGATCTGCTTCACTCCAGCAGTTCCAAGCATGCAAAAGCCTAATCACTTTAGTTTCCTTACCTGCTGGGAAATAGCTGGTGTCTTATCCCCTTTTAAAGTTTCTGGCAGGAAATGTGATTCTGTAAGGTCAACACAGCTGATCTGTGGCTGGGAGTAGTTGATACAGGCAAAGGCTTAACGTGAGAATCATGCAAAGTCTTTGTGATAAATCTGGTTTAACTCCCTGGGTTCAGAGTCAAACAGGGCATGCAGAGCTCTTTGTAAAATCATAGTAAAGGCTTTCTGGATAATAAGTGGGTTATTGGAGCAAAAGATCCCAGTAGTGCATGAGCATACCCACACTTCATTGCAGCAGTAACAGGAAGGCTCAGCAGAGCTCAGATACAGCAGTTACACCTCACTGAATCCTCCAGCAGCTTTTTGGGGCAAGAGCCACCCAAATGTCCTTGTGCTGATTCCAGATTGGCATCTGCTGAGCAAACGAGGGGCTGCTGATGCAGTGATTTATTCAGGGTGGCCGAACTGCTCAACAGTTAAAAGTTTATTTATTTATCTTCAAAGAGAGGATGCTGTACTTCCCAACTGGTTTTGTTTTAGGGCTGGTGGAAAGCCAGTTCGTGATGAGTGCTGCAGCACTTGAGATTCTCTCCTCTTGATCTTGGCATTACTTCAGTTGGAGTTTTTTTCACTGTGTTCTTATCCTGCAGGAAATCTGTAAAGGAGAAAATAGGAAGAAGGAAAAAAAAAGTAACTCAAAGCCATATGACTTTTATTTTTACAATCTAAGCAAGGAGTCAGAAGGAAGATGAAGCTTGGGGCAGACAAATCTGTGTGTTTGGTGTAAATCCAGCAAAAAGGCCTGACTTAATGATCTTTAATGCTGTGTGACACTGTTAACATTCACAGCTCCTGATGTGTATCTGCTTAAGTGAAAGGTGGGAAGTTGGGTTAGTAGTGTTGATCATGCAGATGGATTTATTCCAAAGATCCATCTGGCACAGAGACTGTGGTGCAGAATAGCAGCAGAAGAGGCAGAAATGTTGATAGATCAGTGCTGGCTTTCCATGATGGGGTAGGGCCCCTCCCAGTGCCTTTCTCCTGTGCTTAGCCCTGGGCATGTTGTTAGCAAATGCTATTAATGAGCCCAAGAACTGGGTGAGTGCCACAAAATGGGTAGAAAATGTGAGGAAACACATCTCCATGTGCTTTCTGTCTGCTCAAGGATGTGTGCCTTTCAGAAGTCTGCATGAAAACAAGTTGTTGTGTGGTGTGAAAGCTCACATTGCACGATGCCAACCAGCTGAAGCTCCAGCACAGATCCACACGGATCTCTGTCAGCAATTCCTTGCCATGGAGTGGTGACAGCACAGGGATGGAGGGGAGGGACTGCAGGGAGCCAGGCACAGCCAAGACTGGGCAGCTGGGCCAAGCAAGGGCAGCAATCCTCAAAGCTGGAAGAGGCACAAGGAAGAGGGAACATCTTCATCAAGGTGTGGAGTTCTTTCCCAGGTGCAAAATGGAAATCACCTTCTGCTGAATGAGCCTGTGAGGGAGGCAGTGGAAACTTGGCTGTCTGTGCATGGCATGCACAGGATGGAGGTTCTGGGGTTGTAGACAGGGGAGACAATTCCCTTGGCCAGTAATGGGACAAAGCAATTCCGTAGGTCATTCCTGCCCTGGGGTGTTTGGATTTGAGGGATGATTTTTCTTCCCCTTTCACATAGGAGAAGGAGGGAGAAGAAGGTGTTTGAGTGCAAGTCCTTTTCCATATAACAGGTGTTTCAGTGATGTTGCACTGAGCCCAGCCAGGCTGTTTCCCAGGTGCCTGGACAAGGCAGTGACCTGCTCCAGGGAGGGAATTCCCAGAGGTCAGAGAGGAGGTGGGTTTGTGGTTTGTGGTTTGCTTTGAGATTGACTGATTGTATCACAACAGAACAGAGCTCTTTCCTTTCTGGCATGGCACCTGGCTGCAGTGACAGCTCTTAGGATCCAGGGTGTGTTGAAGGTCAAATCTATGTTGTGTGGTCCCACAGTGACAAACTCTCCCAGCTGCTAAAGCTTTTAGGATACCCATAGACAGCATCACTCCTCTAGCTCCATGAGTTCAAACCCAGCAGCATCTCCAGCAGCCCTGTGAGCAGTGGAGCAGCGTTTCTGGAAGGATTGGGGTGGGTAGGTTCCCTCCCTGACCTGCCTGTCCCTGTTGCAGGCTCTCTGCACACTGGCAGGAGCTCCCCGCCGCCGGGCAGCGTTCCCGAGGAGCAGCAGCAGATCGCCCGCCAGGGATCCTACACCAGCATCAACAGCGAGGGAGAGTTCATCCCTGAGACCATGGACCAGAATGTGAGTGGGGCTGGGGCAGCCTGGGCTGAGAGAGCTGTTCCCACCATTCAGTGCCAGCAGTGCCTGTGCTTGGGGCCAGCTTTTTCCAGGAATGGGTGCCCCCGGGCTTGACATGCATGGGAAAATGGGATTTCCAGGAGCCCTGAGAGCCAGCTGCTGTGGGCATGGCAAATGTGCCTGGGCACTTCAGGTAGCTCTGGAGCAGCACAGATCTGGGGCACAGATGTGCACCAGCTGCCAGGCCCTCGTGGCCACAGCATTCCCAAATCCCAGGACCACAGGAGAATGTGCCAAGCAGCCAATTGCCTGCGATTGCAACAGCCTGGGGATATCAGCACCTCTGGCTGCTTCCCATGTGTTTCTGCCTGAGCTCCAGTTACAGTTCTTGGCTCTGCCCACAGCCTCTGTGGTTTTGTGTCTCTGTCCCTCCCCCATTTATATTTTTTAAAACTCTCTTAATAAGGAGATTGTATATTCCAGTCCCTCAGTAATGAAAGAGCAGCAGGTTCCTCAGTGCTGAGCAGTACCTCCTCCTCCAGGCAGTTTGGTACCCACAGTGGGAGCAGCTTATACCTCCCTCTCTGTTTGCATTTCTGCTCAATCTATAGCTCTGAGGAGCTTAGTATAGATCCTGTGAAGTCAGCTGGGCTGTCTGAGCACATGTCATTCTTACAAAGCTCTTGGAAACACAGGACCAAGATCCAGAATTTGCAGGAGGGCACTGTACTCAATCCATCAGGCTGCTCTGCTGGCCCCCAAGGATGTCCCTGGGGAGATGTGTATTTCCTACACTCAGAAGCACCCACTAGCTCCACATTTGCATGCAGGCTGTGCCAGTGTTTCCATGGCAAAGTTGTGTTTTCAACAGTTTATTATACAGCCATTAATAAAATGAGAAGTCACTCCGGGTGAGTCTTGGCAGCGTCAGAGTGCAGATGTATTTTGTACTCCTTGCAGCCAAAAGTTGGCTCTCTATTGTTTTCACATGCCTCCAAAACATGTTGGGGAGGACTAAGACAAAGTGTGTGTGTGCAAGGGGAGGGTCCCAGTGACCCCCTTGGGTGTAAATCAGCTCAGCTCCACCGGCTGTTCTTGGAGCTCCATTAATTCAGAGCCCTGAGCCTGCTCCAGATGAAGGTTCCCAGATGCTCTCCTTGCTTTTCCCCAGCATCACACTGTGGGTGGCCTGCAGCCCTTTGCTGGTGAATTAAAAGCAGGGGAAAGGGGTTTGGGGAATGGTTTGGGATTTTTTTGTCTTCCCTCATTGAGCAGCCATGCTTTTCCCTGTATGGGCTTTGCCTTCAGAATGTCCTTGTAGTGCTGCTTCCATATGTGCCTCATGGAAAAGACTCAGAAGCTGGAGCTTGGTGCCCTTTGGGCAATGTCCCTGTGCAAGCCTGTGATGTAACTGTGGTCTTGAGACCAGCCTGGCACATGAACAGAGGCCGAGTATGGAGCATGCCCCAAATTCCCAATTTTATGCTTTTGAGAAATGAGTCTGGTTTCAGCTTTAACTGCTGAAAGAGACCTGGGAGATGTGGGGAATGGTTTCTGTCAGAGTGCTTTCTCCTCTTTGACCTAGTGCATTTTAGAGATTTTGGGGTAAAAACTAGGAAGCAGAGAAAAATTGCACTTTGCAGTTGGGACTGCCTGGCCAAAACAGCACGAGCTGTTATGACAACCAGCTGAGGAGGGAAAGGGAACAGCCTGTGGAAAGGGAGGCTGCTGGGGAAGGAGGAGGGATGTGGGAAGCAGCAAAGTGTGGCTCCTCGTGGTGTTTAACCCTCGTTGCTCAGCTTTCCCAGCAGTGAGCTGTGGAGCAGGGATGTCCACAACCAGGAAGGGAGTGTGGCACTGCTGTGACACTGCTGTGGCACCACTGGCAGCACAGAGTGGCCCGCAGCAGGATCTGCTCCGTGTGGAAGTGCACACAGCTCCAGAGTTTACCACTCCATACAAACCCTCTATTGTTACTAGCTAGCTATAAATAACCCTGGCCAGTACAATGTCTCATCCAGGAAGCGACACAAATGCAGCTTTTGACTCACTGAGCTGGTGAGAGCCAAGGCAGTTCTCCCAGCCAAAAACCCTGACGATGCTGCTCTTATCAGAGGGGAGGAAGGCTGGGCTCGTGTGCCAGGGCAGTCGGGAAGTCAGGAGTCCAGGGCTGCAGTCCTGGCCCTGGTACACAATATCCACTTGGCCTTGGGCACATCAGTTGTGTCCTGATACATATTTTCCTTTAGTAGTAATATTATTATTTCTCACAAATACTTTGAGCGCTTTGAATCTCATTGACTTCTCTGCACGCTTTGAACATCAGGGTGTTTATTGTCTTTGCTTCAGTTTTCCTACCAGCAAATAGCAGTTGGAAGGAATAATAATGCAGAGAAGGCATCATAAATGGATGGCCCTGCAGAGGTTCTGGAGCTTGGAGTGCCACAGTGCATGGTTTTACTGTTTCCCCTTTTCTTCCTCTGTCAGATGCTTGAAGCTTTCATCAGCCCTGATGACTCGCTGTCTGGGAGCTGCCAGTCTCTGGACAGGTCTGTGGACAGGTGAGTTGTGTGTGTCACCATGCTCACAAGCTGAACTGCAGCCTCTGCTCCACAGCAGGAGAGCAGCAGGATCAGTGGCAACCCCTGAGGTTTCTGTTGGGATGAGGATGCACCTGAGCAACACAAATTTATCACTAAAAACCAGATCCTAGCATGGATGCCTGTGCAGTTGTATGATTTGAATTGCAGTAATCTGAGCTGGATAAAGATAGCCTAGCTCTGTGTGACCAGATTTTCTTTTTTGTGTATTGAGATGAGAATTCTCACAGAATCACACAATGGTTTGGGTTGGATGGGACCTTAGAGATCATCCATTTCCAACCCCCTGCCATGAGCAGCGACCCCTTCCACTAGACCAGGTTGCTCAGTGCTCCATTTAGCCTGGTCTTGAACTCTTCCAGGGAAGGGCATCCACAATTTCTCTGGGCATCCTGTTCCAGTGCTTCACCACCCTCACAGCTCCTCCTTCCCCTCTGACTCTCTGCAGCCACCAGGTCAATGTTCCATCAGCCTCTCCGTGCCTCCTCCTCCCCAGGCACACTGTCTGCTCTCCACTGACCACTGGCAATCTCAGCAGCCCCTGTGCAGTGCCAGCAGCCACAGACGTGTCACTCAAGGTGCTGAGGACACCAGATGAGCAGTAACTAAGTTTAGCTCCTCAGCAGGAAGCAACTGGGACACGTTGTACTAACCCAGGCTGCGATTCAGTGCCTGGTGCCATTGAGCTGGGTCCTGGCTCACACGTGCACAGAATCTGTGTGTTTGCTGCTGTGCAGGGTGAGCTGTGGATAAGACACAGTGTCCTTTTGGGAAGCAGTCTATTTTTTTTTTCCGTCTGCATCAAAGATTTTCTATTTTTTTCCGCTGTTGCTGTTGCCATACAGCACCAAGGCTGCGTTCCAGCAGGCCTGGGTTGTGTTGATTGTGTAGCGTGCTTCGGGTTTGCAGCTCCGTGTGCTTTGGATCTGTCTCAGCATCAAGGTCCATTTCCTTTTTGTGCCTTTTAATAATTTCCTGTGATGTATTTGCTCATTGTTACGGCCGTATCGAAGCTGGATTCCTTGTGTTCCCAGCCTCTCTGCCCCAGCTTTGCTTTTGCATGGATTTTGCCAAGAAGAACAGCAGAAGGAGCATGGGCTGTTTGTAACACTGCTGTGAACTGAGAGAAGGGCTTTAGGCTGTTAGCTCTCTGTGAGAGGGTGATATGGCCTGATTTCATGTGCAGAGCAGGCAGATGAGTTCAGTCATGGGTCTAGGAGCTGGAAAAGGCACAAGGAGGGCTGTATTATTCTAAGGAAGAGGGGTCAGTGAGACTACTCCTGCAGAGGGTGGCCTTGCAGCCAGTTTGGGATGGCATCAGCCCAAGAGGACAGAGCAAGTCACCAGACTCAGTGACCAGGCTGAGAGTTAGGAACATCACCACAAACTCCTCTGCCACAGCAGCGATCAGCTTTGACGTGAGCAGGTTTCAGAGCACTTCACAAAGCTGATTTCTGCTCTGTGCCCATATTGTTAAAAGAGAGAGTGGAAAACCCACATGCCCAGATCACTCTTTAAGAGGCTGAGGTGAAATTTGCATTGCTGAAATCCCCTTGTGGTGCTTTTTTCACTCTCCCTCCTGGTCTCGTGGGAGGCTGCATGTTCCCAGTGGTGCTGCAGAGTCTCTGTGTGAGGAGATGTTGGACAGAAGGGAAACCTGCATGAGCTGAGAGTGCCTGAAGGACTCTGCTGTGTGCACCTGCAGCAGCTGGGCAGTGTTCATGGAAAGCAGAGCTGTATGGTTGAACACTTGATGCTGTTGCTGAGAAGCCTGTGGTCCTCTTTCTGTGCTGCCTCATGCACAAGGGTGATGATTTTTGGCCACTTCAGTCTGGTGACTGTGGGTTTTGCAGCATCCCTTTTGTTTGTCACAGGAACAAGCTGTGATCCAGCCAAAAAAACAATCTTCATTCTTATGCAGTATGAGAGCTCAGTTATCAGTGCATCTTGTGGTTTATCCTGTCCTTTCCCTAGTTTATTAATTCCATAGCCTTTCTGATATAATAAATGAAATTTTTTTCATTCTTTTGCAGCCCTCCCTTTCCCCAAACCCCTGTTCCTGGAAGGAAGAGCCATCCCAAAGATAGTCTTGATTGCCTGGGTAAGCACTCTTGCTGGTTTCTATTTGCTGGAAAGTATAAAAAGCATGTAGTAAAGAGGCTGGATGAACACTATTAGAGAGATAGCACTGCATGAAAAGTAATTAAAAGCAATCAAGCAAACCAGCTCCATGGCTCAGGTAACCCTTCAAAATTGACCCTGCAATGATCAAACATGAATGTCCTCTAAAATCAAAAGGCCCTGAGCATCAACCACAGGCAGGGCTGCTCTTATCTTCATTAACCCTTCTTGAGTCTGCAGCAATATCTTTGGGACTGGTTTGGGAATTAATTGACAGCAGCAATAGTCCAGACTGGGCAGCTGGGGCCCTGAGGTGGATGGATGCAAGCAGGCAAAGCTGTTGAGAGATCTGTTGGAAGGTGTTGCTGAGGGGGCCATGCTCTTGTGTTTGCACACAACTGCAAGGTGCTGACAAGCTGGGAGCAGCCTTGTAGGATCAACTTGTCTGGTTTTTGTCATGTGGGAGTTGCCCCTTCAGAATCTTGACTTCCTACATAGCAAAGCCCAACTCTCTAGGGAGTTATACCTCTTCCACTTGCATGAATAATAATCTGCAGTAGTGCAAATGCTGTGAGAGAAACTATTGGTGCTTGCACAGATCATAGGTTACTGCTTAATCACTTATAAACATCCAGCTGGTTAAATAATGGAAACTCTGTAATATTGTAATGACTTGCACTATTAAAAATGAGCAAATGGCAGGCAGCCTGTGGCAGGATAAGTCATTGCTGGCCTGAGGCAGGATTTCTAGATTGAGCTGCAGAGATGAAGCTGCAGTCAGCCCTTGTTGCTGAAGGCTTTAATGCTTCCCCTGTGGCATTTTACTTTGAGACACCTCTGGGCACACGTGGCTCACCAAGAACCTCTTGCCCTGTCCTTGTTGCTCCTCTTGCTGACCATATTTCAGCCATTATGTGCTCTTTTTGGCAATCACACCGAAGTACAGCAGAGGCCAGGAACGGCCTCTGAGGAGCGGCTGCTGGCCCCAGGCTAAGACAAACAAACAATCAGAAGGGGCTGTGTCATTAGAATTGGATGGAGGAAAAACAGCAGGTGAAAGAAGGGGTTGGAATGACAGATATTTTAATCTCAAGTTATTTGGTGCTACCAGCAATGGCTTCCTGTGCTGTGTTTTTTATTAAAAAAATATGTCCTTATCTTGCATGTCCATCCATCTCTCTCATCATCCAGTGTCTAAACTCTGATGGGCTTTAATCCCTTCTGGATATTCTATCTTTCTAGCATTTAATCAAATAAATATAAAAGCTTGGAGCTCTGGAGGTTTAAATTGGCTTTCAGAGGGGAAGAATCATATCTGAGAAGAAAGAGGGGAGATAGTATCTGGTGTTAGTCAAGTGCTGGATTTTTTGCATTTCCCTGGAAATAGCTGATATCAGAGAAAATGCTTTGGAGTGGATGTGTCTAGGCCTGACCCTGCCTGACAGTTCTGTTTCCACACTGAATTTTTTTTCATTTTCCAAGTGCAAATAAGATGTTCTGGTACTCTACCTTGGAAACCAAGCATGGTCTGTGCTAATCCCTTGTCTTGCACTTAAACAACGTGGCCAGGGTGCATAAATTCAGCAGTTAAACCTCTGCTTTAGGGGCACTAAGGGCAGTGTGTCTAACCCTGATTTTCCACTGAAAAGTTTGTGACTGTGGGCAGATTTCACAGGGAGCCTGGGGTATGCAGGGTTGTGTAAACGAACACCTTGTCACCTCCTTCTTACCTCCAACTCAGTGTTTCTCATAAGAAACACTCTGGGCATTTGATGCTGAGATGATCTCAGAAATATCTGTGTCTTCTTCCCTCCTGCCAGATTTTGACATCCCATTCTGTGAGAGGTTTGGGAAAGGTGGGACCTTCCCGAGGCAGTATCACCTCTCCCAAAGTCGCAAGGACTACAGTGACGGTAAGGAAGTGATGGGGAGGGAGTGATCACACCTTGGTGGCTTCAGACAGTGCCTGGGACTGGAAAGGCTTGGGAAGGAGAAGTTTAATACAGGGAGAGCCACCAAGTGCTTTGGGATTCAGTTGTGTATTCATTCAGAAGGGTGTTCTCTGTGAGACCTTGCAGCTCTGCTCTTGGGAAGTGCTGAGCATCTGCAGCCTGTCCTCTGCTTACACCTCCTGTTTTAAATTAGCCATGGGGATGATTGGCATTCCTCATCCCTGGCACTGTCAACCTTTCTATTCCCTTAAATTGCTTGCTTTTGAGGATGCTTTTTGTGACCTTTAGAGCAGGTTTCTCACTGAGCTGTAGGAAATCCCCAAGCAATTTCAGGGTAGCAGTATCTGTTTGCTTCTCTGTTTTAAGCTGGTGAGCTCTGAGCCTTTGGGGCCCACTCCATCACCTTTTTCCTGCTCATTGTTTCACTGTATGAGACTGCAAGTAGTGGGAGGCAAAAATTCCCTTGGGAAAAATGTACTGAGGGCGTGCAAAGAGCATCTTGAGCTTTCCAGAATGAACTTCATCCCTCACTGACACCCCTGTGGAAGCAGGTCTGGCCCTGCTGTGTGGTCATTTGCACGTGGACTTAGAGGATGGCAGGGGTAATTTTCAATGTAAATCTCTGCCTGTTCTGTGTTTAATTGTGATTAACAACCCTGATGTAATTAAACTGTTGCAAACCCTTCTGGAAACATCAGCATTAGATGCAATGCCTGCTGTTATCAACTCTTAAATTGAATTTAAAATCTTCACAGGGCTTTGCTTCAGTTTCATTACACTTGCTTTGTTTAATTTGAAGGGGTGAGGATGTGGCAGTGACGTGAGGAGGTGGTGACAGGTGGATCCAAGCTGGTGTGTGTGTTCTGGCTGTAACTTTGCCTCTTTTCCCCTGCAGGCCGGAGGACTTTCCCCAGGAGTTACTTCCCACAGGAGAACCTGTTTCAGCTCGTCCCTTCCAGCAGAACCAAGAGCTTTACTGGGGACAGCAAGCTCAGCACCTTGCAGTATGATGAGTACAGGCCCAAGTGTTGGAACAATTGTGAAAAGGGTCTGCAGGCATTCAGCACCTCCCCTACAAAAGCCAGGAACTGTGAGTGAACCAAAGCCCTGAGTGCCTGAGGTCCCAGTACAGGTCTTGGGCACAAAATTTAGTTTTTGTGACCTGCTGAGTTACTGGGCATCAGCTAAACCAGCCATGGGGGAACTTTGAATGCACCCCGACCATCATGAGACACATTGCACCAGCAATGTCTCATGAGAAATGTTCAGTACAACACCCTGTGTCTTAGCTTGGCCTTTGGCTGAGAGCTGTGTGGACTCAGCTGGTGTTCAGCCCTTGCTGGGTTGCAGATGATGCCTTGTGTATTGACTGTCACTGTGGTCACACAGCAGAAGCTTCCCAGAAGACTTGGGATATGGGAGCAAATCCATCCAGAGTTTCTGTTCCTTGGCTTACCCTGCCATCACCCCAGCACCCAAAGATGGTCTTGCAGGTTCCTCTGCTATTGCAATACTTCCCATGATATAGAAGCATTTTCTGTTTATCCCAGAAATGACCAGTAAGATAAAACTCCCTACTGGTCTGTGCCTGGGTTGCTGCTCAGCCATCCTGTGTTCTGCTAAACACTCCCACAGCAGAAGGGAAATTCCAGTGTTGGCTAAGAAAACAGTTTTGAGAGGAAGGATTCTTAATGAAATAGGACTTTTCTGGGATTTGTTTCTGCATTATGCTAATATATTTCTGCTTGATGCAGACTGGGGGACATTCCCCCACACCAATAGCACCAGTGTAGTTACAATTGTTTTGTCCTGGTGCCCCTGGGAGAGAGTGGCTCACTGACTGCCCTGTACTCTGTAGGGTCAGAAGTGCTGAAGTCTCCCTTCTCTCAACCCTCTCCTCTCTCCTGTAGCCCTGCAGGCACCTGTGAACTGGAGGCTGGGGAAGCTGCTGGGAAGAGGAGCTTTTGGGGAAGTTTATCTGTGCTATGATGCTGACACTGGGCGGGAGCTGTCAGTGAAGCAGGTGCCTTTCGACCCTGACAGCCAGGAGACAAGTAAAGTGAGTACAGGGGCAGCACCCTGGGGAACTGTGGGCTGAGGGTAGAGGTGTCCATGGCCCTGGAAGGGAGGGTGTGGAGACAGGGTGTTGGTTTCCCTCTCTGGAGTAGATCTGGATGGCTCATGGCACCAGTCAGTGCTCTGGTGACTTCTCTGCCTCCCAGTTCCTTGGTTACCTTGGCCTGCTCTGTGTCAGGTATCACCTCTTGCAGGCCTGTCTGATCTTCCCTAGCTTTGTCCTTCTTGCTCTCTTCACCTTCTCTCAATTCTGCTCAGTAACTTTGTTGAAATCTTTCCAGAAAACACAAGTAATAATAATAAAATAATAATAATAATAATAATAATAATAATAATGATAATAATTAAACCTGTCTCAAAGCTGAGCCCAGTCTTTCTCCTTGCCTTTCCCTTAAGGCAGTGATCCTTATTTCTGAGCCTCATGTGGACAATGTCTTCATGGGCACCTTCACATCTGCTGCAAAAACTGTGCTCAGCATGGAGCAGTGTTTATATCATATTCCCAAAGACACATTCCCTTTGATCAGGAGCCTGTCTGGTTTGTTACAGGAGGTGAATGCTTTAGAATGTGAGATTCAGCTGTTGAAGACTCTCCGTCACGAAAGGATCGTGCAGTACTACGGGTGCCTGAGGGATCCTGAGGAGAAGAAACTGTCCATCTTTGTGGAATACATGCCAGGGGTGAGTGTGGTTCCTGCTACAGGTTGTCCTGAGTGGCAGAAAACAGTTAGAGTTTCCTGGACTTTGGTGAAATTTGTTTCTGTCCAGCAGAGCTGCTTTATAGCTGATTAACCAAACCACAGCAGTGGATGCATCCCTAAGGCTTGGGAGAGCTTAGGATGTGAGTCAGATGTCATGGTGAAGCCCCTCAACAAGCACTGGGTGAAATGAAAAGCCTTGCAAGCAGGTTTTAGGTTTGAATCCTGAAGCAGGGTGTGTTCACAGCCTGGAATCTGAGCTTGGTGAATGTGGGACACGATCCAGATCTTGCTCCAAACACTGTGGCCTGAGCCCATCCTTAAGTATTTACTCCAAATCCCTGCAGGACAAGCTAATAGTACAACTGTCCACCCACAGCTGTCACCAATTATTTGTGGCTTTCAGCACGTGTCTGTTAAAAACAGTGGTATTCACTTAGAGTTTTCTGTTCAGGGCAGAGCTTTTTGTGGGCAGCATTATCCTCTTGTGCAGGAGCGGCTTCAGTTTGTGGCTTTGCTGATATAGGATGAAATAGTCATGGGGTAAAAGAGCAGAATGCCTTGAGGGAATTTAAGCAGGGGCTGGAGAATGTACATGGGTGAGTTGAGCATCTCTTTGTGTTTGGGAGCTTGTGAATTACATCAGCCATTAGACTGATGGTGTAAAGCAGCATAATGCTATTTACATTGCTGGAGGATGTGCTCTCCTAAGTCCCTTCTGTCCAGCTGGATTTGTTCCCCAGAGTGTGGGAGAATAAACCCTTGTTTATACAGAGATTTGTAAGGTCAGAAGGGACAATTAAGTCATTTGGTTGCAAATGATTTTGGTTGTTATGTGCTAGAGGCTCTCTGAATGCATGTGAGTGATCAGGTGGACTTCCATGCCTCTGAGTCCCTTCCAAACCCTGTCCTCCCTCTGTCCCTGTGGGCATCTTCTCTTCAGGCCCTACCACAGGGCGTGGACCCAGAGGAGTAAATCCCAGGAATTCCAGCAGTCCCCTTGCTGCTTATTCCACATGGTGCTGCTGTTTGTTAGCAGCCAGGAAACCAGCATTTGATGCTGGGGCAGAGTCCAGCAGGGCTGGAAATTCAGTGTTTGTTTTTTTAAATGATAAAGCTGAGCTCTGACCAAATACAGATTGACTTTGCTGCTGCAACAACAGCTCACTTGACAAAAGCAGCTCAGGGCTCTGGTTTCCAAGGCTGGTGGAAGTGAGGGGGTTCCCAAACCTTGCAGGACAGCAGCTCTGCAAAGCTGGGTCTGGCCAAGCTTCCAGTTTAAGACAGACAGCTCGGCAGAATCTTCACAGGGCCAGGTTTGGGTGCACCCTTAGGCTACCATTCTTATGACATCCCTCAGTTAATAGCTGACTCTGTAGTTTCTGTCCTGCCTATAAACTGTTTTTAAAATTATACTTGGAAAACAGAATGGTCCATTTGACCACAGGCCTCAAAGAAACAGTTTCTCCTTCTTGTTTGTTATCTCCTCATCAGCATGAGGGAGGGCAGGATAAGAGATCTATTCTGGTTGTGGTGAGGGAACTTACCCTGCATACAGGTTGTACTGAGGGGGTCATTTGGAGCATCTCAGGCTGCTTCAGCAGTGCTGGGAAAGAAAAAGGAGAGGCCATCCACAGGATCACCACCAGCCTCAAAAGAAGCCAAAACAGTAGCTGGGCAGAGCAGCAGCAGGGATGGGTGGATGTGGAAAAGCTAATAGAGTTTGATGGACTGGCTTGGAGCAGAGCAGCCACTGTTCCCAGAGCAGGACTGGCAATCTCAGATCAACCCCAGAGCTGCAGGACAGGCAGAAACAGGATGGGTTTCCCTTCCCACTTCCCAACTCACCTGAATGCTGGAGGCAGAGCTGAGTGTGAACCCAAAATCTGCCTCTGGTTCATCCCTGTCAAAACCCTAAATCCAAGGGGACCAACCTCCTGCACATGATAAATGTCTGCACCCCTGCTTCCTTTCCTCTTTGATCAATACCATCAAACCAGTTTGAGCCTGCATGCCTGGATCAGAAATTCAAGGACTTGCAAATGAATCTACCCTGGGTGGTCTGGCTGGAGCAGTCCCTTGTGGGGCTGGTGTCCCTCCTGGCTGCAGGTGTTCCTTTCTGTGCAAAGTGTTGGGAGGAGGCTTTCAAAGACTGACTCGTTATCTTGACCCTAAAGAACTGGCTCTCTACAGCTCCCTGAAAGGAGATTATAGACAGGTGGGAGTTATTTTTTTCTCACAGGTAACAGGTGATTGGAAAAGAGGACAAGTTGCACCAGCAGAGATGTAGATTGGGTATTTGGAACAATTTACTCACTGGAAGGGTTGTGAAGCATCAAACTAGGCTGCCCAGGGAAGTGGTGGAATCACCATCGTTGGAAATGCTCAGAAAAACACATTGTTTAGTGGTGGACCTGGCAGTGCTGGATTAATGAATGGAATAGTCTCAGAGTTTTTTTCCAACCTTAAAGATTCTGTGGATCTAATTAATCGAGTTGATTAATTAGAGTTGGAATTCCTTGTCAGTTTGGTCCTTCTCAATGAGCTATTGGTGACACCCCTCCAGCCACTAGAGGGGGAAAAAGGTCTGTGGTGTTGGCAGGAGGAAGCTCTGACAGGCACCAAACCTGTGCCTGCACCTCCCCAGGGATCTGGGACACCAGGACAAGTCTCTGCTCTGTTCAGCACTCAGTGGATTTCTGCTGTTTCTGCAAATGAGGTTTGGGGATTTTTTTGAGCTGGAAGATAGAGTGGTCAGGAAGGTTTAAGAAACTGCTGTGATATGATGGTTTCTCTGCTCCTTATGGTTGTTTCTTTGCAACAGGGCTCAATAAAAGACCAGCTAAAAGCTTACGGTGCTCTGACTGAGAATGTCACACGGAAGTACACCAGGCAGATCCTGCAGGGAGTCTTCTACCTACACAGCAATATGATTGTCCACAGGGATATTAAAGGTGAGTGGATAATTGAGAGGCTTCTTGCTTGCTTGGGTTTGTTCAGCCCAGCCTCCCCCTGCCCCAGTACAAATCCTTGTACACAGCATAGTGCTGGGATCTGCTGTTTGAAGTACTTCTACCCCTGCCCTTCACCAGATGGAACCATGAAAATCTTGAGCAAGCAGCTGAAACCAAAATCTTGTGCTGTTTTCTTTCTCAAGGGATTATTGTTAACTGCCCTTACACATCTGGAAATCTGGTGTGATCTAGGCAAGAACTGAGAGGCTTTGGCATTTGGAGAGGTCTGAGGCTCTTTCTGCTGTCTGTGGGTGGCAGGAGAATCTGTTGGCCCCCATGCACTGCTCAATTTTGGGAAACCTGCTGAATGAGGGGGTGCTGGTGGCAGTCAACCCTCTTGGACAGCAGCTGCCTTAGGAGAGAAGGATTTGAAATAATGCTGGGTCCAGCCCCACCACAGCCCTTTGGGCTTCCTCCTGCCTGGCTCTTTACCTGTACTCTTCCTGCTCTCACAGCAGCCACTTGAGGTTACTAATTCATTTCTTGTGGGTCTTGTCTTTGCTTCTCACCCCAGGTGCCAATATTCTGAGAGATTCTGCTGGAAATGTGAAACTTGGAGATTTTGGGGCCAGCAAACGCATCCAGACCATCTGCATGTCTGGGACTGGGATTAAATCTGTCACAGGAACACCATACTGGATGAGCCCAGAGGTTATCAGTGGAGAGGGCTATGGAAGGAAAGCTGATGTGTGGTAAGAACACAGTAAAAACCTCACCACTGCTACTTAAACAATCCTTTTGGGAAGCTGTAATAGGAGCAACAGTTATAGCTAGTAGTTGGAAGCACTGCAGAGGATGGAAAACAGGAGATACATGCTAGGATCAACTGTGCAGATACCCAGAGAATGTTGTAGCTAAGTTCCCAAAACAGGAGCACTCAGAATCACAGCTTGCTTTTGGGAGCTCTTGTGTTGAATCTCATGTCCACCTCATCCCCATAACTGCTTTTTAATTCTGGAAAGCAGGTTGATAACGAAGCTCACTAAAGGATCTGTTGAGTTTTGGTGGCTCTGATTTTGGGTTCACTAAATCCAGCTCAGGGGATCTTCAGTGGCCTTCCCAAATCTGCTGCTGGATGTTTGCATGTGGCTGAGGCATGAAGACAACCAAAATCATTGGCTGCTTGTGAATGTTTTGACCTGTGGAAGAACCTGGAGGAGCTGGGATGATGCTACTAATCTTCCCAGTGTGTGAGGAGGAGACAATGTGTTTTCTGTTGGGTGCCCAAACAAAGAGAGTCAACAAAAATAATCCTTCCAAGAGAACCCTAATTGGGTGGGAAAACCTAGAAAGTCGTTAGCAAGTGTCCATGTACCCTGTGCCACCTGCATTGGCTGATGAGAGACAAATGTTTAATTTTTAAAATTTTTTAGGATCAATAGGATAGGTTTAGGATAGGTTTAATTTTTCAGGATTGTTTTGAATAGAGGTGACAGAGTATCTCTGTTGAGACTAGGATTCTTGAGCAGGCAGAGGGAAACCTCTCAGGCTCTTTGCTGCTCCTCCCAGGTGTTCCTTCTCAGGTGCACCTTGGGGATGAGGTTGGATGTAGGCAAATGTTTCATTCAGGCTCAGCTTCTCTAGGAACTACCTGCTATTGCTGAAGCTGTGCTTGGGTTCCCTTCAGGGGATGCTCCAGTGAGATTTTATGAGACTTAATATCTACCAGTCAACTTAGTATCTCCCTGAGCTTTTGTGAAACTTAATCCCTATGTGCCATTTCAAGTGGGCAGAAAAGCCACCAGCTTTAGGGCTAGGCTCCTGCATTCATTCCTGCTATGGGAGTGCCAAGGGCCTGTGTGACCAGGGATCTTCAGGGGAGCAGAATTCCAGGGATATGTGCCCATCTCCTGCAGGTTTGCTCCCTGCACAGTCCCTTCAGGCAGGTGCAATCCCAGAGCTGGTTAGAGTTGACCTGCAGGCCCACGGCATCGTTCCCTCACGCTGTGCTTGCCGTTGTTGCAGGAGCGTGGCCTGCACCGTGGTGGAGATGTTAACGGAGAAGCCGCCCTGGGCAGAGTTCGAGGCCATGGCGGCGATTTTTAAAATCGCCACGCAGCCGACCAACCCCCATCTCCCCGACGGCGTCTCCAGCTCCTGCCGCAACTTCCTCAAGCAGATCTTCGTGGAGGAGAAGCGGAGGCCGACGGCCGAGGAGCTGCTGCGCCACCCTTTTGTCAACTGCGGGCTCTGAGGCCTGGCAGCGGGCATGGGAAGCGCCGGCGGGAGGGCTCGGACCTGACAGTCCCGTCTGGCCTCGGACCTCGCCCGGGGTGGCCTGACAGTCCCGTCTGGCCTCGGACCTCGCCCGGGGTGGCCTGACAGTCCCGTCTGGCCTCGGACCTCGCCCGGGGTGGCCTGACAGTCCCGTCTGGCCTCGGACCTCACCGGGGCTGGTCTCGCTCGCGGCCACCTCGGCCCCGCCGCCTCGGTGCGTTTTCAAGCTGCGCTCGGGACTGTTGGCATTCAGAGCGAGGGATTTCCCGGCCTGTGCGGGTGCTGGACCACGGAACCTCCCTGCTGCCAGCGGTACCGGGGTGGTCCCCCCTCACCAAGGAACTGCTCTCTTGGGGGAAGCGTGGCAAGCGGGAAATGTCCCCCCAGCACGGCGGGGTGCTGGCAGCATCCCCGGGACCGCTGGGGAAATCGGATGCTCGGTGGCCATCACCGCCTTTTGCAGAGGAACGGACAGGGCCTTCAGCCAAGCCGGAGGAGATGATCCTCAGACCACAGAGTCGGGGGGACCTGGGCGTCCCCGTTCACAAGGGGACCGAGCCCGCTGGAGCAGGGGCGCTCCGGTGGGGCGGCGTTCCACACTGTCCTGTGCCTTACGCGGTTGCAATCAAGGAGTGATGCTCGGCTCGGATCTGGTGTGAGGATGCAGCAGCCGTGTTGACTTTGCCTTGGCGCGTGTGTGTGTGCGTGTGTGAGTCTGGGAACAGGGGGGTCTTCTCGGGGTGCAGGAGGTCTCTGCTGGGTGCACCCGCGGACGGATGCCCGGGACCCCTGCCACGGGCTGAGGGATGGTTCAGTGATGATGGTGATGGTTAAATGCTGTCGATGGCGGTGGTGGGAGCCGTCAGGATTCAGGTGGGAGCTGAAGAGAATCTCAGCAAGGACAGCTCTGCTCATAGCTACAGTTCTGCTGAGCCAGGGCTGGAGGGATGCCATCGTGTTCTGGAAGTGGAGCTGCATGGAGAGCGCAGTGGATCTCTGTAAAACCCAAGAGAGTGCCTAAAATTAGGCAGAGAGGAATGGTGCCTGTGAATCTGAGTGTGTCCTCCTCTGGGCACCTCCTCCTCTGTGCCTTGTGAACCATCCCTGGGTACAGGGAAGGGGAGCATCACTTCCATGGTGGTGCCCAAGGGAGCAGCTGCAGGACAGTGGAGCCTCAGACTGGGAAAGTGGAGCTGCAGCAGTCGAGGGCAGCTGGAAGCAGATTCCTTCCCGCAATAGGTTTGAAGTTGTATGGGAAAATGGGCCAGTCAAAAGCAGAGCTGGGCTACAGCCTCTGACCAGCACTACCCTGCTGGAAAACCTGGGCAGGAAGCACACATGGAGTGCCTGGAAGCTCATTAATTAATGAATCAGATCCTGGGGTGTTTGGGATAAATTAATTTCACTATCCCACCTTCCCCTTCTCTGCTGCATTAGCTGTTTCCACCAACTTAGCAAAGGGTTCAAGAAGCAGTTTCCAGGAGGTTCCATCCTCAGGCCAGTGTGTCAGACATGGATTTATTTTAGTGCTGGCTTTCAGCAAAAATGACAACTGTTGGTTAGATTTAAGAGCAAAGTGACAAATTGGTTGTTTGTGTGAGCACATCCTCGAATTCCTCCATGTGGAAGAGATTGAGAATTTGCAGTGCTGGTTGTGGTGGGGAGAGCATGTCCATGTCCTCAGCTCTGAGCAGAGAAACAAGATTTAGGAGGTTGCCCAGTGTTGCTGTGGGTGTCCCATTTCTGGAAACGTTCAGGGTTGGATATAGCTTGGAGCAACCTGGTCTAGTAAAAAATTGTCCCATGGCAAGGAGTTGGAATGAGATGAGGTCTAAGGTCCCTTCCAACCCAAACCATTCAAAGATTTTATGATTTTAAGAATAATTTCAGTTCTTAAAAAATAAACACTGAGAGTATTAGGGCAAATTAAAAGAAATACCTGAAAGAATTCCCTGTAAATTTGTCTGAAAGCTTCCAAGGTCATGTGTTGCCAGGCCAGGGACACTGGGGGCCAGTGCTGGAGGAACACTGGGGTTGTGTCAGTCAGCCCTGATGGTGGTGGGCAGCTCCCCAGGGGGAGGGGGAAAAGTCTCCTTTTGCTGAGGGGAGTGAAGAATTTTATTCTGTGAATAGGACCAAATCCATCAGTCTGGTCAGTAATATGGGATGGATGGAAACAAACACAAGGGGAAAAAAAACCAATCAGCGTTGTCTGGGAATGGGTATGGCAGAAGAGGGTAACAAAGTGTGTGTTCACCAAAGCTAAAAAAAAAAAAAAAAATCAAAACCATTTTCAAGCTGTTCTCTCTTCTTTCATTAAATCTGTTTGGGTTTTCTCAGCCCTTCAGTGGTGGGTGGGTGCTTTCCTTCTTTCCAAAGATTTGAGAGCCAGAGGGGGATCCTGGCTGCCCCAAAATGCTCCCAGGGCCCTCAAACCACCAAAATCCTCCCGTGGATGGATGTGGCTCGTGTGAGTGAGTGTGAATGTGTGTGAGTGTGAGTGTGAGACACTCCTCAGGTGCCTTTGCCTTTCTGGTTTGTAAAACCCTTGCAGTGTTCTGATGTACAAAGTGGAACTGGGAAAAGGAAATTGAATTATTCTGCCATGTAAAGTCTTTTTCTGTTTCTTTGGTTTGTTTTTATTTTATTTTGCCTGTAGCAGGCCCTGCGGCTTTCCCTGTGCTCTGCTGTGTGTCCATGGAGAAATTAATTCCATTTGGGGGTGGGCTGGAGCAGGACATTGGAACAGGCTGACCAGGAGAGTGGTGGAATCACCATCCCTGGAAATGTTCAAATGTGGATGTGGCATTTGGGATGTGGTTTGGTGGGATTTGATCATCTTGGAGGTCTTTTCTAACCTTAATGATTCCATGAGCCCACATTTCTCTTGCCTGTGCCCTGCTCACTGGTGCAGCCCCTTCCCAACAGGGCAGTTCCCAGCATGGGTGGGGGCACAGGGGACACTGAGGGTGACCATTCCAGGGTGACAGAGATTTGATGGTTCCTGGAATTTTCTGGAACAGATGGATCCGTCCTGCTCTCTGAGCCAATGGTTCTGCGTGTCCCTTTGTAGTGACATTCCACCTTGGACTCTGAATGCACAGGCTTTGTGCTTCTCAACTTATTGTCATTTATTTTATTTCTTTTTATTTTAAAATTTTGAATATTTTTCTTTATTTCTATTTCATCTTCATTTTCCCACTCCTCCCCTCTTTTCCCCTTCTTCCCCCCTTTTCCCTTCCTTTATTTCCTGCTTTCCTCCCCCTTTTGCTTTTTTTTTTCGGCCCATTTTTTCCTTTTGATCCACTTTTTGGTCCATTTTTTGGTCCTTTTTTTAATCAATACTTTATTTTGTATCCTTATTTTTTTGTTCTTTTTTGGTCCTTTTTTTGGGGGGTCTTTTTTTTTTTTGTCTTGTTTTCTGTCTGTTTTTCTTATTTTCCTTTCTTCCCTTTCCCCCATCTGTTTTTCCTTTTTTCCCCCCATTTTTTATTTTATATTTATCTTGGTTTGTTGGCTTAGGTGACAGAGCGCGGTTCAGCGGGGGGCGTGGCCATGCAAATGAGAGGGACGAAAATGCAATTTAGTATGCGCACGCCCCGTTTAGTTATGCAAATGAGAGGGCGTGGTCATGCAAATACAAGTCACGGAAATGCAAATGAGTTTGCTACACCGCGTTCTTTTTATGCAAATGAGGGGGCGTGGCCACGCAGAGAGCGGCTCGGTGCAGTGACAAGATGGCGGCGGCGCGGCGGGCGCAGCTGCTGCTGGGGCACTTGGCCGGGGCCGCGCCGGGCCCGGGGGCCACCCCCAGGGCCGTGCCCTGTGCCGGGGGTCCCCCGCGGGCCAACAGCCCCGACGACGTGGTGGTGGTGCACGGCCGCAGGACTGCTATCGGCCGAGCCCGCCGCGGCGGCTTCAAGGTACGGCCCGGGGCATCCTGTCCCCACAGGTGCTCGGCATCCCCGTTGGGGAAGGGGTGACCGTGGTGCCGAGGGGTCCCCGGCTCAGTCACAGCCCGCTGTCACTGCCTTGTCACCTCACGGCTCACCTGCTTCTCCCTGGGTGGCACCACAGAGTGCTGGGGAAGAGCGCGGTGCCGGGATGGCCCCAAAGGGGCTCGTTCCTTGTCATCCCTACAAACAGGTCTCCTCTTCCCACCAGTGAGGGGTCACCCCTGTTTCTTTCACCAAATAAACGGAGTGGCTCCATTTGCTGGGTGTTGTCACATAAATCTCTGTATTGTGTGATTTTGGAGGCCCTGCAGAGTATATTCTATAAATTTAAAGAAGGTAAGAAAGCAGCGTGTGTGTTACAGTGCCTGAAGGAAACCTGGGGTAAAAACGTGCAGGAAAACAACAACCACTGTGAGCTGAGAAGTGGAGTAAAGCTGCCTTAGCACCCCTGGCCAGCCTCTGTGCTGAACTGGTGACAGGGCACTCACTGCTGTTCACTGGTGGTGCTGATCCCTTGTGCTTTTAGGACACCACACCCGATGAGCTGCTGTCTGCCGTGATGACAGCTGTGCTTCAGGATGTCAACCTCCGTCCTGAGCTCCTGGGAGACATCTGTGTGGGTGAGTGAGTGATAGCTTCTGCCTGCTGAAACTCCTGCTCTCTATCTGTGTGGGATGCTCACAAGTCTCATGGGGCTGGAGGATTTAGTGTGTAGCATTAGGTTTTCACCCTGTCCTGTCGGTGCTGGGGCTCTGATCTGGTGATGGGAACATCCCTACAATTCCTGTGAGGGGAATGCAGCCAATTAACTGGAATTGTGTCTTTGCACTCAGGGAATGTGCTGCAGCCTGGAGCTGGCGCCTTGGTTGCAAGAGTTGCACAGTTTCTAAGGTAAGCTCTCAGCCAGACTGAGGTTATTCCTGTCCTCCTTGGGCCATGGAACAGCACAGGGGCAGAGGTTCCAGTGAGGTTCATGCACTCCCAGGAATTACAGCAAATCACCTTTTGCCTAGAAACTGGACTTTGATCGAGCACTCACAGTACACTGATGGCTAAAAGACAGGGGGCAGGTGAAGCAGTTTAATCTGTTTGTGCTGCCTGTGTTGGGCCTCAGGTGCACTCTCTGTGAGGCTGCACCTCTCTCTGGTCCCAAAACCATGGATCAGCTCAGATCTTCCTGTCATTGCCCAGTGCTGGTCAGTTGTACTGAGCTGGATCCCAGATTCCAAATATTTCAGTCAGCTCTGTTGCCATTGTTTGCTTCTGTCAATCACTGTACAACTATCACTTTAGAGAGGTCCAGGCACAGCCTTATTATGAATATTAGCAGAGCTTTTCAGGGTTTCTGGCCTGGGTCAGAGCTCAGGATCTCCAGGGCAGGGCCTTGCTTATAGAGCACCCTCTGAAAACAGACCCATGGGGAAAAAGCACTTGGAAATGAAGTGAGAAAATTATCTTTGAACTTTGCTTTTCCTTGGTGCCGGACCAAATAGATCAAGAAATGGATAAAGAGATCTGCTTGGAACTTGGGGGTTAAAGTTCAATCAAGTGGATTAATGCACTCTTTGGAGCTTTGGGTTGTTTTGGCTTTTGTCACTGAGTCTTTGCCAACACTGTCTTGTTTTGCAGTGGTATTCCTGAGACAGTGCCCTGCTCCAGTGTGAACCGGCAGTGCTCCTCTGGGCTGCAGGCCATCATCAACATAGCTGGTGGGTGTTGTGGGCACTGCCATCAGAGTCCATGCCTGTCCCACCCCAAAGGCTCATTCCTCCTGTCCTCCAGTCTCTGAGCAGTAAAAGTGATAATGTCTTGTGCTGTAGGGAACTTTCAGTGTGGTGTTAAGTAAATACCTTTATATCATTGAGTGGCTGAGTTTATCCCTAGAGAAGTAACTTGGTTTTCTGGGGATAAATTCCACCATCCATATCAGGCACCTTCCACTAGGGTCCCTCCAGTTCTCTCTGGCCCCATGTTAGTCCTCAGCCCCATCAGCTCCTTGGCCTGGCTCTCACTCTGGCAGGCACAGGAGGGTGAGGAAATGCCCATTTGGCTGTACTGGGTGCTCAGGTGTTTGGAAACTGCAGCTGGGCTGGAAATGCTTTTGCTCCTGATGACAGTAAGAATATTTATGCACTGCTGTTACAGGTGGCATCCGAAATGGATCGTATGACATTGGCTTGGCCTGTGGGTAAGGAAGTATTTTCTTAGTGCTTGCTTAGGCTTCCTGAAGGTAACACTGTGTCCCTGTACAGTAGCCTGCCATAATTAGCTTTTTAGCTAATCTCCAATTAACTAGCTTCTTGAAAGACCAGCAGCTCTCTTGGATGAAGAAATTAATATCCTACATGTGCTAATGAGTGTTCTGCAGACTTACAGGATCTGTTCTGTGCTTCGGTCCTAATGCCACAAGCAATGTTTATTTTTTGGAGGATTAAGTAAATGTTGGGTTGGTTTTGGGGAAATATTAGTGACCACATACACATTGACTTCAGAAGAAGCAGTGGAATAAAGCTATTCAGTAATTCTGAGGCTAAAATACTGGGTTTCTCTTTTTTTTATAGCATGGTGATTCTAATCTTTCATTAATTATTAGTGCACACAGTAACATCCACCAGGATGATGTGTTTAAAGGGACTTTGCACCCCTGGATGTGCCAGACACTGGGTTTTGTTGTGGGAAGCTGTCTGACCTCTGCCCTGCAGGGTCCTCCATGAAGACATACAATCCATAAATTACAAATAGCTTTGGGGAGCTGGGTTTATCCCAGGTTTTACTTTTCCACAGAGTGGAGAAACCCTGGATAAAAACACAAAAGACAGTAGCTGGGATTTATCTTGTAAAAACAGTCCTCTGCCTTCCTTCAGGAGCAGATGCAGCTGAAGTCAATGATGGAGTATCCCATCTTAGAGCTAGTTTGAATTGCTGATAGCACTTACTACAAGCTGCCTTACTTTTTGTTTGCCTTTCATTTTCCAGGAGTAGTTTCTTTGTTACTAATTCTTCATGAAGGTGTTTGTGTGGTGCAGAGTAGAATTCAACCCCTCTTCCCATTGTAGGCTTCATAATCTGGATTGACCTTACAAAATCTCATGAGCCTTAAGGGATGGCTTTGTATTTCTGCAGTAAATTTGAGTATCTTCAATGTGTTAATTCATTTGTGGGTCAAAGATTGCACCCTGTGGGATCCACGTCTGAAATTCTTTGTGTTGTGAAACACAAATGGTGCAACTCACTGAAATCTCTCTGCCATGGTTTGCTCAATACTTCTTTTTCTACTGCCAACCTGTTCTTAAGATCTGAGTGATATTTCTTATGTCTGTTAACAATCTCAATGAAAACTCCAACCCTTGAACCTCATTATGTTTGAGGACTAATGTGCCAGAATCATAGCAATTCCTTCCTAGCTGTGGAAACACAAGAAATTAACTGCTGACACTGGTATCCTGTTCTAGTGAAGCAAGAACCAATTGAATCTCACAATTTGTTTTCATTTCATGATAATTCTTAAATTGATTATTAAAGAGCTTCTGCCTCAGCCAGTTCCTAATTAGCAGCTGTGTTTCTGTGGGATAATAGAAAAGCATGTTGTCAGGATACTGAGTTTTGATCAGTCTTAATGGAGCAATTCAAATTTTTCTTGTGTTTAGCGTGGAAACAATGTCCCTCAGAAGTGCAAATAACCCTGGTGATATCAGTTCCAACATGATGGATAACCCTAAAGCTCGAGATTGCCTTATTCCTATGGGGTAAGTGTTTTTCCTTCCCACAGTTTAAGGGTTTTACAAGGCTCTGTCTCCTCAGTGACCGTAGTTACAAATCAACCTGAGTGTGGTGAGCTTGGAGCCATGTGTGTTGGCATCCTTGGTTGTGGTGGAAGATTAATGATGTGAAATGGGGGGAAATCACCAACTCTGATCCAAGATTTTCTTGTCTTAAAATCAGTGGCTTGTTGAACAGGGAGAATGGATTTGAACCTCGTTCTGGTGCTAGATTTGATTCAGGATTCGCTTCTGCCAGCAGTTCTAAGTTGAGAATGCAGCAGCTGGCTTTTAAACTAAAGCCATTGCTTGTACCTCGTGTGATCTTAGTAGAAGCCAACTGAAGCTCCATTAGATGTGTCCTTGGATTAACTCAGTGATGTTTTTTCCCCAGAGTAACATCAGAAAATGTGGCAGAGAAGTTTGGAGTTTCCCGGAAGAAGCAAGATGCCTTTGCCTTGGCTTCCCAACAAAAGTAAATGTTTGGATTTTTTTTTAAAAGTCTTTTTGAGGTTTTTAACCTTTTAGTTAAGAAGTAAGTACAGCTAGAAAACACACTGCTACTTCCTGGTGAACTGCAGCCTTTGTGTTGCCTTCTGGTCCTTAATAGTGAGCAAAGAAGCTTGAGGGGTCTGACCAGAATTCAGTGCCTGTGCTGGGTTGTGTGTGATGAGGGAATGAATGGGAGCCCAGAGCTGCCCTGGCTGTTACTGTATCCAATGCTTCCCTGCTCGCTGGCAATTCTATAGCAAGGCAAGCCTGGGATGGATAACATTAACAGGATAAAAGATACAAAGAGGCTCTTTCTCCCCGGATTTTGCTTGGTTTATTTCTTCATGGCTTCCAGGCGGCAAAGAGGAAGTTTCCTAAAGTCTGGGGTCTTTTCTAGGGTCGGGAAAGAGGGGGGAGGAGAAGCTTGGCTTCATGCCAATAGGATAACAGAGGGGTCAGTCCATAGATTTTACAGGGGTCACAAGAATTAAGAAACACACCATTCTTAATACACCTTAAGTACAGAGTTCCAACAACTGGCATTGTGTGACTGATCTCACAAGTGTCACACAGACCCTGAACAGTGAGTGCCCTGCTTGTTTCAGCATCCAAAGGTCCCTGCCCATGGCAGTGAAGGGTGTAACTGGATGATCCTTAAGGTCCCTTCCAACTCAAACCATTCTGTGTTTCTGTGACAGAACCTCAGGGAGGTTTCTGGAATGAGAGCATGGTGAGGTGTTTTCATAGTGGCTTTGGCTCAGGATCACTGGAACCTGAATGTGGGAGCAGCTGCAGAAGGAGCCTTTCCCATGAGGGAATAGTTGAGTGTGGCTGTTCATAGAGAACTGCTGAGCTTGTGAGAAGAGTGGCTTGTCCTCTCTGCAGGTGTTTGGCTCTGAGTGAGTCCAGTCCTACCTCTGATAACCTTCCTCTTGGATTAAATCACTGCCAAAGTCAACTGACCCCAGAATCCATGGGGCTGTACTGGCAGAGCAGTGGCAGGTGATAGGGTAAAGTTTCTGCCATCAAAGAGTTAAACTTGCTTTCAGAGCTCTGTTTAAGCATCAGGCTGGTCCAATTATTTATCTAACACAGGAAGCCACTGCTCAGGGTAGTTAACCTTTAAATTCCGGCCCTGCTGCTCAGGGAACTTGGCATGCCAGCCTTTCTCACTGCCATGGAACTGATAACCAAAAGGGTATGTGAATGTGATCCTCACACTCACATGAGGCAAGAGGTGACTTTGTGGCCTTGGTCTCAGGATGTCTGTGGAGTTACTGACCTGTCCTTCAGCACTTTGCTCCAATTCTCGCTTACCTGGGAGCATTGAATATTTTCATTTTATTGGTAAAATTGCAAAGTGATGAAGGGGTAAAACAAGCTTTCAGTCTCCAATTTGTAGAAGGATTTACCTCTGGAAGGTAAATATAAATAAGCTCTGCTTTGAAGGCTTTTAAAATATCTTGTTGATAGGAAAGGTTAAATCTACATGGGTTGAGCTAATTCTGGTTCAGTTAATTGTATTCTGCCTGGTCATGACAGTTGTTGCCTGCTGCTAGTTCAGGGTTCATTTATTCTCTTACAATTGTGATGTTGCTGTACCCTTGGACAAATAAAACTGCAAGTTGAGGGCTGGGAGTGGTCAGTCAGGCACCAGGCACAGAGGTGTTGATGGGAACAGAATGGGGATCTTGCTCCAAAATGAGTGATCCTGTGACCCAGATTTGGGGACAATGCCCATGATGTTGATGTAGAGGTAAAAAGTTTGTCTTTCCATGAATGGAAATAAGAATTTGCCTGTTGCCTTGATCACCTGTCAGCAATGATGTACCAAATCCCACCTTAGTTCATTTTCTGCTTTTCTTCACTTTAGTTCTCCTGCAGTTTACCTCCAAAATATTTTAACTTTCATACTTTTTTTTTTTAACCAGAGCAGCAAAAGCTCAGCAGATGGGGCTGTTTAAAACTGAGATTGTTCCAGTGAAGACCACTGTTGCAGATGCTGAGGGCAACAATAAAACAATCACTGTGCACCAAGATGAAGGGATCAGGCCCTCCACGACGCTGGAAGGTTTGGCAAAGCTGAAACCTGCCTTCAAAGAGGATGGAAGCACTACAGCAGGTCAGCTCAGCTGTTATGTTTGTGCTGTTCCTCTGCTTTACCTGCCTTTCCTAGAACAAAAACCAAGTTAACAGGTCTTTTCCAACAGGGAATGCCAGCCAGGTCAGCGATGGAGCAGCTGCTGTTCTCCTGGCAAAACGCTCCAAGGCAGCAGAGCTGGGACTGCCCGTGCTGGGGGTGCTGAGGTCCTTTGCTGTGGTGGGGGTCCCACCTGATGTGATGGGCATAGGGCCAGCCTATGCCATCCCTGTTGCTGTGGAAAAGGCAGGTGAGAACCACCTCTCATTCAGGCAGTGCTGGGCACAAGCAAATCAGACTCCTGGGAATGAGATTTAAGGTGTAAATTGTCATTCACTCACCTTTGAGAAGCTCAGGAGTAAATCCCTGCACAGGCTCAACAAGAGTTGACATGCGGCAAGTGATTTAGTGTTCACTTAGTGCTGTTTTCCCTTCTTTGTTATGACCAATGTGTAGGGGGTGGTTTTGAGGTTTTTGATGTTTTTACTCTTTACAATTTTGTCATCTTACTTAGGTTTTTTACCACATTCATTGGGTCAAACAGCTTTTGTAGCTGATGAGCTGATTTAGCCTGGCCTGGCTACAGTCACATGCCCACTTGTAGCTTTCTTTTTTACTCTCCAAACACCCTTCAATCCTTAATCCCTCTGTAGAGAAATCACATTAATGTGAGGAAACCTGGCAGACTCAGTGACACAATGCCATGAATTGTGATGTTTTGCAGTCTTTAGACACTGCTGTTCATAAACTTGTTCAAGTGTAAATGCCCCACATGGAGCTGAGGTTCCTCTTTTTTAGCTGGAGTAGAACTGGAATTCATAGAGGGAGGCTGTCAGGCAATTACTCTCTTTGATGTAGTCATGAGGCAAAAATACCTCCTTTTAACTCCTGGCTTTTCTGGCCCATAGGTCTGACTTTGAATGACATTGATATATATGAAATTAATGAAGCCTTTGCAAGCCAGGTGAGTGAGGATCATGTTTGTATTGCTGCATTGCTTGGCAACTGAGTGTATTTCAGCTTGGTCTCCAGGTTAAGATTTTTAACTTGTTCCACATATTACATCTTCAACCAAATGTTAATAACATGTGCAGACTATTTTCCTTTTCTTTCAAATAAAAATGACCAGAGTATTGCTTATACAGCTTAATATTTGAAAAAAAAAGTCCACTAAGTAAGAATTGGTTATTGTGCTCTCATACCAACTTGCAACATCTGTTTCACCAGGGATTCATTGTCAGGTTGTCTGTTTGAACGTGTGTGGGCTCAGTTTGAGATGAAGTGGACAGTTTTAGCTCACTTCTCTGTACCTTGGATCAGTTCCACTCTGTTCCCCTGAGAAGGATGGTCTAACTGAAGTCAGGCCTCTGACCTGGGAGAGCTGAGAACTGAGAAAAGAGCATGTCCATGAGCTCATTCCCTGTGTCTTTCCAGGCTGTGTACTGTGTTGAGAAGCTGGGCATTCCCATGGAGAAGGTGAACCCCCTGGGAGGAGCCATAGCACTGGGACACCCCCTGGGCTGCACTGGGGCTCGGCAGGTCGTCACCTTGCTCAATGAACTGAAGCGCAGAGGGAAGAGGTGAGTGCTGAGCATCAGCATTGGCCTCACACCTGCTGGATGTGCAGCTCCCCCAGCCTCAGGGTAACCAGTTTGGGTTAAGCTTTCTCCATCCCTTGGATGAGGTAACTCCCTTTGGGTTCAGCTTTCTCCATTGCATGGATGTCTTTGAACCTGAATTCCCTGGGGCTCTCCTAGTGAAACAGGAGAGGAGTAGAAAGCTCAAATTTATTGTATTCTTTATTTTTATTATTTTTCCCGTGGATGATGTAAACCTGAGCTGTCTTGTTCCTTTTCCTTAGTTGCACATGTTGTTTGTTTCAGGGCGTACGGAGTCGTGTCCATGTGCATTGGAACTGGCATGGGCGCTGCAGCCGTGTTTGAGTACCCAGGGAAGTGAGGCCAGGGCTGACACAACACCACCTCAGCTCACTCTGCCTTCCCTGGGCACAGCAAGTGCTTTCCACTGAAATCAAGTGGGTTCTGGGATTTGGTACTAGATCTACGAATTTTAAGCAGAAATTGTGAAGTAGAATTAATGGTGCAGCTCTGTGAAGAAGGTGAGGAAATGCAAAACTGGCACATGACTTCATGACATAAGAAATTAGCTCACCTGAAATTCAACTACAGGCCCTGCTGTGGTGATTATGAATGAATATTTTAAATTTAATTGACCTCTTTATTATGTGAATATTACCAGAGGGAAAAATAGTTCATGGGACAGTATTTTTGTTTGACAAATTGGCAAAAAGAGTCACTCAAAATGAAGAATGTCAGTCCATGTGAAAAGACTTCTCCAGCATTTCCTTAAAAGGTTTCACCATTTTGTAAGAAGTTTAAAAGAGCTTGATTTGAAGCAAAGACTTGACATCCTTGCCCTTACTTAAAACTGCGTCTGTCCCAGCCCAGTCAGAAGTTGTCTGTGTCTTAAATTGTCCCTACACTGCAGCTTGCTGCTGGTGGAGCTGCTCTGATGCCTCCAGTGGGGGAAAGTGAAAGGACTGGAACATAATTTCCACAGGAAATGCCTGAATGGAAAGGTTCTGTTAATTGCTAGAAGCCAGGATTTGGATGTGGCCATTCCTTCTTTTACAGTACATGTGAGTTATCAATCTGTGTGACTCCAAGGACAATCTTAATCATATTTACTTACCTAACATAAAGCAAATTGTAGCATTACCTTTACTGCAGGCACTACATGAAGATCAGTGATAGCTCAGGCCTGCAGTGCTAATACAAACATGTTCCATTTTGTGTCTTTGGTAATCCCTAATCTCTTCTGTCTGAACAGGAAGATCACTGAAACTCAGCTTGAAAAAGAAATGTACTCATTGCTGCTTTAAATTTGTAACAAACTGAAGTTCTTTGTCCTGACTTTTGTTTTTGCACTTAATAATACAATTGGGTTCTTGCAATACATTTGTTTCCTTTTTATAATGATTTTTTAGTTGAAGGTCATGATGAGTTAGAGCTCTTTGATATTTTCACAATCCCATGCTGTAGTCTGTCTCACCCAGCAATCACACAGGCTGTGTATTAGAGCCAAAAAATTGAATTATTTAGAGGGGATAATGAGCCATTAGCAAAAGCCTTTTATTTAATGGGAGTGGAAAAATTTAACAGACTCAGAAGAGGGAATTCCAGTGACCTTTAGCTAAAATAATGCTAAAATAATTTAAAGAGAAGTGAGAGTAAATGGGAACCATGTGGGGGGAAAGAATGAAAAGGAAGAAGGGTTCCTCCCTCTGTTGCTAATGGGGATGTTCTCAAGGCCCAGGCATGATGAAACACACAGGTTGGTAATTTTCCAAGGAGACCAAGGAAAGTTGGCTCTTCCCCTTTTCATGTAAGGCAGGAGAAAACAGCCTGGGCTCTGCTGCCCTATTCACCAGTTCTTGCTTTTATTACGTGTCAATGTCCATTCTAATGTCAAACAAATAAATGAGGCAAAACAAAGGCTACTTTAAGGTATGAATAGTCTTCATCTGTAATGCAAGGCATGCTGGGCTCTGCAGAGGGCTTTGGCCTGACTAACACAGCTGCTTTGCTCTTAAAACTTTGTTCTGTGCTTAAAGCTAAGCTTATCACAGCACTGAAAGTAACAGTACAGAGTGGGAGTACAACTGGTTAAGGTACCATGAGAATTTCTTTCCTCATAACCTAAATTTTCATTCTCCTAAAATTCCAATCCCCACTAAAACAACAGATGAAAATAGAGGCTCAGCTGATGGCACACCTGCATCCAGCCTGTTACCTGGACATTTGTCCCACATTGTCCTGCTCAATGCACCTTCCTGCAGTGCTCTCCTCGTCCTCTGAGGTGCAGCTTGCAGGGCTTCTCTTCCAGCATTCCAGAAATGGTCACAACAGCTTCATAGTCAGTGTTGCTCCTAAAATGCACAGCAAAAAGTTCAGTTACAGCTACAGCCAGTCCTGTGCTTAGGGATGAGATGAAAAGGAGAATGGTGTCCTAAGAATGCTCCAAGTCACAAGCACAGGTCACTCTTGTCACTGCCAAGTCCACAGGGCTGTGTTCCATGGGTATAAATTACATGGTGATTGAAAAAATGTTCAGGTCTGTGCCTGAAGGCATTGGGTTCATGCCTTTGTTTGAAAGAATATCATCCTACTTGTGAAATTCTGTTTTAGGTGGATAAATGAAATGAAGCTCTGCTGGGAGCAAACACCTGCACTGCCTTGATGTGAAAACTTCACCCAGCAACAAAGTTTGAAGGAAAAAGTTTCTGTCACTCCCCTGAGACAAGGGGCAGTCAGTAGAGTCCAAATTGTAAATGAACATCAAAAAGGCTACAACAACTCCAGTTTTGCACTAAGCTGAAGAGCATGATTTGCCCAAGGCTAATGCCACTCAGTGCTCCTGAGACTGTTCCTGTGAAGGACTCCTCTGTGTCCAAGTGCCAGCTGTTGTAAGGGCCTGAGGCAAATACCTGTTCTGCCAGACAGTCTTTGTTTGCTTTTTCCTTCTCATAAAACAATTCCCCTGCAGAAAGACCACTGATTTGAGGAGGTGAATTATTAAAATCACCTCACACCTTGCATATAATTATCTCTGAAAGCCACAGTGATCCCACACTCTGCTGTGTTAGGAATTCTTCTATGGAGCCCCACAGCTGAGCCTGGTTGCAATACAGCATCATCTTTGCTTTCTGGTATTTCCAGGCATTTTCAGCCATGCTGATTAGTGTGTTTGTCAGACAAAAAGAAGTGCTTCAGGCATATTCAGCACAATTCCAGAAAAATTAAGGCAGGCCAGAGCTTGGGGGAGAGCTTCTGGTCTACCATGCTCCTCTAAGTAGGGACAGTTTAGTGCAGCTGCTCAAGGCTCCATCCCACTGTGATATCAGTAGCTGTAGTGATGGAAATCACTGGATTGTGTTCCAAGGAGATGGAAGTTATAACTAACCTACAGTTGGCTTGAAATTTCCTGTCAGCAATTTTCAGAGCTCACTGAAATCACTGGGATAGACTTATTTTAACTTCCTGCCACCATGTGATAACCTCCAAAAATAGTTTGTAATGGAAAATGATTTTTTTTTTTTTTACACAAGTTGCATCTCCTTAATCAGAACAAAAAAACTAAAGTCTTTGGGTTATCATAGAATCATGGAATGTTCTGGGGTTGGAAGAGACAGCAAAACTCATCTTGTTCCAAGCCCTTGCACTGGACAGGGAAGTCTTCCACTAGAACAGGTTGCTCAGACCCTCATTCAGCTTGGCCTTAAACAATTCCAGAGATGGGGCAGCCACAGCTTCTCTGGGCAACCTGTGCCAGAGCCTCACAATGCAGAAGTTCTTTCTAATCTAACCCAGCCCTCTGGCAGTGGGAAGCCATTCCCTCTTGTCCCATTGCCTTTGTTCCAAGTCCCTCTCCAGCTATCCTGGAGCCCCTTTAAACACTGGGAGGGGCTCTGAGGTTCCCTCACAGAGCCTTCTCTTCTCCAGGCTGAGTAACCACAGCTCTCTGTCAACAGCACAATTTCAGTCCTGATAACTGTACCTTGCAGCAAAGCTGATCTGCAGAATGTCTCTGGTAGGTGCCTCCCCTTTACGTGCCTCCAAAACGCCTTTAGTTGGGAAGATGGAAAATACTTCCATGGCCTCAAGATTCTCCTGTTCATCTGCAGTGG
This sequence comes from Catharus ustulatus, assembly GCF_009819885.2. Lineage (NCBI taxonomy): Eukaryota > Metazoa > Chordata > Aves > Passeriformes > Turdidae > Catharus > Catharus ustulatus. Next base: position 4,306,909 of record NC_046221.1, on the reverse strand, counting down.
AAGGGGCAAATGTCAAACAAAGCCATACAAGACCCTTTGTGTACAGCAAGTAGCACTCATGGCAATGCACCTCTTTGCTGAGCAACTAAGAAATCATTTCTTACACTGTCAGAGGGTTTCTGTGCATGTGCCCAGACTCTGTTTTCATCCTCCACTCAAGGGCAGTGAGCAGTGGTCTCCACATTGAAACAATAAGGCCCTGATCCTTTTTCCTCTGCAGCCCATCTGTTATTAACAGCATTAGGCTCATGCTCAAACTGAACCCATGAGGAACCACTGCTTCTTGTTGCCCCTCAGGACTGATTTATAAATGAACAGAACACTTCCAAGAATGTCTTTTGGTTAGATGTGGAGTAACTGCTGAAATCAGTAGTGGTACAACAATGTCAAAAAAGAGAGAGGAAAAGCCCACATTAGAAAAAAAGCAGACCACAGCCAAGATTAACACATATTGAGTGCATGCAGTCTTAATAAAAACACTGAATAGTGAAACTCTGTAACAAGGAGATCAATTGCAAAACCAGAATACCCAGCAAAGCAGTCCAGCAGCTTCTGCAGCCACTCCAGTTATACAGGAAGACATGTTCTGTCTTGGTCTGTGCAACAAAGCAGGTCTGGAAATCAACCATGTCACAGGAGAGCTCCAGGACTGGAACAGTGAGGTAGGCACTCACTGGGACCACCTGCAAAACAGGGGAAAGGGAAAAGAGAATAAAACCCACCTCATTTTTATACAGCTTTTGTAATTCCTGCTCCAGATGGATCATTCTTAACCCCAACCACTGAATCAAGAATCACTGTTCTGTGTTTTTTCACAAAAGAGTCAATTCCCATTCTACAGCCTTGAGTGAATTAAGTTGTTGCTTGTGTTTTACTTTTTTGGGACAGGTTTTCAAACCAGACACTGTGGTCTTAATGAAGTAACACGGAGTGAACGTTCTCATTTGTTTTTAGGGTTTTCTGTGGAGCTGCAGACATTACAGCATCTCCTGGTCCCTCAGGACTGTATATGGCCCACTGTGAGTCATTCAGTTTGTGCAGATTGCCCAAGATTATGATTCAGTTGAGTGTAATTTAGATATGGTGCTCAGTGTTTCACAGGTCATGCCTCAGAAGTACCTGGTATGAAAAGAACACAGAAGTGCCTGCAGTGCACTGGGATGCTGAAGGTTAGGAAAGGGGGTTAGAGATTTCTGACTGAAGGGGATCAGTCTTTAAATGCATGTGGGTTTTGAAAACACTGCAGGAGCTCAGTGGACTCAGGAGCCTTTCCAGAAACCCTTGGGTACTGCAGGAGGCAGTGCCTGGTGACTCAGGCAGGGCTTGCTCCCTGAGCCAGCCCTGACCCTGTCTCAGAGTCATCCTGTGGCTGGGCATGTGGCCCTTTGAGTGGCACCTGGGCTGCCATGCAGAGAGCTGGGGTAGCAGCACCAGGGTGTGACCCCAACCTGCACAGCCCACCTGGGAGTCACCTGCAGTCTCAGCAGAGAGCAGCCCCAAAGCCATTTTCTTTACCTGGATGATCCCTTTTACTCCAGAGGTGCCTTTAATTCAAGGCTGAGTAAATCCTAATCTGAGTCAGAGATGCTGCTGAAACAGTTCTTTCCCAGGGCCCAGAGATCCTGTCCTGACCTTACCTGGGTTTTGTAGTTACTGTGCTCAATGACCAGACTTTGATTAAACTTCAGCTTTCTCTCTCCACTCTCCAGCTGGAGCACTTGGCATCCAGGAAGCAGCTGGGACTCTGGCAAATGTTGATACCTAAGTAACCCCAGAGTTGTGTGGAATGACACTTTCACCTGTGGGAAGAGGAATTCCCATGACTATCACACAAGATAGTGTGCAGGAAATCCAAAGTACACATTGCACAAAGGCCCAGACACACATTTTCCCACTGGAACCCAAAGGTGTCATGCCAGCAGCCAAATTCCCACTGGAACAAAGCAATACAATTAAAGAATTAAAAAAAAAAAATCAGCTATTTCCTATGAATCTAGTTCAGGGAGATGGATTGTAAAGGTGAACAGCTGATCTCTGAACCACAGGAGAGAAACAAGTCTCTAGCAAGCTGAAGGTTTTGACTTCTGAGGGTAAAAATACCATGATCCCACAGCTGTCTTAGACATGCAAATCCTCTTTCTTCCCACACATGCAGAATTCAGATGTGTTTCTCCATGTCAAAATGAGAAGCACAGTTCAAAAATGCAACAGTTACTCATTCTTTGCAGGTTGCCTAATTCTCTGCTCAGGAACTTTGTTTCCTTTAATGCAATTTGTACACCCTAAACAAATCAAATTTTCCTCTCCTTACACTGCCTACATCTAATTTAAGGAAATGAGGGAAGACTGCAGTCATTGGAAATCTTTTAATTTGTCCAGCATATATATGGCTATTGATTTAAGTGAGCTGCAAACCCACAGGAGAGTTTTCTGCAGGAGTTTGCAACAGGTCAGAGTTGATGGGAAGAGCACATCAGGAACAGGAAAAGATTATTTGCAGAAAAAATTACTTGCACCTGCAATATACCAGGCAAAATGGCAGTAATTAGCATTTGCTAATACACCACCATTTCCCCTGAAACTGGGAGATTTCTGTGGTTGTGTTTTTCTGTGGTTCATCTGGGCCACACTTGGACACCAATTATTAAACTCTATTCTGGCACAGGATTATTATTTTTGAGCCTACCAGCATGTTTTGCTGTGGATAAAGTACATGTTGCAGTTGCTGTTCCCTTCCCTCCTTGCTGTGGGATGTTTTGGTGCTGCTCTTGGGATCTGCACTGAAGCTGAAGGGCAGAGAGGGCGTAGACAGGAAGAGCCTGAAGTACAGAGGAGCCTTGGTACAATTCATGAGTTTCAAACTCTGAGTAATTACTGAATCTGTCAAAACCTGGGGGAGAAATGATTCAGAACTGGTCAGTTTTAACTCCCTGGAGAGGTTTGTGTTGCTCTGTCTGGTCATGGAGCATCAGCAGGGATCTGAAGGATTTTACCCCAAAGCAACCCAGTATTTTCTACCGGTTTTATTCAACATTTCTTAAGTGAAAAACCAGAATAAAAGTAACTTAATAAAGTTTAAGTTTTTGAATGTCAAGGGTCACAGCAACTGAAGTGACTCATTTTACTTTTGGACCTTTACGTCCTGAAAATCAGAATTTATTTTTCTACTTACAAACTCCCCTACAATGAAAGAAAAGTTTGAATAAAACAGGCATTGTCTGAGCTCAGCTTTTCTTATTCCTGGCTAATAAGTCCTCATAGGGAACAAAAAAATGCACTATCTTGTTATGTGCAATATAGAAAATGAGGCTACTGGTGATTAGGGTGCATTTTCAAAGCCATGTGCACACAGTTTCTGAATTCTCCCAGCAGCACAGCAATACAAAGCAGCCACATCCATCAGTGTGGGAAATACTTACTCCATTAAAAGGCCTAGCAGGTAGGAGATCACTCGCCACCGCATAAAACACCATTCCTCTGTCCTGATCTGTCTCCACTTCCAACCTGAGTGTAAAGAACCAGTGCTGGTCACAGCCCTGTCCCAGGCTGAGCCATTCCAGCTGTGAGCACGGTGGCACTTACAGGGGATGCCTCAGGACAGCCTCCATGTGCGCTTGGAACGGCGGAGCTTCGTAGCCCTGGCTGCGCCGCACCTTCCTGGGCACCATCCTTGCAAGCTGGCAACAACAGGGAAACAGAAATCATGTGGGAAATGGTAGCACTGAACCTGAAATGCTGCTTTGAGCCCGACAGGCTGCCAGCCAAAACAGGATTCTGCTTGGCAATGTAGTGCCTGTTTGTAAGATGTGATGGAACAGCAGAGGCCAGGCAGTAGCTGGACTCTGAATGGCTGTGGTGATACAGATGCAGGGCAGGTTTAGATCAGATGTTGGGAAGAAATTCTTCACCCTGAGGGTGATGAGGCCCTGGCACAGGTTGCCCAGAGAAGCTGTGGATGCCCCCATCTCTGGAAGCATTCAAGGCCAGGTTGGATGGAGTGTGGAGCAACATTTTCAGGTTAAAGATATCACTGTAGAGCTAGATGATCTTTTCCAACTCATACCATTCCAGGACTCTAATATTCTATATTTCTTTCTTCAGGAATAAGGATTATTAGAGATTTTTTTAATTGAACATTGTATTACCATTCATTCAGGTTACCTTGCACCTTTGCAACAATTAATGTCAGAGAATCGCTGAGCCATTCATAAAACACTGCTCAAGCCTCACATCAGCACTTTTTGAAGAGGAAGTTTCCCAGAAGCTGTCCAAATTCACACAGGAAGGTGGATGCAGAGCCAGGAACAGGACTCAGCACTCCCGAGTCTCACTTCCATTGTTAACTATTGTTATCAATAAAACCTGATGTTGTGATAGCATTTCAAACCCTGGGCTTTTGTCTGGGGTCTGCTGCCCTGGACAATGCAAGAAGATGGTGACATTCCCACCCCAGAATGCTTCCAAGCTCACAGAGAAATGCAACAGATGAACAACCCTGGTTTAGGAAGGATGTAGAGGATAGCAGGAACAGGACTGTTTACACAGACTGGCCAGGTAACAGCAGGCTGTACATAAATTACAGGAAGGGAAACGCTGTTCCCAGTTACCTTTGGCCTTGTGTGACAGTCGGTTTTTACCTTGTCGTCCAGGCTCATGAAGCCCAGCAGCACCCCCTCACAACGCTGCTCTGCCTCGCTGTCCGGGAGGACGAGCGGGGTGAAGGAGATGTAAACGTCGCTGCTGCCACCTCCTGGAACCACCTGCGGCCGGGACAGAGGGTTTGGTGCAGGGACCTGCCAGGGGTTGCGCAAGAACCCTCGGGACTCAGCTGCCAAAACTGGGTTGCACAAGCAGCATGAAATCCCCCGGGCACGGGCTCAGGCTTGCACAAAAATGCCAACATGTGACAGCAAAACCGACAATTACTTCAACTACAAATATCACTGTGGTCACTTCTTAGCATCAACAGTTTCAGCACACAGACCAACTAAATACACAAACATACACATCTGTTTGTTTTTAAAAATACCCAGTTCTGCCCTCTCTTACTCCCTGGCTACCTCAGGTGATTATTCCACTACTTACATATGTATGAAACATTTTTTGAAGAGTTACAAGTGTGAACTAAGAGTATTTTACAGTTCAGTTTAAGTCTTGACAGCAGGGAATGTAATCACGTGCACTAGCCAGCTGCAGTGGATTTTCTGGGATTTACAGGTTGAATAGATTCTGCTTTCTTTAGGTGAATTGTACAGGTTATGGTTAAATCCTGATATTGCTGCTGGCTGCACCCCACAAAAACTGCCCCCACAGTGAGGCACTTGTTTGTCTGATCTTTCTCAGCCTCAGCCACCTCAGGGCTGACTGCAGTTTCATTTCTGTCATAATTTTTTTAATGTAATCTTTAGCTCATTTTAATTTGTAACTCAAACTCTTTGGCAAAAAAATATTGAAAAATAAAATTGGCACACTGATGTTTTGGGCAACTCTGTCACTCCTAGCTCCATCTTCCCAATGCTGTCTTTCCTTGGTGATATTCCTAAGGGATTGTAACACTGTGGCCTGTGTGAAGCACTGTGGGTTACAATGGTTTATCCAAGAGTTGTCTACAGAGTATCCCTTTCCCAGCAGCCTGATTTCCAGCTCTGCATGTTTGCAAAGCTTCAGGCTGGATGGCTCCCACATTTCACCATGCCAACCCAAGCCACTGCTCAGATGTAGATAGGACATTTTCTGTTCACCTTGCAAACTCTTCTCACGATCCTCTCCAAAGCCTTTCAGCTTGATAATTCACTGTTTACTAGTAGAGTCTACCTCAAACCAAACTCAAAGCCACCTCCTTCTCCTTCTCTGACTCCTGTGCCCTGCAGAAAATGTGCTAAATCTAAGCCCAAAGAAAATGCAAGAGCTTACTATCTGCCTTGGAGCAACGGAGTAGGGCCTGTCTGCAGGCACGCCCACGTGAGGTCGGAGGAGTACAGAGACAATTTTCTTTCCTGTAGACTCCTGACTGCTGATTTCCTTCTCTTTGCAGTCAGAACCTGGAGGCTGCAGAGACACAGGGGTGGGGAATGGTTAAAACTCTTACACTGCAAGGGAGGAATGTGAGTGATGTGCACAGGGAACTGCTGCACTGCTCAGGAAGCATGACCAGCTCCAGTTTCTTTCTGGCACAAGGGCTGGACACGTGGATGTGTCCTGTACATTAATTTTCTCATCCACAGAGTAGCTCTCCTGAAACTGCTCCTGAATTCCTTGGAAAATGTGCATGCTTGGGTCCTTTTCTACCTAGAGAAGCACCCAACCATGACACCTCATGGTCCATTATACAAACCAGCTCTCTGGGGCAGTACTGCTCCCTTTGTGCAGAACAAAGGTTAGAGCTGTGTTCAAAACAACTGTGCATGCTGAGCTGAAGCAGAGAAAATGAGATTTTAGTATCCTTCCTGTGAAGCTTTTCCCAGAGAAATATAGAATATCCTGGGGGATACCTTCTCCCTGTCACTCCCAGCCCCTCAAGACAGTGAATTGCCACATTATAATCAAACTTCATGTGTAATAGCTATTACCATATTCTAAGAGAACCAATCTAATTTTGGCACTGGGATAAATATCTCCATATCATTAGCTGCAATTTCAAATTTGCAGGGTGGATTCTGCTCCCTGATTACAGCACATGCTGACACCAGAAAGCACCCATGAGAAAAGCAGAGCCAAATTAAGGAGGTTTAGTTACTTAAATTCTTTCTTGCAGTCACGACCATAGTTTGTCAGTGACAGTATTTTAAATAGTATTTCTTTAGCTTTTTAAACACTTTTAAGGAGAGCTAATTGCCTGTAGCTCACTCTGGAAACAAATTGCTGATCCCCTTAGCCACCTACCCACATATTGCATGTTTGACTGGGAGAGGAGCTGAGATTTCTTATAACAATGCAGCTCTTAGTTACAAGTTCTATCTCCTGTTACTGTTTTCAACCTTTCATGCCAAAAACCCCATCATGTATCTCAGCAGCAGTATAAGAAACAGCCTAAGAGCTGACCTCATCTGTGCTTTCCAAAGCTGGATAAATGCTTCCACAGGGAATGGCAGCTGGATCCAGCTTTAACACGACCTCTGACTCTGAGGTGCTACCATTTGATGCAGCCTCGTTTCCAGCCACGGCTGCAGGAGGAAAAGGGTATCCAAAGAGCACCAACAGATCCACCAGCTTCTCATCATCTGGCTCTTGGTTGTAAATTTGGAAGTCCAGGCGGATGTCTGAATGGGAAAGGAAAAAAGGGCAATTACTTGTAGTCAGTGAGAGGACTCATGGCTTGCTTGGTATCAGAGTATCAAGTGACAAATTTGTGTTTGACAATTGGATTTGCATTAAAGTGTATCTCTTAAGTTTCCCATGTTTGCTGTAAACTAGAATTACTTAAGAGCTTGCTATAGTTTGGCCATATGAAAATAAATTATGAATGATTTGTTTAAACAAATGGATTTAGCAGAATTTAAAAAAAAAAAAAAAAGGATTGACTTTGCTCTGAAAAGCTTACAATTTCACTCAAGAGCTAAAAAGACTAAACAGAAGAGCCAGATGATGCCAGTAAAAAGCAGATAGCATATCTGATTGATCAGGCTTTGTGTTGTGAGAAGTTCATAAAAACAGGATGGAAAATCCTGAATTCCTACCATTTCTATGAGGGAAAACCCAGCTACACCAAGATGGGATGTGAAATTGTGTAGTAGCAACAGATTGAGTCACTGTCTTTTATATTATTGTTATACCTGTTAATTAACATGTTAATGGGTCCTTCTACTTTTATTTCTATAAGGAACACAGTGAAAGCATCAATGCTTGCTGTACTAAAGCCATCCTTACCAAAGGGAGTGGGATTGTTGAGCTGGACCCTCTGAAGCACAGAGGAACCTCCTGAGACTCGAGTGCCAAACCTGCAGAGGGAACCTTGCTGTCAGTGCATGCAGAGAGCAGAAGTGTCTGAAATCACTGAAGAGCTGTTTAACAGTGAAACCAATCAGGCTGCACTGGAGGCTCTCAGGTAAGGCATGGCCTACACTGTGAACTACAATATTGATTTATTTTATCTGTCTCTTTTCTTTTTTCCCCAGTTTTTTCAGTTGTCTCAGACATTTCAGAGTAACCATATGCAGTACTGGGGTTCCCCAAAATCCAACCCTTACCCCTCATCCCCAGGTGCAGATGCCATTTGCTGTATGAGAGGGTTTAAACCTTTTGTTGATCTCAGGGCTGCACTTCTCCTTGTCCAGGTAAAGGGCCAGGAAGAAATGAGCTGTGGATGATGAGAATTGCCACCATGTGCTGATGCACTGGGTGAAATTCTACAACTGCAAGCCCTGGCAAACTTCAGCAGTCTTGTATGCAGATTGTTTCCTAATTGTGTTGGCAGAGAAAAATGTGTTGATGTCCTAGAAGCAGATACTGTGCTTTGACTGTCACTTTGCTGACCTTCTCATTATATCACAAGATGGAACAGGTGTGTATGTTGGCTGCAGTCCATTGGTATTTAATTCTCTGATTTGTCCCACAGTATTTTGCACTATACCTGATAATGGGTGGCTCTGGTTGTGGTCCTGTCACCTGCAGGAAGATTGGACAGCCTTTCACAGACATTTGCATAGGAATTATTTTAGGTTGTAAGTCTCCCACCTATTAAAATGAATTTTTGCTATTAGAATCAAGATAACACCTTACTTCTCTGTGTTACAATGTGTTTTTTAAAAGACTGGATGATAGTTTAGTTGAGGTGTTAGGGCATGGGTTGGACTCAATGTCTTGAACATCTCTTCCAGCCTAGTGGTTCTGTGTGATTCTGTGTGAAACTGACTGGATTTTCAAATATTTTTGACGAGTTTCCTTTGACAGCCTCTAATTCATATGCTAACAACAACTCTTCTCAGCAGGAGAATGCAATACCTCATGCATTTATCAGCTTTTCTGCTGCTTTTCTACACAACACAGTCTAGGTATTGGTAGAGCAGAGCAGTGCACTGGCCAGCTCCCAAACAGATGTTATAAATCAAAACTACTCCAGTCATTTTCAAGGCACATGAAAACCTCCCAAGGAATAAACATGTCCCTCTAAAACCAAACAATTGTTCCTTATATGTCATTGGACATAGTAGTATAGCAAGAACTGAAAAAGTATTTCTAACAGAAAGGCATCTTGGTGTAAAAACTGCCATGGTAAAACTGAAACCCCACCTACCTTACAGACAAGATTATCCTGGTACTCTCCCCACATGTTGTTGTAAGCTGTTATTTCTATGGTGAGCTGCTGGAAAGCTTCCAGAGTTCCTGTGGAAGGTTGGATAAAGAAAGCTGCTCCCTTCCCCTGAGACAGCAACGCTGCTGTAAACTCTGAAGGAGCACAGCAAAAAAAAATCTCATTAATTTTGTGAAAATTGAATAGTTAGTCTTTCAAAGAATACACAGGACCATGGTTTTAGTTGCCTTTGATCAGCTTAACCTCACTGACTTAGAAAGCCTGGGATCATTTACACAGCTCACATTTACACCACTTTACCCAAGTTCCCTTCTGCAGTGGGTCTTACTCTGTTTTTTAGAGTTACTGCTTGCCCACAGTATTTTACAGCAGGGCAACCCTTCCAATAGTCTGATCCAGGACTCTTTGGGATTTGCAAGGCACTAACTGGTTACATGAAAAAACACTTTCAATTTGAGAAAAACAGGCTGGGATTTGTGTTGACTGTTCCTTGTTCCATTAGCAGCTGCCTGTTTACCTCTGTGTGCTCTTCCATGCAAAGAATTAATTACAAAGAGCAAAGCCTTTCCACATTCTGAGTCACCTAGGCCTGCATGGAATCTGTCAGAACAGCATTCTTCTAATCTTAAGCACGAATTCAACAGCTGAAAAGCTCTGTCTGTGGAACAGATACCAAACTCTATGGCAAGGTACCAATATGTGCAAGTTTTATTTTGGATACAGAAGACACATCCACACTTCACAGCTTTTTGCTCCCATTTCCTCCCTCCCTCAGTCTCATGTGGCTCTAAATATTATAATTTTTCAGTACAACACATCAGAAATGACAGATGGGCTGTGCTGTAGCTTTCCACAGTGGGGAGGGTATGGTAAAGGGTTTGAGAGAGAAAAGCCTGCTGCACTGGTACTGGGAAACTGTAGGAGAGAAAGAGCTAAATGTTCTGCATGTCACCTGTCCTTTGTGCTGGAGTGTTCTGGGACTGAACTGTCACCACAATCACCAACTTTGTGTTGTTTGCAAGAAAAACACGAAGAAGAGAGAAAAAGAAAGGGAGGAAAAAGAGAAAAAAGCAGAAAGGCAAGAGAGAGATTGACCTAATGCTTATACAAGGTGGGCTTTCAAACTCAGGAATGAACTGAGGAACTAAGTAATTTAACAGTTCAGATTTCACCAGATACTCCAGCTGGGAAAAGATGTGCCTGACTGGCACATTTAGTGCTGAATATGGCAGTCAGCTGGCTTTCACCTTCACTTAAAGAGATATTTTCATACCTGACTTGACTTTTCTGGCTGCATGTTCTGTGACAGGCCCCCTTCTTTTCACCACGTAGCTTGGAGAGCGTGAAAAAAAGAGAAAAATCTGATTTTAGGTTTAAACCAGACCCAAATTAACATTTAAGTTACTATGCAAGACTCACGGGCAGGGTGCTTGTTCTGGAGGCAGACAGGCACTAAAATACTCAGCTTCCAGTGTGAATGGAGCACTGATTAAGGTAGAATTTGTAAGAATCAGCTGACGCTTTACAACATCTTTGAATGCCACTTCAGACCCAAAGTCCAAAAGAAGCTCACATGGGCTTTGTGGCATTTGTCCTTCATCACTGCCAGAAAAAAATAACAGCAGTATTTAGACATGGGTCTTATTTCTTATGCCACAGATGATTTCAGGAGATTTAAAAATGTGCAACATGCAATGTGTTCGTGATGCACAGTGCAGCCTATGATTTTTGTCATCAGCATTTGCTGCTTTTTATTTTTTCACTTCTACACATATAAAGATTTATTTAGGGTCAAATTTTTATCCTGTATAACATGCCAGTCTACCAAATTAAAGACATATTTACCAAATTAAAGACATCTTTACTTACATGAAAAGATATAAAAAGATATAATGATGAGCATGTTCCAAAACACAGTCATCATTCTACGCATCAGAAAAATAAAATTAAAATAAGCCAGATATTACCTGTCAACTCCACTGCCAGAAGGTATTGAGTAGGTGACATGTAGTCCCTTCACTTCTCCAGAAATGCTCAGAAAGAGGGGTTCAGGCATGTCTTCTATGCTACAGGGAAGCATGAGGTCTTTCAGTTCACCCTGAAAAGCAAAGAATCAGGTTTTCTTGTGAATGAAGATATATCACAGAGGAAAAGCAGACTCTTTAGGAGGTTTATTTTTAAAAAGTGTGTAAACTTCCCTGGATTAAACCCAGAACAATAGAATTGTGAGGAGTTTTACTGAATTGTTTTCAGTGTGTTTTCTGCAGGATATAGGTGCTTAGAAGGCAGTACTGAGGCAAAAATTTGTGGCTGTTTCTCAGCTTTGTACTGCAACTGTCTGTGAGCCTAAAACTGCTCTATTACTGATTTCTGACATAATTCCTATACTCCAAGTATTGAATCATAGAATCATTTAGGTTGGAAAAGACTTCTAAGATGATAGAATCCAAACATTAATCCAGCACTGCCAAGGCCACCACTAAACCATATTCCCAAGTGCCACAGATACATAATTTTAAATACTAACTCTGACAGCACTGGACACCCACTTTTAAGCAAATAAATGAAACCTGAGTCTCCAGTGTCTGTGAACAAAGACACCATATCTGTAGGAAGATCCTGTATTTAACTACACTAGCTCAGCTGTTTGAATGCCCTTGTAAAGTATTTCTGAATTCCTGGCGTTTGTGAGCTCTGTTCCTGTATTTTGTTCCTATCAGCTCCTTTTAAGTTTTCAAATATCAAAATGTTAAGAGCCTAGCTGCACTCAGAAAACCAAATATACATTATATATTCCACTCTTCTCTGTATCATTCCAGATAATCCAAAGTGATGATCTGTATGCTCCAAGAAGAGTGATAACCACTAAAAGCAATTGTACAGGACTTCAAGAAAGGAAGAAAACAGGACCAGCAGAGATATAGAGAGGCAGGGTAGAAATTACACACCATGTGCACTTCTTTAATTCTTGCCTTCAACTGTGGTACCTCTAAAGCAAAGCTATTTCAGAGCTATTGTATGGGGAAAAGAGCACGTGGTTTTGTACACAGAATTCCTTCCTTTTGCCAGATGAAGGTGAGATGAAAAAGCCAGTATTGCTGGTTTATAAAAGTGCATCCGTTTGTAAACTTACCACAGTGTTAGCTGACAGCTCTATGCAGAATTCCTTCTCTTCATTTGGGCCTAAAGTGCCACTGGCAGGGGACACCATGACAGAGCAGGAAGCTGCCTGGCTTCCAATGAGCTGCCAAACAGAAAGGACATTCAGCTCATGCTCGTTCTCTCACATTGTCTCTTCTAAAAAGACCAAGCTATTCTCAGGCTTAAGACACTTTCAGGGAGCAGCATCAACAGTTTGTCAAGACTGGCTTTACAATTCCCTGTGGGTGATAAGATCCTCATGACTACATTCACTCCCAGTAACTTCAGGTGCCCAGCTGAGGCTGCAGAGTCACTGTGAAGCCAATCTATCTGATAGCAGAGCAGGATCCCAGATGTGCCCCACCTCTCTCCACTACAAAGCTGAGAGAGATAGTCCTGGTGTTGGCACCTTCCCCAGGTGACCAGCATGGAATGTACCAAGGGCTTCCACTTATTTATTCACACATCAGCATCACATATCAGGAAAAATGCTCTACATATTCCTCCACATGCTCCAAAGGGTTTTCCTGTAGGTTCTATACCATCCACATGCTCTGTTAGGATCCCTTGGGCACCCTTGGGACATCCTGGATGGCACTGAGTGCTTTGATGTAGGTAACTGAGCTGAACCCTGGATGTCAGAGTAGATCTAAATGACCAAGGCACTGACAAATTTCCATTGACTGCAAAGAGAGTTCAGACCACAGCTTAAATACTGACACTACATGCAGGGTTCCTGCTCTGTAAACTGAATCCCAGTTAGAATGTGGCATTTAAGCAGAATTCAGACACAATTCAAAAGCACCATAATTTCTTTGTTTTACTAAATTAAGAGCAAACCCTAAACTGCCAGGGCACTTTGTTTAATACTCTGGTGGCTATACATCCTATGACCCCTCACATCTTCTCAGGGATCCACAGACACTAAGAACATATCAACATCAACTGGCAGTTAACCTTTTCATAAAGGTTGGTCTAAAGCTGTAGTTCTGCTCCCAAGCCAGTAAACAGCAATGACTACTCAAAAGATACATCACAAAAGCTTTTAAGAATAGTCAATATTTGTATTTGTACAGAAATTGCAATTTCCATCCTTGCTGTATGCTTCACCCATTAGAAGAGCATTTACCTTTCCCCATAAGTATTTTGCTGGCAGTAGTGTCTGGTTAAAAAGTTTACTGGTTGCTTTAACAGGAACTCCAGAATAAATTTCAGTGAATACTAGATGACTAGATATCAGGCACGCTTGGGGGGTCTGAACTTCAACAAAAACAGGAAGATGACTGCAAATAAACACACAGATGGTCTATTGTTATTGTTAATGAAACGTGCTAGACATAAAACAGCATGCTGGGAAGAATGATGTTCATGTTTATTTAGCAATATTAGAAATTTGATAGTTCATTGATAGGTTACACAACGCCACTCTGAGTTCATATTTTTGTTGTAAGAGAGAAAACTACTGAAGTGAAAATGAAATGTGAATCTCAGGAAAAACAAAACAAATGCTGCTTTTCCTCCTTACCTTCCTTCTCCATTTTCCACCTCCAGCTCCAGCACTGTCTGGAGACGCTGGCACTGCAATGCTGTGAACTGAACTGAAACTCTGCACAGACTCAAAGGAGCTATTTCTCCAGCTGATGGCTGGATGGTGAAGCTAGATACCTAGCGAGGAGAGAGGGAACAGAAATGTTTTTGTCATGTGCAAAGCAAGGGTAAAATGCTGAAGCCACACAATCTAATTAGGGTTTCCAAGTGTCTCATTTTTGCCCAGATGTGTCCTTTCTCTCTGCCCCTCCTGGGTGGATGTCAGGAAGCACAGTGCCAGCTCTGTGAAAGCCTGGCTACACAAGGAGGCAAGGCTTTGCTTCTGAGAGAAAGGCAGTCAGAGCCAAGGGCACAGCAGGGTCAGCTGTGCAGGGACTGACAGGGAACATGAAAGAGAAGCAATGAGCCTCAGCAGCAGCACCTGCTCCCAGGCAGCAGCAAAGTGCCACGAGTAGGAAAGGCTCTTGGACAGAGGGGTGAGGAAGGAGGGCTGGGAGAGTGGAGACAGGAAGAGCATCAGCAAGGAGTGGGAGCTCAGATTCTTGTCCAAGATGCTGATGTGGGGGTGTGGGAGGAGTGTTCAGCAGTCTCAGCTCTACTAAAGCCTTAAACTCTTACTTATAACAGCAGCAGCTGAAATCACTGTCATTCAGGAAATACTCCATGTCTCTTTGGACCAGGCTGGCAGGTGATTTGTAATAATGGGAAATAGAGAAAAATTTTAAAGAAGCAATCTCAATAGCGTTCATGCACTTATGTGCAGGACTAGTTTTGTAAGAAGTCACAAAAATTTGAACTTCTGATAGCTGGAATGAATAATACAACTCCTAAGCAGAAGAAATAAAATAGCTAAGGAGGGAATACAGCCAGCTGTAGCAGTGACTTACCTCTTCATTCCTTTTAGCTAGAAAAACCTGGCTTTCTTGCATCCTCCACTGTGCTGGCACCTGACAGAGATTTTTAATCTCGAAGGTTCTTGACAGTGTCTCACCCTGCTTAGTCAAACCAAACTGAAGTGATGGAACATCAATACAAAGAAATGGACCCTAGGACAGCAGGAAACAAACATCAGAATGGACACCTTTGCCAAAACTGCCTCATTAAGAAACTTATATTATCTAGGATTAACATTTGATTTCACAGAGGATATCAGAAAGCAAATGCACTGTGTAGTGCAGAAAAATTATGTGTGTCATGGGAATATCAACATTGACCCTATAGTCACTACAGCAAAAAAACCTCCTGCTTGTAACTTCTTAAGATTTCTCAAGCCATTGAGAGGCAGAAAAGCTTCATTTGGACAGTGGCCAGGCCACACAGCTCATCCTCCTGCAAGACTGAACTGTTCCTTACCTTAAAAGCAACCTCAACATGCAGCACAACTGCCTCTGGACACGGCTCAACGCGACAATGCAGGTTACGGCTGATGACCCCAGGCTTGCTTCCAGAAATTGCCAGGACAAATTCACAGCAGTCATTCACATCTAGAAGAGAAAATATCAGGCTCCTGTCCCACATTTTTGTAAGGAAACACCTGCTTCAAGCAGGTGAAGCTTCTGGAATCAAATTAAGTCTCCTGCTGCTCCAGTGGGCTGGGGATCAGGGAATTTTTTCAGTCTGCATTATAGTGCTCTGTGACTGTAATAAATTGATACAATCACTGTCATTTCTTTCATTAATTACTGCTTGCAAGTTACAGAAACTTTACCTATGACACCAGTACAAGGTTCAACTTCCATGATCTCACAGGCCATGATTTTCTCCCATGTGTACTTGATCAATGATTTGCTGTTGTTCCACAGCTGAAACAATTAAAATCAGTGAGACAATTAATGCACCTTAAGCTTTCATAGCAACAAGTCAATTGGCTAAGAGCACTGATAGATTGCAAACTAGGTTTTGTGAGTCATCATTTGTTTCCTTCACATGGGTGAAGGTGTTCCCTCAAACCTGAAGAAAATCCATTAACAATTCACTCCAAGAACATTATCATATTTGAGACTCTTAAACTTTCCCTCCATTTTTCAAAAATGTAACAGTTTCTAAACATAAACTGAAAATCTTTTGAGTGTAGCTTTTTTTCTTGACAAAGGCTCTGCTTTTGAGGGAGATGCAAGCTCTTGAAATGTTTGGTCTGCTCTTCAGATCTAGTCAAAACATTTCTTAATTACAGCAAATAACTTTGTTTTCTGAAGCACAATTATCTCTAAGCACAGTTCAAATTCTTATCTTTTTAAGACTAAAAAAACCAGCTGGAAACTGCAAAGGATGTTGTTATACCAAATTACCTCTATCACATATGTAGCTATACTGGATTGCTGGGAAGTATGAAATTACTGCCTTAAACTGAAAAAATAAGTTATAGGAAGAGAAATCATAAAACCAAATGTTGATTAGCAGTATCTCTAAGAAAAAATGGGAAAACAATTAACTGGGAAATGTCTTCTGCCCTGGCTCTTGCCAACAGGCCTGTTTTCCCCAAATAAGTCCAAGATCAAAAGGATTCTGATCTGTAGTGAAGGGATGCTGTGTGAGGGGACAACTGCATCAGCATTCTGTACCAGAATGGTCAAATAACCTGCAGGAAAGAATAACATCTAGTAAGCTGCAGCATGTGTGATCTTTGTAGCTCTTCTGTGCTTCCTGTAGTTCTGTGCATGAACACAGTGCCTCAGCTATGAATTGATTGAATCATCCATTGACTATTCCTCCCAGCTGGAAAACTTTTACCCTAAAGGAGTGTCAAAGTGATAAGCAACAGGTTAGTGACCCAGAAAACCATTGAGAAGGGTCAAACTGTGTGGTATCAAAAACAGAGATGAAAAAGGAACAAAGGCTGTGCCTGGAGTGTAGGCTGAGCAGGCTGGGTAGGGCATTTCAGTGCAGACCCTCCAGGAGTCTTGGCCTCCTTTAAAAACATTTCAGGAAAACTAAAATAACACTGACTGTCTCATATCTTCTAATAACACCTATGGCATCTAGTGACACAAACCACATGATAACAGTGAAGTCAAGAGCACACAAACCTTAAATGTTTTCTTGACATTTACACCAATGAAGTTTTCTCCAGGGACAATAATGGCATATGGTTCCAGAAGAAGATTAAATGGTTCTGTTGAGCCTTTAACTTCTATTTCCAGTGCTATTACATCCTCTACTCTGCAATCTGGGATGTTTTGAAGTCTCCCCTCTTCTACTAAACTTCGGAGGAAATATGGGAGAATCATTAAAATACATTAAACTGGATCCTGTCTTTTAATTGCCAGAACAAAACTGATAACCATCACAAGTTTCTCAAGTACAGACTGCCTGTGGGCAATTAGCTCAGCCAATTAAAAACTTCATTATACTTTAAGGTATTCTAGTTGTCCCAGTCTGTCCATGAACAAGTATATAAGTCACATACTGCTGTGACAAAAAGTAATAACAGGAAACCCTGGAAAATAAGCAGACAAAATGACAGTATTATCTTTTTCCAAGAGAGGAAAAGCTAGGGCCAGGCATGGGGAGGATATCAGAGATGCTCTTTGTACCACAACTACTTGTGCAGATAATGTTCTTTATACTTGTCAATCCATCATCACCAGAAAGAAGAAAAAACCCCAGTAACTTCATGTCATAGCACAGATAAATTGTGGCTACATATCTTACTGGGAAATGTTTCTCAGCTTACCAAGGTGATTCTGTGTTCCTCACTACCATCTGAATCACACTGTCATAACTCTTCAGCTGCACAGACATAGGAGAAAAGGATTTCAGTGTAAAGTAATCATTTATGTTGAAGATCAAAAAAAGATGGAAAAGTGGTTCACATATAAAGGATAAATGATCATCATCACAGTACTAAGCTCTGATAAACAATATTCAAACTCTGGAATTACTAAAAGAAAACATGTTTGACTGCAAAACATTAAGCCAGATTCTGACCTCATGGTGTATGGTTCCAAGAAAAATACTCATTTTTTACATGCCTGTTATTATTTCCCCTGTATATTGCATACTACACACAAGCATCTGCAAAGGCTCCCCAAATTAGGCTCAGTACTGCTGTACTAATTGAGAAGTTTCTTCTAACTGCTCCAGAGTATTCAGCTTAATTGACCATCAATCTGATCTTGAGTAAGAAACATGACTTTTACATCATGGGAAGAGAATGCCTTCTGTATTCTAATGGAGTGGGGAGAAAAGAAACACAGGTCTTAAATCTGCAGGGCTATGCCAAAGCTTCATTTGTTTGTAGACAGAATCTAATTTTGACATATATTTTAATTCTATATATAGTCTATGAATTAATTATTTTTAAAAAGCCAAGTAGTTTCTCTTCCATACATATTTCAGGTATTTCTTATGTCTGTCAATCAACACAGCATAGGACATTCCCACTCTTGGGCTTTCTTTGGATCAGGTTTCTCTAAATACAGTGAGCTCATGCTCCTTACTTACAGAGAGAGAGGGGAGCAGAAACTGAGAGAACAGTCCCTGAGACAACTGCATTCCAACATCCTTGCACCCCTCTTTACCCACAGCTGCACACTGCATTTTTCTGCCAAAGGCTCCTGCTATCCCCTTAATTCACCACTCAGCTGTTCATAGGACCCATTTCAGGCCAAAAAAACTACAGCTGGAAACAGTTTAAATAATCAGTGTTTGTTCACCAACTTATTTAGGCTGGAGTAGGTACAAGGCACATCCCCCAAGGAGAGGGGGAAGGGTCAGGAGCTGCTGGAGGAGCTGATAGAGGGGTGAGGGTGGTAACTGCACCAGCCAGCACAGCTGCAGTATGAGGATGTGTCCACAATTTCAGTGTAAAATTAACTGTGTCCAGTCAAAAAATTACATGAGCTCAGAAACTGTCTCACATTTTGCAGTCAAAACATGTTTTCTTTCAGTAACTTTCTACATTTTGAACACTGTTTATCAGAGCGTAGCACCAGCTAATTAAATTTAATTTAGAAAAGTTGCACAGCAAGGATTTTATGACTTGAATAAAAATACACAGCTGGAGTTTGTAGATAGGAAGGAATCACAAGCCATACCTCCTGTGGAGTGTAAGTGAGAATAAACTCATGATCTGCACAGGGAAGCAAAACTCCCTGCTCAGGATTTAGGGAGAAGGCTGACTCTGGGTCTTGATTGTATTTGACCTCTGTGAAGTCTGCAGTTTCTTTTGGTATAAGTGGTTTCAGATTAGGCTTTGTTATCTGCCAGAAGAAGGGAAGTTCTACACGGCTGCAAAGAAGTCAATAAACAACAGAAAAGCTGTGATTAAAAAAAATCAGATATTTTTGAGTAAAATATATTAAGGAAGTGTTCAGATCCTTTTTCCAGGTAGGAAATTCCTCTCTTTACAGATTACAGGGGTTTGATTTACCAGTTTTTGTGAGCCACAAAGCTGCTGAGGCAGCATAGAGTCAGCATATATAAATCATACAAAGAACATGCTAATATGTGAAAGTAAATTCTATAAATGTGTAAGATATCTTAACACTTTCTTGCCTTATTTGAACTTGTCATGTAATCCATCTTTTAGAAACTCTACAATTCTGCTTTCTAAGATCTGGGATGAACAGGATGATTCCTGCTGACACCAGTACATTTGCCTTGGATCACTGCTGATGACCTACATCACATTCTGAATTTAATCCAGATGCAAGATGTGGTCTTTACATGTCAACAAACACAATGGCTCCAGCTAAAATTATAGCCATGGCTCTGCCCCACTCTCTGCAATCCAGAAAAGGTTGCTTAACTAGGTTGTTTCAGCAGAAGAGTGTTCCATGGAATGTCTTCATGGGTTTGAGAATCTTGCTCATGCTGACCTCAAAAATTCTGCCTTAGTAAGGGGGAGGAAGGACACTGGAATTTGAAAGCATCACTGATAAAACTGGACATTTACAATTTCTTGTATCACTTTCTGTAGCAGAAAGTTTTCTTCTTCCTGCTTCTGTGGAGTTTACTCTCAGCCTGGCCAGCTTTGTTTTGCACAAATGCTGACACCAGATGTGCAGGGAGTGCTGTGGTGATTATAGTACAGAGAAAATGTGGAAATTGGCACATCCTTTGTCAGTTTACAATATTCAATCACACTTTCTTTACCCAAACACCAGCCTGTTCTGGCATTATGCATGTGTGATTTCCAGGCCACAAAATAAATTGCCAGATATTAACTGCTTGCAAACAACAATTTACATTAATGGTCCTAAACCCAGCACTGACCTTCTCACTGCTTTGATCATCTACAGCCTCTATCTGCTGCAATCCTGCACAAGTGTATTTCTGTTAAAGTCTGATTCTGAGGGAAAATCAGGATGTCACTATGTTCAGTATGGTGTAATTGTCCATAAGGACACATTCATTGACTTCAAATTGAATTTATATTTAAATCTGTAAAGACTCAATAGTAGGAAACATGAATTAATTACATTGGGCTCCCATTTTGATCCAGTGGAGTCCAGGATGTATTATGACTTTTCTGTGGGAGATGTCTACAGTCAGAATTGTATCCCTGGAAGCATCTATTCCCTGCCCTATGAAAGGAAAAGAGTGCTTCTCTCAGTTGCACAAGTATATATAACAGACATTCAAAGTTAGATAAATCTCACCTGGATCACCCTGTAGGTATTTTCTGCCATCATGTATATTTATGATTTTTTGTAGATTTACCTCTATTGAAGAAATATATTGACCTTGGCTAATGGTTGCCATAATGCTCGAACAACGTACAACATTCCTAGAACCTTAATTACCAAACAATGAGCAAAAAGATGCAAAGATTCTGCAAAAAGTTTATCAAGGGCATATAAAGGTTTCTCCAGCTTGAGAGAGCAGAGTGTGACAAATGAGATCCCTAGCAGTGTGCCCACACTGCAGGGCATTACTCTAACAGCAGCTACCTACGTGCAGTTCTTTATAACCAGTATCTTCTCCTTACTGGTGTGTGGGTTTTGGGACTCAAATCGTATCAGATGCTGTGCTCTGGCATCAGTGACTTCACCCAGCTGAGCTTTGCTTTCTCCACCTGTGACAGACAAAAGCTCCAGAGCAATCAACTCTCCAACCCCTGGAAGAAATAGTTAGGTATTGCTGTTTATCATCTGACAATTAACATAGTTCACATCATCAACAGCAAATGTCATTAATGGCATTATTGATTATGTCTGGGTTTTCCTCAAGTTTCACAACTTCAATGTGTTAATTGTACAATATTTTCCTGATGTTGTGTTTATCAACATGTATTGACAGAGACCTTCTGTTCATGAATTTCACAGATAGGGATTTCAGGGCCACAGCTTCAGCTCACTTTCACTGAAACCATGAGCAAGGTTTTTACAGAGATTGACAATGTGGCTCCCAGATGTTTTGAGTAGTATATTAAAATTGAAATTAGCACAAATTAAGTATTAAAAACAATTCCAAAGTAAATTCATGTGATAAAGTGACTCCATAGACAACAACAAGCCTCATGTTATAACACTCACAGTTATATTACAGCACAAGCACAAACATTTAGAAGAATAGAATTGGTTTCATTAGCTAATCCAAAGACTGCCTACCTCTCCTGAACCCCTTCATCTAAGATGTGCCCTAAGCGTTCATTTCTGCCCTGTTAAACATCATGTTTCATAGTTTGCAAAGTTATCTTATTGACAGAAAAGTAAAAGAGATGAGTTGCACCTGGCAACTGCTTTTCTTTTCTGCGACTTGGTGACATTTTATATTTGGATTTTTGCCTACCAAAGATTAAGAGTTCAATGTTTTCTGAATCCAGTGTATTCCATGCACTGGGAAGGAGCAGTAATAACAATTTTAAAAAAAAAAGCCATCAGGGGACACAGTATTTGCTTAATTCAATGGCATAAAATGTTACCATCACTTCACACCAATAATCACCACTCATTATCTGAATATCTACGGAATTAGAAAGGTGCTAAAAACAAACCTGTGACTGTAACATAACTGACTGGATAATTGTCACACAAAATGGTGAATGTTTGCTGTGAGACTTCTGTCAAAGAAGGGAAAAACACTACCTGAAAGAGAGAAGGTAAATAGCAAGGTCTGTAACCAATTTCTCTCCCTTAAGCAATACATTTCAATTTGCAAATATTCCCTGAAGGACAGTTTAGTGATTAGTAATTAAAAGTAACACTTGCAAGAAACAGAGTCAGTTTTTGCTCACATAAACCCAAACTTGACAGGTCCAGCCAGTTCTTCTAAAATGATCTTGCTTGTTAATTTATTTGGTAGCAGTTGGCACTAACCTCTACTGTTGCATTCTGCCCTGGAGCTAGTTCCAAACCAGCAGGCTGGATCCTAAAAGGATCCTGTATCACAAAATCAGCAGTGGCAGCTACCTAAGATGTTCAAACAAACAAAAAACCAACCAAACAAAAAATATTAATAAATTAATTTGGTCAGGTTGGTGTGTTTAAAACACAAATTTAACTGAAACAGGCAATATAATACAATATCACTGTTCTACCTCTTGCCATACATTTTTTCCACACATCTCAAAAGAGCATGGATCATAAATATGGCTTAATTTTAAAAACCCCATACAAACAAATGCTTCCTGCTTTATAATGACCTTGGTGAAAGCAGGAGGGAAAGGGCAATCTCTGAAGACAAATGACTGCCAGAAGCCCCAATATTCATGTTCACAGCAGAACAGCTCTGCTGGAGAGAGGGGCTCTGTTTCTCCATGCTTAAAACTCACTTTGAGTTGGAGCTTTAAAGTCTCTGGAGGGACAACTTGGCCCATGTGCTCTTTGTCCAGCACCAAAAATGCCAGTCTACCTGTCCCACTTTATCTCCTTTGTGCCCTGGTATGTGATGGGGAGCTGCAGACAGAGCAGGACTGGATTGGATTGCTGTGCCTACAGGTGCAGCAAGGTCAGTAAGGGATGTTTTTGTTGAGGAGGGAGAGGAAATTGCCTTAAGCAATGCTAGAACTTCTATTTGCTTCAAGTGCAAGGCTGAAGTTCGAGCCAGTTTTCCTCTCCCTCATCTATGCCTCAGTTGACCTCTCCCCTGAGCAGGACAACCCCTTCCACAGGAAAGTCAGAGTGCAAGAACAAGGTGGTACAACCACCCAGAGATATTGGTCTTCAGGATAGAGGTGAATTCTGAAGGAATGGCACCTACACCATGCTGGGTCAAGTATTTCCCTTCTCATCACTCACCCCACAATCAGGAGCTGGCCAGGCCTTCTCTGGCACTATAGAGAAATTCCCAGTCCTAACTCCCCCATTTCTGCACAGAACTGCTGTTGTTTTTACTCCTCCAACAAGGCAGGAACCACAGTCTATATTGTCAGGCACTGCAAGGAGTAACAGAAAATCAGACTCCAGAGAGAGCAAAGGCTGCTGATTAAATAACAAACATTACTGCATGAGACCATGCCAGGTTTTGCAATCCTAAACCCCCTCAAATTCTTTCCATTTTGAAGTTGGACAGTGTGAGATGTGTATTTCTACATTCATCTTACTTTTTAATGATGTAAGATGATCTTTCCTCCTTAAAGATTATTGAATGATAAAAAGTAAGGTGATTTTTTTTAGAAAAGTTCAGTAAAACAGGAAAGGTGAATTTACAAAAAGTCAAAGCAAATTTTTGCAAAAGTATTCCTGTTTATTATAGCTGAGCTTAGATATCTGAGAGGTGCAGGTATACCATATCCATATATAATAAATTTCACATTCCATGAACATTAATGAATGGCATCAAATAGTTAAAATTAAATCATAATTCCATAATACTTAGCATTAGTAATTAAAATTGGGAGTTCAGGAATCAACAAAACGCAAATCTAGAAATGTGGCCCCTACCCACTTCTCTAATATAGTGAAAAAAAAAAGAACCTAAGATGACAAGAACAAATAATTGAGGAAAAAGCTAACAGGATTACATTTTCATAACTAATAAATCTATGATAAGTGAAAATGAGATAGATATCAAAATGTAGAAACAGCACTGACAATTTTTTCCACATTTGTTTTGTGACTCAAAACTGAAGACAGTTAAATAAAAATACCCAAGTCTGCTTTAGAGGAATTTAGTATTTGGACACTACTGACATGTTAATACTGGAAGTGATACTTTAGCTTGGATTGGGATGACAAAAGGTTCTGATCCTTGACTCTCCATTAATATATGATCTTCATAATCTCCCAGATATTCAGGAATAAACTGGACTGTGTACTGGCATGCCATCCCAGGAGCAATCATTCCTCCCTTTCCTGGATATTTTCCTTGGGGGGAAAACAAAAACAAAGAAAAGGCAGATTTTTTTTTAATTAAAACCTCCCTAAATTGGCAGTAGTATTTATGATCACATCTTCCTCTGGAAAGGTGCCTGTAAACTCCCCCCATTTATTGCCTAAGTCAAGCTGATAAAAAGGGATGAGCAGAAGAGGCCTGGCAGTGCAATCTGGGAATTTGCACATGTTCCAGGGAGCTCAAAGATTGTTTTGTCTGAAATAAACTCCTCATAAACACAGAAAACAGTGAGGAGAAACTTAGAGACATTACCCAGTTTTGCTTTACCACCAGACAAAAGGAATTCCATGCAAGCATCTAACTTCTAAATATTCCTCCAATTCCTGGGGTATCACAATCTCCTTAGGCAATCTATCCCAGTGCCTGGCTAGCCTACTGTAGGAAAGATAATTTTCTTAACTTTCCTCTAACCTATCCTTCTTTATTGCAGTGTGTTATTTCTTGCCCTCTCCTAAATTTTTTCAGTGGAAACTACATCTGTTCCTAGATGAATTTTGGGTAAGACTCAATCTAGGTATTCCACAGACACATTTTGATCTATCACCAAACATTTTAATTTAATTTTATTTTTATTTTCATTTAGTCTTCTTGAATTCCTCATTAGACCACTGCTTATGAGTTGCATGTGAATGGCCCTAAGTCACCTTTCAGCTTATAAAGAACTGAGCACTATGGATAACAGAACCAAACAGGACATCTCTGGAAAACATTTCTTAGAGCAGGTAAATGAGATTTTTAATGTGTTAGTATTTTAAAGGCAGAAGAAGAATCCTTACCTGGCCTAATGAAAAATACTGAAGTAGAGGGGGGAACAAGTCTTACATGTTGACCTGTTGAAGTCATGTTCCGTAGCTCTATAGTCATCTTATTTAAAAAGAAAATAAAATGCTCTGTTGTATTTATCATCATTCTTTAAAATATTTGCAATTCCCTGGTACTACTGCTAGGAGTAATTACCTCATCATCACCACCAACCCCCAAATCCCAGTTTATTCAACAGAGGCTGAATCAGACAGTACCAAAACAAAGCAGAGACTGAGAAGAGCCCATTGAATCTTCACTGGTTTGTGTGTCAGTGGCAGGTGTGATGGAGTATCTTCAAGGAAGTTAAAGGGTCATAAATTCAATATACAGAAGAAACTCAGACTTTTATTAAAATCCAGAAAGGCTGCACATTGAATGAAATATGTAGATCATGGCAGGATATAATTCTTCAGAGAGGCAGAATTAACTCTCTACAAAGAATCTTCTCACCTCATAAACCTGTCCAGCTTTATCATATGAAAACAGGACAGAAGGTGGACTGGCAAGAAACACAGGAACAAATGAAGTATCACTGAAAGATTAAAAAGAAGGAGACGTTATCTTACTGCCTAGTTCTCTAAACATTGATAAAATGAGAAACTGCAAAATGTCTCCTTTGGCAAAACCAAAATATCATACATACTTTGTTACTAGGAGACTATATAAGAAATTTAGCTCAAAATAGCTCTGGGTAAATCCACAGCAACTCTACAGTGAAGCTCTGCGTGCTCCAGCCCGGAATGCAGGAACTGTACACACTGCATACCCTTTGGTATCTTCTGCTTTTCTTCTGGCTATGATTTCTTCCACTTTTTCTTGAGAAATTACAAGAGATTTGCCTCCATGCAGAGTATTTGGTGGGAAAAAGCGTGGGTTCTTCAAGTAATTCTCTCTGTTCTCATATCTGGAGAGGTACTCACTTAATTCCTCTGCTTTCCAGGACTTACTCTCTTTCCCAGCTCGTTTCTGTGAGGCTTTAGTTTTCTTTGAAAAACAAGAGTGCACAGTGCATCATTAAACACAGTGATTTGGAAGATGAGGAAAAAGAGAGCTGCACATGTGTAATTAAAGCTACACAGATACAGAAAACACAATATTTCTCCTTTTTAAACAGAGTAAATATAATAAGTACTGGAGTCAAATCGACAAAGAGTCACCCTTTGTTGCAGGAAGAGCAACAGGCCTTACAGATCAGGGAGACTGAAACTAATTTACACAATGTACCTTACTGATGGTTTTAGCCTCGAGGCTGGGGTTTGGACGTGAGGACAGAGTTTCAGACACCCTTGTCACACTGCCAGGCGGGCAGGCACTCTTATCCGGTGAAATATCACGTTGTTTACGTGTCCCTTTCAGGTATCCAGGTTCTGATTCTCCTGCAATTCAAAGAAAAAAAATTCTGTAAGAGGAAAACATGGACAAGTATTGAGTCTATGATATATGAGTTTATTATAAGGCTTGTTGCTAGCAAAAATCCTCTAGAATTTAATGTACTTTTAGAAGTTATTTTGTACAAACAAAGCTTAGTACTTTAACAAGAAAGCTTTTAGAAGCACTCATTAAACAGGTTGTATACAGTTATGTTACTCCAGAAAGACATGCTAACCTTATAAGGGATGTGAGATTTTTCACTTTGTTTGGAATTACAATGTTAATAACCAAAACACAAATCCTGAAATTTGTGACTAAGTTTACTACTCTGAAATGTTAGTTTTGACTTGACTGAAAAAAATAATTTCAATGATCCTAAAACCTTTTCATCTTGTCTCTCACATAAATAAAAGAAGTAAAGAAGTCTTGACATTGTGCAAAATATTTTCCTTACTGATCTTCTTGTAAAACTAAAACCAGTACATTTCCAGAACTGGAAAACTTTAAACCCTAAGTAAAGAATAAGATTTTATTTCACTGAAAACACTTTTCACTTTAATGTAACTACTTCTTTTCTCTATATACAAGATGAAGTTGCAGCTTTTGTGCTGATGAAATTGGATGGAGACAGAATACTGATGCAGTTTTTGTGTGAGATGGAAAGAACTGAAAACAAATGTGCAATAATGATTAAATATCATGTTTAAGAACATCTAACCTCAGGAGTTTTGAATTTATCAATTATACTTTGAAAATGTGCCCTTAGTGGAATCATATGCTTAAAATACTAGACTGCCTTCTGCTTTGGCAGGAAACTATAAAAATATGCTCAGATCTGCTACATCCTCCAATACTTCAATTATAGAGTGTTCCAAAAAGTCTAAATTACTTTAGTTACCTTTTGGTGCTTTAGCAAGAGGTAATTTCTCAGTGATGTAATCCTCAGGACAGATTAAATTATGTTTTCTGAGAAGTTCATTATCTACAATCCACCGAAAAGAGGATGCCACTGCAACAGTAAAGCCAACAAAAAAAAAAATCAAAAAGCACAAAATAGTAGCTACTTAAAACACACTATCTTGATCAATCCAAAGTAATGTTGTTTTTACACCTCATCCCTGTCAGGTAGTATTATTTTAGGTAAAATAATACTATATTATACAGAATATTATAGAAAATATTGTAGAAAATAATTGGTTATTTTAATCCCAAAACTTGGACATGCATCTCCACAATTCTAAATTCAGTTCAAACCCAGCTAAGCACCCACTGGAGAAATATTTAATCTGTTTCTTGCTGCTATGTATCAAGGTATGTACCCTTGTAATATTTAGGTGGTAACCCCCCCAATCCAAATTTAATACCTTGAACATGACCTGGTTGTTTAGTTTCTGAATGTTAAGCAGATGTTACTCTACTTGAACCTCTGCACAAAATCTTTCAAAGTTGCTGTGTTGATGTAAAGCCAACCCCAGGTTGGTGTCCAGGTACCATAATCATGTACTGGGGAACAACATTCCAGATTCCTCACCTGGTGGCAGCCCTAGTTTGTCAAAATCTTCCCCTGCAACAATCTTCATCTCGTTTAGAGCCTTTTCCTCTTCAGCTTTTGCTAGGGCCTGGGCCCTGATGATCTCTTCTTCAGCTTTGTCAGCTTCTGCCAGTCGGCTCTTATACTCAGCCAGAAGCTGCCACAGGCATGGGTGAATGAATAAAGAGAAATTTGAGCTGTTACAGGCAGATGTTTTCTATTTGTCTTTGAGAGGTAAACATAGACAGATTAGTAAAACATCATTACTTTACAAGCATCAACTGGCCTGCTAAAACACTGTCATTCCATGATGACACAGAACAGAAAAAAAAAACCACCTGTGTCGCAAATCATCCAGCATCAGCCTCTACTTTTATACACTGACAACAGCAATTGGAGTGATGGCAAGATAAGAAACCTGGGCCACTGATCAGCAGGAACAGGGAAAAGTTTCCAGCCAGTACAACAGGCATTTAAAGGGCTACTGCTTTTACTGGTTGCATTCTGTGTTTGACAAGCCAACTAGAGAAAACAATATCATGAAGGATCATGTGAATATTAACTGACTTGAAAGGTTCTGTAGGAAACTCTGCTCAAGTAAATTCCATTAAAATGTCAATTGTAGGATCAACACCTGCCTTTAAATTTTATTTTACAGAAGATCTAAGTAGCAACTAAAGAGCTCCAAGTTCTGACTTTGTTTGGATTTGTACCTTCTCTAGCTCATCTGTATAACTGTCTTGATCAACACCGTCTTCTCTTTGGGACTTGATCCAGTCTGTTGCCATATCCACATCCAAAAAATCTCCAGTGCACAGATCCTTAAAGGCAGTAGCCAGCACATGGGAGATGTCCTGGGGAAAGAAAATGAGGATGTTTAGAGGTTAAAGCAAAAGATAGCATGGGAAGAGATCACTGAGTGCATGCAAACATCTGTAGTTAGTAAATGGGAAAAGGTACCTGGAAAGGGGATGTGTGTGCACATGTACACTGAGGTGTGGATGTCTGTGTGTGTGTGCTGTAGGACAGTGTGTCTGTGCTGGCTGGCTGAACGTGTAGGGGATGGTGATGGACACAATTCTCTGAGCAAGTGTGGGTGATGGTTTGTGCAAGGATGGGACTGTGTGGGGGAAGAGCATGGGAAGGAAATATGAGCACTGCACAGGGAATATGTGTGTGTGTGCCAGTGCTTGTGCAGGGCGTGTGTTTGTGCCCCAGGGTGTGTGCAGGGGTGTGTGAGGCTGTTTGTATGTGAGGCTGTTTGTATGGGGGTTTGTGTGTGCAGGGTTGTGTGTGTGTAAGGCTGTTTGTATGGAGTTTTGTGTGTGCAGGGCTCTGTGTGTGTGAGGCTGTTTGTATGGAGGTTTGTGTGTGCAGGGTTCTGTGTGTGAGGCTGTTTGTATGGGGGGTGTTTGTGTGTTTGTGTGTGAGGCTGTTTTTATGTGAGGATGTTTGTATGGAGGTTTGTGTGTGCAGTGGCTGTGTGTGTGAGCCTGTTTGTATGGAGGTTTGTGTGTGCAGTGGCTGTGTGTGTGAGGCTGTTTGTATGGGGGGTTGTGTGTTTGTGTGTGTGTGAGGCTGTTTGCAGTGGGGTCTGTGTGAGGGCTGTAGGTGTGTTTGTGGGGCTGTTCATGGCGGGGTCAGTGTGTGAAGCTGATTGCAGGGTGGTCAGTGTGTGAAGCTGCTTGCAGGGGGTCAGTGGATGTGTGTGCCTGTGTGCCCCAAGGCTAAGTGCAGTTCTGTGTGAGGCTGTTTTCAGGGCCGTGGTGCTACCGGGGGCACCGCTCTTTGTGCCCGTGCTGCTCAGCCCCGCTGCCTTACCTGGGGGTTGGGGCGGGGGCTCCCCTCAGCCATGTCCAGCCCCGCGCTGGGCTCCTCTGGGCTGGGGCTGCCCTCAGCCATGTCCAGCCCGGCTTTGGGCTCATCTAGGCTGAGGCTACCCTCAGACAAGTCCAGCCCAGTGTCAGAATCCTGCCTGTCGCCGCTGGGGCTGCCCTCAGCCATGTGCAGCCCGTCGCTGTACCCGGTGTGTCAATATTCGGCTCTCCTCAGCCGTGGCCGGGCCCTCCTCAGGCTGCCGGCGCCGCCGTTGCCGAGTGACCGTGCGGGCCGGGCACGGCCTGCCGGGGGAATGGCGGTGCCCGCTTCCCTCTGCCCCCGCCATCGCCCTCAGAGCCCCCGGCGCTGAGTGCGGCACCCCGAGTCTCTGAGGAGCTCGTATCCCGTCTCTTCCCCGCGATGGACTTGTGAATCTTTAAGGACGAGTAGCCTCATGATTTAATAAAAAATAAAACGTTGACTTGAAACGTGCGAAGGGGATTTGAACTTTGGGGGGTGTGCTCGCCGTTCCGCCGCTCTGCTCGCGGGTTGGAGCTGAGGGAAGAGGCGAAATCCTCTCCTGCTTGCCCGCACCTGAGACAAGGAAAACGGGCTGATCCCTGCCCGGCTGATCCGTGCCGGGCTGATCCGTGCCGGGCTGGGAGATGGGAATATTCACCAGCAGCCCCAACCCATCCATCTCCCCGCTCTGCCTGCGGCGCCTGGCTGTGTACACTGGTTGCTAACAACAGGCTCCGCTAATCCAGTGATATTTTCCAGAGAAACCATCCCGGTGTAGATTTTCTCCTTGTCCTGCTGCCTGTTTATTCTTTTTTTCTGCTCCTCCTGCTCCACTCTTTTTGCTCAGAGTGAAGGAACCTGACTGTGGCCCCCGGGATTCTCCATCGCTGTCACGGTCATTTGGCTCTGTAGGGTTTTAGATGAGTAGGGCAATATTACACCCTGAATGGAAAATAACTATGGCAAAAATAATTGGAATTTACCAACAGGTGTTGTTCCACCAGCAGATACGCCAAAGGCTGTGGGTATAAACCCCACAGCAACCATGGGGTGGTTGAAATTCAACTTGGTTTTTTTTCAGGTGTATGGCACATGGACTTGAGACTACAGGGTGTCACAAGCTTTAGGTCCTCAGCTCACCGAAGTCTGTGATTGGAATAAAACACCAAATTAAAGCCAGAGGCAGTGCTGTGGTTTTAATTTCCCTGTGAAAAAGGAGAAGATGCCCAAGAGAAAGCTTGGCAAATCTGTTCCGAAGATTAAGGCAGAGAAATCACAGATGTCTGACAAGGACAGGACCAGGTACCTGTGCTTTCCAATAGAAAGGGTTCACAGCTTTCATAGAATCACAGAATCACTAAGGATTAAAAAGATCTCTAAGATAATCAAGTCCTACCATTACTCCACCACTGCTGAGATGACCACTAAATCCTGCCAGCATGTGCCCATCCACATGCTTTTTGATCTTCCAAGGGATGGTGACTCCACCACTGCCTTGAGCAGCTATTCCAATGCTTGATAGACCCTGCACCAAAGATATTTTCCCAAATATTCAACCTAAACCTTTGTTGGTACAGCTCAGGATCATTTCCTCTGGTCCTGCCCTTATTGCCTGGGAGCAGAGCCTGATCCTCACCTGGCTGTCCCCTCTTGTCAGGGAGTTGTGCAGAGCCAGAAGGTCCCCCCTGAGCCTGCATTTCTCCAGTCTGAGCCCCTTTTCCAGCTCCCTCAGCTGCTCCTTGTTCCAATTTGTGCTCTCAAACAATTTTGTTTCTGTGCAGGCTTGTAGGTTCTCGCCTTTAAGATTCACTGCATGCACATTTTAACACGTTTCCATATTAGAAGTCCAGCTTTTCTCATCATGTGCTATTACAATTGATTTTAACATCTGTTTGCTAACTGGAATGTTAGTAAAATCCAGCATTTTAAAAAAAGAATTCTTTCCCAGCCTTTAAAATGGTGACAGTAAAGCAGATGTTTTTGTTTAAAACAGTATATAGAAGCACATGAAAACTGACTGTGGAAAAAACTTTCTGTACTTTCATCTTTACTGTCTTTCAGTAACTTGCCAAGCACATCATCTCAGCTTAGAAGCTGGATTTTGTTTTTCAAACTAGAGTCCATAAAATCTGAAAGTGAAGGTGAGATCCATCTGCCCAGAAGCCAACTGCAGGATCTGAAGGAGGGCTGTAAACCACTGTTCCAGAGCAATGCACAATTGTTGCCCATATGACAATGAAATTTTTTTCCTCAGATTTCAATTTTTATGCCATCATAATTTACTCAGATAAAAAATAAATGCCACAGTTCCTACTGTAAAACAGTTTAATTCACATATCTGTATGTTATACACACATATTTTCATAAAAATATGATGAACATTAAGAACAATTTGCATCTGTATCATCTTATTTAAGTTCTAAAGGCTGAAGAGAGACTCATGCATGCGAGGAACAGGAAAAAAAAAAAACCAACAACTTTATCCTGCATTTTTAGGTATAAATACACAGGTATAAATATTTATATGTGTAAATGTACACACTTTTTCTAACTGCTGTGTATGACTTCTACCAGGTGTTTTACCTTGGATTCCCCCTCTGTACCATGTAAGGTTGAATTTTATGGTGGGTCTTAGGTTTGGATTGGGTGTGTGGATCTGAACAGACTCCCAAGGGCCCCAGGGGGGAGCACAGGGGGATTTTGTTGGAGGAAGCTGATCTGACTCTGAGCTCTCCAGGATGACCTGATCTGCACCATCAGCTAATGGACTCTCAGTCTACAGGACCAGGAACAAGCTAGTCTGAAATAAATTATGCCCAAATGCCTGTCATAGACCTCAGAGGAATCATGATTTCTGCTAAAATACAGATTATTCAATTTTTAAAAGCAGTCTCCATGTCTTGTCAGTATTGTATTGCTTTTCTGTATTTATTTTGGTCACACTCTCCAGGTGGTCCCCACACATTCCTTGTTATCCCGTGGAGACTTTTCAAAGTTCAGGTGTTGTCCAAATTCCTTCTTTCTTCTGGTAGCCACATGATCAGAAAAGTTCCTTCCCATTGTAATCTAACAAAATCAGAGTCCTGGAAGTGATTTGTTCAGGCATCCAGGTGCCAAATGAAACTGTGATAGGACAAACCCAGCTCCTTCTTTCTCCTCTCCAAGACTGACAATAACAGAACATTTTTGCATATAAAATAGCTGGATGTGATTTAAATGCAAACAGGGAGCTCAATTACTGAGCAAGAGGTTATGTGTACATAACAGAATTGCAGAGTGGAGCTGTAGCTTACATTTTTAACAAAAATATCAAGCTCCATACTAGTTTTATTTATCTCACTCCTCTTTTATGAAAAATATACATAGATGTTATGTCCTGAGTCTGTAACTCAGTATATTTCTTAGAATTTCTGTATTTATAAGCAATGGACTACTGTGTCTGACTATAATCTTAAATTATTGTGAACATGTATTCCTTAAATGTGCAAACACTGGAATAGCATTCTTTCAATGCTTGCAGAAAAGTTCATACTTTTATTTTCCTAGTGATCCCAAAATCTTCACTAATGTCAGTGGACTTCTTTAGAGAGGGAGCACTCATTATAGTGATTCCATTCACATGGTATTTGAAAGGTTTCTTTGAAATTATGAAATTTAGGGCACTCTGAAAAATAAAAATCAAAGATTTGCCCCCCTCATATTAATACAACAGCATGGATTAATTTAGAAATATGTACCTATACATTGCTCATATGTAAATAAAATTTATATAGATATAAAAATAATATAAAAAAATTATATAGATATATACAAAATAGTTGTGGTATTTATATCGATTAAAAAAAAACCCCACAGATCCTTGGGGTTCAGAATAAATCAAGACTCCACGTATTTTTTATATTTTTTTAGCATTTTCTGGCAACAAGCTTGTTGCAGGTGTCAGGTGGCATTCTTTAGATGTGGAAAAGCAAGGGAATTGACACTGCAGTGCTGTCTTTTGCTCTGGAGGAATTGCACCATTTTGCATCTGGGCATCAGAAAATAAATTCTAATTATTTATAATTTTTTTTGCTAAGTTTTTTGGGGGGTTTCACGGAGTAATTCCCAAAAGTGCAGTGATGGATGATTCACTTTGACATTGCTGCCCTCCAGTGGTCCTGTTAAGGTTTCCATGTTTCCAGGAAAGCCTTTAAAAACAAACATTGCATGAAATCTTTGTTTTGATCAGGCATTAATATTTCCATCTATGCAATCTGGCATGTTCTCTTACCAGTGTGTTGGCTAAAATGCTTTTCACTGGTAAAACTATGTAATAGCTTGTAATTATTGCAGATGCAGCCAAACAGGTATCACTGGAATGCAGGTCTCCTTTGCATGTTACCATGGGAGTCACTCCTTCATGAAGAAGAAAAAAAAACAACATCTACAGAATGACTTTAAAACCCAAGTAAAACTTGCAGATAAGGAAAATTGAGAAATAACCTTTCAGGTGAAAAGTGCCAAAGAGCTCAGTTTCTAAAAGCTGGTTTCTCCCAATGTGCTGCTTTCCTGTCCTGCCAAAGATGTTTTGTTTTTTAGCTTTTTTTTTTTTTTCTAAATGTCCTAGTTTGGAGACAGTCTGTATCTTACAGATCTGACCTTTCTGGATGTGTTGTGGTCATTTCCAGTTCTCCTGGAGACAGTCTGAAATAACCTGCACTGGCAGTTCTACCTGGATATTTTTCATTATTTTGTCTGGGGTTATTTTGTGACTCTTTCCTGACATAAGTCAACCATGTCACTTGCTTCCAGTTTACATTTCCTGATTTTAAGCATTTCTGTGTTTCCTGCACTTTTTTTCCTGTACCTAGAAGTCTGTTCCTCTCTAAAACATTTCAGTGGGTATTGCTGTGCTTCTGCTGAAATACTTAGGCTGTAATTTCACTCAGGCCACATGGGATTTACAAACCAGACACACCCAACAAGCAGGAGAAGCATGTGGAAAATGCATACACAAAGGGCCCAGTCATCCCTTTTTGGCAGTGGCTGGGCAGATACATCACTCTAATTAAAGTGGAAATGGGCGACGCCTCCACACAGAGATCCTGGGATCCTCCACGAAACCATTCCCTGCAGAGATCCATGGAAGGATCCAGATCCATGGGAAGGATCCTCACACAGAGCCACAGCTGCAGGACACAGTGCAGGTGTGACACTTTTTGTTACTCTCAGAACAAGGGGCTCCCACTCCACTGATGTTCCCAGATCCCTGGGTCACACAGGGTTATTGGATCACAGTCTAACCTCAAAAGTTATTACCTCTAACCCAAACCAATTTAACCCAGTGACATCTTCTTTTAAAATTAAAGATTTTCATTCATTTTCATTTTCACCCCATGATTTTATGGGGTTCCACCAATTATTTGTAAGGAGTCTATGAAAACTAACAAGGAAATGGATTTACAAGGCAGTATTTGGCTTCTTCTTACAGATATACTTTTTGTCCCCAAATTCAAGAATAAGGTCAGCATTTTCACACTCCAGAATATTTTCCCTTGTGATCATAAATGCTTTACTCAGTGCTAGTTGGTAGAAATCCATTTCTTGGCACCTGGTGGTAGATCACAGCCTTCATCTCTCCAGATCTTAAAGATTTTACTGTAGAAAAATATTTAACTGATGCTTAAGAGTGTTCATCTACCCTTCAGGGATATCACTGGGGAGAGGTCTGTATCCCAGACCTGCACTGCAGATTCCAGGTTTGCATATATAAATATATATATATATATTTATATATGCACACATGGATTAAATTTGTGTGAACCCCTTCTGTCCCAGAACCAATCTGGCATGCCATGGCAGAACTCCACAACAGAGAATTTATGCTGCTGGGAATAACCCAATGATTGACACTTTTTAGCAGAAAATATGGGTCTTTTTTTCCCTTCTGGGTTTCAGTTCTTTTGGAAATTCTTTCTACACAGCAGCCAGGATTTCTATTAATTCAAAAATAAACCTTGGAAGAGGAGAAACTTTCAGTCTGTTCTTTCTGCTTTTCTTGTCACCCTTGGGAGCTCCTGTCTGAGATCACCCTACTACTTATTTTTTATCCCCTTGTGATTTACCTGTCTGAGCTCATTCATCCGAGCTGTGGCTGCCAGAAAATCATGGCTTGGACCTGTCTTGTGCTGTCCCAGTGCCTCAGTACTTTACCAGGTCACCCCTCTTGTCTTGTAATCTTGTGCATAAGGAATTAAACTCCTTTTTTCTTACCTTTATCTGGCAAGTGTTTTCTCAGCAAACTGTCAGACACAATTGGTTTGCAGATATTCCTCTGCTCTCCTGGTTGGGGTGAGTGAATCAGGTGAATTAGTTAGAGGGAAAAATGCAAATCATTCTTCCATGCCTGGTGTTTGTAATGTGAGGATGTGCTGAGTGAGGCCCTTGGCTGGTAAAGGATGGGGTGAGGTCTGAGTATTTGGAGTAGAAGATGGAGAAGATTCAAAATCTGCCTCCTGTAAAGTGCAGGGCAATGGGGAGCTGCCACCTAACTTAGAAGGAAAAGGAATCCCAACCCCTCCAAGAAGAACATCAGAAGAAAAGCTTTTTACCTTTTATATAGAATTATTTTCAAGTCCCAGAAAACTGCTAATTTAGGCTAAGCTCCAAACAATATCTTTCCTGCTGATGTTGTTTCAGAGTGATGAATAGGGTTGGTTTAAATGGATTTTTGTCCCTTTATGCCCAGGAACTTGGGCACAGATGAATGACCCAGAAGGCTAGCTGAGTTAGGGCTACACAAGTGACCAAGAACATCTTGCTCTAATTCCAAAAAAACATCTCAAGGAGGCTGTTTATTCACTTTGGGACAACATGAGTATGAGTTGCTAGAGAAATTTCCAAACGCCCTTGCAAGGGTAGTTTGGAAACATCAGTAAATTAACACAATGTCATCTGCTGCAAAGGGTTAAAGTACAAGGAGAGAACAAGGAGAGGGTATGGAAGAGATTTGGATTTACTAAAGAGGCCTGGTCTAATTTTTAATTTCTCCAAACTGTGCCATAGCTTCTGTGGATTGGGAGAAATATCACTGGAAATAACATTTGTAGGAGTCAAGATAACTCGGTATGAGAGAAAGAAAATCCATCCCACTGGGATGGGAGAGTGTGAGAGGTGATGATGTCCCGAAGGCACACAGAGTCTGTCATCAGCAAAATGCACAGCTGTGTTATCACCTCGCTTTCCCAGCATATTATTTCATTTTTGCTGGTGGGGAAAGATAAGGCTGGCTCAGCCAAAGCATCAGGCTTGTATGTGCTTTTCCATGTGAGCCCTGCAGAAGATCAAAGGCAGTGAGTTCACCAGCCAGAGGAACTGGGACCTGCCTAGAAAATCAGCATCTTCTTTCCTGTCCAGCATAGCAGAACACAATCAGTGTATCCTTTTACCTGCCCAGGAAATCGTGAAACAAGGTGTATGTTGTTTCCATTCACCTTTATTTAGTGCCATCTTACTGGCCTTCAGTGCAGCACTGAGACAAGGAACAGCCCAGTGTGGAGGTCCCAAAATGACTGATTTTCTCCCCTTTATGCCCTGCAGTGAACCACACCAACAACCCATCTCTTAAGCTGATTTTTTTGGTATCATATCTCTGGGCAGGCTACTCTAGGAGCTACTT
The DNA here is from genome assembly GCF_009819885.2 of Catharus ustulatus. Lineage (NCBI taxonomy): Eukaryota > Metazoa > Chordata > Aves > Passeriformes > Turdidae > Catharus > Catharus ustulatus. The sequence goes on along the minus strand of NC_046221.1, from coordinate 4,269,490 downwards.
ACATTATATTTTAACTTGTTAGGGCTTATTTCTAAAACAGAGGTTTCCTTAGGGTTCTGAGTAAGGGAAGGTTTTGTTTTTAGGACAGTGTTGCCTACAATTGCCCCTATGTCATGTAAGATGCCCAAGGGTACATAATACATATACCAGGGTCTGGCAGGATCCATACATTGATCTAGGGTCTGTAGGGCCTGGCAGCCTTGAGGAACAAAGCTGGGACAACCTGCAGCACTTAAAAATCAAAGTATGACCTAAAGTGTTACATGTTCACATGAAATTCATTACAGTGTTGATTTTGACCTGGAAAGAGCCAGTTACCTAATACTGATAAGAAGAAATGCATGCATTTGGGGGCTTCTCAAGTTTTTCCTGAATAGTGAAATGGGCAAATCTTTTTTTTGTTTTTTTGGAATACCGCCCCAGCAGCACAGAATTATCCCTGATGTGTGAAAAGCCCTTAAAAAACTCATTTTAACCCAAACTGCAGCTGGCACCTTGGAACAAAATGCATCAGGTCTTCATCCTGATTGGAGCTGCAGAATACAAGGCATGAAGCAGTGAGAGCATGTCTCATCACGTCCTTCTGGTGTGTTTGTGTGCTGAAACTCCAGGGGCTTGCAACACTTGTAAGTGAAACCGTTCATTAAGCAGCCAAAGCTGGTTTGTTGGGTTGTCTTATGTTTTGGTAGAGCAGCCCTTTTCACCTTTCATCCAAAGGAGATCCAACTCTGATAAAAAGCAGGAGTCTGCCCGCTATTTCTGTAGAAAAATAGATGTCTGATGGGGATTCTCCCCTTCTTCTCCACCAAGCAAGTGCCAGAGACAGCAAGGAGGGTGAAGTTTTCACAGCTCAAGCATCACATGATGGGCACAAGGACAGGGGATGAGGTGAATGAAATGAGGTAAGCCCTGAGGAGTTTAGGGAGGTGCCTGAGGTACCACAAACTCAGGTGGCAGCTCCAGAGTTGTGTTCTCTGGTTCTTGTAGAGCCCACGAGCTCAGAGCTGCGGTCCCACCAGCAGTGCTCCCAGCTCTGTGTGTGTGACTTTCCGGGAATTGTTCCCCAGGCACATCCGTGTGCAGTTGCACAAACCAGGGCTTCTCAGACCAAGCAGAGACGTGTCTGTGGGAAGGCTTCAATGGTTGAGGTGCCTGACAACAGGAGCAGGAAGGAAATGAGTCATTCAACCTTTCTGCTCTGGCTGCACCGGGCTTGCAAAACTGATGAGGAGGCACCAAAACCGATAAAATACTTCCTCAGAGGGCAACTTGTGTGGTTTTTTCTACATCCCGGTATCCCCTTGGTGTTTTCTTTTCCAAAACCCAAATAACACCACTGGCCAGAGGAATGAGGCTGCATTTGACTCTGTCAGGTGTATAAATGTGGGATTTTGGAAGTGGCAGTTGTACTTTTATATATAATCTTGATGTCTACTGTGCATTTAAAGCAAAGGTTCATTATTCCCTTTGTAAGAAAGAGATTGTGATCTCAGACTTAAAACACCACCTCTCTGAAGGGTATTTACTCTATTTTGAGATACTTCAGCATCTTAATTTGGTCCACTTCATCCTTTTCAAAGGCTCCTCTCTCTTCAGTAACAGTTTATTGAGCTGTGCTTTTAACTCTCATCTTACGAAATGAAACTAGATCAGATATGAAGCTAAATCAGAGGTAATGAATACTTGTTGGAATGCTATAAGTTCATCCTTTTATTCATTTAGGAAATATCTTAATCTAAAAATTGATCTAGTAATGAACTGCTATCTAGTTTGGGTTGATTTTTTTTTTGGCCCAAAGTTTCAGTTTGTGTCGTTCTGTTCATCTCATGTTTGGCTGTTCATAAATGAACACCAAAAATGCTGGCTGTCCATTAGGCCCAGGGAGATACAGGAATTCCTTGCATACCTTCTGCATAAGCATCTGCTCTGGAGCTGTTAGGAATTCAAGAACATTTTCTGATTCTGCATGGCTTGTTCAGATGGAGCTGGAGGAAAGTCTGATGTCACTGTGTTTATGTGAAGCATAGTTTTAACTCTTTGGGATCAGAAATAAAAGTGCATTACTTGTAGCATCCCTGATTACCTGTGTTGCACACTCTGGAATCACAAGATCCTCATGTGCAGTTTAAACTTGTGGGGCATTCTTATATCTAGTAGGATTTTCTATAACAGAGGTGTAATTCAGACTTTCCATCTTTTCTGCACATTTAAAAGTCACGTGAACCGGCTAGAGTGAAAAAAGCTGCAATTAGGTAATGATCTGAACAATTGCATCTAATTATTGTGATTATCCCAGTTGCAGGGAATTAAGCTGACAGATGAAGTATATTAAAAGGAGCCATTATGACATTAATCATCAACCCTCCCCCATACTCAACCTGTATACCCCAGTGCTATGGGAAAGAGGCAGTGGTGCAAGAAAGAAGAGACACATGTCAAGCATTCCTGACAGCAGATGATTTGGCCTAAGGACTGTGGTCTTTTAAGGTTAGAAATGAGTTTGCTGACCTGGACATCAGTGGCTGTGAAGCTTGGGGTCAGTGCTCAGCTGTAATCTGGGATCAGAGAATCAGAATCACTAAAGGTGGAAAAGGCACCAGGATCATTGAGCCTGTGTCCACCGCTGAACCCTGTCCCTGCCCCCTGCAGCCACACCCACATGGCTTTTGAACATTTCTAGGAATGCTGATTCCACAGCTTCCCTGTAGAGTCTGTTCCTGGAGTGCTTCCAATGCCTTGGAGTGCCTTTAAGTGAAGGATTTTTTCCCAATATCTAATCTGAACCTCTCCTTGAGGCCATTTCCTCTCATCCTGTCAAATATCAGAAGGAGCCATTAATGGATAAAAGCAGCAAGACCCTGGGACCAATCTCCTGCTGTTCTTCTTTCCAAGCAGAGATAATCGCTCCATGTAATGTTTTCATTGCAGCAAGTCTAGCACATCATTAGTTTCCCCAATTAGGTTATTGTTTCTCATCCATGCAACAATAACTTCATGTTAATGGTCATGTTCACAAAATCATTCACACGGTTCTCAGTGATAGCATTGTGTGGCTGATCCGTGGTGTTTACTGATGCACTGAACTCAGTGGCTGATGAGGTGAATGTACCATGTTTTCTTTGAGCTTCTCATTCACTGTTAATAGATGAGCTTAAAAAGAAGTCTCTAGGGTCTCTTCCCCCCAAAAAAGTCCTCATATAAGTGTTTTAGACTAAATGTACTTTTCTGTGCAACGCTCTGGTAAAGACATTTTCGTTCTCCCAGAATCAAAATATTTGAAGTCAGGGAATTTAACATAAGAGGGCTTACTTAAATCTACATTTGTTAAAGCATGGAAATGCATAAGAATTGCTCTCAGAGACTCATAAAATCTGTCCTGTAGTGGGAGAAATGGGGTAAACAAATGTGAAATAAAACTTTCAGCACAAAATTAGTCTGAAGACAAAATTATAGAGATGTCCAAATACCAAATACTGTCAAACTGATGTAAAATTATTTAACTGTTTTCCAAGAGTTATAATGAGCTCCTTGGAATAACCAGAGGAACCTAGGACTTTAATTTCTAAATCTTATGCATAATCTTGCTTTTAATTCTATTTTCCTATCATTTTTCAGCCTGAAATCAATGTGAGACTTGTTGAACTGGCAGGTGTCTAAGTCTTTAATTGTGACCATACAGTAATAAATGTCTCCTTTGATTGTTTTATTGCTTTATTTGGTGGTTAGAACCGGTCCTGATTACTTAGTCTGAGTGGAGGGAAAACTTTTCAAGATATTTAAGATACAGTCAGTCAGGTAGGTGTATTTCTGGCTTAGCAAGTTGAATTTATCTTCTGCTCAGGCAGAAATACCTCATTAATTTTAATGGGACTCATAGAGGATTCTGCCAGCAGCAGGTTTAGCTTTACACATCCCAGCATCTGTTGCTTCCTTTTCCTGTGGCCATGTACAGCTCTCCTGAATGGGAGTAACTGCTGCAATAAATGGTTTAAATGCAGATGTATACATAAATGTCATTTACTCTGAAGGTACTTTGGCACAGCTGTCCATGGTGATAAACAAGGCATCTGCTGTCCTTCCCATTTCCTGAGCTGCATGGTACTGGTGTTCATTCCATTCCAGCCTAGCTGACAAACTATGGTGAATTAATCTGTCCAGTGACTCGGCCATAAACCCAATAATCTCACTGTTCTTACAGCCATAAATCCCATTAATGAGCTTTTTTCAGTTTATCTCCTAAGGGAGCCTGATTTCCAAAGGTGCTGATCTCCACCAGCTCCTGCAGATCCACTAGGCTGCTCTTCCCCACAGTTCAATGTGTTCCTTGCAAGTGAGGGACCAACAGCTGCTGCAAACATGGGAAAATTTGCCAATGGGTAAATATGGGGTGGAGCAGACTCAGTGGCAGGATCAGTCCTAAGAATCCCACGTCTTGCATGGGCAGGGAAGTGTTAGCAACAAGAGCTGTGTCCAGCTAATGAAAGACACACTGATAACCAAAGAGTAATGATTGCCTTTACAGCAGGTGAGTCACCAGGGCTCTGGAGCTGCCTCCCACAGGGGTGTTCAGGCTCCTTGGTGAGAGTTCTGGCACTTCCCAAAATGTGAAAGGCAATTTGATATTTTGCTGTCCATCAACTACAGACTTATTTATTCAGCCTAGAGGAAGGTGTCCCTGCCCACGGCAAGGGCTTGGAACGAGATGAGCTTTAAGATCTCTTCCAACCCAAATTATTCCATGATTCTATGAATCTATTTATATGAGAGAAGGATTTAGAGAGATCTGATGATCTGAGGATAGTAGCACACCCCGTCTAAACCAGTAAACACACTGGGAAAAGACATAAAAACAAAAACATTTCAATGAACAGCCAGACCATAAGTAAAGTGTTTGAGAATTCCCATCCCGCTTCTGCATTGACATGAGCTCTATTTAATATGACATTTCCTTTTGTGTCAGTTTTTGTAATTCTCCTGCTAACAAAAACTACCCCACGTGGCTGCCAGAGCTCCCTGCTGGCTGCATAACCCCCAAATGCTTCTTACACTCTGTAAGCGTGGCAGAAATCCCGAGTGCTTTTTGCAAAGCACACAGAGACCTTTGCTGTTATCCTTTGGAGAGGTGCTTGGGAACATTTCAGTGGGGTGAGGAGGGTGTGTGTGAGATTCTGAAGGGCAGAGGGAGCCAGGAGGCATCTTCTCCCTTGGAAACAGTGGTGTTTGGGAGGTGTAGCATTCCTCTGAGATGAAAAGCTGCTCCTTCCACTGTGTGCAATTAAGTCAACACTTGAGTCACGCTTTGGGAATGGAGACAGGTAAACTGCTTTGCTGTAGGTTTGCTGTGATTTATGGTTCACTGTGGAATCAAATCTTGCAAACATTTTTGGCTCTTTGCGACTGCTCTTTGCTGCCTGGGCTGGGCTGTGTGTGCAGAACAAAGGAGGAGAATGCAAAGGGCTGAAGGAGTGAGAGAAATGGGAGATCCTGACTTTGCAGGGCTCCAGTTCAGCTGATGATCTTGGCACCTTTACATAGGGACATCTGTGTTAGAGGGTGTGTTACAGAGGCTCCTCACCCAGCCTGCCTGACATTTAACTCCTTCCAGCCTCCCCTCTGTGCCTGGAGAGCAAAGGGAATAGTCAAGATGTGTCCTGGCTTTAGACCTTGTCCCTCAGTAAAATATCACACTCTGACCTTGTACTTTTCAGCTTTGCTTTGGGAAGGCAGTGCCAACCCCCAGCCCGTCTCCAGGCCTAGAAATGCCTCGACTTTGCTTCTCTGTGAGCACAGTAGTGATGGTGTGGACAAAAAAAACCCCAAAGCATATTCACATGACATTCTTAACTTTCTATATTATTCTTAGAATATATTTTTAGTAGGATTTTTGCAGCTCACAGAAGCCCAGTAGCTCTTCACATCCTTTGGTTTTGTTGTTAGTCCGGATGTATATTGTTTTCAGCAATGAAAAGGAAAGGGAATTCAAGCATATGCAGAAATACAACTCAAAGGACTGTAGCTTTCTGAAACAAAGCTGTGATGAGACCTGTGCTGTGGGATCTCAGTTCTGGGTGTTTGCTGCAGCATATCAGTGCTCTGATGGTCCCTGCTGTACTTTCTGATGAATGCAAGGAGTGAAAGACTGTCTGTCACTGCCAGACTTTCTCTGAGCACACACACATGTCAGGCCCATCAAGGATTTAGAAATGGTGATGACAGCTTAGGGTGGCAGAAAGGTCCCCAGGTGCTCCAGGCAGCAGAAGTGGTGATGCTTCTGGATGTGCACAGAAGCAGGGAGAGTAAATGGAATTGCAAAAAGTGAAAAGTTGGGCAAGGTTTTGTGAGACCTCCTGACAGGCACCATTTGGATTGGCACTTGGGGATATGGTTTAGTGGTGAACATGATGGTACTGGGTTAGTGTTGATGATCTTGGGAAGTTTTTCCCACTTTTAGTGATTCTGTGGGTCCAGCTTCTACATCAGCTATGACCATAGAAAAGGCAGCATGGCAAGAAGGTAGCACAAGGAGATACAGTGGGCTCTCATGAAGGGGTAAATCAGGGGATGATCTCCAAGTCTCAAGGCATGATGGCAGAGAAGCTCAGTTGTGTTTTCTTGGTGAAGCCCTGTCCAGAGGTGGTGATGGCTGTGTTCACAGCAGTTTTCTGTTGTGTTCCATTGTACCTGGTGCTGCTGTGAAGAGGGTCCATGTCATTTCTGGGAGTAATGGAGCTCTCTTACACTGCCCCCTTTGCCACAGAGGGCACAGGGACACTGACCAGCCCATCCCTAAGTGAGAGAACACAACAGGGTGTGAACAGAGAACAAGGAAGGAGTTAATACCATGCCATTTTGTGTCACCACTTTCAAACTGCTCCTCTCTCCTTTTCCTCTCTTGTGAAAACCATCATGTCCTCACCACCTCAGCTTTACTGGAGTTTCCAGTCCGGCTGGCTCCTGCAGCAGCTTCCTTTCCACTCCCTCCAGTACTCTTCCCCATCACTGAAAGGGTGACAGGCTGTGAAGTGTCCTCCCAAAATCTCTCTACCTTGAGGCTTTTAGGGCTCTACCAGGAATCTTCTGGATGCTTCCAGCTGCTGTCCTGCCTGCCAGCAGCTTCCAGATTGCCCCATCTGAATCAATGTCTGTGGGTTTGAAAAAGGAATGAAGTTCCTTCCTGGGTCCTTTGGAAAGTGTCTAGCAGGGGATGAGCCCTCTCCATGCCAAGCTGGTGACTGTGAGGTGGAGGAGTGGACTTGGGAGGAGTCATGGGGTGAAATCTCTGCTCTTTTTTCACTCCACTTGTTTGGCTTTGTTAGTTTGGTCCTAGCATGAGGAGTTTTGCTATATTAGGGCTGTTTTCCTTGGGTGGTGACAGCAGCCTTGTATTTGTGAACCATAAAACTCTCTGAGAGCAAGGTCTGGGCTCTGAGAGGAGCAGCCCAGTTCCTGGCAGGGAGAGACAAACTGTCCCAAAGTATTTTTCACCACATGTTTTCTAGATCTGTCACCATCAGAGACTTCTCTCTTCTTCAGTGGAACTGCTGAGGAGAGAGGGCTTTGAATCTTCCAGTAACTCCATCAAGTGTTTCCATCAGGATAACCTAAATAACAAGAAACATACATAAACAATAACAAACCAATTACTAAAACATATTCAAGTAGAGGGAAACTTTTCTCCCCAAACTGACTTCCTTTCGTTTTTCCTCTCCCTGTTTGCCATCATCATCTTTCTGTCCTTTAAAGATAGTTAATTCAGGGGGAGGGAACAGAGTGGAAGAAATCAGTTCCACTCACTAAAAGCCTCAGAACAGTGCAGTAATTTCTGTCTCGCTGTCTCAAATGCAAAGCTCACAACTTTTTTTTTCTGCCCTAAGCTCATGCCTTTGCGAGCGTTTGTGGTTACAGTTTCTATTTCTACACTGGCAAGTTCTGACCGGATTTAAAAAAAAAAAATTAACTTGTGAAAAGAATTATGCTTCCACCAGCATCTAAAAGCTTTGTGCCATCCGCTTAACACCCTTTCCATGATTTGCGGAGCACCAAGGATGGGTTCAGAGCACGACAACGTGTCAGCCCCAGGAAAAGCAGCAGGGCTGGGAAGCTCCGGGGGCAGGAGGAGGCCGGGCCAGCGGCGGAGACGCGGATTTGGAGCAGGGAGGAGCCAGGCGCAGAACAGCGCTCAGCCGGGGCGCTGGGCAGTGCGGATGGGGAGCGATAAATGAGGAGGCACCGGCAGGACGCGATCGCAGCCCCGGCCGAGGAGCAGCCCCTGGGGATCGCTGGGGGCAGGAGCGGGGCGAGCCCGGCGGCTGCGGCCCCGCAGCGGCGCTGAGCGCTGGGCACCGCTGGGCACAGCTGGCACAGCTGGGCACAGCTGGAGCTGCTGCTGCTGCTGCTGCTGCCGGCGCTTGCTGCAGCCATGGAACCCAATGGCACATTCCTCGCCTGTAACAGTAAGTCTGGCCGTGTCTCAGCGCTCTCCTCGTGTCCCAAAAGCTTTGTTTGTGCTCCTCTCTGCTCCTGCGCTTCTCTCCTTGGGATGTGCTGGGGCTGTCACACAGACAGCTGGCAGGGTTTTCTCTGTTGGTAAGAAGGGTGGCTTGGCTGGGGAACATCTGCAAGTTTAAGAAAACTGGATCCAGATCTCCTCCCCTTTATGGGAGTCTGCTCTGCTGGATAAACTCCGTGGGCTCTGCTGTCTCCACCTGGGCTCTGGGGCTGTCCCTGTGACACTGCAAATATTGAAGTACAAAATAAGTAATGTTTCTAAAAAAAGAAGTTCTCTCTGCCCTTGCAGTGAGTCAGATTTATCGGTGCCAAATCTGGGAGGCTTGTCTAATAGAGTGGGAAATGAAATATCCCCCCTTATTCCCTCACCTGACTTTATGTATTGCTCTGTTACCCTTTCATTGTATTTTGCTTACTCTGAGGAGCAGAAACAACTCAGAGCTGTGACAGCTGCAGGTTGAAATGGAATATTTTGATCCCCAAGAAATGGGAAAATCCTCCAGTGCTTCTTTTATTTCATGAGATGGCTGCTTTCTTACCTCAGACATGCTATAAACAAAAATAAACTGATAGAACAATAAGGGATTACCCACGAGCATAATCATTTTAGTGTTACCAGCAGAAATGTGAAAAAATCCCCCCAGGCTGATGAAATCTTCACTGATTTTCCCAGATAGTAGAAATCTGACAGGAGGGTGAACCAGAGGTTAATGTTATAGTTTTTGTAGGTATCTCATTCATTATACAGCCACTGGGGAAAGAAGGCTAAGAAACACATCTGGAACTGTTAAAACATTTCCCATTTTGGCCTGTGGGTTATTTTTCAGTGAATATTATTTAGTCCTCTGGGTTTGGGAATCAAGAAGAATTCAGTGGCTGGTAATCTATTTTTTGTCTGAAGCAGAAAAATACACAAATGTTGAATGAGCCAACAATTTAAAAAAAGTATTTACTGAAATTCCTTGACACATAACACACACAGACAAGTGCCAAAGTCACTCCAAATGCCAGAGTACTTAGACCAGAGGAGTTGCTCACATGTGGACTTCTTAGCAGGATCAGACTTGTGATATGTAGTTTGTCAGAAACTTCTGATACTGTGAGTTGTGGATATACTTTGTGTTGAAACTTAGGTTCTTTCTTTCAGTTTCTTTCTTTTTTTTCCCCTAAAGTACATACAACAACAGCTGTATTTACCATGTCAGAATTAATGTGGGCTATTAATACTCTTCCCTCAGGAAGTTGTTTTGTTTCTGAACTGGGAGCCCTTGTGCTCAGAGATTGTAGAATAGCTAATTTGTGCTATGCCTTATTCTTATACAGTGACTTTTCACCCAAGACACTGTGTATATTGTGAGGGGAATGCCCTCTGCCACAGTCCAGGGGGAGGCTCCACTTGTAAAATCCTACAAGACAGACCATCCCCTTGTTTCCTCTGCCAGCAAGTCCTTGGGATTAACATCTATATTGAAATTTCCAAGTGAATCATCTCCACCTTCCCTTGTGAGCTGGGAGCACTGAGGAGGCTCCATCTGGACTTCAAGCTCCCTGGGTGGAGATAATGCAGCTTGGGATCAGCTGGGGTCTGCTCTGGAGCAGCTGGTGACTTTGATCTCCTTTCCTAGCAACAGAATTCTCCCAGTACCCACCTTTGATGCAGGTTGTGCTTGGTGCACTATGTGGGAGTTTAGTGAGCCATAGTTCCCCACAGTCCAGGGGAATCTGGGATAAAGACACATCCCATTACATTAAATAGTCAATATATCTCTTTTTCAGACAGGACAAGTAAAATTCACCTTGGGTCATTTTTATGCTGCTAAATTTTCCATCTGAGCAATGTCTTTTAGTAAAACTAAAGCCCACATTTGGTTCTGAGATTGTTGTCAGTGTGTAAAGCCCCATCAGGCCCAAAAGTAGCTAAGACAGGGCTAGAGGATGCTTGGGGGAAAAGAGATTTTAATGAGGAAATGAGAAAGAAGAGGGAAGTGCAGTCACTTGGAAAAGTGCTGCAGGTAGCAGAGATGAAAGGATTCAGCCAGCTACAGGGAGAAGCAGGAGGGAGAGGTGTGTGGGGAAGAGATGGTTTGTGTAGGAGTGGAAACTCAACTGCCTGGACAGGCAGCGCTGGGAGCCAAAGGTGTCAGTGATTTGGGAGCAAAGTGGAATTTCCTGTACAGGGACATCAATTAAAAAAGGTATTTTGGAATGAAAGCTGCAGATAAACACTTGGGGATTTGATCACACAGGTTGGGATTCAGCTGGGTCAGCACTGGTACCTCTAAGAAAGTTTAGGCTTGTGGGGCTCTAGACTGTATCCTCTTTTCTCCTGGCCCCTTGCTGGCACTGTAGATTATTAAATTCTGCAAATTGACCCCCAGCTATGTGTCTCTGAGGTCCTTCCTGTGGGTGGAGGATCTCTGCCACCACACCAGAAGGCTGCAGACCTTGGTCAGACATAGAAGTGGCTTTTTTTCCATTATGCAGGCAGAGAAAATTTTGACACAGTTTCTTCTAAACTGAAATACCTCCACACTGTAAATGAGCCAGCCTAAACACTGTGTGTGGGGAAATCCTCACACCTCAGGCTTCCCCTCATATGGTACCTTTTAAATCCCTGTACTGAGGTGCCACCCAGCAAGTCTCAATGGCTGGTTTTGGCTAGTCACAGAAATTCCAGATAAATCCCTTAAGGAAAAAAAAAATTCCCTAGTTTTGCATAATTCAGTTGTGCAATTTAATTATTGCACAAATTTTGCCCTGCTACAGAATGTTGAGAATGACCTGCATTTTGTCTGTGGAAGAAATTCCAGCTCCTGGAGGAAATGTTGAGAAAAGCTATTAAGTGGCCTTTAACAAATGAGGCTGGGACCCACCCACAACTGACTTTGGGTTTATGAGGAGAAGATCTTCATCAGCATGTTCCCAGAAACATGACTTGGGAGTTGGGCAACTGGGCTGCTTGAGTGCTCCTGGCTGCTGATCCTGGTCCCATCCATCAAGTTGATATCCTTCTTTTCAATTACTTTCTTTCCACACCAGCTACTGGAAAAGCTGTAATTTATTGCAAACCACTATTCTTTTTTGCACTCTTTGCAGCCAGATCTCTATGTGCACTGTGATGAAGGGACCAATGGAAGCAGCAGACCAAACCTTCAGTCTGGTTTTGGGTTCCCAAGCACAATGAACTTTAGCTGGGTGTTTTGTTTTACCTGGATTTCATCAAGAGCACAGGGCAGTAGCTTTTGATGGGTCACAGCCTGTTCCCTGCACTGATCCAAGCTCCCAGTGAGGGACCTGGACTGGCAGGAAGATGTATGAAGGTTTTCACAAATAAAGGTCATGATTTGTCTGTCTGTGAAATGTCTGAGCAGGCAGCCTGGCTTTGTTTGCACAAAGCAAGGCCAGGGCTCTGTTTAATTGCCAGCACATTCCCCAGTGGTTTCAATCCCCAGCAAGCTGGCAGATGGCATGGTCTGAGTGATGGATTTGCAGCCCTTCCCAGTGGGCACTGTGGATATAACCAGCCTGTTTTGGGGAAAGATGGGCTTGGCAGAGCTGGAGGAGGGACCATTCTCCTCCCAGAGACCATTGGGACAAGGTGAGACAGCCAAAGGATGTGGAGAGAAAGTGGGGCTGAGAAATGCTGGGCAGGGTGGCTGTGCTGATCCCATCACAGCCTCTGGCCAGTGTGCAGGCACAGGGAGGCTTTAGGCAGTGATTTGATTTGGAGGACAACACCACACAAGACTTGGGAGAACTCCTCCTGTGTGAATTTTTAAGGTTTCATGTATATGGTTTCTGCCCCAGCTCAGGAGGACTTCTCACTCTGGAAAGGGAGAGGGCAAGAAAAGGCAATGTAAGGAAGAGGAGGAGATTTGCTGCTGGAGGAGCCCATTCTCAGTGTGACCACAAGGTGGAACTTGGTACATACCACATACTCTGAGAGACACCCACTGGGAACAAGCAGCAGCATCCTTGGCCAGGGATGCACCCATGCATCTGGAATCAGCACCCACTCCCTGATCCCCCTTCCCCACAGGGAGAAAGAAGGAAGGTGATGGTGTAGAGGATCCACAGGCATCTTTTGCTGGAGGTGGGAAGCTGTGCCAACAACAAGGGCTGGTCCTCAGAGGATGTGAGGTGAATAAGCTGATAGCACTGAGTGGTGTCCTGGAGGTAGCAGAGCAGGAGGAAGGAGGGTTTCTGCAGGTGGAACATGACAGGGCATGGATGAAGTGAGGAACAGACTCCAGAGGGAAGGACAGGGCAGGTGGGGACCTGCAGATGTGGAAGGCACCTTTCTGTCACATTCTTTAGTGAGAAGAATATCATAATGTAAAATGTTTTTTATTTATTGGTAACAAATACAGAGCAAGGCACAACATTTGGCTTCTTTAGGGGAAAAATCCCCCCTGAACATGACATTTATTATTTAATATGTAGTTCCCACAGGCATTACTGGCTCTAATCTGCATCATGTGCAAAATGTGATGGGGAAGTGGTGAGGTCATCATCAGCACAGGTATTTTTATTCCACTCCTGAATTACCACAAGTCTGGGCAAATCAGCAGCTGAGTTTTGTCTTTGTCTGAGCGTGCTCTAAAGAGACTGTGATGAGAATTAGTGTTGCACCACTTCTGGTTTTGCCTAAATATGATGGTGGTGGGAGAACAAGTGCAACCCTAATAAAAAATTCGAAAGCCAACCTGCTTCTCCCAGTGTGAAGTGGTAATAGTGCTTCCTTAGCTCCCTTGTGAAAGGATGTGATGGAGATTAATTAATTTTGGAAAATCATCTGAAGAACAGCCTGTGGATTATAGTGTTCTCACATAGCCCATTTCCTACCAGACACTGCAGCCACTCCATCTGCAAGTGCCTGTTTCCTGGATTTCCAAGCACTTTGCTAACTTTGGGACCATGTTCTGACATCCTCATTCCCATGGATTTCCATGTGCTCCCTGAGTAATCCAGCTGGAATCAACAGGGGGATGAGCACAGCCCCAATCCTGGGCACAGGGACGTGGATAACTTCACTCATTTATTTAATTGGGATTGGTCATATGGGTAAAATTGCACGACCCACTGAGGTGCAGTTACCTGCAGTGAATAAGGCTTGAAGAATTTTTTCATGAGCCATTTACAGGAATCACTTCCTCCTGTGCTGGAGTGTGACGGCAACATCAGTGCCCATGTCACACTGACCCATCAGGCTCCTTCTGTCAGCTGTGACATTGTCTTTAAACCACCTCAAGACCACAATAAACCCAGCTCAGTCGTTTCCCAAAGCAGGCAATTTCTGTCTGATTATCTCATCTTCCTTTTTAAAACAAACTGGTTTGAGCTGCTTCACATCTCTCAAGCCCTCACAACAGCAAAACTTGCACGTTGCTGTTCTGGAGAGGTATCCAAGCTCACTGAATGCTGGCCCTGTGTTTTGTGTGTGAGCAAACTTCAGTAGAGTACAGTAAAATGTTCTCCAAGGGCATGGAAAGCTTTGAGCAGAGCTGTCACTGGCACTGCTATTAGCAATTAATGAGAAAGTGAAGCACAGGGGCTCTGTGTGTTCCCAGATCAATCCCTATGGGATGCTGGTTGCTGCTGGACAGGAGAGCTGGTGTGTAGAAGCAAATTGTTTTGCTAAGGCAATTATAGGAGACTTCCCCACTCCTTTAATTAGATCAATCCTCTCCAGCACAATGTGAAATATGGGAAGTGCTCGGAGACTGATAGCTAATAAATATCATCCAGCCATTACATCATGGTGCTCACCTCCTTGCCAGGGCAAAAACAAAGCTCCCAGCTCCCAGGGGAGTGCTATGGAGATCACAGCTCTGACATCCAGCCCTGTCTGTGCAGGGGGCCCAGAAAGGCTGGAGGTGTTTCCCAAACACCAACAGACAGCTGGCTAACATGTTCAGCAATGTCCCATCCAGAAATTGCCTTTATTCTGCTTTGCTGTCTGTGATGTGCCATGGCAGTGTGTAAATAAAGAGTTATTAGATGTACTGCTGTTCAAGGCCATGCAATGGCTCTCTCTTATCCCCAGAGAGTTTCTCACCTTTGGTGTATGGCAGTGATTAATGACTCTGACCCTGCCCTTGTGCTGATCAAACAACCCAGTCCTCTGTGCTTCCCTGTGAGGGCTGGTTGGGCTTCCTTCAACCCACAGAGAACGGAGGAGATGTCTGGATTGACAGACAGCAGAAGCAGAGATAATGTTTATAAAACCTGTATTGAATGTGATGAGGGGCTGGTGTTGGAGAGCCTTGATTTAGGTCAAAAACAGTGGCTAAAACAGTGACGTGTGGTTTGGTATCAAGTTTCTTGGGTATATGCTGATTCTGCAGTAAGGGATATTTACTCCAATTTGACCTGTGTCCCTGCAGTACATTCACCCTTACAGCAGCAGCTTGCAAAGGCAATGACAAAAAAAAAAAAAAAAAAAAAAAAAAAGCTGTGTGTATAGCTGCTGTTTTTCCCTTCAGAAAAGGTCATGGCTAGGAAAGAGGTGGATTTTAGATTTTAGTCCCAGCCATTGCCTGGACAATCGGGGAAGAATGACTGTGAGTTTCACAAAATAAATTTATACTGGTTATAACAAACAAATTCTGAGAACATCTGAGCTCCTGTATAGGTATTTAAATTGGCTTTGGAGTCTCTGTCCCTAGAGATATCAAAACTCACCTGGACAAGGCTGCAAGCAAAACCAATCTACATTTGAAGGTGACTCTTCACTTTGAATGGGTGGTTGAACAAGAGAACCCTAGAGGTTTATTCCAACCTGAATTATTTCGTGATTCTGTGAAATCATTGACTTGCTAAATCCCTGAGGGGGCTTTTTCCTGTACCAGAGTGCAGGGCAAAACGGAATGACAAGAATAAACGCAAAGCTATGCAGAAATGTGGGGCCAGTGACTCACCCCAGTCACACGGGAAATCGGTGGCAGAGAAGACACTGTCCGCACTCTTAGGAAAATACTAAGAGTGGTGGAAGAGGAAGAGCATTGAAACTCCGTTTCCGAGCATCTTTTGGGGCACCTCTGCCCTGGCTGGGAGGTGTTTTAGGTGTTGAGTGGGAGCAGAGGGAGCAGCTCTGCTCAGAGGAGAAAGGGTGGAGCCAGGCTCGCTCGGATCCAGCCGTCCGTGGGCAGGACAAGCTGACAAGCCCAAGGCAGTGATTAGAAGCCACAAACATTAATCTGCGACTTCTCCAGCCTCCGGAAACCACGCGTAAAACCCCACTGGTGGAAAACATGTTCCTTCTACCTGGGCAGCTGCCGGCAGGCTCCTCGTCTTAATCCCGCATCCAGCAGGAGCAGGAGGCGACACTCGAGTCCCACCCCCGGCCGGACTCTGCCCTGCCCTGCCCTGCCCTGCTCGCCGCTGTCCCGCTGCTCGCTGCTCGCAGCCCCGTGTGCCAGCGGAGCTCCTGGATGAGCAGGGCTCGCTGCGGGGGTGGCACTGCCCCCCAGCCCTGCGCTGCACCATGCAGTGCATCCGGAGGCAGCCCAAGCGCACCGCGTCCCAGGAGAACATCCTGCAGGAGCAGAGCCGCAGGGTGGCCGCGCTGAATGGCATCAGGCTGGGTAAGGGACAGCTTGGGCACACACCGCCGGCTCCTTCTTGCTGTTTCAGTGCTCCACCCTGAGCTCCAGGGTTATTTTTAAATGTCGGGGTTTTCTCTCCTTTCGTAGCCGCACGCCAGATGTGCGGTTCGCTGGAGGCATCAAAGAATGCGGGCAGAGGCTCGGTTCCCGAATCTCTTGCTGGGCTTTTTCTGATTGAGGATGTTGTGCCCTTCTCCTGCCCGGTTTTAACCCTGCCTGTTGCTGTAAGAGCCCAGGGAACCAGGCAGAGGCTGCCGATGAAAGAGGAAACCCGGGGAGTTTCATAACTTGTGTGCCTGGCTATGAACTCGCTGCTGTTCCTGCTCTCGGGAGGCACAGCCCGAGTGGATGCGAGTTCTTTGGTTGCTGTGGACACAGAGGGTGGATGGAAGTGGTGAACAGTCACTTACCCACCCGAGTTCTTTAGGTTTTACCAGAAAGGCTTCCTTGCCCTTTTAAACCTGAGTTAAGCCTGGTCTGTGAGCGGCTGGGAGGGGGAGAGCGGGCGGGAGGAGACTTGTTTTATAGCGGCTGTAATTCAGTTCTATCAGAGCAGCAGATTTGTGAGGTTATCACTGCCACCCTGTCTCCTCACTGAACTCAAAGCTCGGCTCCTTCTGTGACAGCTATTGTTTTATTTGCCTTCCTGCTTGCTGTAAACCTGAGCTAGATAAGCCAAAGGTTAACATTTCTGATGTCTCAGTGTCTGAAACTTCCTAGTGCAGTGTATTAACGTGATGGTTATTGCAGTGCTGTGCGTGCTCGAGGCACTCCTACCTTGGCCAGACATCTGAACATCACTGCATGCTGAATATATTCTGTTCAGAAAGTGTGTGATTGATGTTTTGCAAGTGGTGGGGTCTGACCTTTGAAAGGCACTCTGGAATTTTGCATGCTAAGTGTGTATTTGGTATTTGACAGAGGATGCTAAGCAAGACACAGTCTTGCCACGTGCTTCAGGCAGGATTTGCACATCTGTTTCAGGTTGTGCTTCTCAAGCTAAATGTTGTTATATAGTTGGGGTCAGTATCCTTGTCCTGCTGCACAGCGTGTTTTAACTTTTAAATGATGTATGTGTACAATGACTCCTTAGATGCGAGTTTTCATTGCTTTGAGATGGAGCTCTGGACCACAAACCTCCTCAGGTCCAGGCTTTGAGCAGTCTGCTCTAGTGGCAGCGTCCCTGCCCATGGCAGGGGGGTGGAATGGGATGACCTGTAAGGTTCCTTCCAACCCAAACCATTCCATGATTCTCCATGGGGTTGTTAGGAAGAAATCTTCAGGTTTCTGCTGGGAAAAGCTGGGGGTTTTTTTCTGGAAAGCAGTTCAAATAACCAGCTGAGAGTAATGTCCCACTGACACATCAGGGTGTGTTTGTGGTTCCTGTATCAGCAGATCAGAGTGTCTTCATGCTGCATCTCTGACCTAACAAAATGCAGGTAGGAATACAGAAGTTAAGTGAATCACCCAAGAAAAGAGTCTGTGCCAGGGCTGGTTGGGCACAGGAGGCAGAGCCTGGAGAAGAAGGGAAGTTTTGACCATGCTGTTACACTGACAGGGCTGTGCTGGTGAACAGGCTGAAGTGCTGTGAGCTCCATGTGCGTCAGAACTGTGTGGTGCAAGGCTGGAGGAGAGGAGTCTGCCCTTGGCCACCACCTGTGCCCATCCAGATTTGTTTGGTGCAGCTCTTTGGGATGTCCTGCTAGCAGGACACGTTGCAGATGCTGCATGCAGGGTCTGTGGAACAAAACATGCCCTGGTAAATTGATTTCTCATTCCACACTTACAGACATGGGCATCCAAAGGATTTGATGGGTTTCCTGCTTTCTTGTCATGTCACATCACCCTAGGGTGACACATCCCCCTCCTAGTCCTGTAATGATTCCTTGAGTGGATGGGATCTGAAGAAAAAGAAGGAATTGAGCTGGGAGCCTGAACAGAAATGTGGGTGAATAGGGAGAGGGGAGAAGTTGGTTTCCTCAGGGATGTTAGTGAGGCTGCAGTCTGTGCACTTGGAGGAGAAGCCAGCTCAGGAGACCAAGAAGCTGTGAAGCTGTTGTGGTGTGTGTCCTTCCTCCAGATGATCTGGTCTCTCATCAGCCCCTGGGAATGCTGTCCCAGGTCCCATAGCTGGCCTCAACTCGTCACCCTTCTGTGCTTTGCAGGAGACAGCTTTTTCCTTCTCTCCATGAATTTTTTCTGAGGTTTTCTCTGGGGGAAGCATTCAAACTCCCCTCTTAGGAACCTCCGGACCACTCATGAGCTGAGAAGCCAAGCAGTGCTGTAGCAGGGAAGGCAATTAATGGGATACCTAATTTAACTTTGAGAAAAAGAGCAGCCAAAGTCACCTTTGCAGGATCTCCAGCTTCTACTCTGATGCTTTCAGCTCTGGATATTTTAGCCTGGCTCAGCTCTAGGCTTGCTCCTTGAGCTCTGCAAAGCCAATAAATGGTGTGAGCTGCTCACAAAGTGGACAATGGACACCCATAGTATTTATCTCTGATGTAAATCTCAGTCTTTGGCAGCCTAAAATGCTCTTTAGGCCAGTGTATCCCAGTTACAAACTCACAGTGCTGGTTTTTGCTCTTGCATCATGACCACATTTGCAGCACCTGGCACTTCAGTTTCCTGTATGGAATGTCAGGACCTGGGAATTTGGACACTTGGATCTCATGGTTTTATTTTTCAAGCAGGCCTGAAGTGATGCCTGATAATTTATTGTCTTGCCTTGTTTAAAAGCCAGTTATTCAAAGCAGCTGTGTCTCCCAGAGAAGCAACCAACCCAATGTCACAGGTGGCACTGCAGTGAAAAAAATGTAATTTGTGAGACTCCACATTATGTTTGTGTAGTACTGAGGAACTTCCCTGGAGGTGAGGTCAGGTGGATGCAGGTGGCTGCCTGCACTGTCAAGGTGAGGCTAGAAAAGTTTCCTCTGGGTTGGGATGTGCATGCTCAGCACTGCAGAGTTAAATGCTGCTTCCCCAGCTCTGAACCAGCCTCTCATGCAGTGTCCCAGAGCTGCAAGGTGCCTATTACAGAAAGCCCAGGGTGTGTTTCTTGTGTTTCATGCTCTCACCCTCCTCAGTCTGCATGCTTCAGATCTGTAATTAATGGTTGGTTTGAGGGACAGATTCTCCAAGGTATTTAGGTATGTGGAAGTCATGTTGTGCTGAGACACTCAAAACCACTTAGAATGCCGAATCTGTGCTTTCAGAGTCTCACTGGGTGATGCCAAATCTGTGTTTTCAGAGTCTCACTGGGTGCCTGTTTCCTCTCTAGATGTCTTAAGTGCCCTCCTGAATCTAGGCTAAGTTGTGAAATTGAAGTTCCCACAACCAGAAGGGTTGGTTGTTATTACTTGGTGGTGTAAGAGAGACAAAGCCCCTTTGGATGGTTGAGCAATGAGGGCATCGTGGCTGCCCCTTGCTGCTGCCTTAGTGATCTGGGGCTGCCTGTCACCAAACTTCTGTCCCCTGAGCTTTGTCTGATCTGCCAAATTCCCACGTGGGTAGGAAGGCACTGCTTGCCAGAGGAGGATGAGAGATATCTTTGTGTATTCCTGTTTCCGCAAAGGAAATTTTGTTGCAGAAAAGATTTGAAATCACTTGAAAATTCCTGACAGCATTCCAGTTACAAGTTATGCAATTTTCCTTTCTCTGCTTTTACTGTTCTTGTTGTTGGTTTTGTTCTGTGTGGTTTTTGCATCCTAACAGTATTTGCTGAGAAGGAGATGTTTTGTCTTTGTAAAACACCTGAGAATTATAACACAAAATCTTCAGAGGAGGATGCAAGGCTTCAGCCTCTTCTGTGATCATGAAGTGGTGTGGAGGATTTCTGGCTCTCTCTGTTCTGCTCTCCTCCCCAGACCTGACTGCCTCTGTGGAAGGGAAAGCTCTTGGAGCATCAATTCTTGAGTTATCTCTTAAAACATTACCACTTCTGTTTCTGCACAGGCCTCAAAGATGACAAGGACCTGAAGTTCCTCCTGAAAGGCAGCCATCTGCTCAAAGTGAAGTCGAGCTCCTGGAGAAAGGAGCGGTTCTATAAGCTCCAGGAGGACTGCAAGACCATATGGCAGGAGTCAAAGAAGGTGCTGAGATCCCCAGAGTCCCAGATCTGTGAGTAAAGTTTGCTTTGTCACAGGTGCCTGGGGTGAGCCAGGACCTTTTTGTGGTTTGGAAGGAAGGTTTGGAGCAATGAGAGCAGGTCCTTCATCCCTGCTGTGACACACAAAGTGAGGAATCTGCCGTGTCAGGAGTGGCCACATTGCCCAAGCTCCTGAGCTGCTGCCTCAGATGGTTGTGGGGTGGGCTGTGCTGGTCTCAGCAGCCCTGCCTGGCTCAGTTCCTCCCCAAATTGTTCAGGTCACCCAGGTGCCTGAGCCCTAATGCTCGGTGTGAGACATGCTGTGAGCATTTGTGGTGTGGTGTGGTATTCCTCCTTTCCTGCCTGCAGCCCCAGGGAAAACTGGCATTTAAGCCTCACAAGGGAACTGCAGAGATGTAGAAATCCAAGGGCTGACAGGAGATGTCTTTAGGAAAGAAATCCTATTCTCATCCTTATCTCAGAAACCCAGGATCTGCCCTGTTAAAAGTTCAGATACTACAATCACCATTATGTGGCACAGGAAAAACCATTCAGTTCCAGCAGCACCCAGCTTGGCACCATAACCAGAACCACAATTGAACCCAATTGTGCAGTCAGAATGGAATCAGGCAGGGGGTGTGTCTGTTTATATCTTTTTTTCCCTTCTCATTCCTTATTTTTCTGACACATTTCTCCATATTTTCTCCATATTTTCTGACATTTTTCCTCTCTTATTTCACTAATCATTGTGGTCTTGTAAATCCAGGAGATAAATTAGTGACATGGAATATTTTTTATGGCATGCTGAAATGTGTTAATTGCACAATTTCTTTGGTAATGATCACAATTAACTAAATGAAGGGTGGGTCTTTCCAATTACCTCCCTTCCTCCCACAACCAGTGATAAGATTTCCAGTAGGAGGAGTGAAGTAGCAGGGTAAAATACTTTTGGTTTGTAACCCTGATGGCCAGAGTCTTCTCTTGGGCACCTCATTGAATCTCTGTGTTTCCTTCTCCACACACTTTCTTTCTCTTTACTCTAACTAATTGTAAAAGGTTTTGAATCATAGAATCACAAAGGTTTGGGCTGAAAGGGGCATTAGAGATCATCCAGTTCCAAATCCCTGCCATGGGCAAGGACAGCTGGACCAGGTTACTCCAAGCCCCATCCAGCCTGGCCTTGGACACTTCCAGGAATGGGGCATCCACAGCTTCCTTGATATCCTGTTCCAGTGTCTTGTCACACTCTGAATAAAGAATTTCATTCTAGCATCTAATCTAAATCTCTCCTTTTTTAGTTTAAAACTGTTCTGGCTTGCCCATCACTATCTGCCCTTGTAAAAAGTCCCTCTCCCTCCTTTTTTATAAAAGGGGAAGGCTGCAGTGAGACCTCCCTGAGGCTTTGGGTTTGGATGCCCAACCTGGTGGGTCCTGGGCTTTTCAGGTGTCCCAGTGCAATAACCCATCACAACAACAACAAACAGAAAGTCCTCAGTGAATGTTTGCTCCCATATAAAACCAAAGTCCTTTCCCAGATAAATATATATCTTTCTCTATATAATGCATCTTGCTAATATAACTCGCTCTAAATCAAATAAGGGCGTGAAATGAGAAGAATGACTTTCAGAGCTCCCTTTCCTGTGCTCTGAGCCTGCAGTTTCCAAATTATGGGGTCTGAGAGCACCTACAGCATCACTCCTGACCCCAGCTAGTCCTTGGAGGTAAATGGGAAGGACCCTTGTGCCTCAGGGACCCTGATGTTTGCCTGGAGAAGCCCTGGGGGAGCCATGGCTGTGGCAGTGCTGTGGAGAAGGGCTGAAACTGTGACTGTTTTATAATGAAGAGATCAAATGCCTTGAGCTGGGCTCTGAGCACAGGCTGGGGGTGTGTCTGTGTGGGTGTTGATTTACAGCACTCCAGGTACACTTTGGTAACTGGGCACAGCCAGCATTGCCACACTGCTGGAGACAGGCAGTGCCACTGTGGGCAGGAGAAGCTGCTGTGCCCTGGGAGTGTCCTCAGGGACACGTGGAGATGGAGCAGTGGAACCTGATGGCTCACAGCATGTGCCTGCTCCTTCACTCTCTGTGCAGGCACACCTTTCCCAGGAAAAGGATTTTATTTTGTCATCAGGATAACAGCAATGGAGACAAGTCAGTGGAGGCAGAGCTTGTCCAGGCTGGCTGTAGGAGCTGGCCAGGCTGTGTCCTGGCAGGATGTGAGCCTGCACCTGAACTCCTGGTGCCAAACTCTTGGGAGGGCTGGGGGGACACCCTGGGGCTCTGGACACACCAAGAGAAATGAGTGCTGACCCCTGCCAAGTCCTAAGCCAGAACATCAAAGAGATCCATTTCCCTAAAATCACAGAATGGTTTGGGTTGGAAGGGAGTTGAACATTTCCAGGGGTGGGACAGCCACACTTCTGTGGGCAGGCTGTGCCAGGGCCTCAGTGCCCTCACTGTAAATAATCACTGCTTATAACTAATCTAACCCTGTGAAGCCATTCCCCTTGGTCCCATCCCTCCAGGCCCTTGTCAAAAGTCCCTCCCCTGATCTCTTGCAGCCCCTTTAGGTACTGAGAGAGGCTCTGAGCTCTCCCTGGAGCTTCTCTTCAGGTTGAACACCCCCAGCCCTCCCAGCTTGTCCCCAGAGCAAGGGCTCAAGCCCTTGGAGCATCTTTGTGGCTTCCTGTGGGCTTGCTCCAACAGATTCACATCCTTGGAGACCCAGAGCTGCAGAACTGGAGGTGTTGTGTGATGAGAGCAGAGGAGAGGGACAAAATCACTTCCCTCAACCTTCTGGTCATATTTCTCCTTGCCTTTCTCTTTTATAGATTCTCTGAGACCTTCCACTCATGAGTTTTCAGAGTGATCACTGTGGTTGAGTTTTATTCTGGAGTTTTAACTTCACCAGGCTGCTTTGGGTGCAGGTACAGAGTTGTGGCCTCTGGTTCTGTCACCACATCTGTCTTCTCATTTGGTTCAGTGTGAAGGCTCTCACATCAGAGGAAGAGTGCAGGGTCATGATTTGAGACCCAAAATCAGGGACCCCAGGGTGAGTGCCTGCAGAGGGTCACCCTTCCTTGTTAACAGACACTGGCTTTGCTCTCCAGGACAAAGCCTTTCTAAAGCTGCAGATAAGCTCTGTTTTCAGGATGGAGAAAAGGATGAGCAGGATGGAAATTGGGAGGTTTAGCAGCAGGTCTAATCTTATCTGCAGCATCTGACAGAGATGATGCACCTCACAGGAGGGAAGTCTGGGTAGACTAAAGGTTGTGTTTTTGTTTGGATGGTTTCTTGTTATTCCTGTTGGTATTCTTATGAGCATGTGGAAAAGCTATTTGTAAACCATTGTGTGATGGAGTCCAGTAGATAAAACTGGGGGCTGCCAAGGTTTGGCAGGAGAATCTCAGATGTTTGAAGTTCAAAAACCCCACTATCAGAGTTGTGACAGGAGCAGATGTTGCATGGATCAGATACCTGGGGCAGTACCTTCCTCTGTTGTCCTTATTTTAAACAACTGGGATTTAAAATTAGATACTAACTTCATAGCTGCATTATCCAAACAGGGCTTTGGGGATAAGCTGTCCTTCCAAGATTGTTTCTGATCTCATAGAATAATCCATTTTTTCCTTATTGTCAATAGTTCCTTATTTTTCAGGATGTTCCGTTTAGGGCCCAGAGCACTATTTTTTTTTTTTTTTTTTTCCAAAAGCCCTCGAAGCTTAAGTCAGTTAACTGACCTTAAGTCAGTTTTCCAATAATCATGTTCTGCCCTGTGTGTACTCTCTGGTTGCCTGCAGCAGAATTGCAGGGATGCTGGGCACCAAGGGCTGCTCAGAAGCACCTTTAAAAATCCATTTTTCACCACACAGGTTGCTCCTTCCTGTGGCTGAGCTACAAGCAGGTCCACAAACACACTGCTGCTCTCATTATTTATCCTAACTGATGTGTAGGGCCATGGCAGGGTGGATGCTTCTTTGGCCCATGAGGCTTTTACAGTGCTTTCTCCTTGGCCTCCAGAAACAGGGTTAAAGTGGCTGGATTAGCAGTTTTGGGGTAAAGAAAAGATTTGTGCCAGGGAAAACAGTTCATTCTGAGGCAGTTCAGTGCTGAGCATCACTGTGGTGTGAGGAAGGAGAGCCAAAGGGGGCAGAGCAGCAGCACTGTCTCCTTTAGCTGTGGTCAAAAATCAGATCCCATGTAGATGAAAAAAAAAAAAAAAAGCCAAAAGGCATTTACTGCTTTCAGTGAAATTGATTTTTGAAAGTATTTTCTTAAACCAGCTGTAATCCCTAGTGTGAGCTCACTTAAGCCAGATTCAATCCCTTTAAAAACTCTCTCAACTTGGGGATTTGTGGGGATGGTTGAAAACTTTCCAGTGAATCATCCTTTTGAGCAGCTGGTTGAGAAACAGAATTCAGAAGCAGAAGGAAAAGGCTGAACGAGTCAATTTAGTTTAGAGGTGCTGCAGTGGGGCCCAGAGATGGTGCTTTGGTACCTCCTGCCCTGTGTCTCTCCTGCAGGCTCAGGGAGGTGATGTTTGGTGGCAGCCTGAGAAGCTTCAAACACTGCACCAGGGATGAATCACTGGGGCTGCATCCTTGAGTCACGAGCAGTGAAGTCAGGAGAGAACGTCAGGAGTTGTAGCTGAAATATTTCCCTTTCTGGCCAAAAGCTTTACGCAAAAACTACTATTGCTGAGGGGTTTTTTTGGGGTTTTTTGTTTTTGTTTTTTTGGTTTTTTTAATTAAAATACAGTAATTTCATGATTATAAGCCGCACCATTTTGACTAAAATTTTGGTCCGAACCCAAAGTGCGGCTTATAATCAGGTGAGGCTTATATATGGACAAAGAATGAAAAGTTGCTGTTTTAGTTTGGAGGACAGGTGTCTTCTGAGAAAGGCAGGAGCTTCTCTTTGAAATGGAGAATGTAAACCCCCTCCCTCCAAATTATTATAATTTTGAAATCAAGGGGCTTTCAGGCAAAGATATGGGAATTAGGAATAACAGTTCTTTACTAGGGAAATTAAAATAGAAATACAGTACTACAAAGAACAAACCCCAAACCCTGACACAGTCAGAGTACAGCCTGACACCCGTCAGGCAGGGTGTTGGCAGCAGTCCCATCCCATGGTGGCTGCATCCTCCTGCAGTGACAGATGTGGCTCAGTTGGAGCAGTGCTCCTGTACAAGGTGCAGTTTCCCTCCGGAGCTCCAGTGGTGATGTGGAGAAATCCGGTTTTCCTCTGGAGTCCAGTGGAGAAAGGGGCTCCCTTAGTGTCCCAAACCTCTGTTTTTATCTTGGTAAGAAATGTTGGGCTCTTCCCCCTGGCTGGAGCAACTTCCAATGGGATGCAGTAATTTTATCAGTGCCACAGTGGGACTCAATGGCCATGAGCAGAAAATGACTCCTGGGGGAAGGATGGGTTGTGAAAAGATAAAGAACAATGCCCTGCCTGGTTTCAATGGATGCCCATTAGCAGAATATCTCCCACGGAGGTAAGGATCACTGCCCCCACCCTCAACAGATGGTGATAGAACATATACCTTTTATCACACTCTGTATTGTAATGTGCAGCTTATAATCGTGAAAAAATCAGTTTTAGGAGGTGAGTGTTGCCAGTGATGACTGTATTATTCCTTAAAGTCATGAAATTGATTTTTTGATCTGATGATTACTAATTCTCACTGTTTAAAATGCACAGAATTTGTTTCTGTTCCTCTGGGTTTTGGGCACAGTTATAGGATATTTTTTGCTTGGTTTAAACATAGTACGGAAGGTTTATGTTTATAAACTAGTACCAGTGTTGAGCAGAAAACTTTTTCCTTTGCTTTTGGCTTGCTGTGAAATTTATGAATATCCTTAAAACACCATGCAGTGAACATTCTATATCACTTTCATGGAAGAATAAATTATTGTCTCCGTTGAATTAATGTCCTGAACTTGCAGAAGAACAGGAAGGATGTAATATTGCCTTGTGTTTGCTTGAGTCACGAAGCAAAAGCTTGAAATTGTTCCTGATAAGTGTCTAAAGTCAACAGAAACTCTCAGCAACCTGTGTGCACACAGCAGGTAGCTGGCTGCACCAACAGCTTCCTTCTGCAGCTTCTTGAGGAATCATTGTGGTCAGACATGTCTTTATCCCTGGAAAAATATTTGCTGATGCGAACGCGTTATGCAAGGCGGTCGTCAGCTGTGAAAACAAAGCCATCTGTCTGCAGGTCTCGTTAGTTTTTATCAAAATCACTCAAGCCATGCAGCCTGTCCTTTCAGATGCAGAGCTGCCTGTTTCTCTGATTGAGTTTTGAACCAGGCCACCGCGGGCGGCGCGGGGACGGTTTTCATCATGGGCGGACGCTGACAAATATTGACCCTATTCTCTGTAGCATATGTTAAATGCAAAGTGTTGGGAGCCTCAGATCCAAATTTAGCCGTGCTGTGATGGCTGGGAAGTAGGAACTGGTCACCAAAATAGTTTGCAGGGCCCTGGTTGTGTGGAAGGAATGCAAATAGAGATCACTCTTTGCTTCAATGCCTCAACGATGGGTAGACTGAAGGACTTTGTACCCATATAAAGACCTTTCATATCAGGTAAAGACCTTATGTGAAAGGGTATTTCCAAACAACCTGTACAATTGTATTGTATCACTGGTTGCCAGCAATGAGGGCAGACTGCTGTGCAGCAGATCTGGAGTCAGAACAACCTGCTGAGCGTGTCGGTGGAGGGGCATGGAGAAGAGGATGGATGAGGAATCAGCAGCTGGGATCTGCTGTAATTCACACACAAGGAGGTGAAAGAGCAATGCCAGCAGGGCTGGGCTCATGCTGAACCCACCCCTGAGTCAGGATGTTAAAGTATCCCTCAGGGAGGAGGGTGATGGATTGCCTTTGGCGTTCCCAGCCCAGGGAGGGCTGACAGAGCTCAGCTCCTGCTGATTGCAAAGGTCCTGATCCCAACTGCGTTTGGCCATGAGCATCAGCCACCCCTGGTGAGACTGAAATCAGCTGAGTGGCTCTTCTGGGGTGAAACCCAAGCGAGAAGCAGCACACAGGGCACACTCAGCGTGTTGTGACACCGTGGGGTGTCTCTGCAGGATGGTGCTGGGGTCAGGCAGCAGCTTTCCTCTGTTCCTGACAAGATGCTGAGCTGGGGGGAGCTGGGGAGGGTCTGGCCTCTCTGCAGACATGCAGGATGGTGTGTGGGCTCTGCATGGCTCGGCACGTTCCTCATCTGCATTTTTTGACAGTAAACAGAAGTGACTTACTGAGCTAATTAGAGTGGGATGGAGTAATTCAGTGTGACTGAATTGCACAGACATTCACAGGCTGCACAGATCTCCTGTTACTGACAGGGGGTGGGATAAGGAAAGGATCTGAGTTCTTCCCCCTGAGTGAAAAGCTGCCCTCCTCCCTAAGGAGTAACTCAGGGAAGGCTGTTTTGGCAGTGCCCCTCCTCTGCTGCTTCACCAGCAATGGCACAAGAAAGGAAAAACACCTGCCAGTCCTTGTCCTTCACATGCTCAGTAGTTAGCAGGAGGTGCAGGTTCAGTTTCTTGCTTTCTCTCTTGACAAATACTCCTGACAAAATGTCTCATGTCACAGGGCTGCCTATCAAGCAGGAGGAAAACAAAGGGATTGTCCTCTGCCTTTGCTCCTCCTTTCCCTCTGTTCCTTAGGGTTACCAAAGAGTTTGCTGCTTGTGCTCCCAGCACAGTCTGGACATTTCAGTTGTGGAGCAGTGATGAGAGAAGAGATGGAGAGGCCAGGGCTCCTCTCTCAAACAAATGCTTTCATCATTAGGAATATTGTCAGGGTCATCCGTGTGGCTCTTCTACACCAGAATCATAGATGGCTTGGGTGGGAAGGGACCTTAAAGATCATCCAGCTGATTTCCTTTAGAAGGTGTTCCTTCTGCAGGAGGAGATTCACAAGTGTAACCCCAAGCTTCTTGAAAGCCATGAAGAGAGAAATCCAAATACAGAGAAATACCCAAAAGATACATGTTTGGTTGCTTGAAAATACCCTGGGCTGTCAAAAGAATCCTGAGAGCCTGAGTCATCCCTGCCTGCTTATGCCAGGGGTGAAAGAGGAGAAGGGCAAAAAAATGAAAATCAGTAAGGCAGAAGCACAAGAGCAGGAGCCAGTGATGAAAACTGAAAGGAGGGCTAGAAAGAAAGTTCTCAACATCTCCCTGAGAGCAGTTCAGACAGTTCACTGGCTCCAGGGAAGGCTGCTGTGTGTCTGTGTCAGTGGGGAGCCTCTGGCTGTCCAGCAGCATCCTCAGCAGCCAGCAGGGCTGACCAGGACGTAACCTGTGTGAGTCGGTGTCTGGTGGCCAGGAAGAACACAGCCTTCCTTGTGCTGTGTGTCATGTTTTGGGCTCTCTACAAACCACCTCTTCAGCAGACACAAACACTCAGGAGTAGATGCAAACTTTCCAGATTCTCTTCTGCTTGTGGTTATCTCCCCGCTGTGGCGTGATGGGGAAGGAGCAGGGAGGCTGCAGGGAGCTGTGATTGATGGCTGTTTGCTGCCAGTGTTCCTCTGCTGTGAAACATCTCTGTCCCCCAGTTATTTTTGATTTCTCCTTGCAGATAGCTCAGCTGAACACACAGTTAGGGGCTCCTAATAGAGTGCAGTCACTGCCTGGGAGCAGCTGATAAAGTACTCATGCTGGGTTAAGATTTTCCAGAAAAGAGATAACTTTAGCAGATGGCTTGGGCTGAGTCCTTTGGCTTCAGCTTTTTTATTGATAGATGAAAACAGTACACACAACCGAGCTATGGAAAGCTATAAAAAGTGTCCTTCCTTACCCTGTGTTTTAATAGTTCCTGTGGTGATGGTTTCTCTCCTTCTCTCTTGTGTGACTACAACAGGCATCAGTCCTGCTCTTCAGCCTTCCTTGTACCCTTTCTGTATTGAGGAGCTCTTTTATCAAAATCATCCTCTTCTCAGCACCCCCTGAAAAGATCAAGGCAGCCCTTCCAGACACAGGTTTTCAATCTTTTTTTTTCCTCCCACACAGCTCTCTTTTCCAGTGGATTCATGCAGCCACGTAATGGTTTCCAAAGAATCCATTCTAAATTTCCAATATTTAACATCAGATTTTCTGGTCTTGGAAACACCAGGCCATTGCCAACCTGAAGTTTAGGGACTGATTGCACAAGCAGGCTAAGGAGCCATCCTGTAGGACGGTAACTCTTGTGAGCCAAGCAGTGGTGAGCAGCTGGCAGGTGGAGAGGAATAACAGGATGATCCTTCCATTTCACTGCCATAAGCAGAAGAGATCTGGAGAGGAGGAGAATCCCATA
The DNA here is from genome assembly GCF_009819885.2 of Catharus ustulatus. NCBI lineage: Eukaryota > Metazoa > Chordata > Aves > Passeriformes > Turdidae > Catharus > Catharus ustulatus. Next base: position 4,239,973 of record NC_046221.1, on the reverse strand, counting down.
TTATGGACAGTCTGCATATGAGATGCTCAGCCTGCATTTCCTTTCTGGTCAAGGGTCCACTGGAGCCTTGGTTTAAGGGTATAACTTACCTTACCCTGAAGTTTTTGTTTGAACAGGACAGAACAGCTGTGCTCCAAAAGATGCTTTATTTCCCACTGGCTATAAGGGTAGCCTAAATAAACTTTAGACTTTCTGGTTGAACTAAATCTGGCCAAACACAATAAGATGCTTTACATTAAAGGTGAAGTTCCACCTCATTAAAGGTGAAGTTCCACCTTAGGCACAAGTGCTATAATTTGATTAATGTCCTGGTTAAATGGCAAGGTCACCAGGAAGGGCCAGCTGTGGGGGAATTGCAGCCTTTTTTCTTTTTTTAAGCTGGTTTTACTACTCAAACCCATAACCTTACTTGAAGGTAAATAACATAATTCCACAGCAGCCCATCCCAACCCAACCTTTTCCTCCCCTCCCCTCTGTTGGCTTTTAGGAAGTGATAATCAAGGACCACACAGAGATAAGAGCTCATTGTCAGGGAGGAGCTTTGCCAGCCCCAGGGAGCTCCTCGTGGTGTGTTCTTGTTTAGGAACCAAACCAGCAAAGTGCTGTGGAAGTGTTTGACCACCCCAGCATCTGGTGGGAACTTGAAACAAATGTTAAGTGTTGCTTTTGGAAAGTCAGTGATTTTTGAAGACTGAAATTTTGAATGGTTTTTTTTGCAGTTATTTTTTTTTCCCCCAGCAGCTGAGCATTATCATGACTGCTCTGGGGAAAAAAAAAAGGAAAGTTTTCAAACCTCTAATGAGTATCTGATGAATTTTGGATGATCCTAAGGCAAAAAATGTGCAGGTGGGTTCTGAGCTGGATTTTTCTCCAGTGTTGACTTTGAATGAACTGGGCATTGTAATGGTGAAATGGATGTTTAAAGGCAAGTTTCTCCCATTCAGCTAAACTTTGGGGGTGTTTTATATTCATGCACTGCTTTTTAACAGAGCTCCAGACCAGGTTGCTTCAAACCCCATCCAACATAGCCTTGAACACTTCAGGGATGGGGCATCCACAGCTGCTCAGGGCAACCTGTGCCAGAGTTTTGTAGTTGTATGAAGTGACCCAAGAAAGACAAAAGGAGGCTGTGGGTGCTGCTGGGAGCTCACCTGATTTCAGCCCAGTTTGAGGGCATTGCTCTCAAGGGCATTTTAGGGTTGTCTCTCTTACTTCTACTTATTTAATAAAGGTCTCTTTATACATTGCTCCTTCTGGATTGCCTTGGGTGTGCATTTTGCAAACTTGGAGCAACTTCAGGGTTCATTTCCACCAACTGAAGAACAGAGATGGAAGCGGGGAAGGATGATCTTGAAGAGAGTGTTTTGATTTCTTGCAGCAAGGAGGATAAATGCTACCCTTGACAGGGGTTAAGATGGAACATGGGTGACACCAGACTGCTCTGTAGCTTTGGTCTTTGCCTCCTTAATTTGCAGTGCCATGACAGAGAGGAACAGATGGGATCTTAAATTTTACCTTCTCACTATTTTTGCAACCTAAAGGAGGACATTTTTGTTCCTTACCCTCCTATTGAAGTCACCTCTTATTTTGCCTAGACAGACTGTGGATCTCTGATCCCTGGAAGTGTTCAAGGCCAGGCTGGATGGGGCTTGGAGTGATCTGGTCTAGTGGAAGATGTCCCTGTGCATTTCAGGGGTTTGGAATTGGATGATCTTTAAGGTCCCTTCCAACCCAAACCATTCTGTGGTTTTAGGATTTTACTGTGGGGTGATGTTGACAGGGAGGCACAGCTCCACTCTCCCCATTCTCAAGGGATGCTCAAATCAGGGATGCTCCAAGGACTTGGAACCAAACTCTTGGCTGTGATTTGTGTCTCATGAACAGGACATCACAGTATGGCACCTACAGCATATTCTGCTCCTTCATTAAATAAAGAACATGGAGAAATAGGTTTTCTTTTTAAAGTTTCTTGCTCTTTCTGGTCCTTTGGGGTTGAATTTTCTTTAGTACCAAAGCTTGGGGAAAGGGGAAAAGGGAAGGGAACTTTTCAGGAAGAGGAGAAAGAGTAATTTTTTAATATCCCTCACCAAGCAGAGATAAGGCTGACTGAACCCCTGCTGACAGCAGGCTCTGCTTTCTTTCCACAGTCTCCATTGAAGATATCCGGGATGTGAGGTCAGGCCATAAAACAGAAGGTATGGAAAAATACGCCAAGGATGTCCCGGAGTATCGCTGCTTTTCCATCATCTTCAAAGACCAGCGGAAAAACCTGGACCTCATTGCGAGTTCAGAGGATGATGCCAACCACTGGATCACCGGCCTTGGGAAAATCATAGCCCACAGCAACTCCATGAACCAGAAACAGAAACTCCAACAGTATCCTTTGCCTTCTAAAGCGATTAATCACGGACAAAGATGCACTTGTCTTTCCGTGTGGGTGGGGATAGCAGACTAACCTCCTTTTTTCCCCTCCTTTTTCCTCCTTTTTTTCTCTTGCACCCAGGCAAGCTCCCTGCTTTCCAGTGCTTTTTCCCTCTGTTTTACACTGATACCAGCAAGAGTGGAGTCAGGCTTAATGTGGCTCCTTAAGCAAAGAATTCCCTCTTTCATGGAGCTCCAGATAAAACAATCATTACCTTTTTTGTGTTCTTTAGGGGTCTGTTTCACTTACATTGCAGTAAACTCCAGGACAGGCACTTCTTGGCAAGGCATGAAAAGCCCCCACTGTTTACTGTGCTTCTCTGTAATACAAGGAGAGGGAACTGATTCTCCTCTTCTCACTGCCAAATTTACTCCAGGGTAGCTCCCCTGACTTGAGTGAAATTATTCCTTATTTGCCTCAGCATGGGAGGAAGTTTTACCCTGAAAAAAATCTGCAGTTGCTCTAGTGACAATGCAGAGATCAGAAAGGAAAAGGCAGAGCAGGAGAGTGAATTGATTATGAAATGGAGAGGAGTTGTTTATTGGGTGAAATCCTGGCTCTGCTGAATTCACAGAGAATTTTCCCTGGGGCTGCATTTCACTCAATAAGTTGCTTTGCAAACAGAGGTCTCATGTATAAAAGGAGGGAATATCTGTGGGTGCAGTTTTGGGTGGATTTTCTTCACCCACTGTGTGTCTGAGATTCTGATTGTGACATCTGAAGCTGTTGGCTGATTTCACCCTGTTTTGACAAAACCACAGTAATCGTAAAATATGAGGTTCCTTTAAGCTTCCAAGGGTAGATATTCAGCTATCAGAGAGGAAAACAGATATCACTCTTGGGAAGAGAAAGCTGGGTGGGCTTCATGGCTTGTTTGACACCAGACATCAGTGAGGAGGGGAGATGCAAAATCCTCAGCTGGGAAAAATCACAAAGCTGGAGCTGAAGTCTGAGCAGGCACCAGGAAGTCGTGCCCTCAGTTAAGTCTTCATTCCATGTGGGTTCTGTGCTGGGTAATAATGTACTGATGGAGAAGGAGATGGTGCATAAATGCTGAGCTTTTATCAGGCTTTGCTCTTCTGTGTATTCTCTGAGGTCTGAGAAGCATTTTCACAGCCGCAGTGCTGTTCACTTAAAGGAATCAGACTCCATTAGTTCTGATGTGCCTGGGATGTCCTGTTTATCTCCTGCATTTATGAGTGTCTTTTTTGGATGGTTTTTCAAGCTCTGGGCTGTAAGGTCACTCCTCAGCCACCCCACAGTGTGTAGGGGAAAAATCTAGGCTAGAGAAAGTTGTCCCTGGAGCATATCAAGTTAAATATATTGCTGAAAAACTTGCCTGTAAGAAGAGACAAGATTGTTAAGGGGGGAAAAATAACAATGACATTTGCAAAGGAAGAAGGCTGTAAATTTCCAGCATGGAAAAGTGCCTTTCTGTCTTTGGAAAGCAGAATTGAAGCTAAATAGGGTGGGTAGGCAAACCATATTTCTGGAAGAGTAATTACTGTGCAGTGCTGGCTTCCAATCTGGGCTTGTCTCAGGCCATTTAACGTAACCTGGAATTACAGAACAGCATGATTTCTCATTTGAAATTTGATGATGTTTAATTAAAGCCTGGGATTTTAAATTTAGTCTGCCTTCACTGGCAGCGTGGGCTTGCTCAGATCTTCCTTAAAGCTCAGGAGTGTTCTCTGCATCTGTGAGCACAGAAGGGGAAAAGTCAGGAGATGAGAAGTGTTGTGTCCCCTGCCTGTCCCCCATGACTGGAGAATTTCAGGGCATCTTTTCCAGCCTCCCAAAGCCTTGCAAAGCAAGTAAGGAATGTGCAAGTTTTTGAAAACAAGGATTGAAAGCAAAAACTCTGCTAGTTTCAGATGGGGCTCGTTCAGTTTGGAATTCAGTGGAGTTGCCTGTGGTAGAAAGGGACTGGATTCAGTGTCTGATGTATTTTTCCAGTCCTGTATTCCCACTCAGATAAAACTCCCACATGCTTGATGAGCATTTCTGATGTTCTTATACACAGATTTCTGTTTTAATAAGCCTCAGATTCAACCTTGCAACAAGCTGGCATAGATAATTCAGCAGATATTGCAGAGGGAAGACTTTAGACCAGAAAATAGAGGACTTTTCATTTGAGCAGGGTGGCACTGTCTGCTTGGGTTCTGGGGTTTATGTGTGAGCTTTTCTTCTGGTTTGAAAGCACTTACCAGAAGTTCTGCAGCATTTCTCTTCTGAGCACATTCATGGGATATCTGCCAGATAGAAACCAAAGAGGGATGGCTGGAGCTAAGAGAAAACTGGTAGCCCTGGAGCTGGCATATCCTTTAAAAACAAGAGGCAGGAGGCAGGCTTTGTACAGAAATGGGAGCAGCTTCTGCCTGTCCACTCTGGCCCACAGAGGGGCAGAAGCTGAAAGGGAGACCCACAGCCAGGACTGAGAAATGGTGTTTGTACCAGAGGAGAGCACTTCCAGTTGGAGTGTTTTGTTCATCCAGCTCCTCTAAGCTCACCCAAAGCCGAGGGGATCCAGATGTTTGGGGAATTTGGGTATTTTGGAGCCAGAATGCTGCTATGTACTGAGATCTCTGTTGTCTGTACTCTCATTTTTCTCTCTCTGCTGCTTGCCCTTGCAGCAAGAGGACCCACTGTGTGTGCCTGGGCTCTCTGATTTCCCTCTGGGAAGGGATCTAAGAGAAAAACATTCCCCATTCACAGGTAGGACCTGGGCATACCCTTTTGCAGATGCATTTACTGCCCACATTTTGCTTTCTAGAGAGTCTGTGCACGACCTCTGCGTGCTCATTATCAGAGGAAATTATGCAGACTCTTTAAAAAATGAGGTTAGCACAAAACCATTCGTTTCTATGCACAAAAGAGCAGTTTTATCCACCCCTACTGCTCACCTCTGGCTGTGGCAGACTGGATTTCCTCTTGGCCCTGCAGAGCTGGGCGTTCCTCCTGCCTGTTGTTTTTAGGGAAGGCTGGGAAGGGGACCCGAGGTGCAGGGTCAGGTTGAGTGGGTGGCACCAGGGTGACAGTCTGAGCTGACCCTGTCTGGGACAGAGCTGGTGGAAGGGCTGGGTTGTCCCATCACAGCATCCTCTGCTCATGGGAGCTGCATGACTCAAACTGGATTTTCTGGGGAGAATCAGACCCAGCCAGACCCTGGTTCAGGGCTCTGGAGTGTCCTTGGGAAATGCAACCTCTCTTTATTTTGGTTTCCATGTCTAAAGAAGGGGAATATTAATATGACCAGGCTGAGACGGATGTGGGGTGAGGTCATTGCTTAGCACCTGCCAAGATTTTTAAAGTCAGAAAGTTCAACTTTCCATGAGACAAACAAAACTCACTAACAGTTTACACATATCTCCATCACTGGGAAATACTTCAATGCAGGGGTAGCTCTGGTAAACACTATTTCAGGGTTATGTTTACAGCCCCTAAGGCTGTTAATACCCTTTTTCAGGGTCATTTTGAAAAGCCCAGTTTAAATGTTACAACACTATATGCCTCAGCTGTTATTGCTGATCCTGAGCTTTTCTCTGATTAACATTCAGATTGGGCATTTTTTTGGAAGTTTTTCTGGAATGAGTTTGAAGCATTGTTTCCTATGTGAGACATGGAAGGTTATTCTTGGAGATCAAATTCTTACTTTGATCATTTTTTTCCTATTGAAAAGTAGATATTTTTCTGGATGCCCTTTCTTACTTGACAGTAAAGCAAATTAGACAGTCAGTTCCATGATGCAAAAAGCATGGGGTTTTTTGTTGTTTCAAACTGCAGTGTCTCAATTGCCTAACATGATTTTAGAGACTGAAAGAAAATGGGAGACCCAGTTCAAATTATCTGACATCACATTAAGAATATCATTCTTATAGCAGTTACTCCAGATCCATAGATATACTAAAGTGATTAAAACCCAAGCTCTTCTGAAATATTATCACAGTACAGCACAGTAACAGAGCCTGTGCATTCCATCAGGAGAAGAAGGCAGGACTCACAAAGTTTGGATTCCACTCACAACAAAGTTCTTAGGAGATAAAAGTAGAAATCCCTAAAATTATGCTGATAGTGAGATCAAAAATTATTGTTGATACTTGTTTTGGAGTTCAGTGTTCACTGTGACACACTGAATATTGAACAAATCCATGACAATGAGTTTACCAAGCTTTTCTTGGGAGCTCTTTTCATTCTTTCCTTTATCCCCTTTTAACCGTCTGGAGCAGAATGTACTTTCTGTCATAAAAGAGAAATCAAACTGTTTCTGGCTGTGGCCAGAAACTCCTGCAGGGTAAAGAGAGCTGATCCAGCCTTGGCCAGATGGTGAGAAGCTTGTCCCAGGTCCCGATCAGTTGTACCACAGCACGTTTTCCTTCTGCCAAGGCACCGCTGTGCTCGGTGGGAGCAGAAGGTGAGCTGGTGTCAGCTGCTCAGGGGGCTCAGGCTGATTTTCAGCAGCTGGAGAGTGGCTCAGAGCCTGTGCAAGAGCATTTCCCCCCTGCTATGTGCAGCAGAAGGTATTTAGCTGCTGAGGCTAGGCACTGACCTGGAAAGATTTCCTTACATCCCCCTGCAGCTGGATTCACACCTGCCTGCGGAAAGCTGACAAAAACAAAGACAACAAGATGAGCCTGAAAGAGCTCAAAGACTTCCTGAAAGAAGTGAACATTGAAGTCGATGACTACCATGCCAAGAAGATTTTCCAGGTAATGGGAGCCTGCAGAAAAAGGGTTTGCTGTTGGCTGAGGTCATGGACACCTCACCAAGTGAACTTTTCTTGTACCAAGGAAAGGCTCTCAGCTTTGGGTGCTCAGTAATTTATTGCTCAGAATAATTGATTCTCACTAAGTTAGGCCAGCACAATGCTTTTGATGTGGGTGTGTTAAGATCTTTCTTCAAAGTCGTTGCCTAATTTTGCCACGAAGCAGAAAATGAGATGCAAACATGGATAATGCAAGAAAAAGGGAAACAAAGGTGAAGTCCCAGGGGTTTCAGGAGTTTTGTGTGCCACAGCTGCATGTCAATGCCTAAGCCTGCCTGAATTTTGTTTGGTTGCAATTGTGAACCCAGATCCTCTCCTTCTAAGAGGACTGACAGGTATAAACAAAAAAACAAAAAAAACCCACAAAAAAACCAAAAAAAACCCAAAAAAACCCAAAAAACCAAAAAAAACCCAAAACAAAAAAAACCCCCAAAACCAAAAAACCCAAAAAAAAAAAAAACCCAAAAAACCCCAAAAAAACCAACCAAAAACCCCCCAAAAAACCCAAAAAACAAAACAAAACCCAAAAAAAACCCAACCCCCAAAAAAAAACAACCAGCAACAAAACAGTGCAAGTTAAGAAAGGTTCATGGTAGATACATAACAATGCACCCAAGGCAGGACTAGTCTGATTGATTTAATACTCCCAAGGCATATTTAATCTGGTCAGGGATGTACACTTCTAAATTCTCAAGATTCAGCTTGGCTGAGCCTATCAGAAGATAAGAAAGGGATGAAATTTCCTCAGTTGTTAAGCTTTTGGTTTCTCTCTAGAGAATCCATCCTGCTGAGGTGAGATAAAACATCTGGATAATTTCCAAACTTCCATCCTGTCTGAAGCAGGATTTGAATTAATGGGTGTGCAGTCTCAGAAATTTTTTTTCTGATCAGTGATAAACACGTGGGTGGTTTTGGGCACTGGGCAGGAGTTTTTCTGCTCCTCCATGTGGGCAGGCAGTCTTCCCCCAAAGCAGGTCCAGGTTTCCTTATGGACATCTCTCTGGTAACTCCTCAGGAATTAGGGAGAAGGTCATCAGCACATCTTAAAGAATTTCAGCTCACAAAATATTCCTGTTGCACTGCCTGCTGTGGCTGGTGCATCCCATCCTTTATTCCCTGCCCAGGAAGATGCTGGAAGAGTGGAAATAAGGCTGGGGATCCACTGGTTGAGCTGCATGTCTCCACTGGAAGTTGTTCCCAACACTTCCTTTGCAGTCTGTGCAGGTGAAGGCAGTGGGGACCAGGGTGTGAATCTCCTCATCCTGAAGGATACATCTCACATACAGGAGGTGAATCATTCCCACATCTTCACACACCAACAACCTGGGGGGAAAAAAAATCACTCTTGGGGATTTTTTTTTTTATTTTAGTTTTTTTATTAGTATTTTTTGAGGCACAGTCTCCTCTTATTTAGTCTTCTGCTGTCACAATAGTTGCAAGGGAGCTCTAGGAGAGGAAACTTGATGAAATGAATCCTTTTTGCTTAAAGACTCCAAGTAATTGCTAAACCTTGATTCAACCCATTGAAATGCAGGTAGTTAGTTGAAGTGCCATCATTAGACAAGTAATTGTTAAGTTTCCTGTATAGCCACTGGGAAGAGAGGTTCTTTGGAGGTTAATTCAGATCTCCCAAGGACTGATTTGCCTCCAGGAAGGCTCTGTCTTGCTCCTAAAGCAATTACATTTTCAGTTTGCATCCTGCCTCAGCTTAGATGGACCAGGGCATTACAGCCTATTAAAGGGTGTTCTTTTCTGTCTCAGAGAGTTTTTCTCCATTTAGTCACAGGAAGGAAGGGTGATGGGGGCTCAGGTGGGGGCTGCAGGGCATGTTCTCACATTATTCCTGCCTTTCATCACATGTGTCCACATCTAGGTTTGAGACACCTGAGTAAAACGCATTGCAATGCAACCAGAAATTGTGCAAAGCTGCTCTCATTGCTCACTTCATTTCAACCTGAATATTCATTCTGATGCATCAGGAAGGTGTTCTTGCTGGCAGGCCAAGGGTCATTCAGGACTCATGGCTTGTGATGGATACATAGGAGGTAAAACAGGATTTTGGGTTGAGATTCCCTTTCTAATTTGGACATTTTGTCACCAAAGCAGAAGAAGCCCACTTTTATACCATGCATCTGATCTGTCCTGGAGTTTGACTCTGGTTATTGTCCTATTTTCAACAGCCTTTAATGGCAACTAATGAATAAATATCCCAAGGCACACCACTTAAAATGCCAGTTTTCTTGAAGAAATATCTTGTCATTTTCCTTGTCATGTCTTAAAGAAAAGAACATTTGTAATTCACAGACATCCCTGCCATCTCCACCAGCTGCTTTCCCTCTTTATATTCCTTCTGCAGTTGCTAAGCATCATGCTCAGCTTAGCTTGAGGGATCTGCCAGAGCCACAGCACAGGATCATATGGAAGACAGTGAGGAAAAGGCAGTTCTTGAACTCCCAAACCTATTTTGGAGGTGTTTTGTAGTACTGAGCTTGTCACAGGTTGTCCTACCCCTGAGAAGGGCCCATAGCTTCTACCCAGCAGGTTCTGAAGTCAGGACAAGTTGAACTCTTTTTTTTTCTGTCACTTCAGTTTGTGAAATGCTAGGCATCATGATAATGTTCTTTGGTTTTATATGTGCTCCATAAACAGATAGTGAAGGATTTGCAGGGGATGAAAGTCCCTCATTATCATCTTGGGACACTGCCAAAGCCACCATGGCCATCACTGAGATCACAGGCAGAGCTAGGTTGAGATTAGTGTGATGACTGGTTAAACTAAAACAGGCATTTTCATCATAAAAGCCAGGAAAATAGCTCTATCAGTCACAGGGGATCAAAGATGGAAAGCAATTTAATTCCTCTGGCTTGACAAGTTGAAGAATTCTGCTAGGAACAAACAACAAAATTAATATCAGGATTTGCCACAGGAAAAAAAAAAAAGAAAAGTGGTTTCTGATGAAAAATTCAACTTGGGAGTATTTTAAATAAACTGGAAAAACTTGTTATTGGAAAAGTTGTGTCCTTCATGGAGACATTAGCATATATATCTCAAGCTCCCCATCTTTCATGGTCAATCAAGTCCTTGGCTGTGGTGCTCTGTCAGAGATGGTATCTACTGGAAAAGTTCAAACCCCAGAGGAAGATGGAGAATCTGAATTACAGTTCCTTGTGAGAAGATAATATCTGATTTGAAATCTGTGGGGATTTTTTTACATGGCAGGTTTTGGATGAGAATGGAAATTTTCCATGGAGAGGTGGATTTTTTCATGCCTAAACATGCACATGTTTAGCATTTGTGGGGTTTTAGGTTGTTTTTGATGCCATTTTTGCAAACAGCCCTGCTGTGAGTCTTGACAGCCTCTTGAGGTCTGAGCCACTAAGGTCAAAGGGAGGGCTCTGTTCACTTAACTCCCTGGATTTTTCACTATACTCTCTATCACTGTTGAAAAGATTTACAGTAATTTCACAACTATAAGCCACACCATTTTGACTAAAATTTTGGTCTGAACCCAAAGTGCAGCTTATAAACAGGTGTGGCTTATATATGGACAAAGAACGAAAAGTTGCTGTTTTAGTTTGGAGGACAGGTGTCTGCTGAGAAAGGCAGGAGCTTCTCTTTGAAATGGAGAATGTAAACCCCCTCCCTCCAAATTATTATAATTTTGAAATCAAGGGGCTTTCAGGTAAAAATAGGGGAATTAGGAATAACAGCTCTTTTCTAGGGAAATTAAAATAGAAATACAGTACTACAAAGAACAAACCCCAAACCCTGACAAAGTCAGAGTACAACCTGACACCCGTCAGGCAGGGTGTTGGCAGCAGTCCCATCCCATGGTGGCTGCATCCTCCTGCAGTGACAGATGTGGCTCAGTTGGAGCAGTGCTCCTGTACAAGGTGCAGTTTCCCTCTGGAGGTCCAGTGGTGATGTGGAGAAATCCGGTTTTCCTCTGGAGTCCAGTGGAGAAAGGGGCTCCCTTAGTGTCCCAAAACCTCTGTTTTATCTTGGTAAGAAATGTTGGGCTCTTCCCCCTGGCTGGAGCAACTCCCAATGGGATGCAGTAATTTTATCAGTGCCACAGTGGGACTCAATGGCCATGAGCAGAAAATGACTGGCTGGAGGAAGGATGGGTTGTGAAAAGATAAAGAACACTGCCCTGCCTGGTTTCAATGGATGGCCCATTAACAGAATATCTCCCACGGAGATCAGGATCACTGCCCCACCCTCAACAGATGGTGATAGAACAGATACCTTTTATCACACTCTGTGTTGTAACCCCAGACAGTTGCTGACACCCAGATGTGCGGCTTATAATTGGGAAATTACTGTAATTGTTTCCCTTTATTCCCTCCTGAGATTAAGAATTACATTTCTTTTGACCCTTGATTTGTGCTTGGATTATTCTGAGCTGTCCTGACTGAAGCACACCAAGTGGAACTCAAGGCTGGTACTTTTGAGCAGACTGATAATGTACAAATGCTAATAATTTAAGTGTTTAATGACTATTGGCCTTGTCCATGAGAACCATTGTCGTTGACCCCATGCTCCTCACTCACTGGCCAGTAACTCTTTGCAATTATTTTGTGTTCTGCGTTGTGTAGCCCTGGTGCAGATTACGGCTGGCCTATGCCAGAAGGAAAGAAGGTTTTCACTCCTTCTCCCCTCTACGTTTACAGCACTGTGACAAGTCCAAAACAGAGGCTCTGGAGGATGATGAGATAGAGGAATTTTACAAGATACTGACAGAGAGGAAGGAGATAGACAGCATCTTCCAAATGTACTCGGACCCAGAAGGGTTCATGTCCTGCCAGAACCTGGTGAGGTTTCTCTATGAGATTCAGCAGGAAGAAGATGCTGTTGTTGCTGCCCCTGCCTTAATTCAGAGATATGAGCCCAACGAAAGAGGTAGGTTGAAAACCACAGCTGGTTTGCTTCAAAATCTTGCTTTTTTTGATGAACTGTGAATTGCATTGCTGCTGGTCTTTTTTCTGCAGTTGTGTGTGTTATTTTCTCCCCAGCTGCTTCTAAAACAACTCTCCTAGGGGAACATTACAGCTCTAGGAGGGGAGGGCAGAGGAGAGCTGGGAAATCTCCCTCTTCAGTTTTATTCTGGGTGCGCTGAGCAGCAGGAGAGGGATTGATACAGGTTTGACTAGAGGATGATGAAGATCCTGAGGGAAAGGCTCAGATGGGTTATTCAGCTGCCAAGACCTCATGTAGCTTTTCAAGGGTGAGGCTGTAGCAATATCTGTGTTCTCCAGAAGCTGGGGTGGAGGCAGATGTCCTTGATGGTGGGCACCTGTAAAGCCATGTGCAGATGAGATCTCTGAGGAGAGACCAAGGAGGTGACAGCTGCTTAGGAGGCAGTCACTGAACTGTCTGTGTGCTCAGAATGTGGGTGAATCACCAGTCTGGAACCCCTTGGAGGGTGTGTTCAAAGAGCCAGCTCAGAATCAGGGCTGGTTTTCCACTGTCCTGCTGTTCCTTCAGGAGAGGGACAAGATTTTGCAGCTGTCAGGCTTTAGGATTAGACTGAGATCTAGTTCAGTCCCTCAAAACAGGGAGTAATTTTGTGTTTCCTCTTTGCAAGTCATGTATTTCACTGGATAATCCAGACAGGATTTATCTGGCTGTGTTTAGACATCTGACACCTTCTCTGGGTTGAAATGGAGATTTTCATGCTGTAAATCTCTAGAGACAGATGAGGTAAGCTCTGCCTTTGACACTTTAAAGATGTTATCAAGGACAGTAAGTGTCATAAAAATCCACGCTTGTGAAGGGGCTTTAAAAGCATTCTCAGGCAGCTGAAGGTGTCATCCTTGTTTGGAGAGCATCAATATCTCTGGTTTTACTGAGTGCCTGGGGAGCACTTTTTGCCTCTGGGCTCTGCTGGGGATCAGAGGCTCCGTGGTGGAGGTGGTGGCACGACCTGGTGGTGTCACATTTTCAGTGTGGGGCTTTCTGTGTTTGCCTGGCAGCCAAGAGGGGCAACGCCATGACCAAGGATGGCTTCCTGATGTACCTGCTGTCAGATGAGGGGAACATATTCAACCCCTCCCACAGGAAAGTCTACCAGGACATGACCCAACCTCTCAGCCACTACTTGGTGTCATCCTCACACAACACCTATCTCATGGAGGACCAGATCACAGGGCCAAGCAGCACAGAGGCCTATATCAGGTGAGGAGTGTGTTTGGGTGTGTTTTGGAAGTTAACCTCTTTCCTGTAGAAGACATAAGTGTTTCCTTATGAAGCAATTTCCCACCAGACCAGGTAATGTGGGCTGGCTCGTGTTTCCAGGTGAGTTGTGCCCTCCTTTTCACAGCTCTTTGACCCAAGTCTCATCTTGTCCACCTGAGTGTAGGATGTATAATTAATAATTTGGAAGCAGTATAAAATATCTGTAGTCACATGGAGGCTGGATTACAGCATTCCCCAAAATGTGGCATGAGAAAGTGCCAGGAGCTTACAAGATACAAAGATTCCTGGGATAGAGCTGCAGGTCTGGAAGGAGCCAAAATTATGCACAGTGTCGTGGTGCTTATGCTCTGCCCTGCCTTTTGGGAGAGGCCCATGGCAGGGACTGTCCCCACAGCCATGCAGGGGTTTATTTCTGAGCAATTAAAAAAAAAAGAGGTGAGATGTGAGCTGGTGGAGCAGGGTGAGTGATCAGAACTTACACCTGATCCCCTTTTACCCTCTCAGATATTCCCACAGCAGCCCTGCACTGAGCATTAGGTGTTGCCTGTGTCTGCCTTTAACAGTGGCTGATGTCTCACGGCCAGATGGCTGCAGTGACCTTGAGTGATTTGCACACCCACCTTACCTTACTCCTTGTTTTATCAGTGTTTCCTTATGAGCCAGCCAACAGCTGCAATCCTGCCTTTGTTTATGACTTGTTCACCGGAGCAATGACTGACTGGAGTCACAGAGTCAAAAGTGTCGAGAGTGAAACTTGGCACAAGTTACTTCTCAGTAGCTCTTTGAATTCATCTTATAGAGTCTTAAAATTATAGATGTATGTTTTGGTTGTACAGAGTAAAAAAAATAAATCCCATTGTTCTGGAATAAGTTTTGCAGAGATGCTGTGGATGCTCCATCCCTGGAAGTGTTCAAGGCCAGATTGGAGAGGGCTCTGAGCAACCAGATCTAGTGGAAGCTGTCCCTTCCCATGGCAGGGGGTTGGAGCTGGATGGTCTTTAAGGTGCCTTCCAACCCAAACCATTCTGTGATGCCATTGCAATGAGCTAAAGGAGCTGTGTAATCTGAAATGTTTAGGGAATTACTGGAAAGAGACAAGATCACCTCCTAGATAGATAAGGGGGTGGGATTTGGGGAATCTACATTTGAAAATAAATTGAAATGGAAGTATGGATATGTAGAGGTGGGAATTCCATGTGTGAATTCAGTCTGTAGAGTCAGTTTAGGAAACTGGTCCCCAGCAGTCTCCTCAGCTGTGGTGGAGTTCCCACAGCTCCCTCCCTTCCTCCCAGCTCTGAGGATTGATCCCTTATGTCATATCAGATCTAGATGAAGAAATCACATCATCTAAACTTTGAGACCTGGCTTCTAAGGCTGACTGTCATTCTTCTCCTGCAGCCACTCTTGATTTTCTCTTCTCTTCACCATCTTTGGGGAAAGACTTGGGGCACATTCATCAGTGTCCTTTCTCATCTGGCACTCAATATGTCTTACTCTTTGGATAATCCTACCTTGGACTTTCACCACCTTATTTCTCAGATCCTTCTGTGCTTTCCTTGCTCAACCTTGAGCTCTCTTTGCTGACACTGATTTCACCTCATCCCATCCTTTATCTGCTTTCCTGGTTTTCCAAGCTCCTTTCTTCTCCCTTGCTCGCTGAACTTCCTTCAGTCTTCCCAGGCAGCACCTGTGCCTGATGTGCCCTCACCTGGAGATGGAGCAGAAGGTGTAGAAGCCAACCAGGTCCCTTTTTGTTTCCAGAGCCCTGACCAAAGGCTGTCGCTGTGTGGAGCTGGATTGCTGGGACGGCCCCAACTCAGAGCCCGTCATTTATCACGGCTACACTCTCACCTCCAAGATCCTCTTCAGTGATGTCATTAAGGCCATCAAGAACTATGCATTCAAAGTAAGGATGAGGGACAACTTCTCATGTTGCACAGCCCAGTAGAGCTCTTCCAGCACAGAGCAGAAGCAATGAAAGCTTCACCTTAGCATTTCTCATGGGGACAAAAAGTGACCTTCTGTCCAGGCACCTGTGCTCTGCTTCCTGCAGAGATCCATTCCTGGAGGTTGCTGGACAGGGAGGGCACATCTGAGGATGAGTTTGAACCTGTGCCAGCACAGCTGCATCCTGGACCCCACTGCAAGGACAGTGGTGCCCAAAATCCTGAGCTTACCTGCTGGGAAACACCAGCAAGCCCATTACTTATGTGGATTTGATGTCTCAGGGTCTGTTTCTCGTTTTGAGGAACCCATGTGAATGTTTTGGATGTGAAGGACTGCTTTTATTCTGCTTTAAAAGGGAAGAGCAGGGCTGGAGTCTTGTATGGCAGCAGGCTTCAGAAAATCTTAGGTCTGTCCAAACTCTCTGGACTCTCTGCTGTTTTCCTTCAGTGCACTTAGGATCTGGTGTCAGGTTTTGTTTGGGGCCGTAAAGGAGTGACAGTGACAATAGTGACAATGCCTTCAGCACACAGAATGACCTGGGGCACAGGGAACCAGATCAGGCCTATGCAGGAATGGAGGAAGGATTGATATCACTTAAGGGTTTGAGCAAACTCTGTGATTTTAAAGCCCCATTCCCAGTCCTTCCTCTGAAGGTGGGCACAGGGAGTGCCCAGAAATTCTGTGAGAGGCAATCCTGACCCATCCTGGTGCCTTCTCCATTGGATCATCATCTCTGGAAGGCATCAGCACAGATCTGAGTAACTACTGCACAGTTAAATCTGTCCATTTTTAACAAATCCTTGCTTTAGGAAATATCCACCTGCTGTTGACACACTCATTCCCAGAGAAAACAGCCCTGGGGTTCACACCAATTGCTCCAGGCTGGTGGAAATGCAGAACTCACTGATGGTGTGTGTGTTGCTGTCTTGTTCCAGACCTCACCTTACCCTGTCATCCTCTCCCTGGAGAACCACTGCAGCGTGGACCAGCAGAAGGTCATGGCCCAGCACTTGACCTCCATCCTGCAGGACATGCTCTTGGTTGCCCCAGTGGATGGAAACAAATCCCAGTTCCCCTCCCCAGAGGTAAGCAAGGCCACTCCAGCACTTTCTGCCTTCTGAGGGTTGGACAAGAGGGAGGTTTTTCTTCTTGTTGAGTGCAAAGCTCAAAACTCGAGGAGAAAACCACTGCAAGTGGCCTGAAGGTGTGTTAGACACAAAATGTCCTGGGGTAGCCACTGGGAATGACTGGGGTTGGTGGGGATGGAGATGTCCATGGAGGAAAAAGGGAAGCAGGAGACTGCCTAGAGATGTCCCTTTGATTCCCAGGAATCAGGGCAGCTGTCAGGCTGGGAGCTGAGCCCTGGCCTTGCAAGAGGAAGGAGAGACACAGCCCTCAGCAGTGGCCACCACTGTAAAATCATTAGCCGACAGAAAAAACTGGAAATGGAATCTTGATAGGAAAAATATGTGTCCAAAACAGGAGCCAAAAGGAAACATGAATCTATTTCCACCTATGTGGTTTGTGCTTTCTCTCTGTCTTTCTGTCTTTCTTAGCACTTTGCAGAAACAGACTCTGTACAGTTAGCTGCAGTTCCCTTTAAATTGCATTTCTTTGCTCAAATTGGATGAACATGCCTAGTCAGAGCTGGAAGGAGCTTGTGGGTGAGATAAAGCTGGCAGTCAGCAGGGGAGAAAGGAGAGAAAAACAATCCATCCAGAATATCTTCTATAGTTGTTCTCCCTCTTCCTTTATCTCCTTTCCCTTTCTGACTTTCCCCTTTTGTTTGGGAGTGTCATGCCTCGTTTGATACAATGCCTGGCACAGAGGGAAGCTGCTCTGGGCTGGTCCCTAAGCACCAGGGCAATAAATTAGGATGAATTGTAATTTTTACTGCTGCTGCTTCAGCAGGATCTTGTCTCTGCACAGACAAGGTGCCTCCACTGGGAGAAGTGGCTCTCCCAGGGTGAGGACACTCCCAGCACAGAGATCAGTCTTTGCAGGCTCTTACTGAGTTGGAAAAATATATCTTCAGTGTCCCCTCCTGACTTGTTATTTATCCTGGTGCAGGATCAGGAAAGCTGCTGATGGCTTTTCAGCTGATGTGATGAAAGAAAGGAGAAACACCAAGCAGAGCAATGTGTGATTTATGAGTGTAAGGGGATGACCCCAACTTCCCAAAGATGTTTTTTCCATGCCTGTGCTGATCTAACCTGGTTTTGATTGCCTGAACAGACACATGGCCCCAGCTGAACACAGTGCCCAGATTTACCCTAGGCAATGGATTTGGGCTGATCTGCTCCATTGCAGGGATTGATCCATTTGGTTTAAACAGAGAAAAATGGCCAATGTTGCAACACCTATCCTGTTCCTCCTGCTGCTTTTCCTCTGCCTTCCTGCTGTGTGAAGTAGGACAGGGCAAAGGGCTGAAATGCTGAATTTTTTTGGGTGTAAAACACATTGAAACTGAAACATGAGGGAAAAACAAACAAACAAACCAGGAATCTCTTGGCTTCTCCACTCCCTGGTGACGTTGGCATGAGGAAAGCCGGGACAACAAAGTACTTTTTATATCAGGAAAAGGGTGGGGCAAAGGGCTGGAGGCTGTAAATCACAAACAGTTGAAGGATTGCTGCCGATTGTGTCAGCAGGGAAAAAAAAGTCAGTAATTAAAGGAAGATTGACACGGTTTGGATTTGTGCTAACGATTCATAGCACAGCCTGGGGCAGGAATCTGATTTATTAGGCTCCATTCAGGAACAGTGTTGGGCTACCCTGAATATCTCCCCCAAGCTGCTGTGTTTAGTTTAGTAGTGAATTAAAGGCTGTTGGATGAAAGTCCAAAAGCCACATAAAAGCTCCAGGCAGCACCAGGGTTGTAGGGAGGAGCTGATCCAGTCTCTGCTGCTGGTGGGTTGTTGCCCCTCTGTCCCATCCCTGATCTGCCAGGGATTTCCCTACATCCCAGGGAAATGTTGCAAAGCCAAAAAAACTGGGTGTTTTTTAGAAAAAAACTGCTTCCAGTGTTGGAGCTATTCAGTGTACTGAGTGTGTCTGAAACCCCTCCAGTTCTGTGTTCCTGGAATTCCTTGTTTGTGAGGACAGTGACTTTGGGCATCACCCACACATTTTGTTCAATGTGGCTTCAGGTCCCTCGGACATCTCTGTTTCTCCAGCTTGTGTCAGCCTTGTCTGCAGTGCATCTTCTTAACTGAAGTCCTTGAGCTGAGTTTCCTTCAATCCTCCAAAACTTCCTTAGGAATGTGTTTCTTCCCCTTTCCTGGAGAGGGAAGCTCTCTTCATCCTCTGGTGCTGCTCACTGCTGGTGCAACACTTGAGTGTGCAGCTGAAGGAGATGTGATATCAGTCAGTGCATCTGATCCTCATGAATGGGAGCATGTTATTGCTCACAGCTTCTCATCCTCTCCTCATCCTGAGAGTGGGATGCCAGCTGGTGGTGCTCAGACCCCGTGTGTCTGTGTTCCTGATCACTTCACTCAGGGCTCCTTTGGAGAAACAGAGGAGTTGGAGGTGCTGTCCACCTCCTCCTCAGTGTTTGTCCAAACAGAGGAGGAGTCACACCCTGGGAGTGTCTGCTTTTCTCTGTTGACTCTAAAGGAGGTGCTGAAGCTACAGAAAGTTTGTTGAGGTGGATCACTTTACAAGTCTTCCATTCCCACTGAGATGAAAGCTGGAATTCAGACCTGCCCTGGCTCTCAGGTTGCTCTTAGGGGCAGGAAGCTTTCAGGGATTAACCTGTGTTATCTTTTAAAATCCTCTGCTCACTACAGCTCTGCTGTTCCTGATAAAATCAGTGCTTCCCCTTAAGACGGTTTCCATATCCCAGTGTTGTCAGAACCATTTCACCTGCAGAGCTGAGCTTGTTCAGTGTGCAGTTGAAAAGGTGGGAGAGCAGATGAGCTGCACTTCAGGGGGACTAGGGAATGCCATTTATAGGGCAAGTGAAGAAGGGCAAGAATCTGCTCCAGCAGCCACTCCACTGTGTGTTCTCAGTGGAGTCCAATGTCCTTGTAGCCTTTCCTGGGGTTGTACTCCACCTTGGGCCTCCCACAGACAGTTGGAATGGCTTTATGGTCTACTTGGAGGACATTTATTGAGTATTTCAGCTACTGCTTCCTCCTAAGACAAGGGATCTGCTCAGCAGAGCTGAACTGATGAGCTGAGTGTCTCTTGCCTCAGGCTAGAAATACTTAATATCACATGAAGGGGAACTAAGAGAGAAGGAGCAAGGGCATGTGTGTGTTTGTCACTGTCTGTATCAGCTTATTTAAAACCTTGGTAAAGAAGATAAACTCTCAGATTTAGGACTTTGCTTCCTATGCAGGGGGGATTCACTGCAGTGCTGCTACAGGCTAGCACCTTTTGCAGGAAATGGGGGTGAAAATGCCTCTCTTTGGGGTGAGTCTCACCCCTTCTTGTGGACAAATAAGCCAATGGATCTCCTCTGAGATAGGTGGCACATGGCCACTCTCCCTTGCAGGCATAGGAGCAGTGTCCTGTGCCCATGGGGAGCATCTGCACCATATCCAACGTTTCCCAGAGGAACCACAGCCTGGAAAGGATAACAGCAGCACTGAGGACCTGCTGCTGCAGCCCTGGAAGGGGCTGTGCTGAGGAGACATTGGAGGCTGTGTTGCTGTGCCATCCCTTGTGATGTTCTTGGTCCATACCTGGAGTTGCACCTCCCACTTGCTGTGCAGGCTGAATGGGAGAAGCTTAAAAAGCTTAATTACCTGCTGGTAATTGAGAATCAAGCAGGCTGCCCCAAATACCTTATCCTTAGTTCTCCACTGCTGAGATGTGAGGGAAGCAGCAACATTTCTTGTGGGCCATTAGAAAGCAGAGACAGATAATATATTAAATCCCAGGATGGCACCTGCAGCCTGCAGGGGACAAGAGGGGCTGCTCTCAGCCTTTCCTTGCTGTCCCCAGTGCAATCCTTCCAGGCTTGTCCCTCCCAAGTGCTCACACAGAGCTGGATTTTGTGGTGAAGAACAGTGTGGAGCTGGGTGTTGGGGCTGGAGTCAGGATCTGAAGATGAGCTGACATCTCCCAGCCCTGGATGTGAAGAAGCAGAGCACAGCTCTGCCTGGGAGGATGGGAGGGTGGTCTGGGGATGGAGGAGGATATTTCTGTGCTCTGACTGCTCCTTTGAGTGACAGGGAAGGTGCCCTAGTGTAAACATTTGTGGTAGCTGAATAAAAATGCTCTTGGCTGCTGCCTCAGGTGCCAGTGTTGGATTTCTGCTCAAACTCAGCCTCATCCACAGCTTTGCCAGGTGGTGAGGAGTGGGGCTGGTCTCTGGAAAAGTGTGATGCAATTGGCTTGAACCCACAAAGGGTGCAAAGGGGGAATGGAGTTCTTTGAAAATGCCTGTATTGTTTTATAGAAGATTCTTGTTTTTTCACAGTCCTGTCATTTGAATGTGGGGTTTTGTTGCTTTTGCTGTTGCAGGAAAGGTAAATACAGGGGAATGTGCTGCACAGACTGAGGGGCTGTAATTCCAAGATGGCATTTTTCTGGAATAACTCATACCCTCCAAAGCCAGGAGTACCAAACACATCCAGGTGGCAGCAAATCTGTTCCTGGAAGCTGCCAGGTCTAGTGGTGCTCTTGATTTTGAGGCATAACCCACACACCTGGAGATCCCCCCCATCCACCTTTCTCTATAATTCTCCCTGTCTCAAGCCTTGCTGCTGCCTTGTTTGGACTCTAAATCATCCCTTTCCAGGCTCCAGCTTCCTCCCACAGCCAGGGCTTGCACAGAGGATACATCAGTGGTGAGGGATTCGCATGAAAGAGGCTGGAGAAGAGGATTTCCCTGAAGAGGATTTAGCTTTGGAAAGGGTCTGGGAGCTCCTCCTGAGGCTCTCAGCACCCAAAGGCATCACCTGCAAAATGCCATTTGTATTAAAATTCCATGTCTGCTGTGCATGAGGCACCTGGCCAGGACTTACTGGACCTCTCTCCCCATTAAAATATCTGTGGAGCAGAGGCTGCACTGCCTCAGTCCCTGCTTGGGTCTCAGTTTCCAGAGTTGTGCACAGGTCTATAACCATACACTGCAGAGCAAGGGGTGGATTAATTAACAGGCCACACAGAGGAGCAAAAATGGTGCCACAAATTTCTTCCAGCAGCCCAGACCTCCAGGCTCTGCCTTGTTTGCTGAGCATTTAAATTGTCTTTAACAGCACAACTGTTCCATTTGTCTGGTTGAGGGCATGGCCAGCTCTACAGCACAGAGGAATCTCTGGGATCTCTGAGGTTTTCACACTCATGGTTTGTGCTCTCAGAGGCTGGGAGGGCCTCTGTAAAAAATAAAAACAGACTTATTTTTCCCTGTGTCTCTGAGTAATAACCAGTCACTGGTGCAACTGTAAAAGCTGAGGGGCTTCAGGGTGCTCAGAACCTTCTCTAACCACCAGGTGTTTGTCCACTTTTCCTTGTGCAGCAATTGAAAGGGAAGATCCTGGTGAAAGGCAAGAAGCTGAGCAGGCAGGAGGACCCCACCAATGGCAACAACAACCTGGAGGCTGAGGATGTCTCTGATGAAGATGAAGCAGCTGAAATTGAAGATGAATCTGTGAAGACCAAGGTAGAGCAGAAGGGAAAGGTAAGTGAAAGAAGTGATCACTGAGAAATCACTTTTTAGGTGGGTTTTGTAGCACAGCTAAAGAATTAAAAAAAGAAAAGCAATTTTTCATGTGCCCCAAGCCAAGACAGGTCTCAGTGTGGTTTCAGCTATTCAGCTGGGGATATGTGAGGGTGAATTGTTGAAATTGCTGGGGCTGAGGATCCTGGTGCTTAATGATCTCTGTCCCAAGCACAAACAGAGATCTTGCAGAACCAGCCAAGCAAAAAGTTTGGCTTCTTTCTCTAAAATGAGGCTGCAGTGGGGACAGACCATGTAGCATTTATGGAAGCAGAGGAAGAGCATGTGTGCAATCTGTTTGTCATATTTCCAGAAATCTGTTTGTGACTTTGGCTTTTCCAGTGACATTTTGGGATATGCCTGCCCATGTCCCTCACAGGGTGACTTCACAGGTGACACTTTCAGCCCCACTGATGGCAAAACTGATTTGTGTTACCTCTGCATCTGGTCTGATCTGTGTTTCCCTTTGATGAGTTGCTCACTCTTTGTGGTTCTTATTTGTTTCTCTGCTCTCTATCAATAACATGTACATTGTTTTGACATCTACCACTTTCTTTTCGTGCCCCTGATGGGAGCTGGGGACTCTCACTTGCACCAATAATGTGGCTGTGGAGTTGGAGTCATCAAAGCATTGTGACAACTTCCTAGTTCAAGGGGAAAAAAAGCCCCAAACACCCTTCTCTTCACTTTATTTCCAGGTTTGCTTGCCTGGGATCAGGAAAAGTCATTGCTAAGGCTCTGCTGTAAAGTTTAGCACCTGGAGACAGACATGGGTACTGAAATACAAATGATCCTGCAGAGAGCAGCAGGGAAGGGCATCCCACAAATAAGGGGGAATCCTTTCCCAACCTTTCCTGCACAGGGTGACACAGAGAGCACACACCAACCCCTGAGTTTTGAGAGTGTGCATCTTTTTTTTGTAGAAGTGGTGGAGAAGAGAAGCCCCAGGAGTCCTATAGGGAAACACAAAAATTCCCCACAAACCTGTCACTCTCTTTTTTTCAGAGTGACACCTTGAAGCTGGCCAAGGAGCTGTCAGACATAGTTGTCTACTGCAAGAGTGTCCACTTTGAAGGCTTTGATGACCCCAACCACCCTCGGGCTTTCTATGAAATGTCATCGTTCTCAGAGAGCAAAGCTCTGAAACTGGCCCAGGAGTCTGGTATGTGTGTTCTTCCTTCCTCTGTCCCTGTTCCCCAAAAGGGGACAGCTGCTGGTGGAAAAGGCATCCCAAAGACATGGGTTGTCTCTCTGGTCAAGCATGTCACTGAGAAAAGTGGGAAGAGCTTTGTATCCTCAAGGCTGTTACCAAGAAGGGAGTTTTACAGGTGGTTCCCATTCAGCCAGACTTGCCAGGCTGAGGGGAACACACAGCAGCAGCAAGAAGAGATAAAAGAGATAAAAGGCCATTTCCTTGTTTTCTCCTTCCTCTGCAGGAACCAGTTTTATCCATCACAACATCAGGCACCTGAGCCGGATCTACCCCGCGGGCTGGAGGACGGATTCTTCCAACTACAGCCCCGTGGACCTGTGGAATGTTGGCTGCCAGATTGGTGGGTGTCCCTGGGAGCCTGCAGGGGTCCCTGTCAGGGTCACCATGACCTGGCTGTGGAGGGCTTCAGCTGAGGCAGAATCTCAAGCCCTTTGCAGTCACTGGGAGAAACCAGCTTTCCAAACAATCCCCAGTGACTTTCTCTAAACCATTTTCTGTCTCGGCACAAATCCATTAGGAGAGGTTTTTCTGCACATTAATGTGCAAATCCTTGCAATTTCACTGTCAGCAGAGTTATTACCAATTAACAAAGGTGGAGGGAGCATGAACCCCGTGGGTCCTGCAGCCCTCTGGGGGTACAGGTAGCATCCCTTGCCCTGTTTGGCCTCAGGACAGTACTTGGGAGGCACCACCAGTTCCCTTGGGGAAGGCCAGACCTGAATTCAATATTTGGGCACCTAAAATAAGATTTTTCAGAAGCCATGAGTACTTTCAGCTCTCAGGAAAACCAGGGTACTGCAATTATCAGTCTTGCTGCAGGTAGAAAAATAAGGGAGTGCCTTAAGATGCTCTCAGCAGTCAAGTATGATCAGGTATGAAGGACATGTGGCCAGGATAAATTTCTGTGTCTTAAGAGATGTCTTAGATGTTGCTAAAGAATTTTTAAAAATCCTTGAGGAAATCAAGGGAGCCCTGAGTAGCTGCTGGGTTCCATGTGCACTCCCTGTGTGGTATCAGTGATGTATCACAGACACTGTTCCAGGTTTTACATCAATGCCTTTAAAAAAGGTATCGACAAATTGGGAGGAATACCAGCAATGTGCCTGGTGTTAGGACACCAGTGAGGCTTGATCTATTCTGGGCAGCAGACAATAAAGAGGTCCCAGCTTGATCACAGCTTCTGTGCTGCCACCTGAGGAGTTCAGACAATGAGGAGCTCTCTAGTCCAAACAACAGAGGCATCGATGCCCCTCAGGATGGCAAATGGAAACAGGCAGATCTGGGCTGCAAAGGAGGTTTTGTAATGAGGCTAAGTAGCCAGAGAAATTATCTGAGAGGGATTTGCTGGCTTCACTACAGGAGAGAACTCCTTCAGCATGGAAATGAAGAGGTTTATCTAAAAGGTGCAGTTGCTCTAGGTAAAATAAATTCGTTGCAGGATGATTTTTGATCCTGGGGAAGGCAGGATGGCTGGAATGGCTCCTCCTGGCTCTGTCATCTCTGAATGCAAGAAATCCTCAGGGCTAGCAGGCTGTGAGGGTCTGGGTTTAGCACTGCTTTTTGAAGCGTGGAAAAGCCAATGTTTATATCCATGAAGTGCAGTTTCATGTGAACAGAATTAACATGAAAAGATTCCTATTGATTTCTCTGAGTGACTGAAGTTATTTGTTTGTGTTGCAGTTGCCCTGAATTTCCAGACAGCAGGCACAGAAATGGATGTGTACCAGGGGCGCTTCCAGGACAATGGGTTCTCTGGGTATGTCTTAAAGCCAGAATTCCTCCGGGATGAACAATCCAAATTCAATCCAAAATCCATCACAGAAGGAACATGGGGAACAAAGAAGAAGCTCCTGCTTAAAGTAAGAATAGAAGTTGGGAATCATCTCAGTAACATCCATTTTGGGGGGTGTGTAGGTTGGACCTTCTTCTTCTGGTTCTGCCTTCAGTGTTGTCCTAACCCTGCTGATTCCCCACATCTGGAGGCTCTCATGGATTTGGATCCTGCAGGGATCTACTCACATGTTTAATGTGGGGCAGTGTTAATGGTAACACTCACTGTCCTTCCAGAGCCCTGCAGGCAGGCAGGCAAGCAGCAGTCACCTCTGGTGTTCCCAAGTGCCAGCTGAGCTGTGGGGACAGACAGAAAAATTGTCCCAAAGCCAGCTGGCTGGGCTGGAGCAAAGTTCCTTAGGTGCTTTAGCTCCTGACAGCTTCCTCTGAAGAAGGATGTCACAGCACCAGCCTCTCCCAGCAGATCCTCACTCCTGGGGAAGGAGAGGGAATCTTCCAGAGAGCCCCCTCTCCTAGGGATG
Organism: Catharus ustulatus; assembly: GCF_009819885.2. Taxonomy (NCBI): domain Eukaryota; kingdom Metazoa; phylum Chordata; class Aves; order Passeriformes; family Turdidae; genus Catharus; species Catharus ustulatus. The sequence continues at coordinate 4,214,446 of NC_046221.1, read as the reverse complement.
TCCTGACCTCTTCCCCTGTTTCCTCCACAGATAATCTCTGGCCAGCAGCTGCCAAAGGTGAACAAAAGCAAGAACTCCATTGTGGATCCCAAGGTGACCATAGAGATCCATGGTGTCCAGCAGGACAACAACAAGAAGCAGACCAAAGTCATTGAAAACAATGGTGAGGGGCTTTCCTCCAAGCTCTGCTCCCATGAGCAGGAATCTTTTCTGTTCTTTCCCTGCTGCCCTGTGGGCAGACCTGCCCAGGGCACCCAGTCCTGCCCACACCAAGCAGATACATGGGGTGTTCTTCTTCTGTTGTTTGGAAATAGAAATTCCCTGTGAAACAGCAGAGTTGTTTGGGGTTGGCTGCCAGATTTGCAGAGCTAGAGCTTTGGAAGTGCTCTTCACTTCCCTGCAGTTGGATTTGACCTGATTGTACCCCAAAAGTGCCACAAACTCACAAAAGGTTGGTGTTGCAAGGAACTTCAGAGGTGTCTGTTCCAGCCTCTGCCTGAAGCAGGGCCACACAAAGTTTACTCAGGATATTGCCCAGATGAATTTTGAATATCTCAGAAGTTGGAGGACCAGTCAGACATGGCTGTGGCTTCCCTCTGTGCACTGAGGGTTTGAATATTATGACTTTCTGCACAAACACTCTGCTTTTCTGTGTGGAGTAAGAGCCAAGCACTGGAAAGCTGGTGCATATTTTCCTGCCTGCTAACAATGTTTCCCTTTTCCTCTTTCCTGTTTGAGTAAATCTGGCCCTGCTTCTAAAAGCTCACGGCCATTTCCGTCACCTACAATAATTTTTACAACCTGTCAAGTGAAAGTTGTGTGGGGAACATTTCAGACCTGCCAGGCTTGTTCCTCAGGGCTGCTGAGCATTCCCAGCCCTTCTCTAGCTGGAACAATGCTGGAGTGGTGCTGGAATGATGTGTGCTGCCTTGTGGGAAGCAAATCAAACAATGAAGACACCACCAGGACCATCTCAGGGCCAGGTGAAAGAACTCTCTGTCTCCTGCTGAAGCACACAAACCCTGCAGGTTCCAGGTGACATTTTGCTGTCCTTGGTCTCTGCTGTACACAGGCAGAAGGGTTTCCAACAGGATGTCCTCTGCTGTTTGCTTCTGGGGCGTGGTTTATTGACACTGAACCTGCCATGGCCTGGAGAGAGGGCACTGAGCTTGCTCTGCATTCTGTGTGTGCCAGTCTCAGTTTTGTTTGCTTTGTGATTCTGGGCCCCATGACCCTTATCCAGACTCGATGATGCTTTTTGTCACCAGACACTCCTCATTAACTTTCCTTGCAGACAGGGAGATTGGGGCACAGAGTGGTGCTTAGATGGATGTATCTCAAGTAGCTGGAGAGGCTTAAGGCCCCAGAAGCTGTCTCAACACAAAAGCACAGCTTTCCTCTCTTCCCTCCCCTGGTTTAGGGCTTTAAAAGGTTCCATCTGTCCAATGGCAACCTAAGAACAGCCCTGTACCATCCAGCAAGAACCTGTGGAGCAGAGCTGAGCTCCTCCCCTCTCCTGCACCTCACTCCTTTCTAGGATCAGGGTCTGCAGTGAACAGCCCAAGCTGAAGGATTTATTAATTCCAGGCAGCAAATCACAGTATTAAAGCTGGGAACAAGGCTCTTGGCACCTCCTAAGAGCCTTGCTCTAGGTCAGATTAGGTTGACAGTCAGGAAGAGTTTCCATCCATTTGCAAACACCTCTGACTGCCATTCTTACTGCCAGCATCTCTGACCTCCATCCTTGTCTGTGCTGCCCAGGCTTCAACCCAAACTGGAATGAAGAGTTTACATTTGACATAGAGGTCCCTGCCCTTGCCCTGGTCCGGTTTGTGGTGGAAGACTTTGACATGTCGACCAAGAATGACTTCATTGGGCAGTACACCCTTCCCTTCACGAGTCTGAAGCAAGGTAAGGCCCTGCTGCCTGCTCCCCACAGCCACTGAGCCCTTTGGGGAGCTCCAGTGTCCTGGATGAGTGCTCCAGATCCATCACAGCTGGGGTCAGAGTGGGTTTTTTGGGCAGCTGTCTTTGGGGAGGGTCCCCCTTGTCACCAGAGACCTTGGGCACACTCAGAGCTGTGCCTCTGGGACCTGCCTGCTCAGGATCCTGTGGGAAACTGGGGACAAAATGCTCCAGGACAGGGAGATGTTTGTGCAAACATCAGCAAATACTTTCCCAGCTGGACTAAAGGCCATTTCCCATCTCTCTGCTGCCAGGTTATCGCCACATCCACCTCCTGACCAAGAATGGAGACCCCTACTCCTCCTCCACCCTCTTTGTCTACATCAGTATCCAGGACAGTGATTAGCAGCCTGGCTCCTCCAGGCCACAGTGAGCCTCCTTACAGCCCTGGAAGGAATTCAGAGTGTGAGCCCTGCCAGTGCCAGGGTCAGTCCCCAGCACCTTCCCTGGAGCAGCACTGGGTGCTCCGTAGGACCCTGATGTGAGACAGCCATCCCTGCTGCGTGCTGGAAGCATCCTAATGCTGCTGTTGAGATTTTGTACCTGTTCTACCAATCCAGCTGTGGTTTTAGTTCACTTTATTTCCATTTTTTTTATTAATGTTTCTTTTAGCGAGAGGATAGGGACTCCTTTTTTAATAAAGTACAGCTCTTGGGTTGGGGTCACTCAGGCATCTGGGCAAAGCACCCAACATCTGTGCAGGGAAAAGTCTCCCCCAGCACTGCAATCAGTGGCCAGGTGCCAGGTGACTCCTTGCCACTGCAGGTGTCATCCATCTTTCACCACATGAAGCCCAAAACGGGGACACCATTCCCCTCCTTTCTGTTACAGATTAAAAGAGAAAGCTGCACTACAAAGCCCCGTCTTATGTAACCCGAGTTTCCTTTTGTGTTGTAATAAAAAATACATGAGCACTACTCTGCCTGTGTGCCTGGCTCTCAGCCAGGCCACTTTGCATTCAAAGCCAGGCTCTCATCCTGTGAAGGAGAAAGAAGCTGCCGAACAGCAGATTTCCCTCTGACCCAAAGTGAAACCCACTCAAAGGGACCTCAGAGAAGTCTTTTGCCAAAGACAGTGAGTGGAAATATGTTCAACAACTGCCAGCAGAGCTTTTTTTTTTTTTTTTTTTTTTTAATACAGTAAAACTTTTTGTTTTTACAGAAAAATGTCATTTTTTTAACAGAGAGGAAGTAAATGTTGTAAGTCCTAGCAGGTCCCAGTTGCACTGTAGAGGTAACCCAGCACGAGAGTGTTTTGAAAACAGCACAGTATTTATGGCAACAAGTGATTTGTCTTCAAGTAGAGCTACAGAGTTAAGGGAATATTGTTGAGATAAAATAATATATATTTTGAAAGGCCAACTCTGTTACTAACAGTATGTTAGACTATTAAAAGTTTAAAAACCAATCTGGAAGTGTTCAGTTACTTGCACTATTTGCCTCTTTGTCCTACTTGAATGCAGCATACAGGAATTTGGAAACAGACCTGCTTGATTTCTTAAATTATCAGGTTTCCTGGGGTTCTGATCCCTGGTGGTGAAGATGAGAGGCTGATCCCAAAGATGTTGATGTCCTTTTAAATATGCTGGTCATCTTATATTTTTTAGTCCAAAATAGCCTGGATTTTATTCTTAGACCCACTGTAAAGCTGGGTTTCATTTAGTCCTCCCTGGAGTTTGTTATGCTGCAGTAAACATTGCTGGACGCATTGATTTTTCCTCTTGACTACAATACAGTGTGATGTTGTAAACCTTTGCCAGATTAAATGTGAATTAAACCCACACCTCAAAGGCTGATGGTGCATGTGGAGCCAGCCAGGGGGAAGACTCAGGAGTGGGGCAGAGCAGGAGCCCTGCAGGGACAGGAGCTCTCCCAGCTCACTCTGGGATGGGGCACGTTGGGGACACATTTGAAGGGCAAGGATGGAACATCCTTGACTCCCACCCAGGCACAGCCTGAGTCTGCTCCCAGTGTGCTCTCAGCACTTTGTTTTAGGGAGCCATGGGATGAAAAGCCCTCACTTGTATCAGCACCAGCTCTTGTGGGGCAAGTTAGGAAGGAATTCTTCCCTGTGAGAGCAGTGAGGCACTGAAGAGGTTTCCCAGAGAAGCTGTGGATGTTCCATCACTGGGAATGTCCAAGGCCACTTTGGCTGGGGCTCTGAGCAACCTGGGACAGTGGAAGGTGTCCCTGTCCATGGCAGGGGCTTGGAACTGGATGATCTTTAAGATCCCTCCCAGTGCAAACCATTCTGTGATTCTGTTCCTGTGTGAAGCCAGATCAGCCCCCTGGGTTGGCTGTGAACATATTCCTGGCATTTTTTTGGGTGTCAGGATTAGATTTCAGTTGGATGATTGAGCTAAAGCCCTCACCTGCCTGCAGTGGCCAGCTCTAGAGAAGTGAGGGACAGGGTCAGGATGGATTGCACAGAGAGGCTGGGTTTTCCTCTGCGTGTTTTGCACTTAAAGGTAGGCAAGATCCATGGGAAGAAAAAACATCCCTTACTGGGGACAGCTACTACAGCCAGGTGGGAAAGGAGCTGAGATGGAGATGGGACAGGCAGAGCATGGTGACAGTGCTGCAAGGTCTCCTCTGTCCCCAAAGAAGGGACAGGGTCCATGTTGTTACCAAGTGAGCTCATCTCTGAGCAGATTAGGAAGTGCTGGAGAGAAGAGCTCTGGGGAAAGGAGCAGCAGAAATAGGACATGGCCACTGACATCACAGCAAAAGGCACCAAGGGGAGGAGGTGGGAGAGGCTCCTTCCACCAGAAATCAGAGGTGGGGAGTAAAAGCAACTCTCCCATGAGAAGAGGAGTGCAGCAGCAGTTTCCATCAGGCCCAGAAACCAGAAGTCTCCATGGTCTGTGAAATCCCAGGCTGGTTCCTTAGTGCTGACAGAACACTCCAGTCATGTTGGTGACAGTGGTGGCCACAGGAATTAAAGCAATTTGTAACAAACTGGCCTAAAATCTATAAAATCTGACTGTACTTTGGCTGGTCTTCATTTGGTTGTGTGAAGCACGTTAGGCTCACAGGTAGGTGGCATTCCTGCATCTCACTGAGCAGCACATGCAGTTCTTTAATTTGGGAGCTGGCAGCAGCACTCCTCAGCCAGGCAAGGCAAATTCTGCTGATCCCTGCAGTGCCAACAGAGGTTGAAACATGGCTAATGTGCACTGATTGCATCTCTTGTGAACACAACAGGAGCAATCACACAGGTAATTCAGCTGATTTGTGTCTCTGCTTGATGCTTGACTTACTCTGCACAGGGGGTTCCAGGGGGTTTTGGGCTGGACCCTCAAGCAGACATGGAATGAAGAGATGGTAGGAACAGGGACATAACAATGGGGTTTGTTTGAGTTAACTACCAATTCTTAAATGCAAAGTTCCATCCAGAGCACCCCTTCACCTGGAGGTCCCTGCTCCAGCCCAGCCAGATGGTGACACCTCAGCACAATGATGTGGCCCTGGATGTTGAGTGAGAGCTCTTTGCTCCCCAGCTCCATGCCCACATCCCTGCAGCAGGGCTGGGCAGTCAGGCCAGTGCTGAACTGCCAGGGACTGTGATTCTGGGGGCTGGGGACATGGGCATGGGGGGACAAATGTAAAAAGCTATGTGGAGTTTGGGAACAGAAGGGAGCCCACCCCCTCAGTTTGTTCAAAAAAATCCAAATTTTCACTGATGACCAGGTGTTTGAAGGATCTGTGGCCCTGCAGAGCTTTTATCTGCTGCTCTCCTACCCCCCATGCTGATCAAGGACACTTACAGTGCTGCTGCTGGATGTTTATTTGGAATCACTGATCAGGCTGGAAATGGAGTGAAGCTGCAAACCCACACTGTCTGAGTTTTTAAGGCAGTGTTTCTTCCTTTAGTTTACAGTTTTATCCCATAACCACTGATGGCTCACATTTCCCACTGCCCTCCCCAGTCAGACTGATCCATAGTGTGGAACCAGCACTCAGCCCCAGGGACATCACAGGGATGGAGCCCTGATAAAAGCTTCAGCAGCACCTCCTCTGCCTCAGCCATACCCAAAACCCTCCTGGCTTCCTCAAGCCAGGTCTGTGGGCAGATCTCCTGACATTCACCTGGTCAGGGAGGCCAGGGGAGATTGAAGGTGCTGTCTGAATGAGAAAAAAAGTAGACAGAGTCTTGTCTGGCAGTCAAAAATCGACATTTGTGTCTAGCTTTTAGTGTCATCATCCTCTTAGATCAGCTAATAAATATGCTTATAATTAGTGCTTTTTCCCCCAAACCAGGCTCTGATGTGTTCTAGCTGCCCTGGGCTATGCATGTGAATCTGGAACTGATTCTTGCTGTTCTTTGTTAAGCAGTTTTCTGCAAGGTGAGAAGAGGCAGAACTGTCTGGTGTCACTCCACAGATGACCCCATAAGGCATCTGGCTACTCCATCACCTTTTTCCTGATGTCAAGGCTCCCCTCCATCCTCTCAGGGCTTTCCCCAGCCAGAATTTACACAGCAGCTGCAAATGGCCTTTGTCTTGGCTAACTTTAAACTTCTACAACTGAAAGAATATCGTGGCCTCGTGCACGTGGCAATTTGCAAAAGGGAAAAGAAAGATGAGGCTACAATGCACTTGTGTGGCACACACTTGTCTTCATGGCTATCAGCAATAAAGTGTCAGGAAGAGGCAAAAACATCCTGTCAAGCTGTTCTTGAGAAAGGTTTTGCCTCCTGGGGTTCTGGGTTTGCAGGGAGAAAGGAGCCACCCCCTGAACCTGAACAGAGGCTGCTGGAATAACTGTGCTGGATTGGGGTGCTGGGTTGGGATCATTGAGCAAATGCCTGCACTGCTTTCCTGCAGCTCCCAAGGGAGCAGGGGCTGGTCCCAGAGTCATCAGTTCCCCCTGCAGGCTCAGAAGAGTCCAAATTGTTTCTTCTCGTTCTGCTGCTTCCATTTGGGCATCTGGTAGAACTCATCCTTGGACTTCCCGAAGATATCGTGGAAATCAGCATCGGAGAGATAGCACTGCAGGGAAGAGAGAGAAAGGACAGGTCAGCTGTGGCTTTTGTAGAGCCTGGACACCCCCAAAAGTGCATCCCCTCCCCACCATGCCAGTGCTGAGCTCTGACTCCAGACCAACAGCTCCTGTTCAGCTCCCTGTGCTCATGGTGAGAAATGGAACATCCCAGCTCCTCATCCCCCTTCCCAAAGCACCAGGGGAATAAAAGCCCAAATAGATGCTCCAGTTTTGAGGAGTTAGCATCCTCTGGCTGGAATTTATCCCCTGCTGATCATACTTGGGGCCAGGACAATTTATGGTCCCCCAAGGAAGCTCTGCTGGACAGAGTTTTGGGTGGTTCCTTAGGCAGTGACTCAGTCCCCTCCACTAAAGCATTCACTGAAAATGTTCACTCCCATTGCTGGAAAGGCAAGGTTTGCAGAAAGCAGGCTCATCAGGGATACTGCAAACACTCTGTGGGAATGAGGGGTTGAGTTTTTTCCTGGTATTTTGGGTAGGAGAACCCATGTAGAGTCATGGCTCTGGCTGTGGGTGTTGGCCTTTGCCAGATCTGTTGGGCAAGACATTGGTCAAACCAGGATTACAGGGAATAGAGGGAATCAATCCTCTGTCCCCCCCTTCAGCTTGCTTGGATCCAGCTGCAGACATTGCCAAAATCCTTGAGCTGACTGGAAATCTGGGATGTGCAATTTCTTCAGAAATTGGAAACTGCTGAAATGCAAGCCTTCTGACAATTAAAAAAAACCCACCAAACCATGCCCTCTGAGAGCAGTCTCAAATGAAAACATTCACCTACAGCTCAAGTAAAATGCAAATTCTGGCTTTGTTCTCAGCTGTGTCACCTTGTCCCTCTGAGGACAGAAGTTGGATGGCAGAGCAAAACAATTCTACCAGAAGAAAACATTTTTAAAAAATTACTACTTAAAATTCTTATTTTTTTCTTGTGAGTCTAGAGTACACTTATCCAGCTCCAGGTTAAGTCAGAAAAGCATCAAACCAGCAATGCTGTCACCTCTTTTTTAGTGGGATCCACGCCTTCAGGAAGCTCATCCACCGTCCTGTTCATCAGCACCTCCCGGGAGTAAATCCCCTCCCCGTTGGGCACCATGGCAGGGCTGCTGTGGCTGTTGCTGTTGTAGCTGTTGCTGTGGCTGTGGCTGTTGCTGTCACTGTGGTTGAAGTGAGATTTGTACTCTGAGGAGGAATTTGCTGTACCTGAACCAGCCAGGCTGGTCGTGCTGAGGGTTCTCTTGTTCAGGCTGAGGTTGTTCAGGTCCTGCCAAACAGAGAACACGTCATGCTGAGATGCTCTGGCACAGCAAGGTGGGGATGATGCCAGGATCTTTCTGCTGGGGTTGTGGGGGATTGTTTCTGGCACAGACTATCTGTAGCTCCAAAGCAGCAAGGGGAAAACCCCAACTGAAGTGTTAGTGCAGTGCCTCCCTAAATGCTCCACCTTGATGTTAGGACTGCTAAAAGCACACACCAGTGAGAGCTCTGGCAAAGAACTGAGGATACTTACAGCAGTCTCATTCTTCTCAAGATAACACCAGGGGAAGGCACATGTGGGATGACAGAAGGTGAGGTTAGATGTCTACCATGTCTAAAACATCTAAATTATCTGCACATCCCCTCCCTGATGGGCCATCTGTCCTCATCCACACCTGCCACTTCCTTCCAGCCTTCACCCTGACCCTGCCCAGGTGTGTGCCAGTGTGACAATGGCACTCAGGACTGTTTGGGACCTCATTTACTTCGGAGGATCCCCACTGGGCTATGCCCTTCTGGTCCAGGGGAAACTTGTTTGGGGTCTCAGGGACTCCACCACTGTGAACTATCCACAAAACACTTAACTGCACCCTCTTAGAGCTGTACACACCTCAGTTTATTCTGCATTAGAGCAGCTGGACAATGTCCTGCTCACAGATGTCTCAGGGCAGGACTGGAAAAGGCTCAGGAGGTCTGGGTGTATTTCTGGGTCATTTATCACATCCCCCTCTGCTGCCCACAGCTCTGATCTGGTTCCCATCCCTGCCCTGATCCTGGTGTCCCCTCCTTGGTGCAAACAGGCTGGGGGATGTGCTGGTGTGTGAACCCAGGTGTTTCCTACTCGTATGGCCAAGACACAACTCACCACTTTGATCTCGGATATGGCCAACACATCTCCCAAGCTGCTCTTCATTTCCTCGTAGGACTTGCCATCCTAAAGGGAAAGAGAGAGTTGTGAGAGCCATGGGCTGCCTTTAGCACACACTCCTGGGGTCTAACCCACACTCCTGGGGTCTAACCCACACTCCTGGGCCAGGAGATCATGGATTTGAAATCCCAGTGATGGCCACTGATGTGGCAGCTCCTGCAAACCTCAGCCCTTGCAATCAGAAGGCTGCCAGAACCTGAGCTTTCACTTGAAAACAACAACAACAACAAAAAAAAACCCCTTCAACCTTTGTACAATAACAGGTGAAACTGGGAAAGTCAAAGATTTCAGAGCAGAAGGCAAATGAAGAGAAATAATATTTACTGCTGGATTTAAATATTTTACATTTTTGATGAATCCTGCAATGCCTGAAATATTTTTTTCTAACTTTCCTGATCCATTTAGCTAAAATAACAGATTTTTTAAAGCTTCAAGTCCTTGCAATTAGGTGCCACATATTACAAGATACCTCTTATTTTCTACTAAAAAAGTAGAATGTGCTAGATAAATTGGCAAAACTCATGACTGTGTTTTCCTAAGCAGCCAGGAGATGTCAGTTCTTAACAGAATCATCCAACAAAGTTTCCCAACAAGAACAAGCAACACAAACACATGGACTGCAGAGAAAACAGATTTAGACCCAAAACTGAGCAAAGAACACACACCAGATGTTTCTGGGATGTCAACAGTTTGGATGGCTTGTCTGTAGTTGCTGAAGCTGCCTACAGGGGATATTTTTAGAGGCACATATTTTATGAACTGTATCCTTGTTTTCCAGCAGTTCCTCAGGAAAAAAAAAAATTAAACAAACCTACAAGTTTTGACCTTTGTTCTAAGAATCAACATATTTTAAAGGGTCACTGTGAGTTGCTGTCTTATCTCTCCAGATCCAGCTGTCAAGACTGGATCCACCACCACATGCATTGGGAAGAAACACAATGCAAACCCAGATACAGGAAATGAAATATCTCTGTAAGAGTTTTCCTGCAGTGTGAAGTCCTGGGGAAAGAGGGAAGAACAGAATTTTTCTTTCCCAGTCACCTCCTGGGGCAGGTTCCCATCTCTGTATGGGAGGAGCTGGTATTTGTAACTCTGCTTTTGAAGGCTGGCGTGCAGGGACCAAGGGTGACCTTGCTCAGGAGCTCCTGGGCTCTGAACACAAGACCTGTCTGCTCACATCTTTCATTTCAGCACACTTTGCCCTTAAAGCTGGCTCATAAATTTGGCTCTGTGGCTGCCTTTTCAACAATGAGCTTGTGTTGGTTTGTTTTTTGTTTTTATTTCTTCCTTTATGATGTGTGTGGGTCTGTTTTCCCTCTGAACTTGATTTTACTACTCATAATCCCCATAATCTTTTTGGCTGAAATAAAAAACTTGATTTGGAACCTAATATTTATGAAAATATGAATATGGTGAATTCAAGCACATTTGCAAAACCCTCTGCAGGTTCTTTTTTATTGGTGAAGGAGCAGAAGCTGCTCAGACAGCACCAGAAACTCACATCCCTGCCCATGGCAGGGGGCTGGAGCTGGGGTGATCTTTAAGGTCCCTTCCAACCCAAGCCATTCCACGATTTTGTGGAGCTCAGGACACATCCCAGTGATGTTTCACTCCATGCACCCTACATTCCCTGACAACACCACCCTCCAGGCAATGCTGAGAACCCCACAGGGCTTTTCCAGCGACTTACACTCCACTTGTAGGGGTCCCAAGCGTTGAACCACCCCGTGAAGTTGAGGGGCTCATAGCCCTGCTTCACCAGGATGATGGGAGTTGCCAGATCCCTCCCAGCTGGATGGGTCTTGAGATACTCCTTGGCTGAGGCAATTGCCTCGTTCCTCTCCTGTGTGTTGGAGGCTTTGCCAACCCAGAGGAAAATCTGCAAGGGGAGAAGGTGTTGGAGGTCAGTGAGGATCAGAACCTGTGCAGACACAGTTCCTTGCTCTCCCCTGCCAGTGGGAGCAGAGATAAGACTGGAAAGGTGTTTTCCCAATAGTCCCCTGTGATTCTGAGCCCAAATTTACCCCCAGCCAAGGAAGATTTTGCTTTTGAGACAGGCATGGAGCATAAATACTTCAGATAAATGCTCTTGCACATTTCAACGTAGCATAACCCAGTTAGGAGCCGAGATCCAACTCATGTAACACCAACTAAAGCCATAACCTGTTTGAAAATATGTCTGAGAGGGAGAGGAGGTTTTTTCTGACCTCTTCCCATGTGTCCAGCAGCATCACATCATCTTCATCCAGGTCCTCCTGGCAGAACCCAACCACCTCCGTCATGATGAACCGCCCTGTCTGGTTGGAGCACTCAAAGAGGCGAGGCTGGTACTGCGTGGTCTGCTCCTGGAACCTGCCTCAGGCATGGCAGGGGAGGAAAAAGCAAGAAAGGTGGAAATCCTTCCCTCCTGGCTCACTGAAGCTACTTGGCATGGCCTTGAAGGAAGGGGTGGAACATGGCAACACTCATCTAAAGGCCTGGAAGTCAGCAGTGCCAGGTGCCAGGGGATTCTCAGACCATTTGAATGATTTTCAAAGGTAATTTTTCTCCCCACCCAAAGAGGCAACAGCAGAACCCTTCCCTCACTGTGGCAGTGAGCCTGATGTCAGGTGAAACCCACATCAGATCATTTCTTTACAAAGGAAACCATCAGCAGCTCACAGGCTGGAGAATTCCATGTTGTCCAAAAGCAGATCTAGTCTCATGGCTCTTGTGGGGCTGCTGCTGCTAATGGCTGGAAAGGGAGCGTGTGGCTCCTGCAGCCCTCAGGATGAGACATGGGAGGTTAGGGTTAGGTATCAAAGTTTTCACTTTCCTGAAGAGCTCTGATCCCTTGTGTCTTGCGTTACAATACAGGATGTGATAAAAGGTATCTGTTCTGTCACCATCTGTTTAGGGTGGGAGATATTCTGCTAATGGGCCATCCATTGAAACCAGGCAGGGCATTGTTCTTTATCTTTTCACAACCCATCCTTCCTCCAGCCAGTCATTTTCTGCTCATGGCCATTGAGCCCCACTGTGGGACTGATAAAATTACTGCATCCCATTGGGAGTTGCTCCAGCCAGGGGGAAGAGCCCAACATTTCTTACCAAGATAAAAACAGAGGTTTTGGGACACTAAGGGAGCCCCTTTCTCCACTGCACTCCAGAGGAAAACCGGATTTCTCCACATCACCACTGGAGCTCTGGAGGGAAACTGCACCTTGTACAGGAGCACTGCTCCAACTGAGTCACATCTGTCACTGCAGGAGGATGCAGCCACCATGGGATGGGACTGCTGCCAACACCCTGCCTGACGGGTGTCAGGTTGTACTCTGACTGTGTCAGGGTTTGGGGTTTGTTCTTTGTAGTTCTGTATTTCTATTTTAATTTCCCTAGAAAGAACTGTTATTCCTAATTCCCATATCTTTGCCTGAGAGCCCCTTGATTTCAAAATTATAATAATTTGGAGGGAGGGGGTTTACATTCTCCATTTCAAAGAGAGGTCCTGCCTTTCTTAGCAAACACTTGTCCTCCAAACTAGGACCTTGCCTAATACCTCCTGGCCAGAGGGACAAGCAGGTCACTATTACCTCTTTTCACTGGCATAAGGTGCTCTGCCTCCCAGAGCTTCCCAGAACTCTGCTGGCTCCTGCCCTTCCAGAATGGTGTGCTTGTCCCGTCTGGAAACGATGTCAGCCACCATTTTCGCCATCTCCCGCTCATCTCCGCTGCACCCCTGTACTCAGGATAAAAGATTGAGGTGTGGTTAGGGGCAGGCTGGAAGAACTTATCCATGGGGAAAAGCTGGCTTGGTCTCCTGGTGAGCTGCTTGGATGCTCTTGAGCTGATCACTCAGAATCCATTTCTAGTCCTTGAAGGGACTTTTAGTGCAACCAATGGCACCTAGAGCAAAACTCCCAGTGACAGAATGATCTAGCTTAGGAGGGAATTTAAGGATTATCAGGAACACCTTCCACTCAAACAGGAAACTCCAAGCCATATTCAGCCTGGCTTTGAACACTTCCAGGGATGGGGCATCCACAAGTTCTCTGCTTTGGTTTGATCTACATCTCATTCTGACACACGACTGAAACAAGATAAATGAATTTGCTCTCATCCTGCTTGATTTCTTACAGCTGGAAAATCTGGGATGATTTATTATCTGACAGATGTATGAACATCTAGAATGAGGAGAGGTGAACCCTGACATGGGTTGCCTTTGTAGAGAGGGCTGTTATTTCACAGCCAGAGCCCTTTCCTGCGTGCACTGTCCGCACAGAATTATTGAATCATTCAGGTTGAAAAAGACCTTTAAGATCATGAAGTCCATCATAACTAAATCATGTCATCAAGTGCTACATCCACATATTTTTTTGAACACTTTTGACTCCACCATTGCCCTGGGCAGCCTGTTTCAGTGCTTGACATCCTCTTCTGTGAAAGAATTTTTCTTAATATCTAGTATTAAGACACTGTGCTCCCCTGGCACAACTTGAAGATGTTTCTGCACTGAATTAATGTGCTTCCTGCCCAAGGATTCATCTCCATGACCCAGTGGAGGCAGGAGGCTCAAGCCCCAGCTCAGCAATTTCAGACTCCTCTGGCTGCCTCCCTGCTGCAGACTCACCTTCCCACACCACAGGTAGCAGACCTGGCTGGTGGCCAGCAGGAAGACATCGTTGGAGTTGAGGGAGGAGGCTCGGGCTGGCACCTCTGTGGCCTTTGTGTTCACCTCATCCGTGCCCCTCACCTGGAAGAGGCGGATCGCTGGCTCGGGTGCGCTCCTCTGAGCCCGGCTCGTGCCGCCCTGCAACGACACGGAGAGGAGGGTGACACTGGGAGGGGAGGACACACAGATCAGGTTGGGACTGAGCTGAAGAAAGGTTTGGGCTCACAGCCCTGCCCACTGCTGCAGTGATGGACCATGGTTCTGCACAGCAGGCAAGGAAATCTAAATATCTTCTGATTCCAGGTCAGAGTGAAACTCAAACAGTGCAACTCCCACATTTATTTCTCCCTGATTAATGAGTCTTGGCCAGCTCCCATCAAGAGCCTCAAGATCCATGTGAACAGATCTTGGTGTCTGTAGAGGATTTGCCATGCAAACTGGGCAAGGCAGCTGTACCCTGATTTCCAGCTGTGCTCATCTTACCTGAACATCTGCCATGGAAACCATAGAGTGGGACAACACTGAGAGCTCAGGGCAATCCTGCTCTCCCACGGCCTGCTGGAATTTCTCAACACAGACATCAGCAGCCAAGGCAGCAAGTGAAGTGGGGTGGTAGTTATGTGATTTAATTCAGGCAAGGACAACTCAAATCATGTTTGGAGGATGTTTTGAAGGATCCTCTCTGGATAGCAGCATTGGTAATTCACAGGGTGACTGCCTTATCCTAACTCTGCAAAATACTTGGGATAGAATTGGAATGAGCCTCACACACCCCTGCTGGAGCTCAGGGGTGCACAGTTGAGTTGGGTCAGCTCAGAACTGTGTTTACTCAGTGTCCAGACTGTTTGAGGAGCAGTAGGAATGTCCCCTCTGCCAGCTGGGGCAGAGCTGGCAGGCTCCTTTCCTGAGTATCAGCCCATTTTTATTGGACTATTTCCACTGCAGCTGCCAAGCCATCCTTGGTGCCCCCACCCCAAAGCCACATTACCTCGTAGATGACCAGCTTGCCCTTGAAGATGGCCAGGAAGTGCCGGGGCTCCTTGCCCATTGTCACTCGCACCTGCACAGCCTCGTCCCCGTATTTCTTGTCCAGCTCGATGGCATTGAGGGCACAGGCAGTGATCTCATCCACGGAGGCGTGGCGGCCCTGGGGGACAGAGAGGTGACACACACAGTGTGACCACAGCAAATCTCTTCACTGCTCAACACCTGCCAACCCCAAAGTGTGTTAGATCATGAGATCACAGTTAAAACTTCCAGATATTTAAATTTCACTGGCATTCTGGTTTTGTAGACTTTGCAGACCCATTTTTGAAGCTTCTCTCTGCATGAAAATATACTTTAAAAAGGAAAGCAGAGATGCCCATATACCCACAAAACTCTAGGAACTGAGGCTTTAAGGGACAACCTAACCCCAAAGTTTGACTTCAGCACTGTAAGCCCCATCACCCTTCAGTCTTTGTGATTTTGCTGGTGCTCAGACTGATGCCAGCTTGGGATCAGTGTCCACACTGCCTACAAAGGACAGTTTGGAGTATTTAAAACTGATGAGCAAAGGGTATCTGAGTTCTTTGGAGTGCTTGGGTTGGGATTTTTTGTGTGCAATTGCTTCCTTCAGCTTTGGGCTTGCAGTGCCCTCTGCTCTGCTGTGACCTACCTGCCACATGTAGAGCACGTAGTGGGGTCTGCCTGACCTCAGGTAGGTGTACAGCACCAGGTAGCAATCTCCCCCATAGAACTGCCCATATGTCTTGGGATTCACTGGCTGCATTTCCAAGTCCTCAATCCTCCACACCTAGGGAACAAAACATCTTGGTGAGCAGCAGTGGAGTCAAGGTGAGGGCAGAGCACAACTCCTTGGCTACCACACCACTGAGCTTCAGGTCCTCAGAGGGGAGAGATCAGTGCCTGCCCCTTGTGAGGAAGCTGTAAACTGCCATGAGGTCCATCCTCAGTGTCCCCCAGGCTGAACAAACCAGAAAACAGGCTGAATATTCCACCCTCTGCCAGCCAAAGGAGCTCTCTCACCTCGACCTCCCCGGAGGCATCGTCGACCATCCTCTGCTCAGCTGCGAGCTCAGGTCTGGCGTGGAGCTGGGTGGTGTCAAACTTCACCTGCTCCACCTTGGCTGAGAGCACCAGCAGAACAAAAACAAGAACCCAGTGAATGCACCACAACACACAAACCCTTCCTATCATCATCCTCACACACAACCATTGCACAGCAAGTAAAACCCAGTCCAGGTTTGCAAGAACCTGCCCCCAGTAAACCAACACTGATTTTGGAATATGCAAGAGGTCACACACTTCATTGACCACACAGCATGTTCCAGTGATGGCTGGCTGGTAAAAATATTAGCAGTCTCCTGATGGAAAATTCTTAATTTTTCTCCAAATCTATAAATATTTCTCTCCTTTTAAAATGCTGATTTCAAAAATAAAATGCCTACATTTCTCCAGCTCATGACAAAAGACAGTATTTATGGACAGCACAGAGAGAAACAGAGATGGAGAGAAAAGACAAAACTTGCAAGAGAAAGATTTGTGGCTCTCAAGCTGTTATTGATGGTCTCGTTCAGCATCTCTGCCACCTTCCCATCATTCATCAACAAGTTCTCTGTCTTTGAAATTGTTCAGTCTTTGGGGTTAATGCATTGTAATATTCCTTTCAGCTGTGTGATAAATACACCATTTACACCCAGTGTAAATACAGCATCATTCCACTGACCTCAGGAGGGGACTGGATGGATGCCAGTGTAAATGAAAGCAGAACTCCTTATCAGGCTCAGCATTAGCCCTTTATAAAAGAAATTCAGAAGTTCTGCAAGTGGGAAATTTCGCATACAATTGATCAGAGGGGAGTGACTCTCTGCCAACATTTACATTTAGAGTAAGTGGCAATTTGGTTCACATAAGAAAATTCAGCAGAGCAGAATGTCATTCAGTTCATGAATCCTTTCCATCTACTGAAGAAGATGGAAAATAGAAGGCTCTAGGAGAGGGTACATTAGATTTTTGAGATGGTGAAGGCAGGAGACAGTAGATGTGAATGATGTTCCCTCAGCTACTGCTTAGCTCAGGTAGGAAAGACAAAGCCAGGACCAATGTGCTCACCAATTTTGCCTGTGGTGTAGACCTTGCCCAGCCCTTGTGTTTGGTTCTTCTCTGTCCACCTCTGGAAGAGCTGCTTGAACATGGCTGACTCTGCTCCGTCATTGATCACCTCAACGTTGGTGGATGAAGGATAGCCTTTGGCTTGGATGAAACCCTGGGGGGTTCAGAAAGGTCATTAGTGAGCTTTTTACTTTTTTACAGACATGAGAAGAGGGGTGTAGACCTGAAGCAGTTTGAAGAGTGAGTGTCCCTCACTGAACACAGGGTGGGATTCAGTCCAAGATCTGCATTCAGACGAATCAGAACTAACTGAAGACTCTTGCTGTAGTATCCATTCTTACTTCTGTCTTTAGGGGATTGCTCCTACCCCCTTTTCCCAAACTTTTTGTCCCTCTCTAAGCCAGGAAGATTGTCGTGCCTGCAGCCAGGGAGCCTGGTAGAGAGTATGGGAGTGAAGGGGTGGAGGCAGCTCAGCACCCCCAGAACATGAAATCTGTTCTGAATGGATTAGACTCTCACAAACCCTTTTTTCTTTTTTTATTTTTTCCCTAAACCCATATTATTTCTTTGCAATAGTGCTGCCATTGAGTTAAAAGACTACTTCAACAGAGGTGTTTGATACAATTTGAGTGGGAAGGAAATGTTCTGCCACCTTGCCAAAATCCTTGCACGGTTTTGGGAACCGCTGCCGTGTTTATCTCAGAAGGCTCCAGGATGACCTGAGGTGCAGTGCTGGCAGCCCTGGCTCAGGGAAGGAGCCTGATTGTGCCTTTCTGAGCATCCAACTTCTGCTGTAAAAGCTGCAGCCACACACTGCCCTCAGGGAAAAGCAGAGCAGATGGTCCTCCCGTCCCTCCCACCTGCCACACCGAAACACAGACACATCTTTTGTTCTACATGTGTAGCTCAGGGCCAGAATTTGCAGAGATGATTGCCCACTAAAATGAGCCTGAGTCAAGCTCTTGAAAAGAGCACACAGGACAATGAGGTAAATTTTAAGGCAAAGTGTTTTAAGCTTTTCTTCTCTGAGACAATAGGTGCAATCCTGTTGAAGCTGGGTGTCTCCAGGTAGGACCTTACTGAAGGTGGGACCACTGAAGTTCTCCTAGTTAAATCTCATGGAAGATGAAGCCATTTATGGCCTTCCTTTAAGAAAATGTCTAATTAAAAGCCATGGTCCCTCACAGCCTTCACTTCAACATGCCAACTTGCAAAAAAATACCAAACACCTTACTTGCTCAGGCTCCCTTGAGGCTAATTTCTTCTGAGAGGAAGAGCTGAGGAATGCTCTGACAGAAAATAACACATGGATGTCAGAGCCTCTTTATTATCTTTTTGCACCTTTTGACCATGAATTTGCCTAATCCTCTCCCTGCTGATCCTCTCTGACTCCACCATCCCTTGAACCAACAGCTCCCAGAAGTTCACTATTTACCATGTAGAAAAGTATTTTCTTTTATACTTTATTTTCTTTAACCATTTTTTTCTTAGTCCCAGCACAATTTGATGACTAACAATTCTGTGTTTACGCCATCATGCCTCCCCTACACATTTAACTTCTCTGTTATTACACAGGCCAGTTCCCCAAGACCTACACTTAATTGTAATTAGTGGTCAGATCTAGATCAGCCCATATCAACCACCCACGACATTGTTTGCACTCTATTACAACTCACCACAGCTCGAGTGAATGCTGCTTTTTTCTCTTCTGGGCTGGAGGCTTTTCCTCTCCAGACATAAATTTTGAAGCCACCTTGGTCTAAAATGTAGCAGTCCTGAGGTTAAACCGAAAAAACAGGAAACAGAAAAAAACCAGATGTGAAAAGCTCTGTGCAGGAAAAGTTCATCATTTGTAGCCTAATCAGGCTGGATCCTTCCTGAAGATTTAGGTTAGATGTGTATCTAGTTCATTCCTCTGCCTCATTCCTCTGGTGCAGCCGTTATCAGAGGTGACAGAAAATGAATTTCTTATGGCTTATAAATGGAGTACAGCTACCACCAGGCCCACAGGGCAGGAGTTCACAGGTGTGGGCACACCTGCTGATTTATAACTGTAACTAGTTAAATTATGTCTTTTTCTTGGGCATTGCTCAAAACTCGCTATTACCACCTCACAGGAGGTGTTCTCAAACCAAAACCACCACCAGCTCTAAAAGGAGCCAGAAGTGTATGCTGAAATATCAACCCCACCCTGCTACTAAAGGAGCAGGAAAGGTCCAAGTCAGACATCTTCTGCATGAATATTTTGTACTCATTGAGATCCCTGATCTGGAGCTCAAAGTGTTGCATTGCCATGAACGCAGCAGGACCCCAAACCCAAAGGGGTTGAGGTGTGTGCTGAGCCCATCCCCACTGCATCCCCACAGCTCCAAACACACTGTGGGACAAAAGGCTGCTCCTTTTTCAAACTGAACTGTGAAAGAAGAAAAAAGGCTTTATATGTCTGCAAAGGGAGGCTGAGATTTTAACAAGGTTGACATGAGATGAAAAGGGGAGAGGGAGCCTTGCGGCACAGCGTTGCATTGGAATGGGCTGGTCCGCACTGCAGAGAATTAAGGATGAGCAATTCTCTGCCAAATTTTAGTCAGAGGAAAAGCCTCTGTTTTCTGAAAAACTCTGCACAGAGGGTCTGTCTGGAAATCTCCTTCCAGGGTGGGTCAGTGAGACCAGCCACTTGCTACGGCAGGAAAACAAATCTCCATGGTTTCGTGAGCAGAGTACTTATTTGCTCTGGAGTCAGCAGAGGGAAGGCTATCCCTGAACATCAGGTATTAAGAAGCCTTCATTCCATCTGGAATTTATTCCTGGTATGCAGCTCTCCCTCACTGTGATTGCCAAGCTAATATAATCCTTGGCTGAGAGCATCAATTTGCCATCTCTTCTTGGAACAGCTTCAACACACCACCTACCTCCGGCTGCTGAGACCATAGCAGGGCTAAGCTGTCCTAACCTAACAGCAGGGCTAAGCTCTCCTAGTGATGGAAGGCTGATAATTTCCAGGAAACAGGTGCTCAGCTGAAAACAAAGCGAGCCACAGCCTCATTTTCTCACTGGAAAAGCCGCTCTGGCTTTGTCTCACCTCGTGCTGGAGCAGATCCTGCGTCAGGGGCCGGGTGGCGATCTCCTGCACCACCAGGTCACTGTCCTTCTCATAGACACTGCAAGACAGAGCCACAGAGCTGATGAGACCCCGCAGAGCCCCCCGTGAGAAGGGATGGGCTTGGAGCACAGCCCAGGACTCACTGGTAGAGCCGGACGTTCGCCTTCTGCAGCTCGTCCGCTTTGGTGTCGGGGACGGCGTCGCGGAGCTCGCCGCGCCTCTCGCCCAGCACCATCCTCATGATCTGCATCAGGTCTGGAGAGTCCCTCTCGTTGTCAATGATGCCAATCTGAGCACGGCCGCCCCTCTCGCTGTCCCTGATGCTCCGAGCCAGAGCCAGACCCTGCAGGGACCCGCAGGGATAAGTCCTGACACAGCCACAAATCCAGAGCCCGAGAAATGACTGAGAACCAACAAATCCAGACCCCAAACAACTGAGAACCAACAAATCCAGACCCCAAGCAGTGACTGAGAACCAACAAATCCAGACCCCAAGCACTGACTGAGAACCAACAAATCCAGACCCCAAACAACTGAGAACCAACAAATCCAGACCCCAAGCAACGACTGAGAACCAACAAATCCAGACCCCAAACAACTGAGAACCAACAAATCCAGACCCCAAGCAACAACTGAGAACCAACAAATCCAGACCCCAAGCAATGACAGAACCAACAAATCCAGACCCCAAGCAATGACAGAACCAACAAATCCAGACCCCAAGCAGTGACCGAGAACCAACAAATCCAGACCCCAAGCAGTGACTGAGAACCAACAAATCCAGACCCCAAGCAATGACTGACCAACAAATCCAGACCCCAAACAACTGAGAACCAACAAATCCAGATCCCAAGCAATGACTGAGAACCAACAAATCCAGAGCCCAAACAACTGAGAACCAACAAATCCAGACCCCAAGCAGTGACTGAGAACCAACAAATCCAGAGCCCAAGCAATGACTGAGAAACAACAGCCCAAACCAGATTACCACAGCTCACTGAAGCTCCTAGAGCCCTCCAAATTTAGCTATTAAAGAAGCAGATATGTCTGTAATGCCTGATTATTAGCTAACTCATGGGAAAATATTGCTAATGGCAGTCACTGCTCCTGCAGGGCACGGGCATGTGGGAGCCACAGTGGGCACTGCCCATGTGTGACTGTGCACCAGCAGGTCCAGTGGTCTCCTGGGATGGTCTGGGGGAGAGATAAACACAGGCTGAGCCCAACGAGGCAGGATGCTGCAGAGCTGCAGGACCCTGGCCACCCCGCGGTGACGTTCTACATTTAAATGTTTTCCAAGTGTTCAAAAAACGTGGATGTCTTCTGTGAAAAAAGCAGCGTGAAATGTCAAGCAGCTAATTAGGCTGAAATCTCCATCTTCAGTTGAATTTTTTTTTTTTTGTTCCCATGACTCTTGCTGGAATAGCTTTGAAAGACTCCTCTGTTTATTAGACACAGGGAATGACTTGCTTGAGGTGTGAGATGAACCCAGCAGACAGGAACCTGCTCCCCGTCCTGTGCTGAGGATTGTTTTATATCTTCCCCAGGATCCACAGGATCTCCACTGTGCCCCAAAAATGGCATTCCCTGTGGAGATTCCCCCTCTCCCTGTTGAGATTCCCCCTCTCCCAGTGGAGATTCCCCCTTTCCCAGTTCATCAGGGGACACCACGGACAGAGCAGACCCACCTGCCTTTTAACATTATAATGACCACAAGCTTGGCCACCAGCTTTGCTGATGAGCCACTGCTGTATCTTGCTTTATTATATCTCTGCATCTTGGTTCCTGTATCAGTAAAATAAGGATAATGATCCCTTTGCAAAGTGCCTTAAGAGCTGTAGATCTGACCCATCAGCACCTGGGTTATGTATTCCTGCTTGTCTCATACTGACCAAGCCAGAATTCCCTGTTGATGCTGTAAACAAAAAATTAAAATTAATCTACCCTGGGGTGGTTACTGCAGCTAAACCTACTGGAGCTGCTGATTTTCTAATCCCATGCCATGCAAACAACTGGGCACAGAGGGATGGAGATGAGCTCCAGAGGGAGCTGGCTGACTTTGTGGGGCTGGAACAAGTGATGTGCCCTTGGCTGCTTGTGAAACACAACCTGAGACCAGGTCTGAACTGGAGCAAAGCAATTTCATGGGCATCTAAAACCAGCAGATGGGTAGAAAGTAGAAAATTTGTCACTATTTACATCATCCTCATGTTGTTGCTCTTAAGATTTTAGAAAACACTGTGAGTTGTTTTGGTTTTTTTTCCCCCTAGGCATCAAAAAATGCCACCTTAAACCAAGTGGTTTTTGCTTGTACTCACTCTGGATTTCTCAGCAATGCTGCAGCTGGGTCCATTCCACTGGATCAGCACTTTGCCAAGGTCCAGCAGGAAAACATCTCCCTTATTGAAACTGTCCCAGGAGAGCGGTACCTGTCACAGGGAAATGAGAGAGTTTGGCAGAGTGGGGAGGACGAGGAGAGCTGCAGGTGACAAGTCACAGCCATGGCAAACCCATCCCTGGGGATGTAAGAACAGGCTGGCAGTGACTGCTCATCCTGCTGGCACCCAGCTCCTCACTGAGCACAGTGGCTTCTCTCCTGGTTAACACCAAACCCTCAAGAGAGGACATGAAAACTGTCCTGAAACAGAAATTCTTGAGCAGAAATGAGATACCCACCAGGCAAATCTGCTCAAAAAGGAGTGGAGGAGGAGAGGGAAGGAGAAATAATCCACAAGAAGAGCAGGGTCTTCTTCTTACCTCTGTGGCTGACACGTGCTTCTTGCCCTTGACGTGAAGAAGACGTTTGATGTTGTACATGTTGGTCTCCACGTGCTTAAATCCTGAAGCCACTCCTCCCTTCTTGTAGCTGTTGTGTAAAAAACACAATAAAGAGTTAGAGCTGGTTAGAAAATACCCTCCACTCTATCCTATGAGAACATCCCAATTTTTGGTGACAACTGAAAAAGCTAGAGGCAGAATAACCTCAAAGTCCTAAAACTGCAGTGGCAGAAGCTGTGTTGCCTCACTGCTGTTCATGATCCTTATCATGGTCTGACTCTTAAGGGTGTTGTGTTGCTGCTGTGCACACAATTATAGAATCACAAAATCATTTAGGTTGGACAAGACTTCCAAGACCATCGATTTCAAGCATTAAACATCCTGGGAGAAGATGAACAGGAAGGTCAGGGATGGCAATGGAATTGTAACACAACCAAACTGAAAATCCCATTGACCATGGCAGGGGCATCCCAAAATTGAAATATTCCATAAGCATTCAATTAAAATATGAAACAGACTTGGCAGAAAAAAACCCAAAAATACCAACACTTCTTGCTAAAATTTTGTTTTCTTCAAAACAGTTATTCTATTAAAAGCAGCTTAGAGAGGGAGCTGTCACCAAAATCAGAACAAAACTATAAACAGGTACAGGACACTGTCTTTCTCTCAGATTTTACCTCCCAATCTTTTTCTTCCCTCCTTGAACACACACTTTGCAGCAGCCACTCTCAGTAGTGCTATCACCTCATGCCACAATGTCATCCCCTCTCTTGGGGCAGCTTTGCACAATCATGAAGGGAAGTCCCACACACCTTTTAATGTTTTTTGGGTAAGTCTAATCCACTCTTACATATCCCAGACCATTTTAGAAAACAGATCCATTGTTCACACTACAGTAATAATTGACACAATGGAATTGTCATTTAAGGGAAAAAAGAAACAATTGTTGATTGCAGTTTTTGCTATGTGGGTAATAGATTTTTTTACTGTAGCTGGAAAAGTACTGGCTAATGTGGTCAGGAATGTGACTCACAGCACTTTAGACTTGTTTGGCCCAGCTTAAGATATCCACAGAAGGATGCTCTGGTGATTAATCCACCTGCCAAGATGTGGGAAGAGCTTGCTTTAATTTCTCATTCTGCCTCAGACTTCCTCACTGGCCATGGGGATGTGGTTCAGACCCAGATGAATTCTAATTCATGCTCATTTCAGAGGCAGATAGACTGGTTTTGAAGGTCTGATTTTCAGCCTTCCATTGTCACTCACTCATCTTTAGGATGAGGTTAAATGTACTTTTCTGTCTCATAAAAGTTCTGAGGAGATTCATGAATGGTTGTTGAGAGGCACAAGACAGAGATAGATATCCAGCCAGATTGGGATGGAGGATATTGACCCAGGATGGGTTTTCATCTGAGTTTCCTTCAGCTGTTTGAAACCAAAGCACTCAGGCTGTTTATTGCCAATGAAGATCTTCCTTGGAGGACAGTGACTGGAGTCCTTCCAAAAACCCCAGAGTGAGCAAAGACCCTGGGATTGGATTCAACATATCAACATATCATATATTCAACAGTATCTTTTAGTTGACAGAAGTTCAGTCACTTTTTCCTTCCACTACAGGAACATTACACCCAGTATGAGCCAAATCAGCACTTCACTTTGAGGTGGATATTAGCCTGAAGTGCTCTGAATGGGCACTTGAAAATCTGTGGAGGAGAGGAATGAAGACCCTGAGGTGAACAAAAGGGAAGTTAAGACACAATTACTGCCAATATGACCAGTGGAACAGAATTCCACAGCTCCAGACTGAATGTTATAAATGATTCCTCCAAAATGGGAATTTAACCAGCATCAACGCCAACTTGTATTTTCCCCATTTTTGAGATAGAGATGTCTCTGAGACGTGCAGCGAAGCAGAGGGAAGCCCAAGGGCCAGGAGCCACCTGGGTGCAGGTGGTTTGGAGGCACTCACATGATGCCGTGGCGGAAATAGCTCTGGAAGGTCTCGGACTCGTGTCCCTGCACCTCGCGGTGCTGCACGGGGCTGCCCCCGAGCGCCGCGTCCAGCTGGGTCACGTACATGGCTGCAGCCCCCTGCTCGTCCTGCGAGGAATCCTTGCCAAGCCAGTAGTGCAGGTCCACAGCTGAGCCACGGGAGGTCCTTTTGGTCTGCAAGAGGTGGGAAGGACAAGTCCAGGTGAAGGCACAGCCTGGTTTTGTGTTGGAGAACCACGGGGCCCTTCCCCACTTGGGGCTTTCCTTTTTCATCCCTGGTGGTATTTGCCAGGACCAGAGAGTGCTGACATTTAGCTGTCTCTCAGAAAGCTCACATTTAGCCAGCAGAGAAAGACCAGAGGCCTTGCTTGATGAGTTCTACAAGAATCTTTATTTCATGCGAAAGGGATTCTCTCAGAACAAAGCCATATTTATAGGTTCAGGGAGGATTCAAACTACAACCAATAAAAGTTTATACAAAGAACAGCATCCAATCTAAGTGAGAAGTTCTAAAGGTGAACTGACCAATTACACAGACTAATTTCTAACCAATTATCTTCCAAAGTGTTAGGAGAGTGACCAAATTCTTAAGGAATTTGGCTCAACCTTGGTATCTAGGAAACCTTATCTATTATAGCAAGTTCCAGGGGTCAGGGGAAGATGGCTTTGGAGGAATTGTATCATCCACACCCACTTGTGCCTTTCTCCTGGGCAAGGGGAGAGAGGACTCAGGTACTCCCTGGGAGCTCAGCCTGGAGCTCTCCTTATTCAGCAGAGTAGTTTGTGGATTTTATAAACTGAACTGAAGGATGCTTCTGTCAGATATTCTTTTGTAACTCCTATTATCAGGGAAAACTGAGCTCCTGTGCAATTAACGTGTTCAGCTTGTCCTACTATTGTGTATTTTGATATTAAGACTTAAAGCAGATTCTCCCCACAGATCACCTTTTGAAATGCAATGCACACTGCTCTTTATTTGCCTGGAGATGCTACCCTTTCTTTCCTGTTGTCGTTCTCACAGCACATGACAGAGCAGCACAAACTGCCTTGGAATTCCTGCTGACTTGCAAAACAGACATAACTCCAAATGAAGCTGAGCCAGTGTGTGCATGCTGGGTTTCATCTTATTACAGAAAACCCCAGCAGCCAAAAAAAGGAGGCAAGCAGGCTGAGAAGAAGGTGTGCTCAGCGTTGTTTGAGTTGTGCCAAGTTATTTTTCAGCACCCACTGTGTTAAATCCCATTGTGGACACCTGGGAAAGGTAATAAAAGCTCATTTTATAAGCTGGATTTGACACTAAGTTCTGTTTATTTGCTTTGTACAGTGATACCACAGCGAAACACAGCAGAAGGAGTTGAAAAAAAAAATACAGCTCTGTTCCTCAGGCACAGATAATTAATTTGTGGAAAAATCACTCAATTTAATACATTGCTATTGAAGATGATCAAAGTCCCATTGTCCCACGGACAATCTTTATTTGGAGAGGCTCCAGTAAAGAAGCAGAATGCAAAGATGAGTGTTTTTACCCTCCTGTCTTCCAGGGAAAAGGAGAATAGTGGGCTGATGAAGTTGTTGCAACAGAAGCTGAGCCTGTGAGCATCAAAATCCATATTTACACTGTCAGCTCCCTGCAAGGACTCCAGTATTGTGCTCTAAGCTTGTGGGGCTGTAGCTCAGGCTTTCAGCACCCAGAAGGTACCCTGAAGGTGTGTGGGGGGCATTGGGGCAGGAGACACATCCTGTGCTGCCTTCCCATGCTGGCACAGGGGGGATGTGCAGTTGGTTACTGCAGGGCACTGGAGGCACTGCTGCCTCTCCACCCACAGAGATGTTTGCAGGAGGCACAATCAGCCCCAGGAAGTGGGAAATGCTTCTGGTTTCCACCATCTGGATGGGTTTGGGTACTGGGGTGCTCTATGCAGATGAAGAGATTCAGAAGGGATTTTAGGAGGTGAGTGCTACACATCATCCTCCTGCCAAAATCTGAGAATACCAGGCAGCATGCACAGAGCAGAGCTGGTTCTCAGCAGTCCTTCAGCCTGGGTTTAGCTGGTTGCAGGTAAGTCTGGAGCAAATTTGGGTGGGGCTGAAGTGTCCTGTGCTGCTTACGTGACACACGACATGGAACTCCTCATGTCCCACATCACCTGCTGGAAATGAGACCCTCCAGCTGGCCACATCCCACATCCCCCAAGGACTCCCATCAATCATTGAAATGTGGGCCTTGGTTGAGTTTTCCAGGAATGTACTGGTCATTTTGCCATGCCTGGGCATGACTCAGTTGATTGGAAGATAAACACTTTTAATGAATTACTAAGTTAATGGCTCCTCTGAAGTTCTGATTTACTAAACAGGCAGTGTTGTCACAACAGCCACGTGAAATTCAGATCCGTGATTAGATGGTGAGCACACATGCACAACCACTTCAACAGTGCTTCTTCCACAGGAACCAAGGCAGATCTAAATAAAAAGGGTGGAACCAGTTGCCCAACAGAGACAAGTGTTTGCTGTCTTACTTACATGCAAAATGATGTAACAGTCTCCTTCAAAAAAAGTCCCATAAGCTTTTTCAGGTATAGGAACCATCTTCATGTTCTGTAAGGAAAGCAGAGTTGGGGTCATTGCTGAAAGTGAAGAGCCAGAAGTTGGTGTGTGTTAAACAGGACAGGCTGGGGTGCACAGAGCACTGAGGGGATAATCAGGGTTTGGAGAAGGAAGAACCAGGGTTGAGGTGTTGGGCTGGGAAAAGCCACTTCAGGAGGAAATCTCCAAAATGCTAAGGAGTGAGAAGGGAAAATGATGATTTTGCTTGGGCAGACTATGTTTTAGTCTCCTTGCCCTTGTGCAATCTTGCAGATCTAGACCTGGAGTTCAGGTTGAAGTTTGCATTTGTTGGGAATTTCCCAGGAAAGCGAGCACATCTCACCCTAGTTTAATTTTGGGCACAGATTTTACTCAGTGCCCATGAGTTCAAGGATAACTTTCAGCACTTTGTTAGGATAACCACTCTGCTAGGGGCTCAGGGCAAACAGCAGTGCTGAAAAAAGACAGAGCTGAGGACACTGATGGTCCCTCACCCCTCCAGACCCTAATTGCAGACTTCCTCTGGCACAAGTGCATAATTAACCAGCCATGCCTGCCCAGCACAGGTGCCTGGCTGTGCCACCCACCAGTCTACACTGGGCTGGAGCTGGCTCTGAGGTTCCCTGAAATTAGAGACACACATTCTGCTGCTGGCCTGACTTGTCTCCCAGCATACCAGCCTGACCCCTGTGAACCCTCACAGCTCTAATTACAGATCCTCTGGAAATCTGCTTTGGAGAGGAATGGGAAGGTGAGGACCCTGTGATAGTTGGAACATGGTTGTGATCTGCTGAATATCACTTGGAGATATTGGAGCCTCTTCCCACTGCTGCCCTGAGTGGATTCTGCACCTCAGCCTAAACCCACTGTCATTGCAGGGGAATGTTCCTGGTGAATTGGGCCAGAAAAAGGCAGAATTGAGCACAGCTTGGTTCCAATCCAAAATCAGACACCACCACCAGCAAAGGGGCAACCTCACAGGCTGCAGGATCTCTCCCTGCAGTGACAGAGGAGGGAAGACAAGGAAGAAGTACAAATAGACTCCATGGAACGACTTTCCTGCAAAAACAGGAGTCCGTACCATGGCAGCTGCTGGTGTGGACTAAGGCTACCCATGGATAACCCATCTTGGTCAAACAGGGAATTTCTGGTGTGCTCAAGCAGCCGTTCATTGATTCCAAAAAGGGGTGAGAAAAGCCTGCAGCGCTGGAGGAATCATTTCAGTCCCACCACATTCCTGTTTCTTTAGCAAATATTATCATCTCTGTTTGACAGAGCAGGAAACCAAAACAATAACATGTTGAACATTTCATAGGGAAATACTGAGTCTGTTTCCCACTGTATCTTATCTGCAGGACCCTCTTTTCCCACACAGATTACTGCCAGAATTCATCTTCCTTGAGACACAAACACAGAGATGTGCAGAGGACATGTGCCATCACTCTTGTCCTACCTCTATGCCCCATATCTGCAGTCCCAGCTTTCTCTCGATGGTTGGGAGGTTTGTGTCACCTTCTGTCATCCTGCAGTCTGAGCTAGGAGGCAAAGGAGGAAGAAAACAAAAAATAATTATATCATTAGATGCAACAGTGAGTGTGCTGGTCAGCTGGGTTCCTCTTACCATCAGAGCAGGTTTAGTACAGAAAATCCACACTTTGAGGTGTGGTTAACAGCTGGGTGGGACAAGCCCCCATTCCCAGGCCATCCATGCTCATGAAGGGCCAAGCAAAGTGTGGGATCACAGCCCAGCAAACACTGGGTAGGACACTGTTGCTTGGGTGGGGGATTATTTTCCCTCTATTTGAACAGGTGGAAAGAATCCATTGAGCTGTTGGACCTGACATCAGCACTGGTTTGTTCCCTCCATGGCATGAGGGGTGGAGGAGACACCTCCAGGAGCCCTGAGCCCTGCTGGGCCAGGCCTTGGGGCACTGGGAGCCCAAGGAATGAAGCCAGGCCAATATTCATCTCTAAATTGAGACAGGTATCTCAGGGCACCAAGCTCCCAGCTCCACACAGGCACACACAGAGAGATCCACTCAATAACCACAATGTTTGTGCCACACAAATCCCAGCATCTTCCTAAGCTCTGCTGCCTGCAGGGGAAGAAGCAGGTTTCAGGTTGCCCACACAATATTGAGAATATTTGAGATGTTTTTTGTGTCCTCTGATGGGTAGAGGTCTCCCATCCATCCTCTATCATATCTACCAGTTGTGGTGGAAATAAAAGAAACTATCCTTAGCTATGCTTCCTGTCCTGCTGCTGAGGTTTTTGCTCAAGAAATACCTTCTGAAACCAGACTGTTTAGAGGGCAATTTCTTGAAGCAATGGAATCCCAAAGCAATGAACCTAAAAACGTGGAGCTACATCCTATCAGAGCTGAAACTCAGAGAGAAAACACAGCTCAGTGTTCTTCTGAAGGAGGGGAAGAACAGAGCTGTGATCCCTGCCACAGGGTGATTATTGCTCGTGTTACCAGTGCTGACACCATGGACACCTAACAAGTGTAACCCTGAGGAGTCTGCACAATAATTAACAGCACAAAAAATGCTGCCACGGGCAGGAACACTGCTCCAGCCCAGAGCTGGCAGCCCCTGGCTCCTTGCTGAGGCAGCAGGGAGATGCAGGTGATTCCTGGGGTGCTGTGAGCAGGCACAGCCTGGCAGTGCCCAGCAGCAGGATCACGAGTGCTCGCTCCTTCCTGAACACAGCAGGACTGCTGGAGCCCATGTGGCATCAGGGACACATTCAGGGACCTTCAGCTCCCTCTCAGGCCCTCCAGAGAGCTTCCAGGTAGGAAGGACAAACAGCAAGGACAAAATAAGGACATTTTTCACTTCAATTCCCAGAAAGGTGATTGACACCCATGCAGATTAAAAGCTAGATCCAGGAAGGTGTTTCAGTGTCCACAGGGAGACAGACACTGCTCTAATGGTGTAGTTCAGGGCTATCAGGAACTAAATACAAAAAAATTGTCTTAGTTCAGATTTTTAGCTAAAAGATTCTTCTTTCTTTTAATATTACACCCAAAAGGTCCCTATCAAAGAAAAACCCAAGTGAAGCCACCTTCCTTCAGCCATTTTTAAAATTTATTTAGGGTTTTTTTCCTTCCAGCATCCAAACAGAAGAACCTGAAAACAAAGCCAGTAAAGACATTTTTATTTGAGCGTATTTAGCAAAAACAGGCACTTCTCCCTGTGGAAGGCAGCAGGTGTCCTGCTCTCCTGCTAACAGCTCAGGAAACCAGCAGCTGGCCAGCTGTGAGGCACAGCTGGATCCCTGCTTCTCCCAGAAAAATTAACCCACAGGATGCTGAGATCCCTCTGACCACAGGCAGAACCCTCTGAGAGCCAGCACTGCTCCACAGATCCCCAATCAAACTATGTGAGTAAAAACGAGGATTTTGGATCTCCTTCACTCCTGGGGATCCTTTCTCCATCTGAAACCTCACAATTAGTGCTGACCCCCCACTTTTCTGAGAAATGGTGTCCCTCCCTTCCTCCTTTAGCTGGGGGAGGGTGAATCACAGACAAGGTTGACTGTTTCTTTGGATTTTCCAGCTTCTTATGGCCAGTGGCCAAGCTAGAAATAATAGGAATATGACTTATATAATCAGACAGCTCATTTCATTAATGATTTAATGTGGGGTTTTAATCAAATGATCCCATAATTCAGCTCCTGTCCAGACATGAAATCTGGTATTTATGGAGTGAAATCTTCCCATCTGTGCTGAAATCATGAAGGGCAGAAACATTTAGAATTTGCAAAGAAGAAGAAGAAGAAGAAGAAGAAGAAGAAAAAAGGGATGTTGAGAGTCTTGGGGTGTTCACTGTGGGGTTTCAGCAGCACTGTCTGGGGCAGCCCTTATCTCAGCCAAACCAGTTCTGCTCAGCATTAGGTGAAATGCAAATTGGCAAGAAATGTGAGTCAACTAACTGCCTCTGGGGCAGGAATTCACCGGGGAAAATCACTGGTTCTGGGGATGGATTTGCTTCCTTGAGCAGACACAGCTTTACCTGTGAAGGGAGAGGAGCAGCTGCAGCTCACCCCTCTGCCTCCACATTAATAACATTAATAAAACACTCAGTTGCCACCTCCAGGGCCAGCCAAGAGGAGAAAAGTTCACCCCATGGATGTGGGCTGAGGTGGGCACTGCACAGCAAAGGCAAGCTCTGGTGTGGAGCTGCTCTGCTGGGTCATCACCACTTGGTTAAAGTGCTATAAATTAAACTGCAAAGATCAAATGCTGCTCTTGAGTGAGGGCAGAGAACCTGGAAACCAAACATGGGTGGTTACAGGCTGGATGTTACAGATTTTAGCCTCCAGAGCTAAAATCAAAGCTTTTCCTGTCACAGTCCAGGGAACAAAGCTGGTGGGTGTAGGCAGATGGGTCTCCCATCACAGCAACACTCCTGCCTGCTAAATCCAACCCTCATCCCCTCTCCTACCAGCACAGAGAGGGGAAAGCTTGGCCTTGAGGAAGGACTACATGACTAATTAAGTGTCAAGGTCACTCCCAAGGCTGGTTAATGATTAATAACCGAGGTGGAAGTGCCAGCAATCACTGCTTCATTCGGGTCAGCTCAGGCTGAGCTGGGAACTCAGACCTAGCAGGACATTTCTCCAGGCTGTTTGGGTGAGGAGCAAAAACCAGGACTCAGAAAGGGGACAGGGGAACATTTCAGGCTCCTGAAGCACACTCTGGATTCAGGCTGGTTTGGCTTGCCTGGGTTTTGGCGCGTGCTTCACTTTTGGGCTGTACTCACAGTCGTAAAAAAACCCCAGTGAAATGACTAATGCTCTGTACAGCTTTGGGAAAATAGGAAGCAGCTGTGGCTCCAGCCTTTCCAGGCTGAAAGGCCTAATTATTGGGAATATTTGGGCTGGCATTAGATGAGGTAAACCAGGGGCTGTTGAATTGCTTTCATTGTCTCACTGTAGTTGGGCATCTGGGCCCGAGTAGGTGCCTTTTTTGTTTGCAGAGAGGACAGTGGTTAACTCTTGTTTTGCCCAGAGGAGTGAAATTCAACACAGTGACTGTCTCTAGTGAGTGACTCTTCAGGAGTTCAGCACTCAGCTTGGCTAAGCTGACTTTTATTTCTCTGTTGCAAGAGGGGAAAAAGCAGCTTTTATGCCACAGGAAAATCATGGGTAGGGAGGGCCAGCTATGGGGTTTGTGTTCTCTCGTGCTGTCACACACTCAGAGCTGTAACACCTTCCTCCAAGCCATGCTGGATGTGCTGGAACACGCTGATGAGAACAGGATATGTATTGTGGGGATGGGAAAAAAGGAAAAAAGCTCAGCTCATCCTCCTGCTCCAAGTGCTGTGAGGTCCAGGTTCAGGAGCTCAGTGTGGCCCTCAAGCCAAGGCCAGGGCTGTGCCCAGACATGCCTGGGTGACCACAGAGAGCACTTCAGCCTTCTTGGAAAGAGCTGTTGCCTGGCAGCTAAAATTACGTAAAGCAGGCCTTGAAATAAGATGCTATTTCTGATCACGGTGGGCAATTAAACATTGGAACAGCTTATTAGGGGAATTGGCAGGCTTGGCTTTACTTAATGTCTTTGAAATGAGATGGCTGAGTGGCTGGGCTGTGCTGGCTGGGCTCTGTGGCCATGGGTGCTGCTCAGGTGCTGCTCATGCAGAAGCTGCTCCATCCAAGGCTGTGGCAGGGACACACGGACTGACCCTCCTGCTTCAGCCACCTGCAGTGCTCAGAAAACATCCCCTGTTCCTGCTGTAAATCAGCAGGATGCATCTTGGTTTGAAGGGTTTTTTAGACTTAAGCAGTGCTGGATCAAAGCCTGAGATGGGGCATTGGGTGGGGTGGGCTGAGATTGTGCTCCCCTCCTCAGGGCAGTGGTTCTAGAGATAAGAGGGGACTTCACTGGTTGAAGCAGGGCAGGTTTTCCCCTGTTTTTTCCATGGATGGCTGCCAGGGATCAGCACACCATGAGCTACCTGACACCACAGGTGACTGGGGTTTTCTGTTCTGTGCTCATGGGCTGGGTGCTGAGGATGCTGAGCCTGTTCAGGGTTAAAGTGAGCGAGGATACAAGAGCCTGGGATGAAGAGATGGTTTCATGTTAATGATGGCCTCTCAAACTGTGAGTGCTCTACAGCCCAGGAGAGGTTTGAATTCCCTATTCAGTAAATTCAAAGGATGCAGAAACCTGGATTCCCTAGCCAAGGAATTTCTCAGGCTCTGAAAGGGCAATAACCATTTTGTCCTGCCTGAGAAAAAGCTGACCAGTGTTTCCTGGACCCAGTTTCTCTGTCTCTTGAAACCCTGGAAATTTACTCCATCTCCAATCCCCATCCCAGACCTCTGGCTTAGTGTGACTTCTTATAACCTGTGCCTTCACCTCCTGCCCATTTCTGGCATCTTGGATTTAGTAGCTGGTACTTGGTCATTCCCAGAAAACCACTGAGGCTGTGAAATTTATCTTTCAGCTCCTTGTGAGGATGGACTTTGCACTAATCCCCCAGTCCTCCCATTGTTCCTGACATAAAAGCAAGGAGCACAAGGAAATATCAGGTTGCTGGGAAATAACCACCTCCCCAGTTGCACTAGCCCTCAGTCTGTATCTCATCCCCCTCTCTGAATTCCTCAGAGGACATTTGATTTAGAAGGGAATCCCATGGTTTATCTCCTCTGACTTTGCCCACTCCCTGCAGCTGCATTTCCACCTGCCATAAATTCCAGCTCAACACCTCTCTCCATCCAGGAAACATTGCTCATCTCTCCACACACTCTGCATCATCCCCCTTGTCCCCCTCTCTTTATCTCACTGCTGGTGGTGCTCCAGCAGCCTGATCTTTAAGCAGATGGACTTGGGAAAGTATTTGTAAGAGCACATTGTTTTTCCTCAGACTGCTGCTACTTCTGAGTCCTCCCTGTAAAACTTCTCCAGCTGACTGCTTGTCCTGGGAACGATGGAGCTGCATTGTCCCAGCAAACTTCTCACAATGCAGGAACAACGCTCTGACAATTAAATCAGAACTTTGACTTCAGCTCCCAAGTCATGCGCTCTGAGTTTCCACATTAATCACGCTGGACGTGGAGCCAGAGCTCAGCAGTGCCTGGCTCTGGAAAAGGCAGAAGGTGGGGCTGGCCTTGCCTTGGTGTCCTGCAGAGAAGGTCACAGCACCCACACAGCTCCTGGCTGAATTCTTCCCCAGCAGGTCTCAAAGCAGGAGGCTCTCCCAAGCAGAATTTCTCCAGGCTGAGTGCAGCCCTAAATGACTCAAAGCCTTCCTGAGCTGCAGGAAGCTCAGCTGTGACCAAGAACAAACTCTTGCTGTGCAAACCCACCTCTCTGAAAATCCATGAGAAAAAAAACCCCCAAACAAACAGGCACAAGAAGCTGTTAAAAAACTTCTGCATACAAGCCCCCTGCATAAGCACTGTGGTGCCAGGTGCATTTTTGTCAAATAACACATTTCAGCTTGGTGCACACCTCCTTCTGAGGTGTTCATTGCACCTCCAGCTCCTCTCTTTAGGGTTTTTGAGGCAGCAACAGCACAGAGCCATCCCCAGGGAAAGGTGAGCAGGTAGCTTGCCAACTCATCAGGAACAAATCCCTCCTTTCTTTCAGTTCTTTCTCCTCTGGTGAAAGGAAGAGATTCCTGGCTCAGGACCAGCACTGCATCCAAAGGCAGGGCTCCATGCAGGAGATGCCCACAGAAGGAAAGCAAAGCCATTTTAATTCCTCCTCCTGTTTCCAGGGAAGTGCTTCAGGTTCTAACTAACTTCTAATTACTCACCACCTCCACGAAAAAAGTTACCTTCAGCATTTTAACAGAGCATTATTTAACCCCATGGCTGCAGGTAAGAATTCACACAGGTGTATGTGAGCAAGACAAAGAGCAGCTTCTCCCTGGTGCACAGTTTATTGAGAGCAGGTGAATAAGCACTTGCCCTCAGGACCTTTTTTCTGGTGGTGATGGAGCAGGGGAGATGCTCTGCCTCCACTCAGACCAGATGGAGAACAGGCAAGATGAATATTAACTACCAAAAAAAAAAAGGGACTGTTTCAGTTTTGTCCCAGTTCAGACCTGAGAGCATGACATCAAGCTTGGGAAGAGAAACCCAGGACTTCCATTAAAAAAAATCCCAAACCAACCAAAACCACAAAAAGCACCCCCCCTCAAAAAAACCAAACCAAAAAAAACAACCAACTAACAAAAAAAAAAAAAAAAAAAAAAAAAAAAGCCAAACAGGTTTCCATTTTGGATTGCAAATGAAAAGCCCTGGACCTGTGCAGGTGCTCTGACTTCCATCTCTGGCCCAGGGAGATGTAAAAGGTTTATTCAGGGGGAAGTTCTGTTTCTCAAGCAGCCAAGGGAAGCTCATCCCTTGTGAGTGTTGGCTGACACAACTCTAATGAAAGATTAAAGGGACACTAATTCAGGCTCTAGCACACTCCCAAAGGAAAGATGGGTACCCAGATAGTCTCTCTAACCCAAAAAAAGAACATGATTTCCAGCACTGCTGTTTCCTACCCTGTGCAGCTGGTTTTGTAAGAGCAGTTTAAATAAAGGGCCGGGCACAAACCTCTCCTTTCATCCCAGGGCATGGCAACAGGACATTTTTAGGGAGAAGAGGTCGACTGCTCTGAATAGCTCCTTCCACAGGAACTGCCCAGGATGGAGCCCAACCATGCAATTTAACATCCCCCACGTGTCACATCCTTGACGTGGATATAAGGTAATAACAAGTTCCACTGTTACAGTACCCAGCACTGCCTCAGATAAGCCTGGAGAGGCTCAGATAAAGACAGATAACAAATGAGAGGGTTTCTGTTACAAGCAGAGATCCTTGGAAATCAAGGCAGCTGAATTGGATGCACATCACCTGATGCCTGGACTTCCCAGAGTGAAAGATGCCAAAGCCTTTAAGTGACAATATTCACCCCTTGCACATCCAGAATGGGTGGAAATACAGTAGAAATGTATAATCATCCAGGATCAACCACAATTATGCTCATTTCCAGGGCTGTATTATAGAGAGGTTGTGAGAGGAGAGGTTTTAAATGAATTGTGCAAGAATGTTTCCCCTTGTGACTGAAGGATCTGTTCCTCTGAGTGGATAACAAGAATATATGTGAATAAATACATGTGAAATAATAAATGTTATAAATGAATAAACAAAGAGCTGGAGCAGAGATATTTTGGGTGTGATGTGGCCACACTGAAGTCCTTCCTCAAATTTCACACATGGAAAGCCCAACCAGTGGCTTGTGTCATTCCAGTGAGACTCTCAGAAGGCTGACACAAAAATGTCACGAAGGAGGACCTTGAGGAGGGTCAGTGGTGGCACAAGAGTGTCCCCAGGGGTGACAAAAACTCAGCTGGGGCAGGTAGCACCAAGGCTGTGGCTGTGCCCTGAGCTCCCTTCACTGCACAGAGCATTTCAGGGCTCTGTTTCCAAGTGGGTCACCAGATATTTAACTCTGTGGGAATTGAGGGAATGTACAGGATGTGCCCAGCACAGAGCAGAGCCCCTGGGGCAGGTGTCCAAGCCAGCCTCCTCCTCAGAGATGGATCACCACAGGATGGGTGGTCCATAACAGAAAAGATAACAACTTCCATGCTCAAAGCCCAGAAAAACTTGCACAGCTCCATGGAAAAGACCAGCAGGCTCTCTGAACATCTTCAGCACCCCTGGCCGTGCCAGAGCAGGGATTTATTGACTTAACCTAAGCAGAAGCCCCAAGATCCAGGAGAAGGCAGGAGATCAGGGTGGCACTGCTGGTAGCTACAGCACAAAACCTTTGCTCCCAGCTGGGAAACCTTGGCAACTGCTGCCTCAAAGTCCTGCCTGGGCAAAAACACCATGAGACCTCCGAGTGTGGCAGTGAGAAGGGAGCTGGAGGAGGATCAAGGCATCCTGTTTGTGCAGGGAGGAGGAGGAGGAGGGGAGCTCACCTGGCTGTGCCAGGAGGAAGGTGAGGGAACACGGTTATAGTTTTTTTTTTTTTCCTGATCTGCCCATCCTTGCATTGCCTTGCACCTGGCATCCCCTGGGAGCGGTAAAACCCCGGGGAGAGGAAAGGCAGTGCCCTGTGACTGTGTAATCTCTGCTCTGCAGGCTCTAATCAGCCCATTTAGCTGCGGTGTGTAAAAAGCACCTGCATGATTCACCAGCTAAGCGCTGCTCTGGCGGGGCCAGTTTGCTTCAGCTGCTCTAACACTTGTTTACATCCTCGCTAGGGCAGCCTTGAATAAGCGTGAACCTCCCACAGATGCTAATTCATATCAGCTCTCCTTTGTGTTAAATATTTATGTTCCTAATAGGCACGCCTAAGAAAAATACTGGCAAGCGAGCCTGCAGCTCAACTCCATTCCAACTCCATTTCACCTCAGTGCAATCGCATCTCCAAGGAGCAGGATGAGAAAACATTCTATTTACAGAGCACAGCAGCTCGGCCATCAGCAATCTGTCGATCAGACGGCAATAAAACCCATCGATGAGAACTTGCAAAGACTTTTCTGTGCCTGCCCGCACCTATCACTGCGCCCCGGAGGCAGGCGAACAAAATCTCCAAGGCAGGAAAAAAAATTTAAAAAAAAAGAAAAATAAAAAAATAAAAACAATCCAGGCCCAAATGAAACGCTGCAGGAAATCAAAGCAGAGAGCTAAAGGAAAAGATGTGTCCTCGGAGCTGATGTGCAGCCCGGGCTGGCTCTTGGCAAACTCAGCGCTGCTTCTCCCATCCCCAAACCATCTAAATCAGGGTTGGCTCCTTTCACATCCCAGCTTGGAACAAGGGAGAACTTTTTTTTTTTTTTTTTAAAGTATGAAACACATTAAATTTTGGTTTGTTCCTCACTATCCCACACGGCAGAAGTCACCAGGCAGTTATTAAAGGGGCAGGGATGCGGGATCGCTTACCTGGCTCGCAGGTGTCCCTTCTCCACCAAGCTCTCCCCTCCTCTCCGCCGAGCTCCAAGGCACTTTTGTTCCCTGTTGTGCTACCTTGTGAGCTCGGGAGCAGCACAGTTGGGTAATTCAATCCTCTAGTTAACCGCAGAGACACTCCTACCCGGAGATCACACCCATTCCAGGCTCAGGAGGGACAAAGGGGGAGCCGGGACGGGAGAGTTCCAACCAACTCTGTTTGCATCCAATATCCACCGCTCTCAGCTCACTGAATAGTGATTGAGTGCTGCTGTCATTAAATTTCATTTCATTGTCCAGGTTTAGGAGGGCACCGGAGGGATTTTATTTTATTTTATTTTTTTTTTTTTTTTTAAGGGACAGTGCTGCTCAGTGTCCTGTTAACTCTTGAGGTCAAAGAATTCCAGCTGCAGTCTCTGGCTCTGACTGTCCCGAATTTTGGCAAAGCTGTTCCAAGGGGAGAAGTGCTCGGGGGAAATCCCTGCTCTTCTGTAAGGCCCTGGGACAGGGGTGAGGATTGGTGACTGCAGTGGGGATGTAACAGAGCACTGGAGTGTTTAACTGGGCTGCCCTCGCAGGACAGCAGTAATGATAAACCAGTGTCAGCAAAATTAATCCACAGATACCAGAGTTTTTTTTTTTTTGGACATCCAAAAAGGAGATAGAAGAGTTCCCTTTTGCTTTATTTGAATAAAGGGAGGGGCCATGGGGCATCCCCTGGGATCTCTCAGAATTTTGGAGGACGCAGCCTCCTTTTTATCCCAATTTCCCAACTGCATTTCCCCATTGGCTGAGGTGCTTGAGAGGCACAGACTTCCCAGAACGCCTGATACCTGACATTCCCCTCTAATGTATAACCCTCCCTTTTAGTTTTTAATTCTTACAGATTTCATAGTTCCCCCCCATTGTTTCTTTCATCTTCCAATCCCCAGTTTCATTTCTACAGTTTGTTTGTAAAGGCAAATATCTTTTTCAATTCATCAATCAGTGCAATCAATCCCATGGTTTCTTCTATCTCTCAGTGCTAGCCTTACCTACCAGCAGACCCACAGTTTATAAAGACAAATCCAATATTCCTCTCAGCAGCATTTGCCCAGCCACCTTCAGCAGCAGGAAGCTGAGAGAGTGGACACTTGTAGCTTATTGCTGAGAAAAAATTACCTGTGAAGGATGGCTGTAATATCACAGCAATGAAGGCTGCCTGATGGCACTGGCTGGGGATGGCCTGAGGAAAAAACCTCTCCTGGTATTCCCAGCTGTTCCTGCCTGCCATGGGCATGGTGCTGCCGGAGGGAACATCTCTGTCCTGAGAAAGCACCACATGGTGCCTTGTCATCAGCCACCAGCTCTGCTCTTGGGGACCCAGGGCTGTGTCCAGCTGTGTTCTGCACACCTCTGAGGATGGAGATTTTGGGGACCTAGAGCTGTGTCCAGCTGTGTTCTGCACACCTCTGAGGATAGAAGAGTTTTGGGGACCCAGGGCTGTGTCCAGCTGTTCTGCACACCTCTGAGGATGGAGATTTTTGGGAGACCCAGGGCTGTGTCCAGCTGTGTTCTGCACATCTCTGACGATGGAGATTTTTCAGAGACCCAGGGCTGTGTCCAGATGTGTTCTGCACATCTCTGAGGATAGGAGACATGCAACCTCTCAGGACTGGAAACCATCCAAGGCCTTCCCTTTGGATACATTTTTTTCTCTTGTCACTTCCTTAATTTTCTAGATTAGCCCCCGCAATCTGAAAATAAATATGAATCAGCTCACCAGCTGAACCAGGTGGCTGAATAGCTTTAAACCACAGTTCCCACAGGTCTCATCCACTGACCACTCTTAGAGCTCAGGGACCTGTAGTGGGAAGAGTG
This sequence comes from Catharus ustulatus, assembly GCF_009819885.2. NCBI lineage: Eukaryota > Metazoa > Chordata > Aves > Passeriformes > Turdidae > Catharus > Catharus ustulatus. The sequence goes on along the minus strand of NC_046221.1, from coordinate 4,174,318 downwards.
CCCAAAATACCAGTGACACATTCTGCAGCCCGGTGTGCCACTAACCACAGAGAGCTGCAATCCAGGGCGTGTGCTGGACCTGCTCATTCACCCTGGGTGTGCCCATTTCTGAGAGGATCGCTGCAGAGAACTGAGTTTCACGGTTTAAGATGCAAAACCAACTCCTAGCAAGTGATTTCTGCCCTATTGTCTGCAGGCTACAGCTCATAAAGCTGTAACAGCCTTCACCTTTCATTTTTCATTATCTTCATTCCATTCTTTCATTTCACCATGGTGAGAGTGTTCGTCTGTTGCAGGGGACAGAGGAACAATGTTCTGTGTTTCCTCCAGTCCCTAGAGGATGAGGACCTGCCACAGGATCTGTTTTTACCTTTAGAGTCCCCCCAAGCCCACTGCTGGCCCAGCAGGGTCACACACCAGCAGATCTGGTGGGAGGCGCTGGAAGAGGGGAGGGGCTGAAAACACCTGGAATTTTGGAGGATCAGCACCAAATCATGTTGTTTTCCCATTCCCCTTTTGCCACATGGACTCATCATCCCCAGAACCAAGGATTTAATTAACAGTTGTGTATCTGGGTGCTTTTTGGTGCTGATGTAAACCAAGCCACTTCCATGGCTGTGGCTATGAATTTGAGCTATGGGATGAAGCTTGTCATTCCTATACCCACAGCTTTGCTAATGCACTTCAGGCTGATGCCTGAGCTGCCTGCCCTCTCCTCCTCTCCATTAGTGCCACAGTAAAAATCAGTAAATTATCCTGTTGAGCTTTTAAGGAGCCCAACTCTGCAGAAATACGTGTAAAGCAGTTTAGAACAGTCAATGCCAAGGGAAAGGAAGATCTTCATCATAAAACATGGGCTCATTTAGTGCTGAGCTGTAGGCATTTTTGCTTCCTGCTAATTCTGGTCATGCCATGGGGTTATAGAGCAGAAAACATTATTTCCAAGCAGTTTAGCTCAAACAGCATAGCCTGAACTTTCAGAACTGAAACGTGATCTGAGATGTCCCTGTCCAGCTGTGCCTCCCATGTGCACAACTTGCTGCACTCGTGTTCTGCTCCTAAGCCTTGCCCTGGTACTCCCAGAGCTCAGAGGCCATGTGGTTTGATATTTTTTTGTGCATGCAGGTGGCAGATGAGGCTGTTTTCAGTGTCCCAGTGCAAGCCCAAGACACTGAAAGCATTGTCACAGGTCCAGGCTGGGGTAAATCAGAAGCTGCTGGGAGGAAGAGTGCAGAACTGCAGACTCAGGGTTTGGCAGCAGAATGGCCCCAACATCTGCCTGAGCCTGGAGGATCCCACATGCCTGTGGACAAGGTTGACATTGTGCATGGGGAAACAGGCTGTGCCAAGGATGTGTTTGCAAAATGACACGTTCCAAAGGTATTTCCAGCTCTCTTTTGGGTATGGAGCTCTGGGAGGAAGAGGGAAGGGCCAAGCCCTGCAGATGAGATAACACAGCAGGGGCCTCATGCCTTGGAAAAGCAAGGGAAGGAGTTAAAAAAACCCCACAAGCTGCTCAAAACACCCTGTCTGAGGTTCAAGATCCTGACCTGTAATAGGGAAAGCAGTGCATGGATTTCTGAGAAGCTTTCAGGAGAGCTTTCCTTGACCCACAACCCGAGCAAGTGACATTTCACTGCACATCCCTCACGTAGCCTGGCTCAGGCACTTCCCTGCCCTGCAGAACTGGGATGCCCAAATGAAAATCTGAGAGAGGATTGGGTTATAACCCACTGCTCCCTCACCTCCTGTGCTCCTGGGTGTGGGGGAAAAGTTGGGAAGGCAATACAAGTGCCTGTGTGCTGACTGAAGATCATCTCTCAGAGGAGACCTTATCACTCTCTCCAACTCCCTGACAGGAGATGGGCTTGGTCTCCTCTCCCAGGTAACAAAAGAAAAGAGGAAATGGTTCCAGGTTGTGGCAAAGGAGGTTTAGCTTGGATATTAGGAAAAAAAATTTCTTCACCACAAGGGTTATCAGGCATTGGAACAGGTTGACCAGGTGGAGTCATTAACTCCAAAGGCATTTAAAATATAGAGATGTGGCACTTGGGGACAGGGTTTAGTGTGGCCTTGGCAGTGCTGGGTTTGGAGCTGGATCTTATGGCTCTTTTCCAGTCCAAATGATCCTGTGATCCTGTTCTAGAGCTCTGTGGGCAGCAGCTGACAGGGCAGCACAGAGCAGCCCATGGCAGGGTGTGGGTTTAATGGTTAACAGCAGCAGATGGGAATGTCTGGGGGCAGCAGAAGGTGCCTGGGCATTCAGGTGAGGAGCTGTGTGCTGCAGTGCACAGCTGTGCTGTCACACCTCTCCAGCCACAGGGAGTGGCTGCATCCTGCTCTGGTCCCCTCCTGTCAGTCAGTGGCTCCCTGCACACAGAGAACCCTCAGTCCTGCTGAGGACTAAGCTCTCTCACTGTGCTCAGAGCCCTGGGAACTGCAGAGCCTGGGGAGGCAGGGGCAGGGCTGGACTGTTCTGAAGAAAGGGCAATGGCACGAGGGTAAATGCTGATTTGGGGCAGGAGTAGCTTTGGCAGGAGCTCTGGAGATGCAGTTCAGCCTTCCAGAGCCAGCAGGTTGGGACAGGAGCAGTGTCTGACATGGGGCAAATGTGGAGCTGCTGCTCCAGTTTGTTACTTGGCCATGTTAGTGCAAAATCCATTTTAAACCACCTGTGTTGGGCTGTGGACTGGAGAGATGGGGCTCATGTGTCCTCAGGCTTATGGGCAAAGGTACCCCTCTAAGAGAGAGACAGAGTGGTGACTTCTGGCAGCACTGACAGCAAGGTCTGACAGGCCAGTCTTGAGCTCTCTGCTACACCCTAAAATGTCCATAACCCATCCTTGAAGGTGGGATGCACAACTCCAATGCTCTGCTAGCCAGGAGAAATCCCTCAGTGAATATAACTACAACAATCCTGATGGAATGGCTGTATCATGTCCCTTGGTCTGTCCATGTGAGCTCTGGCTGGAGGTTTTGCAGAGGCATGTACAGCAGCATGTTCTCCAAAATTACAGTAATTTCACGATTATAAGCTGCACCATTTTGACTAAAATTTTGGTCCAAACCCAAAGTGCAGTTTATAATCAGGTGCAGCTTATATATGGACAAAGAACGAAAAGTTGCTGTTTTAGTTTGGAGGACAGGTGTCTGCTGAGAAAGACAGGAGCTTCTCTTTGAAATGGAGAATGTAAACCCCCTCCCTCCAAATTATTATCATTTTGAAATCAAGGGGCTCTCAGGCAAAAATATGGGAATTAGGAATAACAGTTCTTTACTAGGGAAATCAAAATAGAAATACAGCACTACAAAGAAACAAACCCCAAACCCTGACACAGTCAGAGTACAACCTGACACCCGTCAGGCAGGGTGTTGGCAGCAGTCCCATCCCATGGTGGCTGCATCCTCCTGCAGTGACAGATGTGGCTCAGTTGGAGCAGTGCTCCTGTACAAGGTGCAGTTTCCCTCCGGAGCTCCAGTGGTGATGTGGAGAAATCCGGTTTTCCTCTGGAGTCCAGTGGAGAAAGGGGCTCCCTTAGTGTCCCAAAACCTCTGTTTTTATCTTGGTAAGAAATGTTGGGCTCTTCCCCCTGGCTGGAGCAACTCCCAATGGGATGCAGTAATTTTATCAGTGCCACAGTGGGACTCAATGGCCATGAGCAGAAAATGACTGGCTGGAGGAAGGATGGGTTGTGAAAAGATAAAGAACAATGCCCTGCCTGGTTTCAATGGATGGCCCATTAGCAGAATATCTCCCACAGAGATCAGGATCACTGCCCCCACCCTCAACAGATGGTGATAGAACAGATACCTTTTATCACACTCTGTATTGTAACCCAAGACAGTTACTGACACCCGGATATGTGGCTTATAATGGTGAAATTATTGTACTTTTGGGAGAATTACATTCTGCCAAACTTTGGGGTGAAAAACTCCTGTCCTGGAGCAAAAGAGCTGAGGTGAATCTGCAGTTTGCAGGGTGCAGGGAGGTGGCAGAGGACGGGCACCCTGCCTGTGTGCACTGCGGGCGTGGGGCTGCTCTGCCCTCTCCGCGCTTCACCTCGCCAAGAACCTGCAGGTGCACTGAGAAAACAGGATGGCCCAGGTGGGACTGTGATGTGGCAGCTCTGGCTGCCTTCCAGCCACAGGAGGAATGCAGCATAAGGGCCCAGACCAGATCAGGATGTGTTCAGATTGTTGTTTTATCTGGGGAAGCTTCCAGAAGCACCCAAATCCCCCAGCCCCATCACCCCCCTGTTGCTGTTAAACCCTGCTAATAATGCTGATAAAGGCAAACAAAGCTGTGCTGTTCCTGCTCCTGAGTGGTTTTGTCAGTTGTACACAAGCCACAACTGCCTGAGCCATTTGGACTGTCAGCTGCTGATTCTTGATATTAAATTACAATTTTCTAGAGATTTTTAAGTCCTGATTCAGGAATTAATCCCAGGCAAGGCATTGTGTGAGGTGTTTTCCTGCCTCATGTCTGTTTTGGAAGGTAGCAGGGATTATTGCTTGCCCTGATAGGGATGATAGCAGGGAGGGAGCACAGGATGCACACAGAGGTTTTCCAGCCAGGACCACTGGCAGGAGCTGGGTAATAAAGGCAAAACCAACCCCAGATCACCCAAACACAAGCCTTGGTAATGTACCCAACCTCCTCCTGCTCATGCTGTCACCACCCTGTCCCTCAGCCACAGAATCATCAAGGCTGGAAAAGATCTCTCAGATCATTGAGTCCATCCTTTCACCCAGCACTGCCAGATCCCCACTAAACCCTGTCCTGGGTTTAGTGCTAGACTTGTCCTTGCCACATCTACCTGATTTGGAACACTTCCAGGGATGGGGATCCCACCACTTCCCTGGCAGCCTGTGCCAGTGCCTACCTGCCCTTTCAGCACTGTATGGATCAGATCTTTCCCTGAGAGCAATGTGTACACCTTGAAGAGAGACCCAGTGAGAGAGGAAATAAAAAAGCAGAGTGGATGTGTTAAAACAAACACCCCTGCAAAGAGAACAGCTCTGCAAATCGCTGTACAGATTGTTTAGGAGTTTCACAAAACCTCAGGGGCTCTCTCACAGCCCTAATGAAAACCTCATGGAACCCAGCAAATTCCAGCACACTTTGGTCAGGGTTCATCATGCAGAGCCTCTGCCATTTCCAGTCAGCTGAATGCAGCAGAAAGGAGACATTTCACAGGCAGGGGAGGCTCAGCCCTGGTGCTGGTTAATGGGTGTGTGAGCCTGACAAAGGTCACCCCTTGGCATCCTGTGCAGGAGGAAATCACCTGTGCTGTGGCAGTGACAGCCCTTGAGGTTTAGGTTCCTTGGAACTCTCCTTTCATGGGAAACACACCACGAGTGAGCAAGATGAGGATTAATGCCTTGTTCTAACGTGGGAGCTGGGGCAAACAAGGTTATTTATGCCTTTTGGATAGGATTACGTGGGATGCCCATGCAGGAACTCAGTTTCCCCACAGCTCACCCCCACCCTGCAGGAGAGGTGGCCTGGGTTTGTCCCCTGCAGTGCTTTAGCACTCAGTAATCCAGCTGGGTTTTCATCCCAGTGGTTTTACTGTGGGTCAGGATCATTGCTTGCTGAGGTGGCTGTGGAACAAATTGGTTTTACTGGTGAAGGCAGCTGGGGCTCTCACCCTCACTGTTTATTTCCTTTTTTTCCTTTTTTCCTCAGGCAGATCAGAAGTTTTCACAACTGTGGGAAACCTGGTTGCTCCTGTTGGTGACAATACCCCACAAAATAACTCCACCCTCCCTTGCCAACTTAATTTTTAACCTGTCTCATTTCAGTGACCAGGCTGCACGTGCGAGTACAGAAAGTCACCGTGGGCATGGGTATGGCATGGGGGATGAAATTCTGAATCCCTGCCTTTGCCAGGGCTCTCCAGCCTCTCCCATGAAATTTTTGCTGCTGCCAGGCTGCTGTGCCCACCTGTGTCAGGTAGGAATTGTGCCCTGGGAAAGAATTTCCTTGGGGATTTTAGAGTTTGTGCCCCAAAACAGAGCAAAGATTTCTCCAGGACAGCTGAGTTGAGTTCATCCCCTCTCCTCCTGTTCACATCTGCTCTGAGGAGGTGCAGGAGTGCAAGGACAAGCCCTGCAAGCCCAGGAGCTGCAGGCAGAGCTGAGGTTGTGCCTGCATGGCCTGGGGACAGCGGGTGGCCAGGGCTGGCACTGCCCAGGCAGAGCCATTGTCTGCAGGAATGCAGCCCTGCCTGTGCCAACCAGGAAGAAACAGCAAAAATCCACCACCCCTGAAGGTTGGGGAGCTGCCACCCTCCTGCAGCCACCCCTCCCTGCTTTGTGCAGTCACTGTGAGTGCCTGGTGTCCTTCCTTGGCCCATTACCCCCGTGCTGGGCACTCAGGAGCTCTGCCAGCACTGCTGCCACAGCAGAGGGGTGATGATCCCATCACTGCCTGCCTTCAGCTGGTGGATGGGCAGCAGGCACTGCACTGGTGCTGCACACACTGCCCTGTGTCACCTGTGCACTCCTGCCCACATCTCCCCCTCCTTCCTGCACATCAGCTCAGGGATCACAAGTTGGGTGGGCTGGAGCGAGCTGGATTCATTGGGACACACAAAATGTCTCAAAAATGGGGGATGGAATAGTTAAGGCTGGAAAAGGCTTCTGTCATCATTGAGTCCAACCATTAACCCAGCACTGCCGTGTTTTCCATCCCAAGATAAAGTGCAAGTTCTGGTTACTGTGTTTGAGCACCAAACTAGAAGCTCACGTTACTTCCCTGAGGGATGGAAATCCTAACACAAGTGAGAGGTTGTTCTTGGGGCATCCCTGTGCCATGCCCAACAGAAACTGGGTGGATTCTTCTCCTTCCTGCTCTTCCAGGCTCTTCTGAACAGCAGCACTCACTCCAAGAGCTCATCCTGCAAAGGACAGTGTTATCTCACCTATTTTGGGATGAGGGGAAAGTTGCAGAATTTGCCTCCCTTTACACCAGGATTTGGCTGGTTTGGATTAAACCCAGCAGAGAGGATGGGCACCAGCTCAGTCTGTGGGCACCAACACACCAACACAGCACTGCAGGCAATGTCCCTGCTCACCAAACCCCCCAGGGGACAGGCAGGGATGGCACCAGTGACAGCACCTCACTCAGTGTGGTGGCATCAATGTGCACTGGGCACTCCCACGTGTCTGCTGGGATTTGCCTCGCCTGCAGGCAGAGGCTTCACTCCCTTTGCAAACAGGGAAGAGGAGGAGGAGGGCAGGGAAGGGCAGGGCACTCCCACCTGAGCAGGAGTCCTGGCCCTTGAGGCAGATCTGCTGCACCCACTCTTGGGTTTAGGATGTTTCCTCTCCCCAGCAAGGACCTGGATGAGGCTGAGGATCAGGATGAGAGTGGGACTCGACTCCTCTTTGCTCAGAAATTTGGTGGGGAGCACTTTTCCAGAGCACATTCCATCCGCACAGAAATCCAGCTCCAGAAGAGGATTTTGGGAGAGGCCCCAAACGATGCCTGCAGGGTTGCATTCCTGTGCTGGTGGATGAATCATTTTCCAGTCCCACAAGGACAGAGCCCATCTCTGATGCACTGCAGGCAGGAAGCAGTCCAGGGAGGGCGTTGGAACAGGCTGGACTGGTTTGCAAGCTCCAGGCAGCTGAGTGAAGGGAAGGAGAGCAGTGAGCACTGAGCTCTGGGTGTGTTTGCACATCTCTGCTGGCAGCTGCAGCCTTGCTCCCTCTCAGGAACTGCAGGGATTGGGGAACTGCAGGGAACAGGGGCTGGGGAACTGCAGGGAACAGGGGCTGGGGAACTCAGGGATTGGGGAACTGCAGGGATTGGGGAACTGCAGGGATTGGGGCACTGCAGGGAACAGGGATTGGGGAACTGCAGGGATTGGGGAACTGCAGAGAACAGGGATTGGGGAACTGCAGAGATTGAGGAACTGCAAGGAACACAGAGATTGGGGAATTCGGGGGACCCAGAGATTGGGAAACTACAGGGAACAGAGATTGGGGAACTGCAGAGATTGGGGAACTGCAGAGAACAGGGATTGGGGAACTGCAGGGGACACAGAGATTGGGAATCTGCAGGGGACAGGGATTGGGGAACTGCAGAGAACAGGGATTGGGGCACTGCAGGGAACAGGGATTGGGAAACTGCAGAGATTGGGGAGCTGCAGGGAACAAGGACTGGGGAACTGCAGGGAACAGGGATTGCTGCTCGGATAACCTGCCCAGGGAGCAAAGGACCTGACATTTCTAAAGGACCACACTTTACATGTGATCTGAAAAATCAGAAGTTTCTCAGGAACGTTTTTGCACTTTACACAGAAAATGGGGATTATTCAATAAAAGCCCACGCCCCAGCTCTCAGCATTTCAGCCAAACTCCAAACCACTTCAAATCTCAGTGATGCAGGCTCGGAGTTATTTCCTTCCATCCCCTTTCTCCTCTCCTAAATCAGCCTTCCCAGCTGGATTACACTTCCCAAAATCTCCAACCCTCTTCACTGGGGTGCTTTGCACCTCACACTCCCTGAAAGCAGAGCAGCAGCAGCAGGTAAATCCTTCCACAACATTTACTTCTCAAGATGAGTCCAGATGTGCCAGAAAATTCCAGCTGCAGATGTTCTTGTGGTCCCAGGGATGCAGGGATGGCCAGAAGCCTCACCTGCAGCACAGTGACAGTGACAAGGTGTGTGTTTGTCACATCAGGGGTGTCCCCACTCAGACAAGGGAAATGGGAAGTGTGAAGAGGTCCCACAGCTCCTGCTCAGCCATGTTTGGTGTCTGCAGAGTTGTGTGCTGCTGGAGCCCTGTGCCTGGGTTTATTTTAAAATATCTTCACTAAAAGGAGCTGACAGATGCTACAGGTGTCCTGCTTTGGCATACTGGAGAGAGGAGAAGTGAGAAGAGGTGGGGAAGAGGTGGAGGCAAAGTGAAAAGGAAAGAGAAGAGAGAGAGAAGAGAAGAGAAGAGAAGAGAAGAGAAGAGAAGAGAAGAGAAGAGAAGAGAAGAGAAGAGAAGAGAAGAGAAGAGAAGAGAAGAGAAGAGAAGAGAAGAGAAGAGAAGAGAAGAGAAGAGAAGAGAAGAGAAGAGAAGAGAAGAGAAGAGAAGAGAAGAGAAGAGAAGAGAAGAGAAGAGAAGAGTTTTCAATTGAAAAGATCGACATGTGCCCTTGCAGCAAGGATGTAGCTGTGTGTTTGTCCTTACACATTGCTGAAATCTCGTTTTTGTGTTGGGAATGAATCCTCTTTTTGATGTGACGCAAATCACACATCCTGCTGGAAGCCAGGCATTTATCTTGGTAACAACTTTCGCCCTCTTCTAGAATCCTGGGCTGGTTTGGGTTTGGACCTTAAAGATTTTCTAGTTGCAACCCCCTGCCACGGGCAGGGACACCAGAGGAGAGAAGAGCCTCTCTTTGTTGTGTTTTTTCTCCCACTGTGCTTTCCACACTCTGTTCTGTGGCACTCCCAGCCCACTTTATCTCTGATTTCTGCCCTGAGGCTCACTGACCACAGCTCTGCCTCTCCACATCCAGCAGAGCAGCAGCACTCATTTCCCAGTTTTTATATAATTCCCATTTGGAAATCCCCATTCCTCGAATGAGATGGAGATTTTTTTGGGAATGGTTTGTTGTTTTAAGCTTGTGGTTGTTTTTCCTTCTGAAGCACAGCAAAGGTGATCCAGCCAGACCTTGTCATTCATTGCACAGGATCATTCCATCTTTAAATTTGGGAAAGACCTCTGCGATCCAGTCTTTAACCCAGCACTAAATCCTGTCCCCAAGTGCCACATCTACAGTTTTTGGAACACTTCCAGGGATGGTGACTCCAGCAGTGCCCTGGGCAGCCTGTTCCAATGCCTGACCACCCTTGGGGTGAAGACATTTTCCTTTATATGCAAACTAAACCTCCCCTGGCACAACTTGGGGACATTTCCTCTTGTCCCATGTCTTGTTACACAGGAGAAAAGACCAGCTCCCACTTCATTACCACCTCCTTTTATCTCCCTGCTCTCTTTCAATATATTTGATCTGCTTGGATTTGTCACTCAAGGAGTGCTCACATCTCTGATTCCAGTCATTCCCAGGGAAAACTCTCTTCTGCTCCTCAAGGAGTTTCAACTGCAGATTTTTCCTGCATGGCTCCAGAGATCCATCCCTGACATTCTTCCCTGCTTTGGCTGGGGGAGCATCATTCAGGTGTGGCTGCATCCCCAGATCCACTGACAAACGATGGGATTTTGCAGGGAGCTCCCCTAGAACAGCAGCAGTGTTTAATTGCCTTGCTTTCATCTCCCTGCAGCTCCACAGCTCAGGTCACACAAGGCAGTGACCAAACCCAGGCAGGAAAGGCTCTCCCTGGGGAATCTGCTCCCAGAAATGATGTTTGGAAAGCCCCTCCAAGCCCAGCAAGGTTTAGAGGCTGAGCTTGAGACAGGAGGGGTTAGTTCTTTCCAGGGGGCTTTGGGCATGACTAAAGCTCTTTTTTCTTTTACAGATTTTCAGGTCAGGCTGGGGGAGCTGAAGGATGAGCAAAGCTGCATTACAAACCTCTGGTGGGGACAGAGATCAGCTGCAGCAGGTGACAGAAGGGAAGCACTGAGCTCACCCTGAGGTGTCCCTGAGCTCCCAGGTCCCTTCCACTCCATGATCCTATCAATGACTTTTTGGCCATTCCCACCTTGGCTGACCTGAGATGAGAGAGGCTTTTCCCACCCCGTTTTTAACAGGCACCTGATGTTATTTCCCCCACTCCTGCATGTTTTGCAGCTCAGTTTGATGCAGCTTTGAAGCTGCAGATCTGAGGGCAGCTCCAGTACCTGACAGCTTGTGCTCCCCATCCTCCTCCCACCTCAGCCTGCTGCAGTCATTCTCCCCTCCCACCTTGCACTGTGCAATTTTAAACACAGCATCAGGATAAGCTCTGAACATTTAGGAAAACAGGGCTGTGCTTTCACACAATTTACAGACCCAGACTGGGACCATTTAGAATTCAGCTTCTCTCTCCCCTTCCCTTCCTTGAATAGTGGTTTTAGGCAACCTGCAAGCTAAAATTGAATGTTCAGAGGCCACAAAGAGCTCCATGGTACAGTAGCAGCCTCAGTTTTCCCATCTCTGTGTTTCTTTCATTACAGCAGTGCAGCTTTTTTATAACAGCCTCAAGGGTCTTGGTTGATAAAAGCAGTAAAGCTGTAGTTGCTGCTCATTTAAAGAAAAAAAGGAAATAAAATAATAATCACAGAATTGTTATGAACTTTGAAAATGCTGTTGAAAAAAATGACTTTTTTTTGCATTGTTCCAGAGCTGCCATAGAGTAGGAGAGGGGAGCAGAAAGTTTGTAGAAATCCACAATGTTGAGGTTTGTTTTGATAAAATATTGGCATTTAAAAGGCAACTCAGAGCACTTTGACCCATCTGTAATTGCTGTCATTCTCAGCAGGGCCATGGCAGGTGGGATCTCTTAGAATCCCTGAATGGTTTGGGTTGGAAGGGATCTTAAAACTCATCCAGTTCCACCCCTGCCATGGCAGGGACATTTCCACCATCCCAGGTTACTCCAAACCCCATCCAGCCTGGCCTTGGACACTTCCAGGGATCCAGGGGCAGCCACAGCTTCTCTGGGCACCTGTGCCAGGGTCTCATCACCCTCATAGAGAATTTCTTCCTAATATCTAATCCAGATCTTCTCTCTGTCAGTTTGAAGCCATTCCCTGTGTGCTGTCCCTCCATCCCTTGTCCCCAGTCCCTCTCCAGCTCTCCTGGATCCCTTCAGGCTCTGGAAGGGGCTCTGAGCTCTCCCTGGAGCTTCTCCTCTCCAGGTGACCCCCCCAGCCTGACTCCAGTCCTTGGAACATCCCCATGGACTCTGCTGGAGCTGCTCCACGTTTTTGTTGTGTTGGGAGCCCCCAGCACAAGAGGGGTCTGACAGGGGCAGAGCAGAGGGGGAATCTCCTCCCCTGACCTGCTGGTGCCAGTTCTTGGGATGCAGCCCAGGATGTGCTCCTTTTGTGGGGATTTGCTGCTCTCTTTATTTGCAGAGGTTCTTAATGATCCAATTTCTGCTTCACTGCTAATCACCCATCAGTTCTCAGGAGGTGAAAGCTCTAAAGCTCCAAATGATATCAGGGAGAGAACCCACCATTATGACTAATTAGTGGCTCTGCTTCAACGTTTCTGAGTGTCTCCAGGATGGAGCTGGTGCCTATTTTGGTGGTGAGATCCCTAAAAATGGGTGACAGCATACAAACCCAGTGCCTGTGTGATCCAGCCTGTCAGCAAGCACATCAAATTCATTATTTTAAAAAGCATCACAACAAAGTGTCACAGCTGACAACCTGGTTATGAAAAAGTTAAAAGAAGAACTTGATTTTTTTTCTGTAAAGTTGAAATTTAGAAAATCTGGCTGCCTTTGCTGCCTGTAGCTGACTCATTGCAGGCAGATAAAAAACATTTATCCCCCAGCACCCAAAGACTTTCAGGAGAACAAGAGTGATGTGGAATCAAATGAGATGAGGCCACAACCTTTACAGAATATGAAAGAAAAGACATTATTTGTGGAATGGTTTTACCCCTTGGACAATGAGATATGGATAATTTCCTTCCCTTTCATAGGAGTGAAGGTGAGAAGTGTCTGTGCCCCAACAGCATCCAAGGAACTGAAGGAATTTGAGAAGAAACTGGACCTTAGAGAGACAAAGATTTAACATCAAACCATTAACTGGAACCTGACCTTTTCCCTGGCACACTGTGAAGGTTGAGAGATACCTATCAAGGAATTTTTCTCCTTTTAATTTAATTTAAATTTTCCATATTACATTGATCAAGTTACACCTTCATCCTGCATCCCATGGGGAGCATGGATTTGCAGATAATCTGATTTTTTCAGCTGAGAATGTCTCTGTTTGCTAACAGAGATGCAGGAATTATTGCAGCAGCTTCCCCTGCCTGGGATGGGCAAAGCTGTCTCCTAGAAAAGCCAGGAACTGGGATCCCAGGTGGGATTTAACTCTGAAGGCACTCCTGCCCTCATGAATTAGAAGAGAGGCAAAAAGAGGAGGGCCCAGAAATAAATAGCCAAGGTTGGATGGCTCCTCCCCAGCTGCTGCAGGGCACTCCTGCTTCACCACGGTCACCCAATTCCTGGGGACAGCCAGCCAGGAGGGGACAATGACAAATGGGACTCACAGAACCAAAGAACAGCCCAGGCTGGAAGAGATCTCAATCATCTCTCATGGAAAGGGAGCTCAGGTGAGGTTTTCCATCATTGTCCAGTCACACCTTGAAATCCTGCAGCCACGGGGACTCCACCACACCCCTGGGGAAGTTGTTTCCATGATTCTCACTGTAAAGACTTCTTGTGTCAAGATAAAACCAAGGAGATGGGCTGAAGAGGGTGGATAATGGATGGAAACCCCCCTTTCATCCCAAAAAACCCAAGAGTTGTTGGGAATGACAAGGGTTGCCTGGAACCCTTTGGTCCCTCTCGCTGTGCTGCCCTGTCCCCTGGCAGGGAGCGGAACTGGCACAGGGAATGTTCCTTGGCACACACCTGCCAGCCTGGCACCACTGCCATTCCTTCTGGCTTTTTTCCCTTCCCCTCCTGGAGATTCAACATTTGTCCACAGTTCTCCTCGTGTACTTCAGGCAAAGCTCAATTTAAAATGATGTTGTTTGGAAAAAGAAATAAAAATGGTGAGCAGCAAAGCTTTTGGAGGAAAAAATGGTTTAGCAGCAAGAGGGGGTGTAAGGACATAATTTAGAACTCAACTATTTGAGAAGTGCTGATCTTCCTCTTTTTATTTTCCTGTGCTGATCTCATATTTCTGCATTTTCATGGAAGAAAAAATAATCAGTGACTAGAATTATCATAAATACTTATCCTGTATTCAGGTGTGGAGCCACCAGCTCCTTTCTCAAAGGAAACTCAGGAACAATTGGGCAAATCAAGATATTGCTTGTGAAATAACAAGAGAGTTTTTTTTTTACCTGAAGGAAGGTGCTATCCATGGGCCTGTGGGACCAGTCCTGGCAGGGAACTCAGACATCCAAATGGGGATGCTCTTCCTTGAGATGAAGTTTAAATTTCCCCCACGGCGCCTTTAAAAGGCAGCGCTGCACGGCTGCACCATCTCGTGGTGTGACCCGGCCCTGCACGGCCAGAGCCTTTAAAAACCTCTTTTTTTCCAACACTTCCATCACAGACACATCAAAGCCAAATGCTGCCACTGCCAGACCGTGGCATGGCTTGGGCCAGCACAATCCAGAGCCACAAAAACCCTCCAGATCTTCCCCCTCGTGCTCCTTTTTGGGATGCAACAATGCAATTGTTCTCCATCATCATCATCATCCCAAGTGCCTGATCCCTCTGGTTGTTATTCCAAGATGTATCCAGCAGATCAGGGATCAGACCAGTGGGTTATTGCTCATCTGAACCTGCTCTGAGTGACCAGGATCTGTCACAGAGGATTCCAGTGAGGCCAAGGCTCCAGTCACTGTTTGGAGGAAAAATCAGAAGGGAAGTTAAAGGTCACAGAGCTGCAGCCCTGTGATGCAGAGCCAAGGGCAGGACCTGTCTGTGCTCAGCCCCTGCCCTACTCCTACACAGCACCTGGTCCCTCTCAGCTGGGACTCTCTTCCAAACAAAATGATTCGTAATTCTGTGATTAAATGGGTTCTTCTTGGCAAAAAAATCTCCTCCTCTTCTTCTAGATGTGTTTGCTTGTGAAGGAAGATGGCCATTTCAGGTGTACAAAAACACCAAAGATAAATTGTACACACATCTCTGGTTCTCAGTCTGTGAGGGTAAATCAGGTATTAACCAGGGGATTAGGCAGAGATTAGAAAGAAACCTAACAGCATTTATAAAATAATTTTCCTATTAAAAACACACACATGAAAATGCCAGACTTTCACCTTTCTGTGGTTTTTTCTTCCAGCAAATGCTTAACTTGCAACCATCTTCTTCAGCCTTGATGGTTCCATGCAGACCTAACTGGAGAGAAGCTGCTTCACATGGGCACCTCCAGCAGAAGGCAGCTCCCCCAGCTCCTCCTTTTCCTCAGGGGAAAAATGTTTGGCTGCAGACTGGGTGACCCAAGAGCTTTGCCAGCTCAGCTGCTCAGCATCAGCACTCACAACAGGCACTGCCACCCCTGCCTGGAAAGGCTGACCTGGAACAGAGACTAGATAGAGTAAAATGAATAAAATAGATATTTATTGAAAGGGATTAAATAGGTATTTATTGAAAGGATACACCTTGGGAAGTGCAAGAGCCTGGCTGGGGCTACATCCAAATCAAATCCAAGATGGATTCTGGTTTTTACGAGTTTTTATATTAAGTTTTGGTTCATTTACACATGGGGTCAATTGTCCAACCACAGCCCCAGGCCATGAATTCTCACACCCCAGGCTTGCCCCTTTCCCTTCACTGTTTATACTCTTTGGGAACCAGTTGTCCTTGATTCTTTAGCTAGAAAGGGATTGTTTTGTCTAATTACCTTGTGAACAGAACTTACTAACACTTAATAGGAAGGTTCAGAGTTACACTCTCAGCAGAGATTCTGAAAAACATAAAAGCTAAAAGCCACGGCATCACACCAGTTAGAGAGGGGACAGCAATCCTGATCCACTCTCAGCCCAGTTTATCCCTAAAAACCCAGGACAGGCAGGTGAGGATCCCAACAGGGATGCTGTGAATGTCACACAAGGGTGCTGCATGCAGGCACTGGAAGGGATTTGTACAGAAACCCCCCAGTTTCCTCCTGCCCCTTTATCCTCTCCCCAATCCAGGATCTTGCTCCTTTTCTCAGCTCCATCCTACAGGCTCCAGTGCCTTTGGAAAGCAGCCAGATGGATTCATCCAAACCTCAGCAGGTTAACCAAAAGAACAGGAGCTGAACCTTTCTGCCACATCTGCTGCCAGAGGAAAGCCTTGGTGCTCAGCAGTCGAGGCTTTCATCTTCACTAAAGCCCAGCAGCTCCCAAGAGCTGGGAGAAGAATGGAATGAGAACTTTCCGAAGTCTTTGCTTCCCCCTCCCAATGTTTCCCCCATGGAGAATGGATGTGGACAGAGAAAGGAGGACTTCTGGGAGCAGACCTAAACTATTTCCAGTATCAGACACAAAGAGGATGAAAAAAATAACACAGATAGTTTATTGTCAAACCGAATCAAAGCATGAAAAAAAAAATTACAAGGTTACACTGTAAAGAAATTTGGTTTTCATCACAAAAGCTCATTAAAATCAAAGAAAAACAACCCATTGTCAAGCCAGCAACTCCCCAGCAACCCCCCCGAGCTTTTTGCAGCATTTACTGACAGGCTGGGAATTCAGAGGTGGTGACATCACGTTTGCAGGGACAAAAGGATCACCCCTCATTATCCGGAGGGACAGAGGTTCTCCAGGGGGTGGCACGTTTCTGGCTGAGCTCTTTGCCTTGTCCTTGCTGGAGTGCAGCCCGAGGAGAGGAGGATGAGGGGTGCTGTGCTTGTGTCCAGATTTTCCTGCCATTCCCATCCCCACCAGGTGTGACATCATGAAATCAAGTGTCATCATGAAATCAAGTTCATCATGAAATCAAGAGTCATCATTAAATCAAAAGGTGGCTGCAGAGCTGAGCAATGCTCCCCAAGGAGAGCAGTGGGAGGCACCATGGGGGGACACCAGCACAGCAAAACTCATTTTGGTCTAATTCCAGCCATAGCCAAACCTCCCTTTTGATACTGGGGTGCACTGCAGAGGCAGCCCTGCCCCAGGAGCCACACTGATCTGTGTCCTGTGCTTTGGAAATGGCCCTGAACTCAGCTCCCATCCCTGCTCCTTCCCAACAAAACTCCTGGGAGCTTCCAGGCTGAGTGTGCCACCCTGTCCCAAGCAATGGGTCACCCACAGATCATTCATTCCTACTGCAGCAGCTCCAGCAGAACCAAACCAGAACCAGAGCAGTCAGAACTTCACCTTCCTGCTGGTGGGAAGTCTGGATGGTTTAGGTCACTTGGCAGAAAAGCTGCTGCAGGCTGCATCCCACCTGGAACAGCCCCATCCCATCCTGCAGGGAGCTGCAGAGCAGTTGGCTTTATTCTGAGTCAAAAGAGCAAAAAGGGTGGAAAAAACCACTGGAAAAGTCTATAGGTGTATGGACTATTGTGCATTCAGTTCTGCAGACACTTGGTTTCTGTCAGCACAGAACAAGAGGATCCTTCTCACCACTATAAATGAGCTATTTTATGAATTTTGAAACACTTGTTTTACCAAGTGGGAAAGAAAAAAAAAGAAAGAAAAAAGAGAAAGGCATCTTTATCCTAAGTAGCAGCTAAGGAGATTGGTAAAATTAAAACCAAAACCAAACCAAACCTGAAAAAATCAAAAACCTGACCAACCAGCACAAAGTAAAGGCAGGCCAGGTCATTCCAACCAATCATAAGACTAGCAAAAAAATATTTTTAATTGCAACTAGTGTGCTATCTTGAGGCAGCTGCTAATTCGACAGGCCTGAGGTTTTCTGCTCATAAAGCATCAATAATATGTGCCTTTTCCTAGAAAGGAAGGCTCTGCCCAAGTCTTACTGTGTCAGATAAAACATCCCAAAATAGATTTTTTCAACCAAATAAAGTGTTTTATTCAGATATTCATGTGGATATGGCAGTGATGTTAAGAACAGCTATTCAAGTAGCTGAAGTAAGCCCTTCAAAAGAAGTCACACAGCTTTGAGACTTGAACAAATTATTGTATGATCTCATCCAAAAGATCTAAATAGCTGGAACATCTGCAAGAGTCGCCACCAATTTATTTAGCAGAGTTCATCAGCAGTTCATCAGCTCTGTTTGCACAAGCAGGTGCCAGGGCAGCCACTGAGGAGTCCTGCACATGACTGAGCAAGAGGAGAGGGGGAGGAGGGTGGGACAGAGATGGATTTTACCCTCTGACATGGATGTGCATTAGCAGGAGTGAATCCCTGCTGCTACTAAAGGAGAAGTGCAGAAATGCTTTTTTTTCCCAGAGAAGTATTACATGCACAAGTAACTATATTGTTAAAATTTTTTATTTGTGACAGTAAAGAAACCATTCAATACCTGATTGACAACACTCCTCTCTCCTGCAAACACTCATATGGTATCTGTAGTGTTTCTCAAGTATTGCTGGATTGTTCATTGCATCAAAGTGTAAACAGCTCCATCATAAGGAAAAAAAAAAAAAAGGAAAAAAAGAAAGAAAGAAACATTTCCATTGCTTACTCCTCTGTTGAGGAGCTCCCAATAGATCTTTAACAAGAAATAAGAGAGAGTCAGCTGGGATTTTACAACATCATGTGAAACAGAAAACTGACAGCTGGTTTTGCATAGTTAGCCCAGAGATTTTGAAGCAATTGCCCCACACCAGTCTCACCTGCCCCTCCTCACCCCACAAAGGCAAAAAACATCACAGCACCTTGGAATCAGAGGCACAAACTTGTTTTTGTTTTACAAATAGGGCTGTGCAGAACTGTGGTTTATTAGGTTAAAAACAATCTGTCCAACAGAGGGTTACGCCTTCGGAAGTCACAGAGCTACAGATTCTTTTTTCTTGGTTTTTTTTTTTTTTTTTTAATACACTGAAATTTCAAAAGCTGCAACATCAGCACACACCAGTGTCATTTAGATACTTTATTGTCCCCAACCAGTCTAATCAAAATCATGCTGTAAGAAAAGTGATTGCGTACACTGACAACCAAAACGTCTCCAGCTGTTGAGTTTCTTCCACGTATAACTTCTGCTGTTTTAATAAAGACCAAAAGGGCGAAACAAAGAGACAAATTATTCTTCCAAAGCTACCTAAATGAACACAGCAATATTGTACATTTGCCACCATCTCCCCATCCCCAGCCTGCCACGCTTCCTGGTGTGCACAGCCCTAAGGTTACAAATGGCAATTTCATTGTTAACACTCCCGTTGGATTTCAGGGGTCTAAGGCATTCTGCCTTACAGCTTAATTTAAAAATACCCATACAGGCAAAAAACCGTTTTTTAACCCAACATAAAAAGGGCAACAGAACTTCAGGCCAGGCAGCATCGCTTTAGAATGACCAACTGGGAAAAGACTTTTTAATATTTCTATCATATCCAGAAATAGAACTGAAAGCCAGGGTTTAGAACAGCCCTGGTGACCTGCATGCAGTAACTGCACTTCAAAATATGCAAGAGATTTAGGAAACAAGTTGTGGGTTTTTTTTCTTCCTATTTGATTTTTTTTTTTTCTTAAAATCTTGTATTTAAAATACAATCAAGTACCCGTATTGCAAATTTTACAAACATTCCACTTGTTGTCTGACTTTATGGACAGAACTCTATTGCTTTTTTAGAACCTAGAAACTCTAAATATATAGTGTATGTATATCCACACAAACTCAACACTTGAAATTTCAAGTATGATGATAGTGTTAAAATAAACAACTGTGACAGTTCGATCCCTTTGGCCAAATCTGAATACCCAGGGGAGTCCAAACCTGATTGCAGAGCACTCTGAGTTGGGTGGGTTAAAAAAGATAGAACTGATCAGAACTTAGAGAAAATACTCTTAATACTAGCAGAGATCAAAGCTGTGCTGAGATTTTTGTCTTTGTATTGTCACCAAGTGTCATTTTAATGCTGTACTTAGTTATAGTAAATGGGGTTTTTTGAAATTTGGGGGTTTTAAAAGCCAAAATAGTACAGTACAAGTAAGGTTGTACAGAACATCATCAGAACCATCCCTCCAGAGGCTGGTGCAGAAGTTCAGTTGCCCATTCTATGTGGATTGGAAAACAATACAAGACACTTTAATAATATAATCAACATTCATTCACAGACTTAAGGCAACTGGTTCATGAAATCGCTGCTTCCAGAGATGCTCAGGGGTGCTGTGGCCGCTGCCACGTCCCACAGCTGTCACAGGCCCTGTCTCCTGCCTTCTCCACTCACTCTCTGATTGTTTGGTCTGATGCTAATGACAAAAAGTCTTTGCATTTCTTCAGCCATTCCTCTCATACCTGCACGACTAACTACAACCTGAATGCTTCCCTGCAAACTGCACTGGGGCCCAGGAGCCACAGGCACAGTTGAAAATACTGCTCAGAGAACAACTTTTTATTTTTTTTTTTTTTTTTTTGGCAGCTTACAGTTTCATTACTCTGGAGTCAAATACAAAATTAAACCATCTTAAACTAAAAGTAAACGTTAATGGACTAACCAGAATCCATATGTCCTTTTTTTTTTCTTTTTTTGTTATATTTTTAAACAAAGTAGGCTTTTTCTTTCATTTTGAATTTTTAAACTCGACAGTTTTTGTCCTTTTTGTTGTGGCACAGATTGATACAGTACTAAGGTGATGCCAGCTGGTTATGAAACAAAAAGGCTGATGCCTTACAGACTCAGGGGTGTGATGGGACTGCCTCCAGCACCCCTGGGCCCAGCCCCAGCTGGAGCACAGCTGGAGCACAGCTGCACTGCAAGGGGGGCTCAGTTTGTACTGCACCCACCACAACCCTCTGGCTGCCTGTGTGGACTGGCCTGCCCCTCTCAGATGGATTTGTTAAGCTGCTTCACCAACGTTTTGGAGACAAGGATCACAAGCTCCAAAGTCCATCCCAAATAAATAAATTGATTTTTTTTTTTTCCCCCCAAGTCATCAGGACTTTTTGAGGAAAAAAGGCAAAAGGGGTCTACAATTCAGAATTTAGCACGAGGCTAATTAGAAGCACCAAATAATCCATTTAGTCTTCTCTGATGACAGCCAAATGCAGCTGCACTTTTTATGTCAGCAGATTTCTGCTGTGGACAATAACTGGAAGGTGACACTGGAAAGGGGGAGGGAAAGAAAAGGTGTGCCTTGTTCTTCAAAGACATAAAATATTTAAAAATCATTCATCTGAAAAGGTACCTATGGCACTGCAGAAGATGTTAAGCAGGCTTTCAGATTCAGAGATGAGTCTAACTCAACTCCAAAGCCAGAAGACCAATTTTAGTCTAGGTTAGTAACTTCTGCCCTTCCACCAAGACTTGATACAGCTCCTAATCTGCACCTTACACCTTGGGGAAAAAGAAATACAAATCAAAGGTGTGGGCAAAATATTTCCTGCGTTTTCATGTATCAAAGAAAGGAGAGGGCTTCATCTTAATTGAAAAAAAAAAATCCTTTACAGGTCACCTTAAACTGGATTCATTGGTATATCAGATACCAATGGACTAATCCATGGGGGTGGGGTATGAATCCTGCATTTTATTTATTGCCCAAGTTTGCAGCTTACAGAAAATGTCTCATAGCACAGGCACAGTGGCAAAAACAGTATAACAGCCGATGGTCAACTCCATTTGGTGAGTATACAGTAGCAGCAATTAAAAGAAAAAAGTACTCCAAACAGCTCAATGTAGATCCAGCTTACCCAGATGGGTTGTTTTGAGAAAGGAATTTGAAACTAATAAATAGATCTCCTCGCCGCTCTCCCGGGAGAATGGTTTTCCAAAAAAGAAGAGGCATGGCAGTTGTGCGTAAGCAGAGACAGCAGAACTTCATCTGTCAGCAATCAAAGGTGCTTTAGGTCTATCAGCCACCTCATTTCCTCAACTCCATCACTCCCTAAATGCTCAAACAACTGCAGATATGGTTTAAAACTGTGCCCCAAAATCCTCATCAGTGAAACAAGCACGTGAGTGACCCCAGCTCACCCCTCCCACGAACAACTGAACCTTCTGAGCAGGACAAAGTGTGACACATCTTAATGTCATCGTGGAGACAGGAACCCAGCATCTTGGTTTCAACTTTTTCCTTTGTTATATATTACAGTGCTCTATAAATTTTTTTTTTTTCCTTTTTCCTTTTAAAGCATTTAGACAATACAAGACTAAAAGATGTCTGGAAATACGTCTTATACAAAAATGAATTTTTTTTTTATCTTAAAATAACATTCAAAAAGGCACTTCATTCT
The DNA here is from genome assembly GCF_009819885.2 of Catharus ustulatus. Classification (NCBI taxonomy): domain Eukaryota; kingdom Metazoa; phylum Chordata; class Aves; order Passeriformes; family Turdidae; genus Catharus; species Catharus ustulatus. The sequence continues at coordinate 4,152,395 of NC_046221.1, read as the reverse complement.
GTAAGAAAAAATTCAGAGTCAGGTCAACTGCTCTAAGCAGGGGGGTAAAATTGTCTGCATAGTGGGAGGGGAAGAAAGGGAGAGAAATTCAACTGCTGAAATACAAGCTTCTTTTTTTGGCATGTTTTAAGAAAAGCTGATCCAGTAAAAGATGTCCATTTATGAAATTAATTAAAAGAGTCCCATTTAAAATAGCTTCTTTTTTTTTTTTTTCCTTTAAAAAAGTAGTCTGAACACATGACCTTAGGAGTCAGGCTTCTGAAGGCTTAATAGCATCACTCATGATTGTCCTTCGTGTCCAATGTAACAGGAAGATCAAGAGTAGCACTTCTGACAGGGGTGACCTCCCCAAAGCTTACATTTGAAAGAGCTGAAAGAGATGGAGACAGCCTCTAGCAACTGCAATCTAGGAGCAGGAGTCAGTCAGAGTTCAGGGCTACCTGTTGCAGAGTTTATGAAGCATACTGTAAACTTCTTCCTCTTTGCTTAGTCCTTCAAAGAAAGGAATAAGATCTAGCAGCTCTGTGTCTGTCATGTCATCAAACCAGGACTGCACAGGCACCTGAAACAGAGCAACCAACAAACACTGAGAGGGTTTCATGATGCACAGGACACCTGAGTTTTGTCTGTGTAGGTGTTCTGAAGCCATCATCATCACCATGTAATAATCATGGCAATTAGCTACTCATTACCAGTCAGGGGAGCAGCAGGTTCAGCCCCACCCCAAGCAGGACAGCTGAGCTTCCCTGCATGTCCAGGAGACCCCAGGACCCCACACTGGGCACTGGGCAGCTCTCCTTGCTTTGCCTCCTTGGTATCCAGAACACACTGAAGGCAGACACAGGTTTTGAGCTGCACTGACACTTTATTTACAGGCAAATCCTTTTTTTTTTTTTTCCCTCCCTCTAAGAATTATCAGAGTGAGTCACCAGGCACAGGCAGGCAGCAACAACCCCTTCTGGCACAGGGTTTGGAGGAAATGTTTAACTGCAAGGGCAGAACATTGTTCAGGTTAAAATGTTAGATCTTGTGGGTGGGTTCAGAAAACAACACATATAATCACTCTGCTTAAATATGTGGGCTGGGCTTGGGGAAGGTGCTCTGTGTACCTTCACTATGGGAGCACACTGAGGTCTTTTCAAGACTATCTTGGATCTGGTTACAAGCTCTGGTTTCTGCAGAGACTCGAGTATCAGTCAGCCAGCAGCACTTTTCTATCCATGATTAAACCACTCTGACAAGGCCCTTCATTTCATCTCCCAAATTTCTACAGCTCGTTATTTCCTTGGCACTGGTTTCCAAGATACCAAATGATGATCTTGGATCAGGTTTTTCGTTTTAACCAAGAACATAAATTAGAGCTACAGGTCCTGGTTATTATAAATGGCAGCTTTAAACCATGTGTGGCACAAACCAGAAAAATGTTTTCACCACATCACTTAGAGCATCATAACATTAGCATCTGAACTTGAAAGCTGACTGCTGGAAGATAAATAGCTCATGTTACTAAAAAAGGAAGAAAAAAAAGCTATTCTGCAGAGGCAGGACTGTGCAAAGCAGTGTTCTTAAGAAAAGATTTCCTACACTGATTTTAACAGTTCACAAAGGCAGCAGCCTAAAAACATCAAAGCAAACAGTGCACAGCCTGGTTGTCTAAAAGTCAGCAGATCTAAGAGTTCCAGCTTCTCCCTGGGAGCTGAAGCAGATGTGAGCCCTGGATGGATGGAGCACCCCAGAGCTGCCCATGAGAGCTCCTGGAGCTGACACAAACACACATGGAAATGCACACTGCTCCTCACTGCTCTCCCCTAAACTGCTGCCTGCCCTTTGTCCTGGTTCCTGAACCCTGATGGACTTGTTGACTAACAGTTCTAATTATGGAGTTATGATAAAAATAATTGAGAGAGGAGTGTAACAACAAAACAGGATCTTGATTTTTTTTCCTTTCCCTTACCCACTAATGCAGATCTCAGTAGCAACCAGTGAAGCATTAACTATCTTATTAAATAAAAAATTGTTCACACAATGAAAAAAGATGGGAGTACCTCAAGAAGTTCAAGTTCTTTCTGTAATCACTACTCCAAAAACAAAACCTGTGCTGCAGGGCAGCTTTGTTTCTTAGAGCTAGGTTGGTTTTTCAGGTTCCACACCACCTGGTACTTCTCAAAACTGCTGGACCTGCAGCCAGTAGCCCAAGCTCAGAGCACAGAGCAGTCATGGATCCCTGTGCCCATGTCCTTCCCCACTTGGCAGTGCACCCCAGAACCCACCTGCAGCCCAAGCAAACAACAGAATCTACCACGAGCCAGCTCTGAAAAGCCCATTTTCTGAATCCCAAAACCTGGGCAAGAGTCACTCCAGCACTCTGAATACTTACTGCATTTTCAGGATGGAAGATGTAAGATGCAGGAGAATTATCTACTATAATAACTTTACTCAGCTCACGGCCCAGCCGACTCAGATCCTTGACGTAATTCCCTCGGTGGAAAACGCAGGATTCTCTAAAGAGCCTTGCCCTGAACACACCCCAGCGATCCAGTAAGTCGGCCACTGGGTCTGCATACTTAAAAATACAAGTCAGAAACATCAAGTTAGCCATGTGCACATAAGGCTGATTCACAGAGCCACACAAAGAAGGGATAGAAAATAATTTCAGATAAAATGCCCTTTTTTTCTCCATTTTCTTCCCTGCTCCTTGTAATTAACTCCCAGCTGAAGTGATTAATAAAGAGATAAAGCAGAAGTAGGACAATTAGCTTTCTGGAGAAGGTTAACTTGCACTCTTAAATATTTTCTTGATTTATTGACTGGGTTTTATTCTCAGGGCCAACTTAAGAATTATCCTGAGAGTTTTCTAGAGGTTGATGGATCCAGAGATCTCACCTACCATTACCATAAGCCCAGCCAATGCTAATAGAAAATCAATATCAAGCTTTTCCCAGCTGATTTGTTTCCATGTGCCTCTGAAGATAAACTGCAGAGAACAAATCTGAGCCTGATGTGGCTCTGCCAAATGATGCCCTTGGAGCACCTGGGTCAAACAATACTCTTAAGATTACCAAACTGCATAATTAGGCCAAAAAAATCAGCCAAAGATGTTATTAACAAAATCATTAATGTACAATACCATTCTCATTTTATACATAAGATGACAGCGAGGCACAGCTTAGAATCCAACAATGTATATAAACTGACCAAGAAGAAATACCCAAATAAACTCACACATGAATACCCACACTGAAATGGTAGCTGTATCTTATTACTGCACAACAGAGTTACCATTTTCCCATATTTTAAATAAAAAAAAAACAAACTGATGTTGAACTCAATCATCTTTTGATTACAAAATAAGGCACATCATTTCAGTATGAAATTGGGGCAGTATTTAGGATTTTTTCACCATGACAGGGGAAAAAGGCTTTAGAGGAGATCAGGGTCCTGTCCCCTTCCACCAGCTCTACACTAGGCAAAAAGCCTGCTATGCTAGAGCACTACTCAGAAATATCCAGCATCATTTTACAAACAAGACACCACAAACACAACACACTGAAGGAAGTGAAGAACTCCAGATCAGTCTACTACTGTAACATCTACCACAAAAACTACCTAGGAGCCACTACTGCTACTGCAGAACCACAGGGCACAAAATATTCCTGGGGACCTTCCAAGCTTTGCAAAAAAAGCCTCATTTTCTAACTCCAGGTTGCAATTGCACCTCACCAGAGCAAGAAGTGTGGTTCCCAATTTGCAGTGAGTTTCTGAGTCACTGGTTGATGGTGTGGACAGGGTTTAATTTGGTGTTTTTATTTCATGCCCAGCTTTAATGTGCTGCTTCACTCGCACGCTATTTGCTCTAATTTCTCACTATAACCATGGTAACTTGTGAGCCTTTCATATTGGCATCATGAGCAATGCATGGAGGCTACATTATGAGACAAGCCCATATGTGATGGTGTTACCATGGAAACACTTACCCACACACTAGCAGACAAAGTACACACTGTCAGACAAAGAAGCAGAAAAGAAGGGGAAAAATTAAGATAGTACCAACTGTGGAAATCATCATCCATAGAAAACCCAACCAAAAGTCCACTGAGCAGCACCATAAGGGTTAAAGAGATGAAGGGAGGAACAAACCTTGGCTAGACTGGCTGTGAAGAGTACACATTCAAAGAGCTCTCCCATCCTCTGAAGAAACTCATCCACATGTGGTCGTTTCAATACATAAACCTGGAATGATAATGGCATTTGGGTCAGATGGTGCTCAAGGAAACAACAACAAAAAAACCCCAAACAAAACCAAACAAAACCACTTCTGCAATCCCAGCACTTGAAACAAAAGTTAACAGGGAAGCAGTTCAAATGAAATGCTGGAGAAAAAGAAAAGTATGCAAGATAAAAGCAGAGATCCAATAATGAGAGACTGCCAAGCCCCTGCTGATTATACAACTGCAAACCCTGAGCATCACCAGCACACCAAAATCAAAAAATCTCATGAAAGGCCAAGGGGGACAGGAGGGCTTCTCAAGGAGTGAGGATTCAGACCTCTCCACCAAAGCCATTCTGGTGCTGGAAAGCTGCAGAGCTCCACAGAAGGAATAAATCTGATGAAGCCTCTGTGACAGCAGCAATTGCACAACAGGGACCTGTTTTCCTTCTGTGGCTGATTTTTTTCATTTCTGAAATTCCAGGTGCTAAGTACCACAACTCATCATGGAGAGTTCTCCACAGAGAACATTTCTCACCAAAAATCTTCACAGCACCACCCAGAAATGCCTAGAAATGCTGGATTTGAAATTTGACAAAAGAGGACCTTGCCAAAAGATGGCAAATTCCAGGATTTCCCTCCTCTTCAGCAGTGCTCTGCTGCCTTTCAGCACTGCCTTGGCTGCCTGCTCTCAACAACCTGATTAGCAGGTATTAAAACCTTCCTGCTTCTCCTTTCAGAGCACACAACATAATTCTGTGCTCACAGAAAATACCAAAACAAGGAATCTGCTGCTCAGAAAGCTTAGAAACAGCTCACAATACAGTGGGAAGGTGAAGAGGGGAGTCTGCTTGAAAAATATTTATCTGTCTTGTTTGCAGTTAGATTAAAAGTTTGAGAGAAAACATTGGCAGCATTTTATCTTCTTTTGTTTGGCAAATAATCACTAATGCTGGAAATTTCAAGTGGAGAAGTTTGGCATAGAGATGAATTCAGGAGGAATTGCAAGATTGATGCTATTTCAGGAATTTCATTCTTTGATATGTAAAACTGGATTAATTGTATGGATTTTACTAGATTCCTATTAATAAGAGGTAAAAAAAAAAAAATCAAGGTACCCAGAGAAAAAGCCTGGAGGAGAAAAATATGGAAACAGCAACTTGAACTCAAGTATAACAATTAAAGCCTACAGCAAAAGAAGAATAAATGAAACTGTGTAATTGAAATTGAAAACCTGAATTTGAAAGCAAAGTATTTTTTAAAACACATATGATGGAGCTGCACCTTAATGACTAAAGCAGAAATGTTAATGTTCCCCTTTATGCAGCATACAGATCATACCATGAAGTCTTTATCTCTTTTAAGTTGTTTCTGTGAAATTTATCTGAACTATTTCTGGCCCCATAAGCATTACATTCAAACTTTGATAGAGATAAAAATTTATAACCCAGATTTTTCTTTTCTTTTTTTTTAAACAACCACAACAGCACCTAACCCATCAAATAATTGTGGCATTTTATGGATTAAAGACAGATGACAGATGTACTTCAACACCACTCTCTTTCCAGATAATTACAGCAATGTTTCCTGTATTTCACCAGGCATAAACTAAGTAATTTCCTCTCCTATAACAACACAATTAATTTTTCATTTAATTCTTTCGACACAAATTTGGGCTGCAGTATTTCCTCTCCAAATTCTATCTTTGAAATCATTAAAGACAGAAAGACAGCTGCAGTCCCTCTGCATCTGGGTATCCAGAGAGTATCCAACTTCCCAGATGTGAGAGGAAACACAGCAGGATCCAAGCTAATTATTAAGTTCTTGATTCTTTAGCCTGAAGTTTTATTCCCACACTTATTTTTGAGGGCACAAAAGGAGCACCCCAGAGTCTTAACTTTATTCTTGGAGAATAGGTGCTGGAATTTAATATTAATTTCCCTTTTAAAGCCCAGTGCTTCCAGCCTCAGCAGAAGTCTCCTCTTTGCTGTCCATCCCTATCTCTGCCCCTGTCAGTGAAGTATTTCCACTTGGAATGTAATTACAAACTCCCTGCCAAGGATCTGAACTTTGCTGCTTGCAACACAACCCACCTCCTCCATCAGGAGCACTCAGTAAATCAACCCCAGAGCTCTGAGCCCCAGCCTGGGCTGCATCTGCAATAAACACTCCTTGAGCTGCTTTCAGGGCTCCTAATTCTGCACCTAACTCAGGATTAGCAGTGAATACACAGCATTTTTAGTTGGATGGTCTCTCCTCTGCAGTTTAGGGCTCCTGATCCACCACAGAGCACTCACAGCCTCCTCTGCTTGAGTTTCTCCTGCTGCTTTGCCTTAAATCTGTCCCTGCTGGGATCTGGCCAACAGATTTGCTTCTCATGTTAAATGCCTAATTAATAATAAATGTCATTTCTTAATGAAGTCTCACCAATTTTTCCCCTCTGTAAAAAGCCCCAGTTCCTTTTTTTTTTAACAACACCTTTTTTCTTTTTTTTTTTTTTGGCAGAACAACATATCTTAATACTCTGGGTAGTTATTCTCCTTGAAGTTTTCTTTGAGAAGTCCTACTTAGACCCTGGAAGCAACTCCAAAATGTACTGGTATCCTGGGCTACAAAATCTCTTTGGTTTACTTCACATAAAAAGCTTTCTTCAGCTGACAGTGCAGCTCTTTTCTCCTCTTCCTTCTCATTTGGAATTTTTTCCCCTTTACTTTGTTAGTGGCTGGACTAGAATCTCAATGCTGCATGGTTATTTGTGGCTTGGCTTTTTCCTCCACTGCCTGATGTCTTCAGTTGAAATCTCTAGACTAACTGGCTCCTGGCATTTTTCTGAGATTTATATACTGTTTTCAGGGTATTTTAAAAAAAAATCCATCCTTTTTTTTGTTGCATTCTCACTAATTTTTTTCCTTATCACAGCAAGAATTTAGAGGAATATAGTTTATTTTATTATTTAAAATGAACCCTACTGAACAATTTAAGCACAAATCAGGCACTAGGCATGTTTCCACAGGATTCTTCCAGCTGCTAATGGCAGAACACAAGCAATTATCTTTAATTGTTTTCAAGCATTTCATACTTCCACATGAATTTTCTGTACCTCAAAGCAGCCTCAACCTCCAGAGACCCAGCATTTGTAAAACACAAACCCAGCTCATTTCCAACCAATTTAACAGGACACACAGAATTGCCTTTCAAAAGCAGCTTTACAATGAGGAAATCTGCAAGTAATGATTGAAAAAATCTGCCCATGACAACTCCAAGTGCTGTCCTCTCCTGTTCCATGTCTCTTCTGAGCAGAAAATCCCACGTGTCCCTCGTGGTCCTGGGTCACACAGTTGTGGCTGTGTCCCAGTGCAAGTAACCAAGAATAGGCCAGTTAGAATGGATACAGCCTATCCTGGATTACTTGAACCAGGCCACAGCCTTCTGCAAGAAAATCCATGAATTCTGTGCTTTACAGGCAGGAAATTCATTATTCAAACAGCTTTTTCCCCCCATAATTAAAAAAAAATAAAAATAATTTTGCGTATTATGTTCAAAGTGTTATGTTCCTTCAGCTTTCAACAATTAAAAAATAAGCAGCTAATTGAATTAACTCCCCCCTCACCTCAAAAAAAAAACCCTTAAAAAAAAGTTTTACTGAATAAAAAAATGTATTTAAAAATATGATTTAAACTAACACCAAATCAAACTCCTCTTGGCTGCCCTCTTTACTCTTGGACACCAAAAGCAAAGCCCAAAGGCACTGAAATTCACTTTGGATGAAAGATGAAGGACAAGCACTCCCAAATCCTTCACCCACTGGGGATTAAAGCTGCATTTGATGCAGTTTGTGGTCTGGGGGCTGTGGTCACTGTGCCTTGGTCAGTGGGAAGCAGGGACCAAAGGAGAGGATGGTAAATCCAGGTACCAGACAGGCTGAACATCTCCCTGCAGCCCCAGGAGCTCCAACACACCCCACTGCATTTCCCAGCTGCAGTTTGGGGAGAGCTGAGCCAGCTCTGATCTCCTTTCACCCCCACAGAACCAGAGTGGAATGGCAGGAGTGGCCAGAAGGGTTGGCTTGCACCAAAACCTCTCTTTTGTGGGACTGTCCCCTGGAAATTCTGCAAATTCTGCTGCCCCAGGATGGGCACAGCCTCTGCAGGCATCCACAGACCCAGAGCAGAAAGAAAGGGAGGTTCTGTCACACTTGATTTATTTCCTTCTTAAAATAAAATGACAAATCCTTTTGAAAGATAAGGTAATTTAGGCTGGAGAAAGAAAGATGGGAAAGGGAGAAGGGATCTTAAGAAAAGCAGTTTTTTAATCTAGGGAAGCTCGTTTACCCAAGAACCCTTTAGGATGATGAATTGTCCTCCCTATAAAAAAACCCCAAGAGTCTTTCTGACCTTTGGATTATAAATTATATAAGGGAAAACAAATTCCCCAAACTAAAGACTTCATTTTTTTAAGACCTCTGTGTTGAACTGCAAAAAAAAAAACCAACAAAAAAAACCAACAAAAACCCAACCAGCATTTACCACGAAAAAACTTGCTAGACAAGTCAATCTCAAAACTCTTTCAAGAGTACAGCAATTCAATTTGCCACAAACTTGTATTTTTTGGTATATGAGATCTGAACAATCTCATATAATTTGAAGTTTCTCTGTGAATAGGCACCTCTAGAATGGTTTTTCTCAGTTTGCCTCCACTGGGTTCTGCCTAAGGCAGAGTTCAAGGACAATAAAAAAATCTGTCAACCTCCTGATAAGGTACCAGGCTCACTGGTAAAACAAGGTTATGCACTATGGACAGTGGGGTTCCACAACATTTCCTACATCCTGGCATATTTTTGAAATATTTCTCCATGTCAGTGATTAATCTTGGAGCTGTTTATAAACTGCTTAAGAAAATGGACACGCATTGCAGAGATGACAAGCCCTGACAAATGACAGGAATTGCTCCCATCAGTTCACTTATGCTCTAAGTGACTACAGAATTGCAGGTTTGAAGTGGGAACAGGTTGTCAGAGCTCTGCAGCCTGTGTTAATGCACATCAGACCCAGCCAGAATATCCATTTTTGCCCTTTATCACAGTGTAAAACAAAGGAGAAAAGATTTCTGAATGTCAGCACCATTACAAGAGGCATCACACACACAGGCTTTGCCTATTCTGTGTGCCACACAAATCACCTTTATCTCAAGAATCACAAATTCCTTACAATCACCTTCATTTTTACCATCCAAATGTGCCTGAGGTACTGAGCTATTTTAGAGATTAACAATTTGAAATACAAAGAGTGAAGCAATTTCCTTGAGAATCATGCAGGGAGTTTCCAGCAAAGCACAGAGACCAATTTCACTTGACCACCTCTGGCAGAGGAGATGCACAAACCCTTTGGACCCAACTGTGGGATTTTTCTTTATTTGTAGGATTTTTTTTTGTTGCTGTTTTGCCCCAAATGGAATCATCTCAAATGCCAAGCTGCATCATTTCTGGTGAAGAATCTGAGAGTTTGCAGCAGGGAATGGAAAAGCAACAAGGGTTTTTGGAATGTTTGACTGTAAAGCCTGAGCCTTTTATTGGGATTTGTTTCCAAATGTAAATATGTCATCCTGACAAGATAAGTGATCACAACTCTAAGCCATTCAAAAATTCACTTTCAAAAGCATTCTGCAAAGTTTTAGGAGAGAGAATTTGTCTGCTCCACAGTACAAACACAGCTAAAGCCCACATCAAATCAGGCTTGAAAATCACAAATCTCCCAGAACATCACTTAAATGTTGTGAGCATCAGCTCTGGGAACATTACAGGTGGAAGTACCCTAGATTTTGGTTTTTTTCTACATCAAACAGACACAGTGTAAAAACTGTCAAAACAACTATTATTTTTAAAGCATGTTTCAGTCCACTGACTGATATTCAGTAACCATTTAAAGAGTGACAAATACTTGGAGAGTTTCCATCACAGGAAATCAGATGAAATTATGAACTTTATGATCCACCAATTAGCACAAGATGAAAAAATACAAACCTCTTTGTCCAAGTAGAAATAATCCATAAAGACAACATATAAACAACATTTCAGAATTTAAAGTACCTAAAATTTCTGTTAAATCACATCACATCTGCTGCTCACTAACCGTAACAGCCAACAGAAATGTTTCAAACAATTTACAGAGCTCATGTATCAGAAATGCTCAACTTCACATTAACCTGTTTAATTCATCTCCAGCAAGAACTTCAATGTCTGCCTGAAGAGGGAAAGTAACAGCACTGTAATTTATTTTATCCAACCCTTCAGAAATGATTACTGATTAAAGACACCACCCCAAGATACATGGAGGGGACTGATTTTCAAATCATGGGCGTTTTGCATTTACTCAAAACCATTTCTTAGAGCCTTAAGTGAAGTTCTTAAAGAATAAGACACAGAAATCAGTCTCCTCATGATTTTGTCCAGACCCTTCAAATATGCTGAAGTATTTAATAACTCCCATCAGAAGAACTTGAATTACTTACAGGAATAAAAGGGGACAGAAATTGAACATAGATTGCCACAAAAACAGAATAAATGTCTGTTCTTCCTTTATACTTTTATAAAATGTAAATGACCTTTAACCAACAGATATTAAGGCCAACCCATGCCCTATTTGTGTTGCAGGGAATGGAAAATGCAGTGTTCAAGCAGCTTTTTCTGGGCCCAGCAATGTTTGAAACCCCATCCTTGCATCATTTCCTGTTTGAAAATGTTTTAAAATCGACAAAGAGTCAGGTATTGAAGTCCTGAGAGACTGCACCTGACCACACAGGGATGCCTGTCTGCATTCCAGAATACACAGCTCCATGCTTTGCAAAAGGAAGAATTATCAGATACAAAGCAGCAAATGGAGGAAGAGAAAATTCTGGGGCTCAGGACACAATGCTGAAGGAAAAAGCAGCACTTACCTGATGTATGGTTCCATCAATTTCAACAGGAACAATGAAATCAGCATTGCTAATTGGCTAGAAGGAATGACAAGGAAATAATCAGCATTAAAAATAAGATTGTTAGAGGGAAAATTTCAGGGGCATAAAAGGGAAGAGTACCAACTTCTGAGGAACAAGTTAATAATCAATACTGACTGCACACATCCACTCAGTGTGTGCTCTTACACAAGGAAGAAACTCACAGCTCTAATTCCAGATGCTGCACTTCTCTCTTCTCTCCTATTTTTAAGCTTCATAAGATCTAGCATGCTTGAGTAACCCCCACTACCACTGAGTGTGTTCCTCAGGAAAACATCTCTTTGGATAAACTCCTCCATCCAGTCTTTGTGGATAAATGACCATCAAGAAAATCGACTGTGCACTGCACACATTCCACATCAACTGGGAACCAAATTAAAGATAAAGACAGAGATAAAAGTAATACCCAGTGGTCATATTTGAATCAGCAGCTGCAACAAGACTGAGGTTGGATGCTAAAGGATTCTAAACATGCCAATACCAATCAAGATAATAATGTAAAATTGTGTTTTAATTCCAAAGGCACACTCTGCCCAAGTCCTTGAATCCGTTTTTCCAGCCTGTTGAACACAACTTAATTCTCAAGACTTACTGTGAAAAACTGCTGGTCAAGTAAAATTGTCTTGGAAAGCAGGAGAGTGGCCTTGCAGACAGACAGGAGTACAAGATCTAATCTTGGCTAGACAGCTGGAACAGGCTGCTGCCAATGTTCACTGGTTCAGATGGACACCACATTCAGGCACAGCCACCCTATAAAACCAGCCATGCAAAGATGAGCCTGGACCTCATTCCATCACCTGGGAATGGCTGAGACAGAGTTGCCAAACACAGCTTTAACATGACTGAGTAACAGCCAGTATCCTTCATGGATGCTGCCCAGTCTGTAACTGGTATGACAAAAAAAAAAATAAATCTGGAAAACATCTTCACTCAGCTCTGTGAGATTTGTACAGATGTTCCCAGCTGGTTTTTGGATCAGGAACCACCAAGGAGACGCCCCTGAAGTATCTGTGGGACTGGAAACAGACTTTAAACTCATTCAGGGGGCAAAGGTGTGCCAAGAAAGCAGAGAAGCAAGCAAGGTAAAGTGACTTAAGAGACATATCATAAACTGGGGAGTCTGAACAGGTGCTCTGTGAAGAAATGGTGGGAAAAGAGGATCCTGCAGTATTAACCTGCCAGCAGCACTTTGATCCCACTCCTGGATAAACCAGATGCTAATTCCACTGTCAAACAACTTTCCTGCCAGGAGAGTAAATGACCACAAGAATTTATGTGGAGGGAAACACCCTTTCTCAGGAGCAAAGAAAGAAAGAAGAGGGTTTGATCTGACACCTGCAAGTGCTGGAATCCTCTCATCCTGACCAGCCAGGATTGCAACCACACCTCCAGAGCAGCTGCTGGTGGAGAATTCCATCCTCTTACTGACCCCTGTGCAATTCCTCACTCACAGATCAATCTAGATTTTTCTTGTCTGACATTGAGCAACTTCCCCTTTCTGCTCTGGAAAAAGAGGGGAGGTTCCCATGTGCTCCCTGCATGAAGCCCCTCAGACAGAGAAATACTCTGCAGCTCCAAGAGCCACAGAAATGCTACACAAAAGTTCTGATGCTTCACCTTAAGAAGAAACCCAAATGAATTGTCAAGAAGCCTCAGTCACCAGTTTTCCAGTGGGTGCCAGCTCCCTGCAGACTTTGAAGAGGCTTGTACACACTTGAAGGATTTTTATATGCATGACTCCCTTCAGCAAGAGAAATACTCTGCAGCAGCAGCAGAGAAAGAAGAGGTCACTGCAAGCTGCTGAGGTTTTGAAACCCACTGACAAAACTACAGCTTGCATAGAATTTAATCCTATCAGGAGCAACATCAACCAGATGCCAGAGAAAAAAACAGATTTGGTGTGAGCAACTTTGGTTTTTTCTAACAAATAAAACTCACCTTCAGACTTTGTAACCAAACTACCTCCAAGCACACATTTGCTTCCCCCATTTACACTTTGCTTTCTTGTTGGCACTGGGGGTAAGGAAAGGAGCATGGATGGAGTTCTGTGCTTCTCAGGGAGGGAAAAGAGGAGAAAAGTCTGCAGCAATTTGCTGGGTAAAGGTTTGTGGCACTGTGCACATGCCTGGAAAAAGGCAATGCATTTCCACTGAAAATCTTCAGCTCAGTTAGAACTGCTTCTATTTTAAAAAACTCCCAAAAACTTCCAGCATTTTAAATGTTCTAAAGGTGTTTCACTAGCAGTTTTGAATAGGACTGCATTCCAGGCTTGCATGTGGTTTAATAAATTTTATACAAAACCATGTTTACATCGCCTTGATTCAATAATTTATTATTTTTTGCTTCTATTATTGTTTTATGATGGGAATGATAACTATCCTGTCTATCTATTCCTTTTTTACTCTTGCCAAAGAACCTTAAACTTTATTCCTTTAATATGCACCTAACATGAAAGACTAGTACCTCCTTAAAGCTTCACAAATATGCAGGGGCATAAAAAGATGAGAATTACCCTCCCTCAGATGTTGCTGCTTTCATAAAGAGCACTTTAAATATTCTGCCTCTCTGGTTGTGTCAAAAAAACATGTAATCTGCATTTGAAATATGAAGCCTATTTCATAACAGAATTACGAATTCTGAAGTATCAGGTGTTTTAAATAAAGCCTCCTCTACTAAAACTCTCAAATTTATGTATGATTTTCCAGCTTTTAAGTGGGGAACCTGACTGGTTAGAGCAGACATGTTTTAATGGAAGAAAAACCCCCAAAATACCCCCAAACCCCTACAAACTAAAAAACCACAAAAGTAACTTGAGTATCCAGGCAGAGCAGGGTGCACACAGGTGTTCAAACCCCTGCTCTGCTGGAATCTATCATCATTTCTGATGACAATTAATGGTCTTAATTCAGCTGAAGAATTTCCCTTCATGAAACAAAACCCAAACAGCACCACAGTGCCAGCCACTAAACAACTGAATTCATTTCCTCCAGCACTAGGTTTTCCCTCACACACCCCCAATCAGAGTTTCATATTGAAATGACACCACCGTAGCCCTAAGACTCAAATTCTGCAGAAATTCCAACTGACCTCACCCAAAAAAGCACCAGGGCTTTTTTTTCCCCCTCATATAAAACATTATTCAGTGCTCAAGCAGAAAAATATTTTGGTTTTTCTTGAATCTACTCAACATCATCTAAATACCCATCAAATGCTATTTGAATGAATGGGAGGGTTAAAAGGAGCCTGCTAAGAAACACTCTGCAAACCCCAGTCCTGCAACAGAGGATTGCAACTGTGTCAACCATTAAACATGCATTTCTTTAAAATGGTTAAAAAAATAATTAATGACCACCTAAACTGAATCTCATTGTGTTTCAAAACCAGAAAAAAAAAATCACAGCACAAAATTACCCACAGTACTCAGAAAGCAAACCTGTATTTTTACCTCTCAGGCAACAATAAGCTTAATGCTTCATTTTTATTATGCACAATTAGACTTTTAAATTCAGCTTTCCCCTCTGATTTTTGACTCTTGTTCAAGTAGGAAGGCATGGCTCCTCCCTTCCCAATCCAGCTGTGGTTTTTACCTCCCTGGAAAGTTCTGTCTCAGTCTGGGTGCAGAAATCTGGCACTGAGGCTGGGAGGTTCCTGTACACCACCATAAAATGTTCTATACCATCAGGCACAATAAAGACAGAAAAAAAATTCTTCATTTCAGTTTGAGCCACAGGAATATTTGTTCTCATATTTCCATATAAGGGTTTTTTAAAGTCAACAAAGGGAGGTTGCTGCCAAATTCTAACCACAACATGAATTACAAGTTTGCATTTTAAATACTGGCAACTAAAAATGAAAGATTAAAATGTGGAGTTGATGCTTGCAGTGAAAAATGGAGTGCAAGCACCTAGAAGTCTGTAAGAGTGGTTAATCTGGTTTGGTAGCAGTGAGGTAACATTATTAATTTTTATAAATTCTCCTATCAGTGTATAAACCAGCAGACACTTTATCAGTATGAGATGAACTGATCAGAAATGCTATCAGTACCCTAAGCCAATTTAGACTCTTTGCATTTCTGAACTCTCCTAATTTCAGCCCTACTTAAACAACAGAAGAAATACCAGCACCTTCCCCACCAGCTGAACTCTGCAGGGTTACAGAAGCTGCTTCTTGAAGATGACTGATTCACCAGCAGTGAGTATGGTATTTGCTTTTCTGCTCTGAAAACTGAATACTAGAAACAATTACTGTGATCAGGACAGAAGCCTGACCTGGATAACAACATCCTCCAGCAAGAGAGAAGAGCCCAGAATCTCCTACACTAACTATGGCATCATTTAAACTGCAAAAACAAAACCCTACTTTCAAAGCAACAGATTTTGGACCTGTCCAAAACACAGGTCTTTGGTGGAATACTTAAAGCAATGATTTAATACCTATTCCAGGTTTTGTTGCTCAGTGTGATTTTCTCAAAGAAATAAAATAAAATGAAAAAAGCAATCTCTGTTGTTGCTCCCCTGAGAGCTAAATTAGGATGAATAATCATAGCAGAGGCAATGAGGACTCCCAGGCAGAGAATGTAAGAGGAGTTCAAGTGTTAAGAGCTTTAACAGTTCCTGCAGCATCCACTGACAGATTCAAGCTGCAAGAGATCCCTTTGGAATTTACTTACCTTAAATGAACTGTGCACTAAAGTTTCATCTAAATCAATGACCACACACTTCTTCCCATAGTCTGATGCTGTCAGTTCTGGCAGGAGGTATTTAGCTGGTGGCTATAAATAAAAAGAAAAGAGGAAGACAACAAAAAAAAAGTAAAATCTCTATGGAAGGGGCACCCTTCTGTCAACATTGCTATTTTAGTAATTACTGGGAGCTGCAATAGATGACTTGAAATCAAATGCTTTTCTGGGCTCATCCCAAGTTCATGTATGGATATTAATGGCTCATGCAATTGCAATACCCATACAAACTTTTCTTTTTTGAATTAGACTTGTTTAGAATGACCTCCAAAGCACTGCAAATTAAAATGGTAAAACACCACCACTATTAATAAAATAAACCCCATAAAAGCAGGATATTTGATACATTTTTTTCCTGTGGCTCTTTTCCCAATGCCTGGTTTTGGTTGCTGTTGTCCTATTTCCAGTCAATGCCATCTGCAGCCACATCAGGCTGATGGACATTTACACAAATCATTATTTCTGCTTGCCATGAAAAATGCTGAAACTGAGGAATCCATCCTGATGGAAGACAGCATTACTAATTTTATCTTCCAGGACATGTCTTCACTCTTGTTGTTACCACTTATGAGGGTGGTGATCAACTTTCATGTCAATTATGCTCCCAGTCAAGGCATTAAAACTGCAGTGAAGAACTAAACTGGGTTTCTACAGCACACTGCCCTTACTAAAAATGGCACCACTCCCATGAATTAACAATTTTTCTGAAAGCCATGTAGACAGTCTCATATTCTTTAAAACATTTCCCCCTTCAACACCCCAGTTTGCAATAAAAAATATGCTGCTTTAGATTTTGGTACTGGACACTTTCAGAAATCCCAGAAATGGGAGAGAACACTTCCATTTGGAGCTGAAACACTGCTGCCACTCAGGGTTTTTATGAAGGAAAAGGATTAGCTTTATAGAAAAGCATCAACAGAGAGAAGCTTAAGCTGAGAGGAAAATAATTTAGACTTGGATACACAACTCTAACTCCATTCTTTTCCTATCTTTTTATCTGTTGCTCTGGTAAGGATTCATCCTTTATCACAGTTTGTTCTTTCCTGTGGCCCTTTGCAGAGGGACAGAATATCAACCTTGACACTCAAACATCTGAGTGGCTGAACCCAGGTGTCACCCTGACAGACACTAGTCAATAAAACCTAATAAACTCTTTAATGAAGCACCTAACAAATCAGATTCTGGACTTTAATTAAGTGTTTTTAGCTAAAGCAGGAGTTCTTGGGGGATTTTTAGGAGTGTTCAGTAAAACTGATTTAGTTCCTTGTAATTAATATTGACATGAGTTCCCTCAGCCACCAAACCTACAAACCACTTGTCTCAGTGCATTCCCTCTTAGCACACATCTCACAACCACCTTCAAATTAAAACAACTTCTGCCTAATGCCTGCAAAGGCTCCACCCAGCACAGCCACCTCACCAGGCTGAAATTCATACAAAACCCTGGCAAGGTTTTGGACAGTCCCACAGCTGCTTCAGTCCCACCTCTGCTTGCTGGCAGCCAGGACCAGACCTAGAGAATTTTGGTTTCTCCCTCCTATTCAAAGCCTGAAAGGTATTCAGCACATCACCTCTGTTTTTCATATTAAGGATCCAAACTTGCAACCTGAATAAACTGAAAGCTTATTGAAAGAAAAATCCAACCCTTTTAAAAACAATAATCTTCAAAACCCATGTTGCAATACTTCTTGTCTTTGAAGATGAAAAAAGGTAGGAATGTCCCAAGAAACCTTAAATATACTTTAAAAAAAAAAATCAGTTTATTGTTGTACTCAAAACTCTGATCTCCTTTGAATTTTTGACTACATTAATCTGTACAAGCAGTTCAAAGCCAGAAATTCCTTCTGCTATGTGAATTCCTTATCAAACTGAAAATATCTCTATCTATGGAAAATATATCAAAAAATATAGTCTTCCATCTAAAAATGCACAGATGGAAAATGAGAGCCCTGCCTTACTACAGACACCTTTATTTTTTTAGCTGGAAACTGCTGCATCTGTCATCAAGAGAAGGATGGACACACACACCAAGAACTACCCAATCTAAGAATTTTCATGTCTGAGAACCCAAACTCCCTGAATGCAAGGCAACCTGTGACTCCTTTTTCACCCACCTGCACTTCTGCTTTCTCAAAAGCAGTGCCTGGGAGAGGCATAATTTATAATTTACCTGTGGTACCTACACAGAAATTCTGCTTACTGCCAGAGTTCCTCTCCCTTTTCAGCTTTAGATCATGTGTAATAACTGATCTAACCAGGGCACAACCAACTCTCCCACAAGCTTTGGTATCTTGAGTTCAACCTCATCTTGTTTCCTTAAGTTTATATATCTGAAGTCCTGTTTGAAGAAATATCTGAAGATTTATTTGAAGAAATAAATTTTCCATTTCACAACTTGCAATTCTGTTGCCCTCAACTGTGAGAACATTCACCCTCTAAAAATAGGGGTAAGGAAATTATGCTGAAGCTGAAGTCACTACAAATTGTGAGGCTGGTGTAGGACTGGGGAGCAAGGGTGGCATTTCTGAGGCTTTTAGGGACTTGAAAGGATTTGTATGCAAAATATCAGCTCATTTGTTTTGCTGTTCAAGCCTTCTGATCTAAAGCAATTCCCACCTGTCAAGGGCAGCAAAGCTTTTAGGCAGAACCAAGCATTACTCAACATTGTGTTTTAATTTTCTCACTAATGGAGACATACCCAAGAAGAGTTCTAAATACCAGATTTCCATCACAGTGAACAGTGAATTGTTATGAAGTTTGATAATGCCTTTTGTATTTTCACACACATCAGTTTAAAGATGATTCAGAATAAATAATTGTGGCTAACAGCAACTCATATTTACTATGCAACACTCCCCAAAAAGCTGCAGACTTCCACAGAACTCAGCACAAAAATTACACGTGGCAATCTCACTGGTTTGCTCTTCAATTCCAACAAAACACAAACTGTATAAAGTTAAACTAGTCACAGTTTGGCATTTCTGCATTCCAGCCAGGTCTCGTGGCTGATCAGCTCAACAGACCTTGTAGTGAAACGACTGCTGCACTGCTTCAGTCCCGTGGAAATAGTATATTCCCTAAGAAAAAAACAAAAAAAGGGGATGGTGGCGGCAGGAGAACAGAGAACAGGACTTTTGGTTGAAGCATAAACAGCTGGTCAACACAAATCTTGCAGAAATTCACTGTATAGAACAATCATCAGCTTTCCTCCCTGCAGGTCTGTATTTCCCACAGGTATCAGAATTAATAAGCTCTTTTTTTTTTTTTTCTCTCTGTACTGGCAGTGTTGTCAAGCCTAAGTGCAGCACATTAATTTATTGTTTTGTCCTCCTCAGCTCAACTCTGGGCTGCACTCTGCAGGGCTAACAGCTTCTCCCAGCAGTTATGTGCAGAAATACTCTTACAGAAGAGAAATTATTCCTACTTAAAACACAATTGCCAGGAGATGCTCTTGTGGAACAGGCAGTTCCCAAAATTTCTTCTAGAAAAAGTCATAATAATGATTTATATTTAACTTCTGCAGGGATTCTGAGGCACAATTTTGATCCCACTCGTTAACAGTGGAATTTTGAGCTGAACAAAAGAAGTGGACACTCCAACTCATTTAAGAGAGGTTTGACAACATCACATTTAAGATGTTGCACGAGCATGGTTTTCTATTTCCATCTACTTCTTCACTCAGAAAAATATAAAATATTGAGGCTGCTCTGGGTCTACTTTGATTTGGGGGTTGGAATGAGATAATCTTTTAAAATTCCTTCCAATCCAAACCACTGTATGATTTTATGATTTCTTTACAATATTCCTTTCCAAACAAAGCTGAATAAAAATCCATGAAAACACAGGAATCCTGAGTTACATTTAACAGATTTTTAATCAGGTCTATCATAATGTATCAGTTGGGAATGTTTTGGGTTTGCCTTTTTAAAAATTTTGTGGTTATTTCAGCCCTAAAAATAATTAATTTTGAAGTATTAGGAAAATAACCAATTAATGTTTCTGTTTAACCTATGCCTTATCTGGAAACAATTTTAAAATATAAGTTACAAACAAAGTAAAGTTCATATTTTAAAAAACCCCAAAGCAGTTTCTATTTTCTGAAGAACCTAACTTGAAGCTGGAATATTTCTTGTTTAGCAGTCATCTTCATCAATAACCAAGCAAAAATTCATATTAAGTCAAGCTTTTAAATTCAGTGCAATTAATACAGGACAAATCTAATTGAGCAGAAGATCCATTTCACTGAACTGCACACATAAATGCAAATAAAAAGCAATGCAAAATGCACATAAAGCAATGGAAGCTTTCAAACAGGTGACCTCAGCACGCTGCCAGGTTTAATACACGATAAAAAGCACAATAAAGCTCCAGAAATCCTCATATTTTGACTGGAGGCTTCAATTTGGAAGTGGGGAGTGGGCAGGGCTCTTTTTAGAGTCACTCAGGAAATCTCTGAACACTTGAACTGATGACATTTGCAACGAGCCCTGTAAAAATGTAAATGTCCTCTGAATTGTGACCAAGCTCTGTGTCTTTTTAGAAGATTTTCCTCCTGCTTTGTACAAGACATTGCAGTTCAGACAGCCCAGTTCTCATCCCTAGGTAGCAGAGAATGAAGAATTCCTGCCTTAATGGGTCTGAAACACAAAATCAGAGCAAACCTTTGGGCTCCAGCACTCAGGACCAACACCCCCCCTAAGGCTGGCACAGCAACACTTGAATTTGAGCTGTTCCTCCTGAGATAAACCTGCATTTCCCTTCCCAGCACTCCCTCCATGTGCAGCTCCCTTGTGCCTTTATTTAGAAGATGACACATCTGATACTGGGGGTAAATGTCACACCAGTGCCCAAGTGACAACACTGCCCTGTCCTGCTGCATCAGATGGCACTGGAGAAGGGGAAGGAGTTTAAAGCTGCCTGCTCCCTCAGAACTCCATGTCATGCCTGCAGGGATAAGTTAATTTTACTGCCTTGTTAGTGCTGGGAATGTATGTCTGCAAAATTACAGCTGAGCTTAAAAATAAAAAAAAAAAAAAAAGGAGAAATAAAGATATATCCTGTGTTGAATCATTCATTTTCCTTCTATAACACTGCAAAGATAGTGTTCTAACAAAGCATCTGATTTAATTTCTGTACTTGTCAAAGCTCTACTCAATTATCCTTCCAAAATTTTGTTCTGTTTGAATTCTTATTCTGTTAGTACCTACAGTCACTCTGGGGAAAGGTTTTTATTCCAGGTCAGAGCACAGCCAGAACATGTTTCATGTTCAAATAATTCCTAGTGGAACAACTACAGTCACCTAACAGAATTTGGCAGGTAAAAAAGAAAAGCAGTTTGGAAATCAGTATTTTCTGATTTACATTTGAGGTTTTCTATCCTAGACTTGCAGGAATAGAAATCACATGCATGTCCATGCCTGTCTGCACACACACCATGCATGAGCCATATCAGAAAGAACAGGTAAGCAATGGAGAGGAATTTCCAGCAGATCTCAAATGCAAGAAAAGCTGTTGGAAGAGGGATGTGCAGAGTCCCAGGGATGTCCTGGCACTGCAGAACACACAGGGGATTCTCACAGCAGGTTCTGGAATGCTGGGCTACGTGAGAGGGAAGGGGAAGAAGAAAAAGAATGGCATCTTGGGGAATATCCAGGTCTTTAAAGGCTACCAAATATCTCAAACCAGAGGGCTGGGTCATTATCTCCACACATCAGCACTGCTATTTTCTTGGAAACTCTGCAATGATGAAGTATTGTAAACAGCAAAGGAGCTCAAAAAAAAAAAAAAAAAGTATTTTCAGCTTTATAAAGCCTAAGCCTTCATCCTTGTAAAAAAATAAAAAAAGAGCAGTTTTTTGGCCAAAAAAGGTTAAAACTAATTAAATTAAAAGCTTCAGTTTGAAGGACTTGGTTTTTTCTTCCTTTTATTTAGCTTTGAAAAATAATTCAGATGCCAAACAGCATTCCAAGTTTAATCCAGGGAAGATAAACAGAAATATGCTGCCCATAAAGCAGCAGCTGATACCAAGAACATCATCTCAAACAAGTGCAGTAATGAGCAATAGTGTGCTCTGTTTTCTTAACATGATTTATTTCAAATACATTATGCAGTTTCCAACTCTTCTTTTCAACTGGAACATAGGGGAAAATGAGAGGAAAAGGTTTTTGCAATTGTGTCTCACACAGTGGTGATGAGTCACCTTTTGCCTCTATTAAAATAAATAACTTTCAGCCTACTTCATGTGTTTTCAAAATGCTAAAGATTCAGATGGAACCCAGATAAAACCCAAACTCTTCTTTCAGTCCCTGCAGAAGACATGCAGCTCAATCCACCTCTGGGGATACAACAGCACAGACAGAACATAAAAAACCCTTTTGTTAACATGCAACACAAAACAGACCTGTTAGACTGCAAACACAAAATGAATCAAAGCAAAAGCCATGAAAATTATTAAAAGAAAAAGGGATAAAAATACATACACTTGGTATAGGCATGACCTGCATCTGGTCACCCTGGGGAAAAAGAAAAAAAAAAAATCACGGTAAGGGTAATGGCTTTAAAGGGTAGAACAAAGGTCTGGAGTAGTAAATGTAGCACTCAAACATTTTAAACCAAAAGTTCAAAGTATTCAAGGGTAAAAAAAATAAAAACAGGATTTTGCATTTTAGTTGCTGAAATGATCTGTTAGTATACTGGCATTTATGATTTTTAGGAGACTGGACTGATAAAACCCATGCTATGATTAATAAGAGATGGCAATAAGAAAGTACCTGTATTTACTGCAACTTTTTCAGCTTTAGGATCTACTAATGGGTATATTTGACAATTTTCACTGCAGCAGCAAGAGGCTGAGCCAGAGCCTGGCAGCAGGGCAGAACCTCATTTCTTCAACTCAGTCTCATTTGAGACAAAAAAAAATCCCCAGCATTTTCACTTGGGCAACAGCAAAACGTCTGAGAAGGACATCATGATGTTCAGCTAATGCAAGGAATCCCAATTTCTTCATCCAGCAGTACCAGTGCTGCTCCCATGGTCTCACTTTTGACTAATTTGGAAATTTTTGGCCAACCTTCTCATCAACCTTTCTTGGCCAATCTTCTCAACCTTTCCTTCTCATCCTCAGACACCCAGAAACAAGGACAGCTCCAAATTGGACAAAGCCTGGCTCAAATGTGGAAGAGAAACTCTATTTTCTAATCTAATCCTTCATAACCAACTTTCTGTTTTGTTTTCACAGAACATAAAAAAAAGGAAGCTGATCCTTCCAGCATAGATGTTGCTTGGGTAGATGATTTTATTCTTTAATATTGGGACAACACAGGCTCTGATCTCCAGCAGAGGAACTATTCAAAGGGCTGTTTTCAACACAAGAACAGCCTCTTCCAGCTGAAGAAGCCTCCTGCTTATTTGTTTTCAAGTCTAACAGTGTTGACAGATCACTGACAAACAGAAATAATTCTGTATTATTTTTAAAGTGCTCTTTTTTAGTGCTGCTCAGAAGAAATTTTTACTGAAGCCTGCCCAAAATCTTGAGAAGCTGAAGGAGCAACTAGAGAGCAGCAACTACCATGAACTATCAAAAACTTGGCACTAGTAAAAAGTACCTGATTTCTAGAAAAACACACATACAAAAGTTGGTAAGAATCCAAGTTTTCCTCAGGGTAATAGCAATAAGAATAGAAAAAAAAAATATAATTCAGTAAGTTAATGTCCTGTTGGTCGAACTGAATTTCATGGGAACCCAAAACCGAAGTTGCTGAAGGACTTGCATTACTGTTTGCCTAATTTCTCTCAGATTTTCTTAAATTAAATTTAAAAAAAAACAGGGGGAAACAAGGAAATTTCTGAAGAGAAACCCTGGAAATCCCTATGCAAAAACCAAAACAAGTAGTAAGAGTGATGAGAACAGGAAAAACAAGCAGAGAGAAGTGCAAGAGTCTGCTGGGAAAGCAAAAGTGCTCATGAACAGGCAAATGCCTCTTAGAAAACAAGCCTGCTCTGGGAAACATCTTCCCAGTGTCCTGCCTCATTTCCTCCAGCTTGGAACAGGAAGGGAAACGGGTCACAGCAGCAGGGTTTGAAAGAGATGACGGATGACCGCGTTTGTTGATGGTTTTCCACGAGCTCCTGATGTTGGTAACAGAACAAAGCTGTTCCTAGAATGCCAAAATTGCCCTATTGTATCCCTAGGACAACCCAGGAACTGATTTGTCCCCAGCCATTGAAATCAGGTTTTTTTTTCCCTGTGGGTTTTATTTTTTCTATGCTATATACAGATGGAATGATAAATCCAATCTTTTCCTTCAGCTGCTCGATTTTTAGTTTGAAACAATTTCCAGCACTGTGTTCCTCACTAACATTGCTGTGGCCTCAGTGAGCACCAAGTGACAGGCCACACTATTTTGCTTTTTTTCAGTCTGTATTCAAAGATAAGGAGTTATTTCACTTTAGAGAAGAAGCTGACCATAATAAGAGATTTATCCTATTAGCTTCTTTTGCTCAGTTTGCTCTAGACCATGACACGCTCTTTAAAAACAGTAGTACAGTTATTATTTGACACTTGAATGAGCTGACAAACTCTCAAGCTGTCCCTTAATAAAGCAGATTTTTGGGAAGCAAAGAAGGTCAGAATGAGTGGGCAAAGAGAGGAATAAAACACAGGAATGGAGAGGAGATGTGGTTTTCTGAACACACCTTCCACACCACATCCTGATGGTCACCCAAGGAATTTTCTTGCTCCAAGCAGCAAAGGTCAAGCAGGAGAAAAAGTAAAATGATTTCCATCAATCCCAACTATCTTCCTTCACACTGGAGAGTGATTTCCATGCCTGCTCAGAAATCCTGTCACTGATGATGCCTCACCACAGAGCCCCACATTCCTGCTGCTCCTCCAGGTCTCCAGCATGGAGCAGATGCTACTCTGACCTCAGGAATGTGCTCCCTGCCAGCTCTTTTCCTCTTTTTGCTGGGCAATATTCATGTGAGACAGAGAGGAGATCCTTTTCCTTGTCCTGTGTTATGCACAGAGATCCCTGAAGCAGAGAAGAGTTGGAGACACTGCACAGGGCATCTGCACAGCTTTCCAGCACCATGCAGGGGGAAAAAGGAACCCCAGCTTCTGGAGTGAGGTGGAAATTCAGTGACAGGAAAAGCAGAGGGAGCAGCTGCTGCCCCCAGAAAAATCCTCCTCCGAATTCTTTCTTTTTCCTTGTTGGGTGTGCATCAAGAGCTTCTCCTCTAAGCCAGCAAGTATAAAAATCCCTTTCCTTGTTCATGCTCCATCTCATTAACTGGAGCCATCTGCCTGATCTGGATCTCAGTGTGAAACAAAAGCAAGGGTGACTCCAGTGGAAGTGGGCTGGGAGTGAAATGGCAAAGTGTTCACAGACTTGTCAGGAATCCCTCACCCTCCACCACTGAAAGAAAAGGAAAGAAGAGTTTATATATTGCTTTTCTCACCTTTCTCTATCTGGACCACACCTTCAAGCCTGAATGAATGAAATCTGTATCCATAAACACCTCAAAAGTCAGGTAAAAAAATCTACCCAGAAAAAAAAAACTTACACCCAAAAAATACAAAAATTGAGTTGCTAACTGACGAACAGAAATGGAGATTTGAATTTATCATGAAGAAAACAAAACAACACTCTAAAGTAAAAAAACAAAAAGTGGCTGGAAGATGCTGGGGAGCTGCCTGCTGCAGAGGAGAAGGAAAAAGTCATAAAGGAGTTCATGAGGCTGAGTATTTTGTGCTCCCAGTGACACATCTGGCTCAGCATCCGAGCTGCAGGCAGGCTGATATACCCATTGTCACAGATACCACATCTTAGAGTGCTGCATTTGAAGGAAAACAAATATGCCAGTTTCAGTAAATACAAGTTATTATTGAAAAAAATGTTGAATTGAAACTTTAGAGACAGAATGGACCATTCATTACCAGTATTAGAGTCACACTTGGACAAGCAGCTGCTCTGTGAGTAGAAGATTTAAAAGTGAACTCAATACTTTAAAGAAGTTTTTGGGCTTTTTTTCCCCCCCCACTTACAGAACAGAATTCAGCACTGAAAGTAACTGGTTAATCAAAACCATGCTCAGTTTGGTGTTTCTGCCAATCCCATGAAGAAGTGACAGAACACTTGATGTGTCAAGCACTATCAAGCCACATCATGAAGCACTGATTAATGTGAAGCACTGATTTAATTTTTTTTCTACTAGAGCCAAACAATAATAACAAGAATTGTCTCACACATCACAATTACTCTGAACAAAATTTCAGTGCTGTGTTTTCAACTGCTTCATAAAACACCCTCCCCCGCCTTCCCTCCTTCTGAACAGGTCAGCATTTACAAAAACCAAGATTCCTAATTAGAAGGAAGCTGGCTTATCACACCAGCTTCAAAATGTGCCTGAAGCAACACACAACACTGAATTCCAAAGCTTCCCCCATTCCTTTCCTTCCCCTGAAGTCTTTATCACCAGTTTTCATGGACCAACTCCACTGAACAGCAAAGACATAAGGAAGTACATCCAAACCATTTTATACTCATTTCCAGTGGTAACTGCTTGATATTCTTGTGCAATTTTCCCTGTCCAGTTTTTCAGGAAAGGGTCACAACACATGAACTGAGCTAGAAAGGATCAGTGATGTGATAAATAATTATTAAAACACAAAAGAGAGAGCAGATTTAACTAAGTGACCATCTGAGCAACAGCTTAACAGAACTCAAACAATTCCTACCTGGCAGTGAAACTAATGCAAAAAAAGAGCTTTAATGAAAAAGCAGAGGAATTTAAGCAGTGGGTTGTCAGGTTTTATTTTCTTTCCTGAGAGGCAATTTTGTCATTCCTGGACATTTCACTTCACCAATTTAGAATGCAAGGCCCACTGCTGCTTCCCCCACTTTACTTATTTCTGAATCAAGACAAGATGCTCAGTGTAACTCCACCAAATTCAAGCAGCCTGCACAGCTCTGAAACAGCTCTCCTTGTAAAAATCACCACTCTGACACTGCAACAATAATCAAACATATTCAAGTCTCCAATCCTCTTCCTATTTCCTTAGATTTTCCTGCTTATACTGTGTTAGCACTCAAAATAAAAACAGCATGAACACATATAGAGCTTATTAATCTTTAATACTGCATTAAAAATAGCAGTGTCAGACTTATTTAACCTCAAAAGCCACCTAAAAGTTTAGCTATATTGATTTCTTCAAAAAAGATATGAACATCTGAGTGCCTTTCATTCAGCTGAAGAAAACTCTCTTTAATTAAATTCTCTTCAATATATTATTTGAATTTTTAAAAAAATACTGTAATTTTTATCTGTTTTCTGATCTAGTTTTAGGAATGCTGTGATTTGTGTCCTGCTCTCATGCACAAGTGTTGCACAGCTCCAGAACTGCTCACTGAGGCAGCACAGAGGATGAAAACTTGTGTGGATGGACAATCATGCAATCTCTCAAGGCATAAGATATATTTAGAAAATAATTGTTTTGCAAAATGCAGTCTGGACACTACTGACTCCAGATCATTTTCTACAGAAAAAACAAACTTGGCTTTATGTTTTAGTTTCTACTGAAGCCCCCTTTTCTCTCAGCTGTAGTTTTGCCAGCAGCCTCACTTCTGCCTCCTTCCCATTCCCCAACATAGTGGAAAAGAAATTTTATAACTTCCCATCCCTTTTTTTCCTCATGAATGTGTGCATACATGCCACACACTCCTCAGCTTTCCTTTCAGCACATCCAGATTTCCCTCCTTCCACTCAAAATGTACCTTGGCTAGCAGAAGAAATCTAAAAATACATGTGCAGCCCCTCCTCTTGGCAGGATTTTCAGCGCATTTTACCTCTGCAGAGCAGTTCCAGCAGGAATTGTCACAGTTCAGACTTTACCTCCACACATATTTGAAATCTCCATCATTTCATCTGCTCTCTTTCCCTCTCTCCCACCAAACAGTTCCTTGCTTTTTCTCCTGAGCTTTTCAGAATTCAAACACAACCAGTAAAAATTCAAACCAGAATAAAATGGACTGGACAAGGGAAGTAAGGAATCAGCTGCATCAGACATGAAAAGCTGTGTGAAAAGCACAAGGTAAAAATCCCATAGAGATATTTCCATGTCTGCCCACCTGGATTCACCTGCATTTGCAATCTCAAACTCCTGGAAACTGTATGGAAAACTTGGCTTTCCTATCTTTGCCATACTGATCTGAAATTCTTCATTTCAGAACACAAATGCTCTCACTGTTAACAGTTTTTTAAAGAACATTGAATTTGTGTTGCATTGTTTGTACTCTATCTGTATTTGCATCTAAAATCTCCATCCATTCATTTGACTCACCAAACAAAACTTAATAACCAGGAAAAATGGCCAAAAGCTGCTATCCCTGGACTCAAGCATGAAATAAATATAAGTAGACTGCTTAGAAAAAAAAGTCTCAACAATAATAATAATGGTTCTTTTGATTTGTTTTTACACCACTGAAAACCCTTTAAAGCAATGTTCAGAAGGTTCCACTATGCTCCAGTGTGACACAATTTAATCAGGAAAGGGAACCAAAGCTGGGGGCAACTCAGCAGCTGAAATTTTATGAGAAGTCTCCATTTCTTTTAGTGTCTTAGTCAGGTTTTAAATGTTGGTTGCTTACAAAATGCAGAGTGCCAACACCCACAGCAGAAATATTAGTTTTATATTACAGATGAATAGGCAGTATTAGCAATCCACCATCAAACCAGTAATTTTTTTTTCCTGTTCCCCACGAGGGAAATTTGCTAGGACCAACCTTAGGAAGCAGAATTAAGCCTGGCTTGCAAAACACCCACATGACAGCAAAATAAGACAGAATTCTGACCTTCTGAAGTCCTCCATTCTCCTCCACCAAAGGAGGCAGAGCACTGGTGCTGTTGGTGGATGGTGGCTCGACATTGTAGTCACGAAAGCAGCAGAATAAGGTGCTAAAGATACTTCGACTCCTCTGCTTCTTCAAGCTGATATTACATTGGGACACTGGGGAAAAAAAACAGCACAAAAGTAAATTCATGTGGTACAGACCTGGTTTTCTACATTAAAACTGAATTGGAGATGTTGGGTCTTTATACCCTGAAATCTTTATTAAGTCTTAAGGTTACTGAGATTTTCCAGCATATTGAGACCTCTTCTTTTTTAACACTTTTTTTCCCTTGCCAGATCTGTACAGTGACATCCTGGAACTCTGAATAATCACACTGAGACACCACAGAGTTCTCCCAGTAACATCCAAGGTGGGCACTGCAGTGACACAAAATAAATTGCTGCTAAAATTTGTCTCTGGACCGAGGAAGCAAAGAGCTCTAAAAACCAGAGAGGCACTAAATGCCCACTGCAGTGTTTCTACACAACTACATAACCCAGAGTGGAACATTCAGAAGTCCTGCAAGAGTCAGAAAAAGCTCTGAGATATTTCTGAGTTTCTTCTGTTACTGTTTGACAGCACTGCTGGAGGACAGAAGACACAACACAGAGGCTGCAGAACAAGAGTGGTACCACAGAAACAGGAGCCCTGGCCTTGACTTTCAACTTACTTATTGGTTTACCAGGATAAAAATAACCCTGAAGTGGGAAAAAAATTACATCCAGCTGAATGAAAGCAAGTATAGCACTTTTAAAGAATGAAAATTGTGGTTAAAAGCAATAGTTTAAAGAAAAGAAATGCACGTAAGACATCTAGGGATCCACCTAAGAAAAAAACTCCTGAACACATGTTAAAATGAAAAAGAATAAAATAAGAGTTGGAGAAAAGCTTTAGAATGTTTTAAGTAACACTTGATTTGTTTACCAACTATTTTAATGATCTATTATCATACCTGTAGATAATGTTTATTTAGAACTTTTTCTTTCCTGCTTTGGGTAGGAAATCAAACCTTTCCCATCCCAAAGTTAGAGGGTAAGTGAAATTCTTGGTAAGTCCCACCATTTCCGTATTTGCCAAAATACTCTTCCACTTTAAGGCAGGGAGCAGTGCCCAGTTTCAATTATTAACTGCAATTAAGAGCCAAGTGTACCAATATCAAAATCTAAATAGGTTCTATAGACTTTCACCAATTTATAAAGTGCTCCAATAACAGGATAAAGTCAGAACTGTGCAGAGATTTGTGTGCTTAAGGAAGTGTTTCATTACTTTAAAAGACATCTGCAAACTGAAAGCAATCCAGCACCACTTGTCAATACTCCAGTTAAACAAAAAACACACGAGGAACTCCAGCCACCAGTGCTACAACTTACAGTAAAAGATTAATTCTCAAAATGTCATATTCTGTTTGCAACAACACAGTTTTAGAAATCCCCAAAGGATACCTGGGCAGCTGGGAAGGACATTTTCAAAGCACTCAGGAAAAATGGTATTGCAAGCAGAAGCAAGTGAGTTGCAATATAATCCTGGCAATGAGAACTCCTTTCCGACATTAAAAATTGAAATATGCTGAAATTAGAACGGGAGGAACAATGCTGTGTGTCCTGCTGCCTACAGCTACTGCCACAGAAACCTTGCTAATAATTTCTGGTTTGTTTTCATCCTCTGTTTAAAAATATGAGGGCAAATTATCTCATTTGAATGCAGGTATCAATTACAGCAGGGTGCTTAAATTCTAACTCACAGCCTCAGCTGCACAACAGATCAATGGGAAAATCAAAACCACTCCAGAACTAATCCTTGCATGGTCTCTACTCATTATAGAAAGAGACAGTAAATTGTCTAAATAAACATCCAGAAATCTCTAGACAAAAAATACTGATTGGTCCAAACCTAAGAACACTTGGATCCAATCATACATTTGAAATCTGGCCACTCCCTTTCACTTGCTGAAACATTTTACTAGGAGAAATAATCCTTCATGCTGGTTTTTAGTCCTGACAATTCTGCCACTCATAACACAGTGCTCTTTCAAACAGATCCTTCCACTGATTTAGATGTTATTTTAAAGGGATTTTCTTCAATAAGCTATTATGGAGGCTTTACAGTGACTTCATAAATGATCATTTTGGATGCAGTAAGGAACAGAGGTTTTCAGGTGGCTTTATGTGCTGTGCTACATTAAAATATAAGTACTGCATGCACAGAAAATGTTTGCACCCACATCTCATCTTTAGTAAGTCTGACAGTGCTGTGCATCATGGAAAATAGTTCCTCCTTCCTTAGTTACCCTGAGCCACCTGCAATCCGTGAGCTCCTTGCAGGATTTGCTTTCCTTGAAGCAGTGACAGCACAAATATAACAACCATAAAGGCGCAAAGAAGCACTGATGTTGAATTACCAACACAAATTTAGACATTCTGGATGGCAGCATTTAAAGAGAAAAAACTGCTGAGGACAAAATGTGGCATTCCTTAAAAGCTCCACAGGTGAGACCAGGTGTTAACAACAGTGAAAGAGTAAACTGAGTTACCCAAACTGCAAGTCTGAGCAGCATCCAGCACATGGAAAAAAAAAAATTTAAAAAGGAAAAAAAAGATATTTTTTTTTCTTTCCCCTCTCCATCTGTTAGAAGTCACCATCTCAATTTCTGGAGGTGATTTCCTACACCCTCCCCAGACACACTGAACCATCCTCACCCCACCACACTGAATGCTGAGGACACTTGAGTGACATCTCACAGCTCAAACCCTGCACATGGAACATGTCAACACTGTGTCCCAAAAAAGCCCAGGCAGAACAGCCCCAGAACATGCAAATGTGTTATCTGTGAAAGCAGAGAGCAGCAGGTGTCTGCAGGAGGGGTGAAGAAAGGATCAGGGTGAGCTGCAGGGATGCTTTCTCCTCCCCAGGGTCACCCCAAGTGCAGTTCAGGGACCTGAACACACCAGATGAGTGTGTATAATAAATAATGTGTGTGTATAATAAATAATGTGTGTAACAATTTCCCCTTTCATGGCTTTGCCCCATCACTTTTAGAACCTACATCAACTTTTAGAGCCCAAAGTATCTTATGGCAGGAAAGTCCACAGCTTCAGAACTCTGAGCATCCTTGTTTCTTACCTTTCTGCAGTCTCTAATCTGTATTTTTGAACAGGAGTGGAAGCACACACAATATCCAGGATGAAAGGAAGAAATTCCACCATGAATTTATACACCCACACAATGCTTTGTTCTCTTGCTTTTCTAATAATTCCTAATATCTTACTTGAGGTTTACAAAAAATGAGCATTGGGCTAATGTGATTCTTCAGATCTGATTATAACACCAAGATCTCTTCATTAGAAGGGATTTCAAGCATCACTGCAAATCAAGAATTCTTTTATCTTCCCATACAGAAAATGTCACATGTATCTACATTTAATTCCATCTGCTATTTTAAAGGCCAGTCATTCAAAGTCATGCTGCCTTCCCACAACTTTTCACAGTTAAGTTTTAAACCTATATACAGATGCACATATAAACACACACACCTATTTACATGCACCAACAAATACACAACCTTTTCTCTCACTGATTTTGATAGCTTTATTTCCTTTTCCATATGGTTTAAGGCCATGCTGAAGAGCAGAGTGCACAGATCCCACATTGCTTCACCAGGGAAGTCTGTGAGAGCTTTCAGTGAAGCTCTTGGTCAAATTACCTCAATTTATAAAACATTATTTTTGCAACCAGGGCCAGAAGCAGGAGCACAGTTATTCCTGTTCTAGAAGGGAAGTAACTCTGGTGCAGACTGCCCCTAATTTAGGGTCTCACCTGTAATTTCCAAGTGTCATTTCTAAGGACAAGCCTCATTGCCCATGACCCACTGTTTTGAGGGTCTGTTAATCCCTGAATTTTCTGGAATTCAAAGACATTCCCAGAACTGTGCTTATGGAAATCTTCTGGTAAATCTTAATAAACTCACAGCACTGCTATGACTGGGGAGGGGCTCAAGGAAAGACAAAGCAAATTTTAAAACAAATTGCTGCAATCACATAAGCTTAAATGGGAGGTATGGAGCCATACAGGGTGGTGAGCAAGAGAACAGGGAGAAAAAGACTGTAACAAACCCCAAGTATAATAACTCAAATGCTACAACAGAAATTAATACAAGAGGTGCTAATAGAAGTCATTTACAGCATCTTCTCCCAGCTCCTTTGACACAAAGCATCCTCTGGAGGCAGAGGGGTTGTGCTGCTCTCCTATCAGGACATTTCCAGCAGCAGCACAACTTCCACAGCCAAGAAAAACATTTTCCTCTCAAGCACTGTCCTCTAAAGTTTAGTTGAGAGCTCTCCCCATCAGATTTTGCTGCAGTGGTGTGAAATTACAGAAGCAGATTCTTGTGCAGCCACAGAACCTCAAACCCCTTGGTGTTGCAGGAAGCCACCCTGGGATGCCTGCAGGGCTCCAAGCCCACCCCTCTGCAGCCAGGAGAGAGCTAATTACCACTCCATTTTTCCTAATTAAATGAATGCAATATCCAGTTCTCCCAAATAATATAAACTGGGTCATGAGGAGACTTCTCCACTTACAGATGAATTCGCTAAATGCAATAAAATGAACATCTGGGTATGCTGAGCTCTCACCATGAGTTTGTTTATAACACAGGATGGAAAAAGGCGAGTCAGAATTAAGTGATATTAAACAAAGCCTTTCTTCAAAGTAAGCAGTTTTAAAATCTATACAGGATTAGAAATGCCTAATTTCTCCAACTTCTTAAGAGACTCTATCTGATCTTCTCAGAAAAATGGAATTTTATATCCCACATGCCTCAAGATAGAAACAGTTAAGTAGAAAATCATCAGCTTGCTGACACAGCTCCTCTTTTTGTGATGTGACCACGACAGAAACAGTTTTACAACACTTGGTGCCAAATCTGCGTGTCATGCTCTCCTAACTTTGGTTTTAAAATGCCATTTGCAGTTTTATCATTGAAAGGTCTCATCTCCCATGTAAACTTTGCAGCAAACACAGCAATAAAAGCAGTCACATACCTGAAACAACCACCCACAACTGGTTTAACCCTCAAACATGTACAGCCTAAGCAAATTGCTCTGCCTAAATTCAGCATGCTATACCCCAGAATTACCTTAATTTCAACTAAACCTGGCAATCTTTCTCCCTCCCCAGCAGCACAATTAAGTAAAAGTAAGGTTTTAAGCTTTCCACTGAAATTATTACTAGTGAAATAAAAAATCTTCCCAAAACATTTTACTCTCCCTCTCTACCAACCTGTTTCCCATTAGTAGTTTGCTCTGGATGGAGCTGATTAAATAATTATGGGCAAGGAAAAAAGCTTGAATACATAAGGCAGGTGGGGACACGAGGGAAAAATAACTGAGTAACTTATTTTTATTTTTGAGATAATTTCTTTAGGTCAGTGCACTTGGATCTGAAAAAAAATGTCAACATGATTTAGGAGCTCTTAGGGAATTTTAGGAAAGACCTGCTTAGTAAATGATTCCATTATGTTTTGGAAAACAAGCTTATGAGCTGCACCTGTATGTTAGGATGAAATAGCACAACAACTGCTCTTGTTATAACTTATCCTTCTATCTACTTATTCTAACAGAATTTATCCAGTGAATAACAGAACACTACAATTTCACTTCCATACCTCCCAAAGTCCTCTAAAAACACAATTTCACATAGTACCTAGAACAAAATCATCAGGATGGATGTTAATTCATCCATCAATTCAGCTAAAGTTATATGAAGAATAAAGAACTCTACCTAACCAAATAAAGCTTTGGAAATGTTTCTGTTGCAACAGCTTAAAGCTTAAAAAAACCCCCTTACTTCACCCTACATAAATTATTTATTACAGTCCTCAAATCTGGGTAGCTTAAATATCTGCTGTTGGTTATTGGATGCTCATATTTTCAGGATCAAAGGTAGTGAAATTCTAAAGTCACTTTTAAAACACAAGACTGAGAATTCAGCACTGCTGTCTCTCTCTGTAAGGGCTGTGATGCTTCATGAAATGCAGCCAGTAAATGTTAAAAACACCAACTGCACACAGAAGCCTCTTAAATGACAAGGAGGGATAAGAAACCATGAAAAGGCTCAAAACAGCACAAGAACCTGATGGATCTCAAGGCAAATTCCAAAACCTTAATGCTGTTGCTGCACTTCAGCCTCCACACTGTGGTTTGGTTGGACACAAATACATCATGGTATAACCTTCATACATGTGTCAGCTTCTCATACAAGCCATGATTTAAACATCTTTTGCAGTATTCCACCAGTGAGGAGAGCTGCTACTAGGCAAGATCATGGAAAAATTAATTTATCTGTCAGAGCCCAACTGTGGCATTCACTCAGCCCTAAGACTGAAGGCAGATCCACATTTCAGAGTGAAGCTGAAAAGTTAAATACTGCTTTAAGAACCCAATTAACCTGATGAATCATCTTCTGAGCAAAATACCTTCAAGCTGAAATTAAACAGCACAAATTTTGGCTGCTTCTTCCCCTGCTCCTGTGCTTGACAAGCTGACAGGGCTACACTGAGACCACTTCCAATTCCAAGAAGCAGCACGTGCAGATCTGTATCTCCAAAGGGCTGAAAAAAAGTAGGGCTCCTGTAATCCAGGAAGGAACTAATTAACAAGCAGCACTTTCATTCTTGTGCCTGTGCACTGAAACAGCCACTGGGACAGGAGATGGGTGAGAATACAAAGGAGAAGTTAGGAGATGCTCACCTCCAGTACATCAAGAGCCAGGGAGCTCTGTACCTTTGCAATAAACACCTGGGCAGCTCTTAAAGAGGAGCTGAATTTGCCCATCCAGCCTGGGCTGTGCTCTCCTGGGATCAACCAGGATGGATGTGCCCCCATCTTCAAGGGTTACCTGTGCACATTTCCTTTTCACACACTGAAACTCAGCACACTAAAAAAGGTGCTGCAAGGATATACAGCATTTTTTAATCCTCACATGCACAGTTCACAATAAAATCTTTTCCTAGTATTTGCTTTTTTTTTATTTTTGAGAAGAGTGATAGGTTCACAGGTTCCAGAGCAGCCTGTAAACACATATGCTCAAAATATATATCTGCTTAAAAAATAAGTAAATTAATAAATAAAATAAATAAGTAGCCATGTCCTACAATCACCCTTCCATCAGCTGATAGTCTGAAACATGTAACAGGACCAGAACCACTTAAGAAAAGAAAAATTAAAAGAAATAACACACTCATCTGACACTACACCACTCTCATTTCACACCACACTCAAGGCCAGGTTTGCAGCACTGGAATTCAGTGCTAGCTAGCAAAAGGGATTCAACTCCAAGCTTTTTGCCTTGAAATCCTTCACTCCTGGAGGGAAGCTCATGCAGTGCAAAAGCAATACTTCAAACCAGTTTAGGAGCAAAATAAAACACAGCAAATAATGGGAAAGCAGCAGCAGTGCCACAGGAGTGCCATGGTTTGTAGCTGGGTGGAAAACCAAGCTGAGTGAAGAATGCAAGCAATGCTATGGAGATGTATTATGATACAAAATAAACACAACTTTCTGCAGGGCCATTATGGAGCCATCTCCCTGTCCCTGTAGCACTTCAGTGTTTTGTCTCAGCCCAGCAAATTTATAAATACCACAGAGCAACAAATACATTTACAGCACAGGCACAGCGTGACAGCTCGCTTTAGAAATTATATTTTGGTGAAAAACGCAGCATTTGGGGCTGTGCAGCGTTTCTGTGCTGTTTGAGCAAGGCTGGAGCTGCTGGGGCTGGAGCTGCTGGGGCTGGATATTTTCCCAGCACTGAGGTTTGGAGCAGCAGTTGAACAGGAAATACTGCGCAGTCTGTGCATGCATCGCATTCCTGTCCCGCCCCGAGCAGCCGCCAACAAACAAACCTTTCTTCTAGTAAAAGAAAGAGAAAAAAAAAAATACACTGCACAAAGTTCACCAGCAGATGTGGCCTGTGAATCCAACCCAGCCTTTTCTGCTGATAAAAAGAATCTGATGTATTTGCAATGTTGGTGTAACGTCACGGTTTGGTGAAGCTGGATCAGCAAAGACCTGGCGGTTTAAAGCTGCAAAATCTGCAGGGCTGCTGCACCCAAGGTTTGCCAAATAAATTATAATGCTTACAATAAATTACAAGCTTACAAGAAAAAGGATTGTTTTATTTCCATTTTGCTAGCACTTAAGTTGGTTTTCCACCACACAGCAACCAGATCAGATCAACTCAAATTTCGAATTGCACAAAATTAAAAAAAAAACCAAACCAAAAAAACAACAACAAAAAAAAACCAACAAAAAAACCTCAAAAAAACAAAAAAAAATCTGGAAAATATTTAATAATTATTTTTGGGACCAGGGGCAGCACATGGGGTGAAAGTGGCCGGATTTTGGTGTTTGTCAGTCAGGGCTGATCCCCTCTGGCACGGGGAGAGGATGGAACGGGAGGTGAATGTAAACAAGCACGTGTTTATAGAGCAGAAATATGTACAGCATCCGCTCTGCCCCAGCCTCTCTGACGTGGGACACGGTGGGAAAGGCACTGAGGAACAATTTGCTCCATCCCCAGCAGCTCAAAGCCAGGGGAAAAGCAGGAACAGGCGAGCAAAGGGAGGCACTTGGAGCTGTCACACAGCCCAGGCAGTGACTGCTGCCCCACGCATTCATCTAAACACAGCTGGCATAACAGTAATTATAATATCAGTTTTGAAAGTCTAGGAATCAATGCTGATTGGACAAGAAAGAGGGATAAACAAGCCAAAGAAATGCCCTTTGGTAGAGTGTTTTCTTGTTGGACAGGGTATGGACAGAAGGACGGACACTCACACAGCCTCTGCAGCACACACACATCCTCCTGAAGAATTTTTGTCATTAAATTAGTGTGAATTACTGAAGAGCTGTAAAAACCTCTTTTTCTGTGTACTACACAGTCACCCACCCTGCCACACAGCTTTTACCCAACCATTGATTTTCCAAGACAAAGAGAGATCCAAACCCAAAGAATATTCCTGGATATGGCACTTATGATCAGCTTGTTTCCTTATCAAATTTAATAAACTGATCTTTATAAGGCTTTTAATAGGGTTTTCTTTCCCCCCAGCAAAGTCAGAGTCTGGGGTTGTGAAGTTAGGCAGAGCTTCCTCTTGCCTCCCACCACACACAGGTTGACTCAAATTTAAGTGACAGTTCTTTTTCTTGACTTGGAAAGTGTAAGACAAGTGGTTCACCAAACACAAAGGTAGAAGAAATTCCTCTACTTTTTTCCCCCCCAAAATACCACTACACCCCCAACCAAAGCCTTATCAAAACCTTGCTGATCTGAGGAGAATGAGCTTAATTTAATTTTCCTAAATATAGCCCCAAAGATGTTCCCATAGAGACAGCAACATTCTCTATGGTACTTTTTGCAGCAAATACTTGAGCAAGACATCAAATCCAAAGCATTAGTCTATTTTTGCAAGCTTTCTCCTCTCTTTCCTAGGAACAGCTCTTCTCTAACAAATTCATCTTGCAAAAATATGTTAAAGGGTGCTCCTCTGGAAAGAAAAGTTTTGTTTCTCCATTCTGCCTTATGAATTTTTCATTCCCTCCCTGGGGATATATTTGGGACAGGCTACAAGTGTAATTCCTGCCAGGGAAATTCACTCATCCAAAGTTTGCTCCCCAAAAGATACATCCCTAATAGCAAAAAAAATCAAACTGGGCCATCTTTTCTGCAGTTCCTTTGACTTCTCTTTCTAAATCCCATTTATTTCTCCCAACCCACTGGTATTTTGTGGATATTGAGTGCAGATCTCATGAAACATTCACCCTGTAGAAAATACACATCTAAAACGATGCTGCTTCTGGTGACATGTTCTACAGAACCAAAGCCATTTACAGCATGTAAATTCTGGAAAAGATTCTTAATGGAGCAGGGAACAATGTGAGAGCATGTATGAAATATTTACCTTGTTTCTTTGGAAGAAAAATAGAGGTGGCTTAGCTTCAAAAAGACACTGACTTAAACAGAGATGTTGATTTATTTGGTGTGATCAGTGTTTTTCCCCATTCCTCCATGCGCCTCTTCCAATTTCTCTGTATTATGAAACCCAGATACAAAGCCATAAAGAGGAATCCCACTCATTTGGAAGAGGAAACTTTCTCTGAATCACTGTATTATCTGTGCTACAGTCATTAACAGAATCTAAAAGTAACAGCTGTTTCCAACAACTAAAAATGCTCTTAAAATCAATTTCAGCAAGTATCACTCAGCAGGTTACTCCAATCCAGCCCTTCTGGGAGCAAAATAAAAACATCAGATGTTGATTATAAACTTCTTTGTCGCAGGGATTTCTCAAGAAGAGGTCTGGGTTACACTGGAGTGTATCTGCTGGGACAGAATCTCACTTGGAGAAATTGTTGCCAAGGTAATTTCTTCTCCAGTTTAAGCTTTCATGAAGCAGATTTTACCCTATCTTGGATTACTCTTCATAAATTCTTTTTTTAAAGATAATTACAATATTTATAGACATGTAATACAAATGCCTATTACAGAGAGAAAAATGTAATTTTATTTGCTGCCTTCTTCAAGCTGTTGAATCCACCCTCACCAGTTAAGCTGGAAAGAATTTTGATCAATTTTAAGTTTTCAGTAAAACCTACACATCTTCTGTAACTATTTTAGATCCAAAGTAATTACAATATCAACCACTGTGGGTTTTCAGTTCAATTGAAGTGTCACCTGCAGAACAGCAGCTCTGCCAGGTATCTCTGACAAAAATTGAAGCTGTAACAGAGCATCTATTGTTACACACTAAGTAAAGAACTAAGGAAAAAAAAAACCCCACAGAGGCACATTGCAAAGTCTCATTAATAATTTGCTAAAATATCTCACATTGCCCTGGTGCTGCCTCTCTCCTTCAAACTTTTTTTTTTTTTTTTTTTTTAATATTAACTGTGTTTTCAACTGATCCAAAGAAATAAGCTGGAAAATATTCAATCCTAACTCTTCTGACCTTGTACTTTGGAGTCATGAGTATTTTATCCATTCAGCATTCCCAGACCATTAAAAGCAGCACATTCCCACCTGGAAATATGATATTTAGAAAGCTAAAACCAGATTAAGA
Organism: Catharus ustulatus; assembly: GCF_009819885.2. Classification (NCBI taxonomy): domain Eukaryota; kingdom Metazoa; phylum Chordata; class Aves; order Passeriformes; family Turdidae; genus Catharus; species Catharus ustulatus. Next base: position 4,112,454 of record NC_046221.1, on the reverse strand, counting down.
ACGAAACAAAAGATACAGGAAACTGCAAGCTTTATATGATAAAGTGACTACAGTTTTGACAAAAAATAAAAGCAGTGAAACTTGATGAACTTCCAGCAATTCCTTGCTAGAACAAAGCCACAGTTTACTGCCTGTTGAGAAAATCAGCTAATAAGAAAAATTATTTTTAAAATAAAATTTTATGATGAGGGGATTTTTTTAAAAGCATTTTGGTGTCTTAAACAAGCAGTCAGAAGCCTCCACCACGCTGACAATTCAGCTGCAGGTTGGAACAGCTGCAGACACGTTTAATTGCCTCTCCAAATACCCACAAGGACTTCTGACCTATTTGAAATATCCTAAACTTTGTACTCTTGTACTTGTTGTACTAAAGGAATGCACAAGATTTAATGCCCCTGCTTCAACCCCTGACAATCCTGAAGCTCTGAGAGCAGCCCAGTTGGTATTTCACAGAGGAGAAATGAGAAAGTATGAATAACTGAGTGCTGTGTAAGTGAGGATATTAAATAACCAGTGTCTTCAGGACTACAAGTTTAGAAACATTAAAAATAAACTGCTTCCTTAATTATATTAGAGGGGAAAAAACCCCAACAAAACCAGTACAGTAATTTTTGCTGCTTACTGGACCAAAAATGATGATAATTGCAACAATGTGGATTCATGCTACAAACCCCACCCCTTTCATCCCCAAAGGCCACATACTGACCTTATCAAAGGCAGACTAAAAGGAGATAAATAAACTGCACCTGACCCCTTTAACAATGATGAAACTCTTCCCTAGCTTACTTCTTCAGCATGTGCCTTTGTGCTAATTTTAAGAGAGAATCCAGGCATGAGGCAAGAGAAATTATTCTAATTTTGCATCTTGCCCAAGCCCCAGCCTCTCTTAGCCTACATTCCTGCCCAAGCTGTTTATACAGAACACTTCAGATCAGCTGGTCTCTGCCCAATCTGGCAAAAAGAAAAAAACAACCCTGCTGTCTTCCTCCAGCACAGAGGCAAGGGTGAGCTGTGTATTTAGCACATAATGATGCAATGCTGCAATGCTATCCCTGCTGCTCTGCATCCTTTTCCTTCTTGGCATGAAAGAGCCAGATTTGCACCATTTACATTAAACACAGCAGAGATGCCTGGAATGGTTTGGGTTGGAATGGAAGATCAGCTGATTCTAACCCAGGCTGCTCCAAACCCTGTCCAGCCTGGCCCTGGACACTGCCAGGGATGGGGTCAGAGAGCTCACAGCCCTGCTGCTCTCACAGGTGAAGGAAGCCAGGTCTTGCAGGGCACATTTCCTCTCCTAGGGAGGCAGGAGTCTCTCCTTACTCTGAGTAGCACAGATCCCACTCTGGCTGGGCAGAGGAGCAGCTGATGGGCTCAGGTGGGAGTTTTTCCTCACCAGCAGCACTCTGAGTAGCACAGATCCCACTCTGCCTGGGCAGAGGAGCAATGATGGGCTCAGGTGGAGCCTTTCCTTACCAGCAGCACTCTCAATAGCACAGATCCCACTCTGCCTGGGCAGAGGAGAAGATGATGAGCTCAAGCAGGAGTCTCTCCTCACCAGCAGCACTCTGAGTAGCACAGATCCCACTCTGGCTGGGCACAGGAGCAGCTGATGAGCTCAGGCAGGAGCCCTGAGCACATGATGGATGCAGCAATTTACTGCACTTAGCTCAGATGGGAAACCCCAGGCACAAGGAGCCATAAATGCTAGATCACATTAAGTCCATACTCACAGATACACCCCAGCACTCACAGAGCCATCCTGAGCTTCTGCTCCTCCTCCTCTCCCCAGTTAGCAATTCCAAGCAGAGGGAGCCCCAGCCAGCATCGCTCCCCTTCAGCTGTTTTCCACTCTGCTCTCACCACCTCAGCCTCAGCCCCTCTGCACTTCAGGTGCCTGCACTGGCCCCACACACAGGTGTTCACACAACACCCCCCTGCCATGTGGGTTTAACTCAGACTGAGGGAAAGAGGGGCACAAAAACAACAATTCTAACTGAAAACCCTCTGGGTGCCTCCAGAACCCCCCAGCTGTGTGCACTCAGAAAAGCAGTGCCTGAGACAGTCACACCTGCACAGCTGGGTGTGTTGTTTATCCTGGTAGCTTTAAAAACCCCTTTTGGCACAGACAGTAAGTATTATGTTCTGTACCATAGCCTGGCACGAGTGATTTGAAAGGCTTTTTTCTGGCTACTGGCTGAGCATTATCAGTTTGGGCAGAGCCCACTTGGCTCCTTCTGCCCAGCCCCAGCACATTCAATGAATTACTCAAATCTAAACAGACTCTGCATTTGAATTGCTCTCCCAAAGCTCTACAGAGCTGCAGCAGGAAAGCTCTGTATGCACTGGCACGCCTGCTGCAAAGCAAGATAAATATCTGGCACCTCTCCCGCTCCTACCTAACCAAAATGAGGAGAAATAACTGCATTATTGGCTTTGTAAGGGCCTGCCTTACATCTTGTTTCTCCTGGTGACATAGAAAAACAACAAGGGAGACACTGGAAAAGGCTGCCCAAGGAAGCAGTGAATGCCCCATGCCTGGAAGTGCCCAAGGCTCTGGAAGTGTTGGATGGAGCCTGGAGCAAGCTGGTCTAGTGAAGGTGTCCCTGGATGATCTTTAATGTCCCTTCCAACCCAAACCATTCTGGAACTCTGTGAAATTCATGACCCAACAGCATTTTTCCCAGGTAAAATCTAAGAAATATCCAGAGTACAGATGTGGATGTAACTCCTGCAGTGCTGCAGGGACATTCTCCTTTCTGCTGAACTGTGCTCCAGTGACACGTGAGCAGAAGCCAAAGCCTGAGTCCCCTCCCACGGGTCCCCTCACACAAAACAAATTCCAGCCCTACAAAATAAACAAAGTAAGGTCCAGTGTGTTTGAGACCTCACTGCCAGAAACCTCCTGCCAAGACCCAGCCAGCTGGTGGGGGGAAGGCTCTGGCTAGCAACTGATCTCAACATAAAAAATAAAAAAAATATTTTCTTGTTTTTACTACATCATTATAGGTCCCAAGCAGTTTCTGTGAATATTCTCCTCACCCTCCAGCCCAGCTGACCACAGCAGAGCTCACAAAGCCAAGCTGATAAGCACTTGTAGAGCACAATGCATCTGACTTGTCCACACCAGAACCCACCCGAAAAATGCCAATATTGCTTTTCCTCTCTCCCCTGGGAACCCCTGGTGAACAGCTCAGCTGTTTATATTGCAAACATTTACACTTAAGGGAAAGATCACCATCCCCCACACCACTGCTTTCCTGTAAGTCACTGGAGTTGGCCAAGGAGCAGTCCAGCAAAACTTGCTTATCCTAAAAATGCTGCAAAATAACCCCTTCATTTAATCCTCCTGTGCCCTGTGCTACTATTTCCTAACCACTCCACACTTCTGATGTGCACATCCAAAACACAAATGGAAAACACTGTGCCTAAGGAAAACAAAACACAGCACAGCTCCCTGCACCTCCCAGGTGCTGCTTCCAGCATTCCTGGGGAATCCTGAGAGTTCCCCACGAGAGAAAAATGCCACCATACAGAAAATTCTGATGGCAGAACATTTAATGGAAGATTGCTGGCTCCAAGTATTCTGTATACCAGCTGAAAGACACAATTCCCAAGGGAAAGAGCTTACACAAACAGGGAAAGCTTCTGGATGGGCTTTCACAGCAGTTTTTTTTTTAACACTCTTCCTTCCTCCTTTCACCCAGAGGTGAAAGTGGAAAGTTTTCTCAGGCAGAGGATGCCCTGACCATGGAGCACTTAACCAAAATATATTATCTACAAAACTGGGTTTTTTTTTCTACTCTCATTTTAGGAAATTCAGTTGTACAAAGCCTTATTTAATCAGCTGGTGCACACCTACAGCTGAGCCCAAGACCGAGGAGGTTTTTTCAGCCCAGCCTTTAATGAAGGATGTGCAGAGTTTCCAAACACCTGTGACAAGCCACATGTCAAAACATGCTTCCACCAGCACCTGATAACACCAGGAGGAGATTACAACACCCCTGGGATGTTTGTACCTGCTCTATGGCCACAGGTTTTAAGTTTCCCACCACCACCTTGCATCTTCTCTTCAATCCCAAAGAATATTTTATTCAGGATAAATACAAAAAAAGGTAATTTCTATACATCTGAAACATTCCTCCTGCTCTTTTGCTTATGGTACTCCTGTGTCAGTTTGTAATTTATGTCACTGGAAGTTTCACAGCAAATATTAAGGAAGTGGCTCCAAGCATGAATCAAACAGGTATTTTCTCTTGCAAGCCCAAGTTTTGGACACTCCCATCAAAAGGAAAGACAAATAACAAGTTCCAAGTAATGCCAGAAGGTATTAACTGTTCTAAATGACAGCTGGGGGCGTAGAATTGAGGCTTCCTAAACTCTGGATCAAAAAAGACAGCACTGCACTGTATTTCTTAATAGGATCTATGTCCTGCAAAGCACAGGGAATAAGGTCAGTCCCACCCAAGAAAACCAGCTCAAGTCTGAGGAGAACCTGATCCACTTTCCTGCTCCACTCCAAATTTCCATTTTTTGGACAAGCAGCTTCCAAGTTTTGATGCAACAGCTCCTTGTCCATAATTTTTTAAACACAGCGTAAAAATGAACTGCAGAACATTTTCTGCTTCAGTCTTGTTCTTGGGTAAGACACACACACACTGCCTTTCAATTGGACCTTGGGGCTGAGTATATATTAAAAATTGAGAGGTGCCCATATAATTTAATAGGTTCTAGAGGAACATTTAGCTTGCTACATCCTAACTTTATTCCCTTATCACACAGAGCAAATATTCCTGCTTTATCCAATGTCATAGCTAGGAAATCCTGCTAGATGAGGTCTTAGCATTTAAGTAACAATTTAAGTTAGGTCTTCTAGAATGGTGGTGTTTGGACATTACTAATTACTGATATTTTTCTTTTTCATAAACTAATTGTTGTGTAAGATTCTAGGAAGGCAGTGGAAAAATATCTCTCTAGAGCTGCTTCAACATGCAATTTGTTTGTTTTTTTTTTTTCCTGGAGTCATCTCAGGCAACTAAATCAAGCATGATCTAGGAATGAGAAAGTACAAAGGAAAAAGAACACCAAAAATTATGTCACTTGGCTTATACTTCTTGTTTATAGTTATACCACAGCAGGAAATATAATTACAAACATCAGTTTGCACGGGGTATAAAATATTCCATACTGAAAAGATGCATTGAATTACATAATACTATATAGCCTCTCCAAATTCCAAAGCTCACATATTTTCCCTGCCTTAACAAGCCAAAAGTACACACAGATCTGCAGGAAAACATGGTGTGCACATACACACAACACATCTGCAAAAGCCAGCTTGAAAGTGGCATGAGTAACAAAAATCTGCAGCCCAGCCCTGAATCCAAACCAGAGGCAATAATTCTCAGCCATGGAGTTTAAAGCAACTTCAATAAACAATCACTCAATCATTCCAAAAAGCACGTTCTAACTGAAATTACCCTGACTTATTTTAGGAATTGAATTCCAGCAGTGTTGTACGAATTATTCAATGATTGTATCAGCTTATTTTCAACCAAATTCTGTTTTCTTTTCCCTGAGGAAATTCCAGCAGTACTTGCATGCACCACACCAATATTAGCAAGAGCTAGAATCCTTTACATTTTTTTCTTTTTTTTCTACACAGATAATGTATTCTTCAAGCTCATTTCCACCAAGGGGAAGAAAAAAAGCTTTCAGCTTGGCTTTCCTCATGAATAATACATTAAAAACTTAATATTAGAGCACAAATCTTCTTTTTAAGCCTCTAGAAACAGTACTACATTTGCCCTATTACTTTGAAAAGATTCATGTACATATTTAAATAAGGGTAAACCATAAGCTCCTGTTCTTCATAATTAAGCTGCAACAAAATACTTCACCATTTATCAGCCCAGTTCTGAAACAATTCTGTAAAGCTTTGTAAGTGCCATTAAAAAAGACAATCCCTTACCATATCCACAATAAGGAGTGTAAGACATTTTGTTCCATAACTCAGAGTCACAATCTGAAGTGGAACAGATTTTTTTTCAGCCATTCACAAAAACCCAGGGGTTTTTTTTCACACAGAGGAGAATCCTGATTTCAAGGAAGCATCAACAGTCCACGCTACTAACAGCAGCTGTAAATAAAACCCAAACCCACAAGAAAAAACAGCTCCAAAAGTGATGTAAGGGAGGAGAAGGAGGGAAACAAAGGATGAGAACTTCTAGGAAGAGGAGAGTCCTTCTAAGAACAGCAGCCACATCGATCCTGTGCCACTTGGTCCAGCCCTGACTGCAGGCTGAGGGCTCAGAAATAAACTGTGGAGCACGAACCCAGATGTTTCAGCAATCAGAAAGTAGAGTCCAATTGTGCTGCTACAGAAGGAATATTTTTAAATGTCTAGCACTGCTGGGGCTCAGCTCCCTGGAGGCTCCAAGCATCTTCTCCAGGAAGCCAGCAGCAAGTTCATGACACTGAGGAACTGCACAAGGTGTCCTCTGAGAAAGAGCACACACGATACAATCTGCAGCAAAAAGGACAAATAAAACCAGCACAAACTTTGCTTTCACTGCTCAGGGCTGGGCCACCAGAGCAGCATTAATGGCTACATTCTGTAGTTTTAAAGGTTTTTGCCAGCCTCAGTGATTCTAGGGTTTCCATGCATTGCCTGGTGGAAGGATGAGCCAAATGGGAGAGAAGAAATGGCAGAAGAGTTATTTTTATTAAGGTGACTGAAGAAATGCTACAAACTTGACTGTATGGCTGTAATTACAGATTTCAGCCAACCATCACCTGCCCCCAAAACCCTCTCAAAATAACTTCTGATTTCTCTTTAAGGTATTGTGTTCCACATGAGTTGGGATACTCTGCTCATCACTAAGCAGAACAGTAGGAAACAAAATTTTTTTCTTCACCTAATTTATTACAATTTTTAAAATTATCATTAAGATTATTGCATTCAAAGATTTCACTCTGGGTTGGACTTCTAGGAGGCTCTTGACATTCCCCAAAGAAAAGCAGATTTAAGGTGCAGGACATGGGAACCAGAGACTCTCTCACGCCTCTTCTGCAGAGAATTATCCACCAACAGTTTGTTGATCTGTTCCCAAATCCCAGACTGTGGAAACGAGCTGTAAACCCTGTCACAAACACATTTCTAACCCAGCTTTCAAAGGGAAGTGAATTCCAAGCAAGGTTTGGAATCAGCACTGTGAAGCTGATTCTGCAGTGTCCATGAAACAGCTCCTACAGTCCTGTGTCTCTTCCATTAAAGAATTTCTCGTGTTACTTTCCCCCTTCTCCGCCGTAATCTTAAACACAAAATCCATGCTAAACCCTCTCAGAAATAAACTCCTATTGCCTCCTGAGCTGTTAAACCCAGCTGCAAAGCTCAGCTTTGCTCTGACAGTGAGTGTCCCCAAGGTCCCTGGTGTCCCAGAGCAGGAAGTCCCCCCAGGAGCAGCTGCCAAGCAGAGCCCTGCTCCACACAGCCAATGTTTGTGCATTACCCTTTTCCTTTTGGCTGCTGCCTCAGCTTCGTGAGCTCCTCTCCCCTTATACAGGAAGCTGGGGCCTCAAACTTAATCCTGCACATTCAGTTCTCTGCTCTTCCAGCTACCACTACAAATGTACTCTCCCAGAAAAGAAAAAAAAAAAAGCACGGAAAGCTCTCGCAATCCAATCTTTGCTAAACTTCTCCACGGTGAGATTATTTCTCTTTTTTTCCTTGATTTTTTTTTTTTTTTTTGTCTGGGAGAAAACTGAAGGAAAGATTAACAAATTCCTGCAGCTGAACAAACACACTGAACGTTATTCATCAAGGCAGAGAGCAGATAATCCACATCTAAAAGGTACAAACAAACTTTGCAACACCGCTACGGCCAGACAACCTGGAAAGTCCCGAGATCTTTATTTCAGCGTTTTTTTCAGTGTTATTTATCAGGCACTTTCACTCCTGTGGGGCTGGGGAAGCAGCAGCAACAGTACTTGTGGGAGATGGGGAGGATGTGGTTGAAAGGAGACTGGACCTGAACAGCAATCTGGGAACCCAGAGCATCAGATCAAGGAAGCAGAATGAGGAAGGACTCATCCACAACTCCAATTCATCTCCTTTTTCTCTGAAAGCTGCTGAGTTTCTCTGCCTGCTCATTCCATGCCAGCCTCTGGAGTGCATCTTCAGCCCTTTCCATCCTCAGATGAACCTTCTTCTCCTGTCTCTTGGCCATTACAGCACTGCCAGGCTCACCCCACTATGTTCCAGGGGGGAAAAAAACAAACCCAGCTAACCAAGGATCATATATTGAAACACAGTGTTGTGTTATTTGTGTGTGTGTCCCCTCCCAGCAGCTTCCTCAATTCCTTCTTCCTGAACCTCACAGCCTAAAATAGAGTAAAAAAGCCTTCCTGTCATCCTTTCCAATTATTCTGGTGCTTCCTCAATTACTGACTGTGGGTAAAACTCCTACACCACACATAAAGACCTCTGCAATTTCCTTAAATGCATCCATGGCACTTTGGAAGGGCAGGACTGCCTGCATCCCAGACTCACTGCTCCTTCAACTGGACCAGCACAGCTCCACCACAACTTCTACAGGGTTTAAACTAAATAATTTTACAACATTTAAGATGTACAGCAGCAAATTGCTGTTTACTGTTGTGTCAAGAGCCTCACCTGAAGGAGTTGATGCCTCTTCAGTGCCCATGGCTGGCTGAGGAACAGCAGCTACTCACAAATCAAAGGTGCCTCAAAGCACCCTCCTTAAAAACAAGGCATTCTGCAAAAAGCATTTAATGTGACTAAGAGAAAAGGTGCTTTCTGAAAAGGGAGGGAAGAGCAGGCACTGCTTAATGCACCAGCTGAGGTGATTTATTTCAGGCTGTCTGAACTGCTGATTCAAGGGGTTTCCCATGGTATAAATGAACCTGATGCTTTAAAGCCTCACTCTTTGTGTTCGACTACAGATGTAATGGTTAATAATGGAATAGCAACAAGAAGAAAGGAAAGTAAATGACTACACCTGGATTAACTATATGCAGAGTTAACCAAACCAACACACATTCTCTATATAAAAACCTGTATGCCAGTACCAGCACTACTGTGATTTTTACTGGCAAACTCACTGTGGTCACATCAGCCACAGAAAGCAGGGGCAGATATGTAAATAAATAAATAAAAATCAGGATACCCCTTCCCAGGCTAAAAAGAAGAAATTCTCAATTTGTTCAGCTTTGCATTGCAGGTCAGATTTTCTACTCTGCTTTCTCCCAGCTCCTTGGAAAGCTCTCAACTCCAAATCCAGAGGACAAAGCTTTACACAGCAGCTCAGAGAAGGAGAAGTCTTTCCAAAACAGGGTACAGCAGGGCGACTTCACCATTCCTACAAATCAGCTGTCACGTTGGAATGTGTAAACAGACACACATCTCTTCTTTTTCTACTGCTACATGTTGGATCTGACTGCTACAAATATCTCAGGATTTTCTAAGGTCTAGCAACACTTTGCCTTCTTGTTCTCAGTTTTTGCAGTGATTTATTGCACAAAAACTTGAAGCAATCTGATTAACTAATACGAAAAACACACGATTTGTATTTTGCTCATTCAGTCCCTTTCTATTTTTAATGGAAACACCAAGAATGGCTCCAATTTCAGTCCCTGCAGGTTCAGAGTCTGCTCCACTGCATCACCCAGCTCCTCAAAGACTGACCAGACCTTTCACTTCCATCCCTCTAAAGGCCCTGAACTATTGAACCACCAGCAAAGATTTCTGCACCCATTTTACAGCAGCTTATATGCAGACTGACATTTTTCTAGTTTGTTCTTAAAAAGTTTTTCAGCTCATGGCAATCTACTCACTTTTCCTACCCATGTCACCACGTTGCAGAATTAAGTTCAGTCTCTGTGGCATGGTTTATTTTTGAAAAGACAAATGTGCTGGGTATTATTGGCTTCCTTGGTTTCTTGCAATATTTCTCAACTTTCTGTGTTCCTTTCTGAAAACTGAAATTGGAAATTATGAATAAGGCAGCCTAAGCACTATTTTAGTTCTTATGGGGTTTTTTTAGAAGCTTATTTACTCTTCCCAAGGTGTCAAAGGTAACAGCTCACAGTTCTGAAGTTGTACAGTTTCACACCAGCCACTAGGCATCCAGTGATTTAATTTACCATCTGCTCCCAATTAAAGTCTTATCCAAAGACTGATACAAGCTTCCCTCCCCCCAATCTAATACAATATTTTAGTGTCACAAGTTGGTGACTTCCCTTTCCTGCTGAGCACCAAACCAAATCCTTTGTCCTGCTTTTATTACTACAATACTTTGCCAATCCTTGGCCTTCTCCACAGCCACTGCCAGGTGCATGTTCTGGCAAGCACAAGGCAGAGAACATAAAAAATTAATTAAGAAAAAATTTAAAACAGCATCCAAAAATATCAGGGAAGCAAAAATATTCTTGCTCAAACCATCCCTACTGGTAACTAGGGCAGACTTTTTGCAGGCTTCCTTCCTTCCTCTTTGCTGGAAAAAGTTATCAAGTTAGTGAACTACTATATTTTCATTTGAACTGGAACAGCCTGTGCCCATCTCCACAATAAAAAACTCTGTTAAACTGCTACATCATCTTAAATCCTATTTTGCTTTTAGGTTTGCATCTGAAGGAACTGAGTCATGTCAGCTTCTCAGAGCTTACTGAAGCTTGCCACCCTGCAGCTCACTGATTTTAACGTTTTTGCCCTTTTTCTCCCTGAACCTCTGATAAATGTCACCATTTCAGCCACCTACCACTTTTGTCCTGTGATGCCTTTAGGGATCCCTCTCATCTGCCTTTCTGCCTGCTGGAATATGAGAAGGATGTGCTGGACATCATGCCCTGCCGTACTCCTTCCCCAAAAAGAAAACAAAAATCTCTTCACCAGCCCTTTGTGGTTGGATCTCTGCAGCACTCACCCAGCACAGGGCACAGGCTGAGGGCAGGTACATTAGAGAAGGCACAGAAGGGTTTGCAAGGTTTTCCAAGGAAAATTCCCACTGCAGAGTGACTGCACTGACACCAGCAGTGCTCATTTACAGCCTGCTCTGCTGGGACACACAAGCTTTAATGAAACTTGCCCGCTGCTGCAACCATTTATTTGTCAGTTTTGTTATTTCTAACATTTCATCTCAATCTTCCTTTCTTGATAACTCCATAAATGAAACTCAAATATTAATGACTGTGTCACAGAGACCCTTCACAGGGCAGATGAGGGCCCAGAGAAGCTGTGGCTGCCCCTGGATCCCTGGAAGTGTCCAAGGCCAGGTTGGATATTGGGGCTTGGATCAACCTGGGACAGTGGAATGTGTCCCTGGCCATGCAGGATGGAACTGGCTGAGCTTCAAGGTCCCTTCCAACCACTCTGTGAGTCTGTGATTAAAGAGGTGTCACCTGTCACAGGTGAAGGACTGTCCACACCAAAATCCCCTCCTCTGACAGACCCTGCATCTTCCTGTCCCTGGCAGATCCCCTCCTTTCACAACCACAGCTTTTACCAACCACAGCATGAGGCTCACCCTGGTCCTTTCTCAGAGAAACTCAGATATCTGAAAACATAAGTGCTGTAACAAATCTTCATGTCCAGATGAAATATGAAAGTCATTTTGAGAGGGGCATATTAATCCTTGGGGGATGAATCTTACTTTCCTACCAAGACAACTTCAGGTTGTATTTTTCTGAGTTTAAGAATTGACAGAAAGGCAGAGCAGCACACAAAAGTGATCTGGAATTCAGCTCAGGCCCTCATAAAAGCAGCTCCTGACAGGGTACATGTCCCTCTGATCCAACATGGGCCAGTTCTGCCCAGCTGCTTTTAGGAAAGTTGTCACTGGTACCAAAGTTCCCCTTCTGGAATTAACCACACCAAATCCAATCATTTCTGTTTGGTGGGTGTTTATTTTATTTTCTTGTTTAAGCATTTAAAAAAAATTAATTCTTAACTTAAATGCCTGTGAGAGAGGAAGACAATTAACCAACCTTTGTGCAATTTTGTAGTGCTTTTAAATGAACTTTTGAGGACTGTGTGGTGCATTGGCAAAATACACAGGTCTGGAAAATACCTATGATTTCCTTACAGGTAGGATATAAACTGGCCACCAACACTTTAACCAGTATTAAACACCCTTAGAAGAAAAGAAAAACTATTTTGTGGCTGTCCCAGGGTGACTTTTTTTTTAAACACGCTATTTCTGAACACTACTTTGTATGTTCACTGTTTATAACACTAAAAAATTAAGACTAGAAGAGTTCAAGGAATGCAAAATAAAGAAGAAACAGAATGTTCCAGGCCAGTGATGACAACTCAAGGGACACCAATGGGTTCCCATCACTTCTCATGCAGTAACCACTGTCACCACACAGCAGAGCTGACAGAGGAGGTCCCCAAATTTAAGAGGCTCTTGTAGCAGCAAATGTTTCTACCACCACACTCAACCTACACTTGACACAGGAATGCTCAAATCTGTTCTGCATATACATTCATGCCAGGCAGATGAAGAGAATCACATTTGTAGTGATGAAGGAAATGACTGGAGGCACATTTGTCATGTTCTGTGTCGCTGGTGACACCTTCATCTACCAGGCTTTCAACACAAGCAACCACCTTGCCATGGTGAGATGTCTCATTACAGACCCAGCTAAAGCAGCCACGACAATTAACACCTGTTTGGCACTTTTGTCTCCACAAGAGGGTCATGAAGTTAAAAAGAGTGGGGAGAAAAGGATGAATCCCAAGGAAAACCAGTGGCACTTGTGAAGGTGATGGCAAGAGGTCAGACTTGAGAAACCTCCAGCCTGATGATCCCTCTTTTAAGAAATCAGCCTGTAACCCCTTTTAAGGAAGATCTAAGTGCACATTAAGAAGCCAGTTTTTTGTGGACTGCAATGCAAAAATAAATATTAATTGTGCTCTAAACACACCAGTTGTTTAGGAAATGAGAAGCCACCAACCAGCAGTGGCAGACAAGGATGGACAAGAACCAGGACTGCACCACAGGGCTCCACGCTGAGAAAAGAACCCCATATGTTTCAAGAACTTCTGAAGCACTGAAACACTTCAGAGAACACTATTTCCAGATGCTTTTACTCACTGAACTCACTGCTAGTAGATAAGCCAGTGTCCTACATTTTTTGGTACTAGTCAATACAGGAACTGAACAGAATACACCACTCATGGAAAGCCAGAAAAGGAACAACCACCCTCTATTCCATGTGGAATCATGATTTAAAGGCAAAGTCCTATGAAGTATAAAGAAAAAAAGAAAGGTTGTGTGGTCCAAGTTTGTCTTTCTTCTGCCTAACACAACTGTTTAAACATAGGTTAAGGGAGACAAACTCCTGAAGGAACAGATGAGGTTGCAGCAGGTTTTTCAGAACCACTGAATCATTTAGGTTGGAAAAGACCTCAAAGATCAGTGAGTCCAACCATTAACCCAGCACTGCCAAGCCCACCACTAAACCCTGTCCCCAAAGGGTCCTTTTAAACCCCTCCAGGGTGGTGACTCTCACTGCCCTGGGCAGTCTGCTCCAACACCTGATAACCCTTCTGATGAAGGAATTTCTCCTGATACCCAATTTAAACCTTCCCTGGTGCAGCCTGAGGTCATTTCTTTTGGTCCTGGGAGAACAGGCTGACCCCCACCTTGCTGCAGTCTCATTTCAGGTACTCACAGGGGAGAAGAAACCTCCTTTTCTCCAGGCTGAGCCCTCCCAGCTGCTCCAGCCCCATTCCCATCCCCATTCCCTTTTCTGGACACATTCAAAGTTTTTCTTGTATCAAGGGACCCAAACCTGAACACAGGATTTGAGACACAGCATCCCACTACAAAGAGTACATGCAATTTTTTGTACCTGCAATTCCCTGTTCCATTTAAGTGCTTAACTCCCTGGATACAACACACGTGGATTAGCTGCTGGTTTGGTTTTTTTGCTCCATGAGGCTCTCACTGACAGCAGTTTTGCTGAAATGAGCCCCACAACAAACACTGGAAATAGCAGCAGAGCGAGGGCACAGAATGATTTCCAGCAACATGTCAAAAAATGCCCTGTCAAAGATTAACTTCTTGCTTCCAAAACCAAACTCTTTTAACTGGTAATCTCCCAAACTGCAGTCATTAGAGACCTCATTAATCCATACCAGACACACAGAGCACAACCCATTATAAAACACACCAAACAGTGCTGATAAATCAGAAAATACTTTTCCCTGAATTACGCAAAACCTGGCTGGATTAATTTGGTAAAAGTCCACGTTTTGAAACATTTGGCAAAAATGGACAAATAATCCACCTCCACACACTCAAGTTTTACTTCAGTTTGGGCCCTGCTATCCCAGAACAGAGAGCCCAAGTCACTAATTCATTTTCAGAGGGTTTTTTTGGGTTTATTTTGTTTTTACTTCTCTTGACTGTGCCCTGCCTTCCCCTCCCATTTCACTGCACAAGAATAAAGACTGTGTCTTATTATGCAGCTTAATGATATGTTAATCTTAAAGCAAAACACTGACAGGAAACACTAATACTCTCCCCAAACAAACAAACAATCAGAAAATGTGCTGTTGAGTGTAACAGAGCTGTTTGCCCAAATAATGTGAGAAACCCAAGCAGTAATTAACACATTGTTTTATTTGAGAGAATTAACAGAATACAAGCAACCTGCCATCATGATGCAGTTTGGACTTGGCTTCTTATGGACTAGTTGGTGTAACAGCAAAAAAAACAAAGGGCACTGCAAAATAAATGTAAAGCTGCAGCTTAAAAAAAAAAAAAGGCAGAATTTTATTAGGAGATACAAAAGGAGTTTTATATATTATTTTTTTTGCTTTGAAGACAGGATTCACAGGGATTTGTAAAATGAGGTACAGATTTTCTACAGGGAAAAGCCTCTAATTTTTCTGAATCTTCTGTACTGAAAAATAACATTCATGGTATTCTGATTAAATGCTAAGACAATAATAAAAAGTTATTGTTATTAAAATTCGTCTTGAGGTTGTGAGAAAAGCAGGCTGTATGAAGCATGAAGTTATTTCACCACAGGACCTGCAAAGGTAAAATAAGACCAGAGGGTCTTGTGGGTAAAATGTAGTACATGGAATATTGTTATCCTACATGTCCTCGAGAAGTGAAGCAGCAGGAAAATTATCTTGCCCACAAAAGCTAAAATAAAAAACAAAACAAAAAAAGCCCCACAAAAACCCAAAGATCCCCCAGAACTAATACCACAAAAATAATCTCTCAAACAGCATAACCTCAAATTCTATTTTTAATTGTTATACATTTAGGAAAAAAAAACACCATAAAAAATGGAAACAGTTATCAGATGTAAATTTATTTACAAGTAACCCATCATTTAAACTCCTTGTTCAGGAACCCTGAGCTGTTTATGGATCATCATCTCATTTCTGGAGGAGGCCATAATCACCTTGTGCCATTAAATCCTCACTCCAACTTTTGCCCAAAGCTTCCTCACATTCACTTCACACTATGTAAGAGCCATTTTCATACTTACTGAAATTATTAAGACTCAGATTCTGTGTGTTTTACAAAAAAATATATCAAATAAATATATCAAAAAAATATATCAAAGTACCACACAAAATTGCCAAGGGATATTAAGAATTGCTGAATTTTAAAGCAGAGAAAGTAGAATTTCAGAGGTAAAGAATGTCATCTAAATTTCTGAATTCTGAATATACACTATTCATCCTCAAATAATTTTTCTGGATACTCCCTTGGGCAAATAAAGTTGATCATTAAACAGTTCATATTTTTCTGAAATACTCAGTAACTTGGGTAGAGTGTCCCAAGAACCAGTATGTTAAATCCTTATCAAAAGAGGGCTGGAAAAGAAGAATATCCCTTTCAAATGAAGCTTTTTAACAATCCTGAGGGGGTTTTGACACATACTATGACTTAGCTGGAAGTCAAAAAAGGGATTTTTATTTATTCCAGAAAACCTTAAAAGTTGTGCATGCACAACAGGGCAGCTACTTCCAACAGATGATCATACTAAACAAAAAAAAGGCTTAGATGAGAGCATAAGAAAATTATTATTTTTTTAAGGAGGAATCTATAGCCACAGTATCTTCAGGAAATAAATACAGTCAAGGTAAGTGTGGGGATAGGATGAAGCACTGGCTTTGAACTGAAAATCACCACAAACTTTATGAAAGAGAAGGATCTTTGCAGATTAATTTTATTTAAGTAAACACAGAACTGCCTGAGTAAGAGGGAAACACTGGACAAATAAGCATTTTATTACTCCTTTCCACATCCTAAAGTTAATGTTTAAGCAGACACAGCTACATAGACTGAGATTTGTGGAGGTGCAGACACAGAAGCAATAAAAGAGGCAACAGATCCAAGCTGCAGTAGGATAAATCCCTCCTAAATATTAAGAATTACTGTGGCCAAACACTCAAATAGGTTTCCAGAACTCTGGAACCCCCTCTCACAGTAACTAACCCAAAGGTAGGTACCAGGTGTTTACCTCCTGTATACAGGAGCACAAATTAACTAATTCAAGAATTACACACAAGTGTTTACAATGGCTGAAATAACATTAATGGGTTAAAAACCCCACTGCTTTAAAAAAAAAAAATCCCTAACATTAATCTGCCAGTCTTGTATGAACAATAAGCCTTTTCTTTTAAATTCTTTTCCTCAGTAGAAAATTAAAGCTTAGTATTTTTATCTTGAAAACCTATACTGCCAAGAAATAAAACCTAAAAGGGGCTTGTGTGACACCTGAAAGGTGATTTTTTTTTAAAACTGACATTTGCATTGCATTGAATTCCTTAAAAGCTTTCCCCTATGTTTCCTCCAGTTTTCTGTTAGTTACCTTGCTCTCCTTTTTCTCAGTTTTCTATTTACAGTAGAAATACTGGCCTATCTTTTTTTTTTTCTAGATCCTAACTATTCAGGCATCCCTTAAATTATTTCCTGGGATGTTAACAGCAGAGGTAGAGCAAGCAATCTCAGTCTGCCAGTGGAAATAAAACACCACCTAGCTAATCACTGAGCACAGAGAAGGGGTGAACAGTGGTACAGTTTCACTGCTGCTAAATGCCCTGTAAATATTTCCTAAATTGTAAACTTTGATCATGAATCTTATCCTGCCAAGCTCCAGCGGTGAGCAGAATTTTATCCTCAGTGCCACAGACCAGCCCCACTAAAATCACATCACTGAGCTCACAGCTGAGTCTGCACAATGATTTAATCTGCTCCTAAGGGAGAATTTCAGGGCAGGAGTTTAAAGCTGGCTGTAAATTCAACCCCCTCCAACCCAAAACACAAATACCTGTGTTAATGCCTCCCCTTGAACCAGAGCTGAGCTCACACCAAGTCCTGTACAGGGGCCAAGGCACAAATACCTGCAGGATGAGACAAGATTCCAAAACTTCACAGCTCTAAGTTCACAAGGGAAGAACGGGCATGAGGGAGACAGAAGAACAGCTCTGCCAAGACTGCCCCATTCTGCATCCTTCCCTCCACAGACCAGAGCACCTTGAAGGCTGAAATCACTGCAAGTCCAATGAAATTCATGAAAAACAACAAAGCCTTACTTCTAAACAGCTATGAAATTTTCATTTTACTGTGAGTGCAGCAAATTTATGGTTCCTGAATACATGAAAAGAAAAATATAGGACAGTATAGAATTACAGAATTCTTCTAGCGGGATGCAGGCTTTGGACTTTTTATTTTTACCCCCCATTAGCAGTGCACTGGAGTAGCAAAATTTATAGAAGATAAATCCAATCAGAACCCAGTGTCCATGTGATCTCTTCCCTCACTTCACAACAGCATCCCACTTCCCTCTACAGCCAGTGTTAAGTCATTATCTCAGATGAAACCCCCTCCCTTTTCAGAACTGAGCATTGATTTCCCTCAGATGCATGGGAAAAAGAGCAGGAAATGAATTTCTTGCAAAGACTTTCCCCCAATAATCATGCTAAGTATCCCGATCTTGCAAAAATTATTTAATTCAAAACCAGGCAATTAAGACCAGAATTTGTGGCAATGCTGAAGGATAAACATAAAAAAAAAAGTTGCTGGTACTCACTCAGGAAGGCAGCTGACAAAATCCATCAGAGAAAAGAATTAGGAGAGGTGATATTTTACCGAATTCACTCGCAGCTTTCTGCAATGGGCGATGTGCTACCATCCTATAGAAACGGTGACAACCATCCAAAAGGGCCCTGGAATAATGCAGCCTTTCCATAACCCTCTATATTGTTCTCCTGGCTGCGTAACAGACACAAGAAGTTTCTCTACAGTGGCAAAACAACGAGTCCCTGCTGATGCTGAGATCAGGATTGCTTCTATGGAGTGGAGCGACGGGACTTCGGTGTGACACAAAAAACATCAACAAACACAATTTAAAACTCTGCCTTGAGCTCATCCGTGAGCAAACGACACAATTCTCATCTGCAACGGGGAGAGCTTTTAAATCTTTTCCATTTTTACTGAATTACAGATTAAATTCAGCCAGGTGTTGGGGGTTTGGCAGCACTGATGGACGCGCAGCACCGTTACCTAACGCCGCTCCCAACACGGGGGTTTCAAAATCTGAGAGCTCATTTTAACAACCACCCCCAAGGCTGCTAAACTTAGAGAGGCAGAACACCACCAGCAGCCACTGAATGTCTTCTGCCAAGTTTTTCCCCTCTCCTTCTCCTGTGAAGAGGAGCTAAATGGTGGCACTCTGCACGTCCCTGGTTACACTGCGATGGAGCCAAACCCCAGCGCTGACACACACTGTCACAAAGCTGTCAAATTCGGATTTTGAACTCCATTTAACTTCTCTCTGCACAGAAGTCAGTGGAAAAAAAAAAAATCTGTAAAGGCTTCTTCACTGCTGATGGAGCCCCCAAGATTTGTGTCATCCTGAAGTGCAATCAGCTGCACCCTCCAACTTTGAAGACAAACCCACTTTATTTAATGCACACAGGACAAAGCCACACCTAAATTCTTTATTATCAAGTATTAAACCCCACCAAACCCAAAAATTATTTGAACACACAGAACAAAATGGAAGATGCCCTCACCTCAAACTTTTTCGACCAAAAAAAGGAAAATTCTTTTGTTCTTGAGCATCGGGTAAGGAACGGGCACAGCAATATTTCACTTTTTTGACTTATTGAAATGGCTCCAGCAACAGTTTCAATACTTAACTGGAAAAGTCCTACCAAATTTGTAAGTACTGCATTATTTAGGACCTCTCCAAGTAAGCCAAATAACTGAAAACACCAAAGATGGCACAAAGCCTTGTCTGGAAGACAATTATTGCCAAGATAAGAGGTTCAGAGGACACTGCCTCTTTCAGCCACACAGCCACAGCTGAGGAACAACACAACATCTGGCTCAGCTTCTCCTGAAAAAGGCTGCAATGGATACACAGTGGTGTTTGTGAATAAACACAAAAAAATCCCCAAACCAACAAAAAACCCCAGCCAGCAGAGAGGGGTGTCAGTGATGGGCAGGGAGTGCCTGGGACATCTCCTGACACCTCCTGGCTCCACACAGGGCAGGAATAATGAGCTGTGGTCACCCCAGTGACCAAGAAAAGTGGCAAATTTGGCCACTGGGACCAAAAGGCAGCTCATGGTCTAGAGGCATGTTGGTATTATTTCCTGTGACTGTCCCAAGGCTGCATTTATCCATAAATAGTTGGGATGTTTTCAGAGGGAAGGGTGTCAGTTGTCACTTTTACCCAAAGTATCTTTAGGTTCAGCATCCAAACCCTCCCTTCAGCTGACAGGTGTTCATTTGTTTCTAGAAGAATTAAAAAGTGACTTCTCTAGCAAATACTTGATGGTCCCTTTCAAGAATTTAATGTGTCCATATTAATTTCTCTTGCCCAATCTATTTTTTGCTATTATTTACCATGCAACACAGCTGATGATAGAGAAGGTAATCCATGCAAACTTTGCAAAGAGAACAACATTTTACAGGTGTTTTAGTAAGCTTGAAATTTGGTGGGTTTTTAAAAATGTCTTTTTGGATACTGGTTCCAAACACCTGATGAAAATATTCAGTATTTATTTTCTTACAGCACAAGACCATCAAACCTCAAAGTCTGATTGCTTTGGATGAATAAATAAAAAGCAAAACCAAAAGAGTTTTCAAAGCCCACTGGACTTGGTAGTCATTTCCACAACTGCACCATTTTATCAGCTATTTGAAAATACAGGATGCAGCTTCCCAGACAATCCCAGTTGCTGTACACACATGGTCCTAATTAAAGCAAGAAAACCAGTTTATTCCTGTAAAACACTTCCTAGCAGCAGCTGCCAATCACCTGAGAACTCAACATGTTTTCCACTCAGGATTCTGATGCCTTTGAAACTTATTATTATCCAAAAGAGAAACCTTTACTGACCTTATTAGCAGAAGAGAAGATAAAGCCATTTGTTATTTGAAGGCTTTCATAAAAAGACCACCTACAGTGGGACTTAACAAATCATCTTGATAAAAAAAAATTGTAGAGGGTTTGTTTTTTTGTTTTTTTTTTTTAAAGAGCAGCATGTATTGGCTGGGAATTACTGAAAAATAGTTTTGTTTTCCCATCTGACTCCACCTGGTACCTTAAGTGGCCAGCAGAAACATTTTACTTCAGCCTTTCACCATCAGCAATAGAAAAAAAACAAGTTTGGTTTTTTTTTTTTTGTAATTACTATGTGCATTGTTTGCTGAAAAAGTAATGAATTTTTACCTATGAATTTCTAAAATCATTCCAACACCCCCTATCCACAGTCCAAGGATAAACAAAGTCTAAACTAAACAGCCATTAACCTTAACAGGAATTCAGGATTATCTCAGCACATTCTGCAATGAGTCACCCCAGACTTATTTTCCTCTTATCTATCTTTTAGTGCTCATTGAAGGCATTTCCAAAATAAAACCAGAGTTACTTCTATGTTTTAGTATAAACATTACTCAGACAAATGCACAGCCTTGCAGACCAGCATCCCCCTTCCTCAAGGGGCTGGAGAGTGGCAGGCTGAGTGCCAGGTCACCTTGCTAAAAATTGTACTGCTGTGTCCTCCTGGTCACCACCTCAAGGTCACCCTCGACATTTCCAGGAGCAGTTTCATGCTCACAGTTTAAATCCCTGCTAATGTACTGGGAATTCTTTCTGTGCTTTATTTTGGTTTGCTTGGATTTATTCTTGGGGGACTTTTGTGTTGTTTTTTTGTTTGTTTGGATTTAGGAGCACAGGTAATCATTTTTTATGCTGTCAAAGCCAAAAATCAATATTTTTAGGTTTACAATTTAAGAAGATTGCAAGTGTTATTTAAGGAGAGTTTGGTAAAATAAATTTTGGTTGATGGGGGAAAAAACCAGAACCATCAGAAATTCACCACTGTGCAAACTGCATTTGAACAGAACCACAACTGCACAAGGTCAGCATCAAGTTTTGTACTTCAGGGTTTAATCCAGCATATTACACAAAATGGAATGGCAGAGTTTCAATCTATTTAGGACTTCTCCTGAAAGGACACCTCGAAAAATTATAGAGCAAAACCTCCTTCTGATCTTTTTAGTTACTAAATGCTGCTCTGCATCCCATAGAAATGGCACCTGATTGAGGGATCCAGGGACACCTGGTCCTCAGCAATCTGCTGAGGTTGTTTCCTGCATCTGAAAAGCTCATTTTTCTCCTTTTAATATTATTACAGATTTGTATCATGAGGTAGTAACAGTATTTAGCTCTTATGTTTGAGATAAACTGATTGATTTAAAGGTAGTGAAAAGAATCCATCACTGCCACAAGTGGCATTTTTAAAAACATTCTGCTCTCAGAGCTCCCTTGCCTGCCAGAAGGATGCTAAACAGGTAATTTATAATGATGTGCAGCAGCAAGAGCACAAGTAAATACAGGCATGAGACCCAAACAGACTCCTATTTCAAAACTGTCAAGTTTGATTTCCAGCTTTGCTCAAATTTTGTCTTTCCAAATGGAAAAGTGGAGGCAACTGCAGGGTAACATGTTGGGCACCAACAAGTCTGAAAGATTTAGAGGGGAAAAAACCCCAAGTTATCATAATACTAACACTGAATGGTCTTTGCAGCAATACTAATCAGTGTACATGTAATTAGTGTGTACAATTAGTTATTAGCAACCTTCCCAGAAAAGACAGCAAGAATTTGCTGGAGTGTTTCAGATTTCTTAGAGGGCAGGGGGAAAAAAAAAAAACCAACAAAAAGGCATTTGAATTTCAGGGCTGAGTTTGCATTAAGCTGCCAGTTTTATCATGGTAATCTGGAGCCAGAAACATTCATGTATTCAATCCACCCTAAAATTCAGAAGGACATTTCCTGGTTTTTCTTAGGTTTCACTTTCAATCTCCATTAAACTTCACCATACATCCTTCTTTGACATATTTAATCTCAACACAAGAGGGAATCTTCCAGAAAGACAGGAGATCCTGCAATGTGAGGAAAAAGGAAGCCCACAACTATGCACTCACCATAAACCCGATTAAACAAATCCAGTTAAAATCTCATTCCTTTGTGGATAAGCACAGACCTCTACACAGATGCAAATTGTTTTCCAGTTATGCTGTAAACCCCCTCCTTCTGGGACTTTCCAATTTATGTCAATGTGTAATTAGCAAATGAATTGCTCTGCAGATTGCATTCAGTATTCTTTCTCTTTTCTTTCCTTAATTCCCCAACTAACGTAACCTTCCCACCTTCTCCACTTCCAGAACTCTCAAAAACATTCTCAACTTGTGGATTTTCAACAAAATCAGTTTCACATCATAAAAAGTAATGAGAACTGGCAGCTGGCCAACAAATGACTTGGCAAAGCTAATCATCTTCCAGCACCCATAACCCAGCACAGGAAAACTGCCATGAGTTCAGGACAAATACAAGCAACAAACACTTGGTGTCTTCAGTTGGTCACTATGTAATGAAATTTTACCCTTCCTTCCTCTATTTTACCTTTCCCCATCCCTGGAAGTGTCCAAGGCCAGGCTGGATGAGGCTCGTAGCACTAATCCAGTGGAAGGTGTCCCTGCCCATGGCTGGAACTGGATGATCTTTAATGTCCCTTCCAACCCAAACCATTCTGTGACTGATGACACACAATTCACATGCTGAAACACAATCAGCACTTTTATAACGCTGGTTTTCAGTGCCTTTATAAGGTTTCATCAGTTGTAACAAGTGCAAATTGCTGCCAGTTAATCCTGTTTAGGATAAACAATTTTGGAACCATTTCTTCATGGGTATGATGCAGGAGCAAGCATTTCCTTTAACCCAGATGGGACATTCTGCCTTTCATCCTGAAGCCACGCTGAGAAGTGAGCCCTGGAGTACTTACTGTATTATTCTGGCTATTTTTCATACCTCTCCTCCCTTTAAATACAGCACAACATTCACTGGAGGTGATAAAAGACCTTTGTTTTCCTAAATTTCAACTCACAGAATATGTTTCTTTGTAAGACAGCTCCTACACCACCCTGGCCCAGGGTTCCTCCTCACTGCAGCACCTCAGCCCAAACATCCACTACAGCTTCTCATGGAATCACAAAGAAAAGATCTGAGAGAGTCCAACATTAACCCAGCACTGACACACTGAATTATCCCTGGACACAGCCACCAAACATCAGCCCCTTGAGCTTCTACAGCATCACAGCACAAACAGGCAGCTGCTGCACTCCAGACCTTCTGATCAGAAGATAAAAAGGCAAGAAAGCAAAACAAGGCAAGAGAGAGAATTTTAAAAAACCCCAAAAGGTCAAAGATTAATTCCAAAAATCCCTGTGAAATACATACCTGAAGTGCTTTCCCCAAAATGCTTCACTTTACACTGCATTCATCAAATTGTTAATGTGGATCTTTAACCAATTTTAGTTAAAAGAAGTCCCATAAGCTCATTTTTAAAAATTTTTAAGGGCTTTGTGAACATGTAATGAGATATTTTATAAATGTACCTTTCTCTCCAGGTGGTAAATGTTAGACCTTTCATTGTGCTTGGCTGAAGCAAGTATATAAATGATTAAATATTTTCTAGGAATGTGCCACTATTGACCTCTCCTCTGCAGAATGCCTCTATCTGACTAACACCAGGAAAAACTGGCAAACCAACTTCAAAATCTGCATCCACCATTCTGAGCTTCACCAAGGGAGAAACATCAGGCCACAAAAAAGCTCTGAGAGTTGGAGAACCAAACAAAGGGTCTGGAAGAGCTCAGAGCCCCTTCCAGAGCCTGAAGGGATCCAAGAGAGCTGGAGAGGGACTAGGGACAAGGGATGGAGGGACAGCACACAGGGAATGGAGGGACAGCACACAGGGAATAGGTACAAACTGACAGAGGGCAGGGATGGGTGGGATATTGGGAATAAATTGTTCCCTGTGAGGGTGGGAACCTGGCACAGGGTGTCCAGAGAAGCTGTGGCTGTCCCTGCATCCTTGGAAACGTCCAAGACCAGCTTGGACAGGGCTTGGAGCAGCCTGGGACAGTGGAAATGTCCCTGCCATGGCAGGGGTGGCACTGGATGGGCTTTGAGGTCCTTTCCAAGCCAAAGCACTCTGTGATCCTGTGAAAGATTTCCTGTAACCAGATCCCTGCTAACCACATGCACAGGCACTCATGGGTAACAAATGCAAGTATGTAAATATTCAGGCATGAAAATACAAGACAGCTTTTGTGGACAGAAATAAAGCAGCACTGTCTGCCAATTGTTAAATTCACGCTCAGAAAGACTTTGTATAAAATTTACTCTTTACTATCATTGCTTCAAAAAAAAAAATCACACCTGGATTCTTCTACCCGTGTCCACAATTTTGTGGCAGAATTTCTTTATGGTGATTATGAGGATGGAAAATGATTTCTCAAGCCCAAAGTGGTCCCAAAGGCAGAACTCATCCTCAGGAGCTGGAAGCACATCCCTCCCTCTGGCTCCTGGAGTCCCACACACCAGGGAACGGCCAAGCTTTGCAAATCATCAAATAAACAAGAAAGTTTCAAATTTTACTGCTGATTACAGCAGGCCAGGAAACAGCAAGATTGGTTTTACTGCCAATTCCTCTGGGAATCCTGGAGGACAAGTCAGGAAGCAGAGAGCTGAGGGGGTGGGGGAGAGCATGGCAGTGAGTAAAAAAATCAATATTTCACTTGCTACCAGGAAAATAAGGTTTGCAACAGTGGCAGCAAACAACTGGCCAGCCACTCACTTGACTTTAAACAATATCCACAATATGCAAACTGTAACTGCAGGCTGAGATTCATGAATTATTTGCCTCCTACAAGCCCGTCCTGATATTTTAGAAACATTTTAAAAGTTACATACGTGTTAGATTTTGACAGATCAGACGCATCAAATAATGGATGCATTATTTAGGGCTGCTCCTCTGTACAAAATAAGTCCTGAAGAGTCTTATTTACCCATCTGTCAGGCTTTAAATATATTAATAAACATTCAGAAGAGACTAACAGTTTCTTGAAAAAACAAGTAAAGAAAAAAATCCCATCCAAAAAAATCCCCTGACACCCTTAGAATCCAAATCTATCATATATTTATTCAGCTTTAACTCACCATAAATTTTCTAGATAATAGAATTCTCATTTCTAGTGCAGCCAATCACTTCTAATAATTGGGTTCTTTTTTTTACAAATCATACTTTATTATCTCATACAAAGAAAACAAGAAGTGGCACTTTGCAAGTGATCATTTTGATAACAGCTGAATAAAGCCTACAAGCTTTAGAGCAGGACTTTCTCTGCTCATTTGGTTAAAGTTGATATTTTTACTGTGTTACACAGCAGCAGCTGGCACTGAAAGGACTGGACTGTGTAAGACTCTTGGATTATTTTTTTTCTTGTCTTACAGTAAACATTCCAGAAATACAAAAAAAAGGCCAAAATTATACCACAGCAGATCACGTGGAACATATTTTCACTCAGATCTATTTAGATGCTACTTATGCTTTCCATATTCATCCCATCCCATGTCCATTTTATGCCTCAACCTCTCCAAGTAAAAATAAAGCAAGCTCCCCACAAACTCCAGCAAAAGCAGAATTTATAGAAGATTAACATTTCCAATGTGAAATTCTTGAAAGTGTCTGATGACATTAAAGCACAAAATGTTTTTTTTTTTTTTTCCTTTGTGCCTGCCTAAAGCTCTGGGAGTTCAGCAAACAAAACCCAGTGAGATGTCACCCTGTTTGAGCTGAGCACTGGAAATGCTGCTTGGGGCAGGAATATCCACTAGAACTGACTCATGGAATCTTAGGAGATGCTGTTGAATGTTCCTGGGAGATTTTTCCAGCCAGGTTTCCACTGCTGAGAGGCAGGGGGTGGTTTACAATCCTCCCCAGCAATCCAGATGTGGTATTTATAAGCATCCAAACAGGCTTGGCCCCTTATGGTTTTATCAGCCCTTCTCTGGTTTCAGCTTGGAAGATTCCATCCCTTTCTGGAAATAATTCTGAGCTGGGACAAGGGGACACACAAAGCCACCCAAATGGGTGGGCACAGACACTCAGAGTTCATTGGGGAGCACCCAATGGACAGGGCAGGTTGGGAGCCCATCCCAAACACCAAAACTATTCCCTGTCCCACCACCATCCTCTGCCTGGGCTCCACAGCCCCAAAAATCAGGATTTCCTGCTCTGCCCATTCCTAGCCCTACATATATCCACATTTCTCACTGCTCTCCCTGCAAGATATACCCCTCAGAGAGGGATGAGCCACATTTTCCTTTCTAGATTCACAAAAGAAGAACAGAGATCATTAGACCTCTCTTTGCTTTCCCTAGTTTTTTTTTTTTTAATGTTAGATCTTGTGGACAAAAAAATCTTGAAATACAATTGTCTGAATCTCTGTTGGCTGGGCATGAGTAATGGACAAATTCAACCCCTAAGTTATCAATTCCTTATCCAGGATTGCCTGAAACTGGATTTTTAATTGAAAATGTAATACTGAGTCCCAACCACGGTGGTCATCGCCAACAATTCAAAATTCAGTGGGTAACAAAAGTGCACTTGCTTACAGAGGGAATAGCCAAGATTTGACATATCTAAAAACTGTGGGACAGATCTAACTTACAGCCATTTTCACATCAGAACAGCAACTTTTACATGACAGTCAAACTCATAAATTCAACGTTCCATGATGGCAGAACAAGATTCCCACATGAGGGCAACAGGAACATCCTTCCCAACACTGACCAAGCCTGGGAGTTCCATTTCTCTTGGCCTTTTGCCTTCTCAGCCTTTCAGTTTTTATCCCTTTAAAGAAACCAAAATGGACCCATTATCCAGAGGCTTATTTGGAATGTTTGGCTTAAACTCTGAAAGCTGAAGCGTGGCATCGATCACGCCGCATTTTACTGATTATGTCAGAAAATGCTATTTGCATTTCTGAATACTGAATTAACAAAATGTAGGTCAACTTCGTTGAGTTTTTTTTTTTTTAAAGGCATGTTAAACTTCTGAACACTTTAGTTAAATCACTGCATTGAAATCAGCATGAATTTGAGGTGACAACAAGCACTGTGAAGAAATGATCACACTGCAGAGGTTACAGACTGACTGAATTCATGATATTCAGGCAAATTATTTTCCATCTGCCAGTCCACTTCTGCCTGTTAACTGGGACCCTAAATCAAATCTTGGGTTACTACAGGTTACTACAGTCTGCCTGGAACATAAAACCTACTGTATGGCTACTCTGGTTTCATATAACAGCTATGTCATTAGTTAATGATTTAAAATTTTACCCTCTGTGAGCAATTCACATTCCAGTGGACTGCTGGAGTGGTTTCCACCTTTTTTTTTTCCCCCCTTCTCTTTAAATGGAACTTTAGTGTTGAAATTCTGAAGTCAATATTATAAAAATCTGTTGAGACAATGTCTCAGGATCATTAACATATGTTCAAGTGTTTGAGTACTCTGAATCCTGGTGATGTAATGGCAAAAAAAGTACATTCAGAGTATTTTCAGCCATATTCAAAACTTTTTTTTTATTGAAGACACAATTAAAGACACTTATTTTGGCTTTTAACTTGAGATCTTCAGAACTCCTTATATAAAATTATAATGAGTATTGCTCTCATTGCTGTTTTTTCCAACTCTATTTGAAAGAAAAGAAGGCAAAAAAAGTTTGTGAAAACATCCTCAGGGACTCACTCTGTGATTTAAAAAAAACCAAAAAACTCAAATGGTTCAGGTTCCACTGTGAACCTTTTTCATGTAATTTACTGCAGAAGACAATTCACATCTGTAGGGACACTAAAACATTCTGTTGCTCTAAATAACTGAAAACAGACACTCAGCTGACAGGGAAATTCTACAGAAGTCAGGAAAGATGTATCCAGAGACAGAAAACAAACCAGCACAGCCTGAAGGAGGTACCTGAAGGACTGGACTGCTTTTCACTGCTATTTAACTTGGCACTTGGAAACAGCCAAGAATCTGCATCATTTATGAGGATCAAATTAATGCAGGCAGGTAAAAAAAGGGAAATTCATTGCTTTGGACTGAATGCCTGTTGCCCATCTGTGACCACACTCCATGTGACACTCAGAGCAGCTCTGTCAGCACTGCTCAGTTTTCTATACATTCAGCCATACAGCTTTTACCTTAGATATCTATGAGTAAATTTAAAAAATAACTGGTTGATTTCATCTGTACTGATTTACAGAGATCCCAACTTCCAGTTTTCCTTCGTACTTTTTATTTATATTTTTCTAAGTTGCTCACATTTACTCCTGATAAAACAAACCCCTTTCCACATACTTAGTTCTCCATTTTAGCTTCAAGTTTTTTAATGTTCCCAATTTCCAGATGTGCCAGATGACCACAATATGAAATACTTCTGCAAATAATTACTATTTCTGTTACTTAAAAAACTAACAGGGCATTAAATTCTCTGAATTTAGTATTTCCAGGCAGTTCCATATCACTTCCAGTTGGGAGAATCTAAGTTTCTATTCCCCAGAACTAATTTAACAACACAGAGAGGGACCAAAATCCACCAGCAGCACCAACACCACAGGCATTTGAGAACATTACAATAATAATAATAATAAAATATGGTTGTAGCAAACCTTCCATGCTCAGCTTTCATTTTGACAGACAACTAAATCCAGTGCACCACCATGTGGCAACATATTAGGGAATGGTTCACATACCAAGACCTGGTTTTTTCCACCTTCAAAATTTTTCGCTATTTCTTAAAAAAATAAACATTAACAAATCCTTCTTAGTGTTTATAAGCTCCCCCTTAACAAGTTGCCATAGTTTCACTTATCTCAAAAGCTATTTTTTAATACACCTGGACTAGCTAGAAAATGCTTGAGCATTTTAATTTGTAAAACACTGTATTTACCTAAAAACACAACTTCCCCAGGACCAGAGAACCAGCTCTGTTTCTTGCCAACCTCATTCCCTCACACAGGAGAAATCTGGCAAAAGCCTCTACTGCACATCGAATTCCTTTTGAAAAATAAATACGTTTTTAAAAAATAAATCAAGCTAAATGCTGGTCTCACATCTGATTAAAAGCTTTAAAAAAAAATCTTGGGAAAAAATCAAAACCTTGAAGGTATACACATGCATTATTTAGCAGCTGCTTAGTTACTCTGGAACTGCCTCTCTCCAGCTTAACAACAAAATATTTTCCTTTTTTTCACAAGAAACACCAACACAAGGTCTCGACAACCCTAAGAAAATCCCCATTCCCAAAGCCACCACATGCCACTTAGTACCCTGGAATTTACTTCTGCAGCCAAATGCTAAACTCAGAGGGAAAAAAAACATCTTTTCATTAAACTGGACAGCCTTGGCTCACACAGCACAGTGCTGCTGCATTTCACCGTATCACAGAATTCCAGAATTCAGGCTCAGCTGATTCTGGATTTCACGAAACAGAGAGTTAATTCATTATGCCTTAACACATTTGTGAGCCATTTTGTACCGATACACCGAGCTCAACCTGAATTAGCAGCAAAGACTCACTGAGCACCAGCCTCCCTTATCTGGATTCCCTTTTTTCTGTGCCTCTCTCAGCTCACCAAACCTAAAGGCTCTGCTAAAACCTCTCAGAAAGCTGACAGAGAATGGGATGTGCAGCCACACCAGGGAAGCAGGTAGAGCAAGGGGTTCCCACAAGCTCCATACCTCGAGCACTGGGAAAACCTGTAGTGGAAGAGGTTGGAGCAAGCAGAGCTCTCTTCTCCTTCCAGAGCCCAGGACGCACAGACCCGCACTTCTCCCGCTGCAAAAAGTTGCTCTGGAGTGATTTCAAAGTCTTACCACAGAGCTCATCGTCAATCCAACGCAGGCAATGTAACCACATTTAAAAAAAAACCCACCCAAAAAGCTGAAAAGATAATTCACCTCCTGCTTGAAGATGACGCTGGAGTTTCCTCATCTCCAGCTCCCCTCCTTCCCCTCTCCCCCAGCCCAGCCCAGCCAACACAAAGCACGAAAAGCTCCTTCTCTGCAAGGAAGACCATCACGATTTTCTGCCAAAGACAAACCAATAGCAAGAACACAATGCACATTATGCAAGTTACTGCAGAGTTATGCAAGTTAGATGCATATTTTCACTCTCTCTGCCGAGGACTCCGAAGCCACTTGTTTGATGTGGATGCCTGCTCTTATTCTGAGCTGTCAAACCTTCCCCTGCTTGTCTCAACTGGCTTTTTTACACGAAAATCTCAAGCAGCTGCTACAAATATTAAAGAAGTCCTTCCATTACATACAATAACATAGGCCATTAAAACCACAACATCTGAGCACAGGATCACAGATGTCTGCTCCAAACCAGGTCTCAGGAGACATGGCAGGCAGAGCACAGTACTTTATTTACTGTAGATACCCCACGTTCCACATCGCCAAAACCAAGGAAAGCATCAGAAATCTCCTGAGCCAAACCAGGCCTCGTGGTGGAAGTACCACCTCATGAGAAATAGGAATTAAAGAGTTACATAAATGCTCCTAAGCTGAAAATAAATAATTTTTTGTTCAAACACCCCCCAAACCTGATAGCTTTTTTTTTTCCAAATCTACCTCCATGCTTCTGCAGTCAGCACTAGTGAAACAAGACAGATTTCACATATGGCCTTACAATCAAAAGTAACTGGGAGCAACTTCTCAAACAACACAGGAACCTTCACTATTTCCAAGCTGAGCCACACAAAAATGCAAGTTTTTTGGGCACTAAATCCATCCATCCATTTCAGGGGGAGATCTATCCAGCTACCATTTTAGACAACTGCTCAGAGCTCTGACTGTACCTACCAAGGAACACGGACATAACTCTTTATTTCTAATTCCTGCCCTTTCTCCCCTATTTACCAGCACTGTAACAAGGCACAAAAGAGACATCCAAATAACTTCTCAAAGGTGTGAACAAGCCCCCAGAACCTGAACCCTCCTGCTCATCCACCAGACACAAGGAGACAACCACTTACAGCCCCAAGACTGCTCCAAGCTCCTGAAAGCAAACAAGGTTAAGGGCACTCGTCACCACCCAGACTTTTGAGGGAAGCAGCTCCTTTGGCCAGGCTGGATCCATCTCATTTGGGAGTAAAACCCAATCCAAGTGTGATGCCTTACGCAAGCAACAACTATTTATCTAAGGAGTTAAACAGAGCCTGCTTTTACAAGTAGGCTGTCTCTGAGAAGCACAAGTGACCTCCAACAAACCTGAAAGCTGCACAGATTCTGAAATGGGAGGCAAGGAGGAATACAGCAAAGAAATCTGGTTTGAAAATAAAATTTAAAAAAATCGAGAGAGGGGGAAAAAAAGAATTTGAAATCTGTACAGCGGATATTTCAAAACCTTCCAACACACCCAGCACAGGTATCCCTTCCCTGGAGCAGGGCACTAGCTGCACAGTGACCACCTTAGAAAGTTACCTTCCCAAACCTTGGGGAAAAAAAGCACTTTTTTAAAATTGCCTGATGAAATTCGCTATTTAAACACTTTGAACAAGTTCTCAGCTGTATCCAGCAAGCAGTTTCAGAGACCCTTCACGCAAATACCTCCATCCAACAACAAAAAAAAACCACCAAAACGAAAAAACACCAAAACAAATCATAAAACCAGCCCAAACCCAACAAGCCCTCCTTTATTCCCAGCAGCCTAGAGAGAATTATACAGTCACCGAAGAATGCGAGTTGCTACTACGTGCATTTTTAAACACACAGAGGGTGAAAAAAAAAAATCATGGAGCAAGATAGAAAGCAGCTCACCTTTATCCTGAGTGCAGGACAGGATCTCCTCCTCTTTGGGGTTAGTCACCTGGGTGATAATGGACGGGTTGTCCATGGAAACAGAGTGAGATTCCACCTGGCTATTTCCCTCTCAGAGGCAGGCTTGTGTGCGGGAGGGGGTGGGGGGGAGGGGGGGAGCGGGTTTGTTTGTTTTCTTTTTTTTTTTTTTAAAAAAAAAAAATCAAGACTCAGGCTTGTATATGAAGAAAAAAATAAAAACTATCGAAAAAAGAACAAAAACAACCAAAACCTCAACAAGCAACACCTCCGGGAGCGAAACCGAGGGGAAGGGGGTGGGAAGAGCCTCAATCGCGAAGGCACCGCGGCCTCCTACCGGCGCCAATTCTGCACGGCGAAGGGGGGGGGGAAGGAGCGCAAACCCCCCCCCTTAAAAAAAAACCAGAATTAATCCAATTCACCCTTCCGGGAAGCCCGCCGAGCGCTTCCCCCCGAGCCCCCGCCGCCTCCCGAGGCGGGGGAAGAGCCCCCGTCCCTCCGCTCCGCGCCTCCCCCCGCGGCCTCACGCCGCCCCCCGCATCCACCTGAGCCGCCCCTACATACCCCCCCCCGCCGCCCGCCCCCGCGCTTATCTCATCCCCGCGCCCCCTTCCTCCCGCGGGCAGCGCTCGGCGGAGCGACGCCGGGCCGCCCCCTCCTCCTCCTCCTCCTCCTCCTCCCCCCGTTCCCGGGTCGCGGAGGGAAGCGCGGCGCGAGGGGAGGAAGGGAGGGGAAAGGGGCCGAGCCGCTCCCCGCGCTGCGCCACAACCCGCCCGCCGCCGCCGCGCCCCGAGCCCGTGAGCGCGCCCGGCCCGCCCCGCGCCGGGTCCGGAGCGAGGGGCGGGAGCGGCAGCGCCCGGCGGTGCGCGGTAAACAACGGGGCGGGGCGGGGCGGGGCGGGGCGGGGCGGGGCGGGGCGGGGCGGGGCGGGGCGGGGCGGGGCGGGGCGGGGCGGGGCGGGGCGGGGCGGGGCGGGGCGGGGCGGGGCGGGGCGCACGGCACAGCACAGAGGGGGCGTGGTGATGGTGGGAAGGGGCGGGGCTTAAGGCGGTGGGCGGGGCCGCGGAGCCGTGAGGGCGCGGGGCGGGCCCGGCCGCCATTTCCCGCCTCGGGCTGGGCGGGAAAAAATAAATCACGGAGTCGGGATTGTTTAGGTGGGATAAGAGGTGCGGGATCAACGAGTTCATCGCCGCTGTGTCAGCCACTGAGTGCCCCGTGCGGGCTTTCCTTAAAACATGAGGTGCGGGTCCCCTCCAGGGATGGTGATTCCGCCACCTCACTGGGGCGTTCCTATTTCTGATCTCCAGTGTCTAATCAACTTTTCTGTGGAGGATTTCTTCCTGATGTCCTGCCTAAACCTCCCGTTACAACTTGAGATCGTTTTCTCTTGTCCGATTCCCCATTCCCCGGGAGCAGAGCCCAAACCTGGCTGTCCCCTCCTGTCAGGGAGTTGTGCAGAGCCACAAATCCCTCCTGATCCCCCATTTCTCCAGCTGAGCCCTTTTCCAGCTCCTTCAGCCCCTCCTGGTGCTCCAGCCCCTTTCCCAGCTCCCTCAGGTTCCCCTCCTGTCAGGGAGCTGTGCAGAGCCACAAATCCCCCCCGATCCCCCATTTCTCCAGGCTGAGCCCCTTCCCAGCTCCCTCAGCCCCTCCTGGTGCTCCAGAGCCTTCCCCAGCTCTGTTCCCTCCTCTGGACCTGGGTGTTAATGTGTTCATGAACAGGTACAAACCATCCGACTGTGGAGTATTTTACAGGTGTCTTCTTCAGAAGCAGTGTGTAGCTCTAATCACAGAATCGCTCCATCTGGAAGTGGCCACAGTGGTTCATCTGGTCCCACGTCCCTGCTCCAGCAGGGCCATCCAGAGCGGCACAGGATTGTGTCCAGACGGTTCTGGAATGTCCCCAGGCAGGGACACTCCTCACTCGCTCTGGATAATCAGTTCAGGGCTTGCTCACTGCACAAATTCTGCCTCATGTCCAGGGGGAAATTCTGGGGCCAGTTCCTGCCCATTCCTCTGGACTCCACAGGGCAGAGCCTGGTCCGTGCTCTGAACCCTCCCTGCAGGTGCTGCACACATTGGTGATGTTCCCCTCTCAGTACCTCCTCTGCCTCAGCTCCTTTTGTTTTTCCTCATAAGAGACATGCCCCAGTCTGTTCATCTTCCTTAGACTCTGCTGGACCCACCTCATGAGCCCCATGTCCCTCTTGTACAGCAAAGGTACTGATGGCAGGCTTGGCTGCTTCTCTCACACAAAACACCTTTTGTGTTTTTCCTGGTCTGTTTTTCCAGGAATTCCCAGCTGCTGTTTGCTGGTGCATGAGGATATAAACTGTGCTGTACCTGTCCTGCTCCCATCCTCGTTGGTACCTGCATTACTCAGGACCTTGGGCCCAATGGTGGGGAAAGTACATGGGGAAACCCACCCGAAATAAGGGCTCTTTTTGGGGGCTGCCAGAGTGTAAAACCAAGAGAAAACCTTCTAAAAAGCATGATGTATTTAACATAAATAAGGAATTGTAACTCCCTTTGCCTCTTAGAAAAAAAAAATCAAGCCTCTGTTGCAACTTTGCTACACTAAAGATAGCTATAACTTTATAATAATTAAATAAATGGGGAAAAGGCTTCCATAGCTGACATAGACCCAGGCAACAAGAATTTTAGTAATATTGGTTACAACTATTTTCTTTTTGCACTAGAAGAGGAAACCACTGACCATTTGCATTAACAAAATATTTCTAAATTTATCTATGAACGGCTTTACCTAACAGTAAGAAAACCATGGCATTGACTCCCCATCCCTGGAAGTGTCCAAGGCCAGGTTGAATGGGGCTTGGATTAACCTGGGATAGTGGAAAGTGTCCCTGCCCATGGCAGGGGGTTGGAACCTTTAAATTCCCTTCCAGCCCCAGCCATTCTGGCATTCTGTGATTCCTTTTAGCTGCCAAGATGGGTTGCAGAGATTTTTAATTCCAGCAATTCAAGCAGCTGTTTCTGTTGCAACTCTTCCTCCCTGTGAAAGAAGGCTATGGGCCCAGCCTCAAGGAATTTCTGCTCTGCAGCAGTGCCATTTTCTGGAGAAAATAACTTAACAGCTCGGGGGCCTTGCTTCATTCCTGCAGTCAACAGATTTAAACATTTTGCTGCGAGCCTTCAAATCCCTGCGTTTTTTTCAATGTAGGAAAAGTCATTCCAAATCTACCTGTGCTTTCTGTCTCCAAAACCAACACTCCCTACAGAGCAGCACAGGCAGAGATACCTGTATTGCAGGTTTCTGGGACTCGTATTTTAGGTTTTCCTGTCCTGCTCTTATGACAAACACTTGCACGGGGAGTGAAGGCGATGCCACTGCTTGCATTGCATCCAACTGTGCAAGTTCCAACCTGCTGCTTGGCTCTGGCTGCTCCAGACAAGAGCCCTGCAGTTGCAAACAGTCCCTCACAGGCTGGATGGGTGCAGAGGAACAGGAGTTGGTACATGTTGGCTGGTG
Organism: Catharus ustulatus; assembly: GCF_009819885.2. Taxonomy (NCBI): domain Eukaryota; kingdom Metazoa; phylum Chordata; class Aves; order Passeriformes; family Turdidae; genus Catharus; species Catharus ustulatus. Next base: position 4,076,702 of record NC_046221.1, on the reverse strand, counting down.
GAATTAGCCCTGCTGCTCCTGAGCTATTATGCAGCTTTATCACTGGTTATGTTGTAACCCTGCTTGATCTTTTACCCGCCCAGGCACTGCGGGCATTTTTAATTAGCTGCGGGTTCATTTGCATAGGAGCTTTTGCTGAAACAATAAATTCATACCTCTGTTATTATCTGGTATGAGTTTCTGTATCAATATTTATATTTGGGTAAAACCAAAGAAGCTTCCTGCTACCATGAAGACAAAAGAATTGCTTCAGAGCAGGTTCAGGAGTCAGCCAGCACTAAGAACACCTTCCACTTCTTTGCAGGGAAAGGGAAATTGCAGTGTGTGGTGGGACAACACATGTTCCAATGCCTCCTTTTTATGCAGGGATGAGGAGACAGAAACATCTTGTCTGATGAAAAGCACGTTTTGCAAGGCTTGACAAATCCAATGTTCACCTCGAGCCAATGTGGTCTGTGTGATTTTAATGCTGGTGAGATTGTTTCTGCAACTCCTGCGGTAAAACTCCAGCCCAACAGCTCACCGTGTGTTCATCTTCGTCAGGAATTTGGTATTTGCTTCAGTTTAGGTGGGAACTGCTGTTTGTGGTGATATATAAGGGGGAAGTGGGGTGAGAGGACGTGCCAGGAGGGGCTGTCTCCCATGATTTTCCCTTTGCAGCTCTGTCACCCCTCCAGCATCAGGTGGAGAATAAAAAAGCAGGACACGACGGCACAGGAGGATCTTGCAGGGCAGCGGGAAGCAGGATGGAAACTGAGGAAGCACAACTGTTCTTGTCCTGGCAGCACTGCTGTGACCTCAGAAACAGGTTCCTTCCCTTGGGCATGGGATCAGCCTCTTCCACCCCACCACTGCCATCCCTGTGCCAGTTATGAGACAGATGTTACAGAATCAAGAGCGATCCGTGTTGTATCCTTTCTGGGTTTACTTCAGGAACACTCTGAAGTGTGTACTGTATCTTCTGTATCTTCTGTCCATGTTTCTTTGTGTGCTACATGAGCTAAATCCTGAATAATCCCGTGGAACAAGGGAATGGTTTCATCTCCCCGTCACAGATCAGAGGTGGAGGTACAGACAAAACAATACTTAGCAGGGAATTGCAGCACCAGCTAATAGGAGATCCAGGTTTTCATCATGACTTCTGACATTTGTCCTTGCTACTAAAATGTGTCCCTCTCTCAATGCCACAGGATGTTTTATAATGGGGGGAGGAAGGGGGATGTTTTTAGCAGAACTGTTCTACATTAAAAGGAAGCATTTATTTTCATTGGTATCAGCTCTGTGAAGTCTTGACCCTGGGCCCACAATGGGAGTTTTATCCTTGACTTTAATGGGAGAGCAATCAAGGTCTGGTGATATTACATCCTAAAGAAAGGAAAATACTGCAGTTTGTATCAATAAGATAAATGTCTCATACTTAGTGTAAGCGGCTATATTCTTGCAATAAATGGTTTATTAGATTGATTAAATGTCTTAACTTCACCTCAGCTATTAATCACTTTTGGCAGCTGTTTACTGCTTTGTATACTTTGAAGTAATGGACATTATTCCTTAATTATCTCATTGCAGCTCAGTCATTGTTTCCTAAATAGTGCCATTAGAATGCTAAATTGCAACAGTAAAACAGTGTCAATAGGAAGTTATGAAGTTCCCATTTTATGATGCATTCATAAAGTTAACTCAATCTGCTCAAAATGTGGCTGTGATTTCCACACAGTGACCTATTTGTTATGACAGAAGAGATTCTGATAAGAAAACAGTTGAGCATTAAGTGTGCTGGGACTCTGCTTTTACCCAAGTAAAACACAGCATATTCCCTGTTGGAATGTATGTGCATATCAGAATTTATTAAACTAGTGCTTGTTTGATCACTTTTGGTTTCACTGAGTGCTGTGAATTCCAAGGATTTCATGCCTTTGAATACAATGCATTTATTCCTGGGGGGGGAAAAAAAAAAGAAAAAGCTCCAAGCAGTGCTATCATTTAGATGTTACTATTGTCATTCCACAGAAGGATAAGAGAGAACCAAATCAATCAGAAGAAATGGCTGCTTTTAGTTTTATCTCCAGATCTGGCAGCAAGTCATAATCTAGCAGTTGTACAACAATTTCCATTCTGAGTCCCTTTTTCAGTCAACTGTAACTGTCCTGAACTTTAACATTATGAGTTGTCTGTTTCAGGCTGAGTTGTTTGGGTGGAATCAGTATTACTGTCAATCTGAGAAAGAGTCATGAAACTGCCTTTCAAGTACTGTAACAGAAATTGTCTCTCTTCCTTCTCTCTAATAAAGATTTTTAGGGAAAAAGTAACATTGGAAATGATGAGCTCTTGTGAGTTTTTTATTCTGGGATTTTTGCTGTGCACATGACAGAAAATGTAGTTCCTTACCTTGGGCTAAATTAGTGCTGAAAAGAAGGTGGATGGGTTTTTTACTAACATTAACAATATGTGTTTAATCCCAAATCCAGAAACTTTGATTAAGGAATCCATCTAAGATGAAGCCTGACTGTGCCAGATGTCAGACACCCCCAGGAGAAACGATGCCTGCAAAGTGTTTGACCCAGAGGGAAGCAAACACATAATTAAAATGCCTGGCTGTAATTTCGGTTCTGGGTTGAATTCAGCTGGTGACCCATGGCTGGAAGGGCTCATCACCAGGTGACCTACAAGTCATACATCCAGTTCTACCTAACTGCTAGTGCTACATCTTTGGAAGACAGCCTGCTCTTTTTTTTTTGGCAAACAACCAAATAATTCTAAGATGCTCCTCAACCTCTTAGGGCTGGAGGGGAGCTGGAATCAGAACATCAAAAACATTTCTAACAAAACTCTCAGTCAAACCCAAGTGACTGAAGGCAACAGGTTAAGTTCTTTAGCCCAAATGATTTGTCCCAGACCAGATCAGGGCTTACTCTGAATCTATCAAACTCCACAAACGATAGCACAGAGCCAAAACCCAACCATTCAGGAGGCAACAGCAGCTTCAAGCAGTGCAAATTCTTGTTTATCTGCAGCCTCAGACCATATTCATGCTACAGAGAGGTGGTGGATGCCCCATCCCTGGAAACATTCAAGGTCAGGTTGGATGGGGCTCTGAGCAACCTGATCTGCTTGAAGAGGGGGTTGGACTAGGTGACTTTTAAAGGTCTCTTCCAGCCCAAACCATTCCATGATTCTACAACCTTTTGATGTTGATGGGCGATGAGAGGTGGGACAAGTCAACAGCAGCAGGGCTTCACTTTTGATAGTTCTGCTGTTTCACTTGAGCACAAGAGTGGAACAGGATAAAAGGTGGCTTTGCCCTTATCTGGTTACCCATTGTGAGCACTCTGTTCTCCAGTATCCTGCTGCAGCATTGCTGCCAGTACGGCTGCAGAGCCTTGGTTTCCATTTCAGTTTCACTGGTTGTCAGAGAGTTTATCTGTGAAACAGATATAACAACAGCTAATCTCGTGTTATGGTTCCATGGCTGTTTATAACTCCTATTAATAGCAGCCTTGGAAAGCCTGAGAGTGGATTTTATAAGGCACTGGGGTAACCAGTTACTGCACATTCCCCTGAGGCTACGTAGCATCAAGTGTAGCAGCTTGTCCTTTCCAGACTAGGTCATGATCATCTTAACTCTGCCTGTCCCTATCTTTTGGGGATTTGACTTCATGCATGCTCTTGGTAATTCTTTCTGAGACATGATCTGGAAGCATGATGATTTATGCTTACAAAGATTCCAGCTGATTTGAAAGAGGCTCCATAATTAAGCTCTACCCTGTGCACCAGCTCCAGTGAGGATTCCAGAGCAACTAAAAGGGATTTGGCTGGACTGTCACTGGAGGGAAATAAAATGGGTCCATGATGCTTTGATAAGTCTTAGAGATTTATATTTTTAAGTTCTTCTAAATGTTAAGCATTCTCATTCCAACTGCTGGTACCCATTTTTAAAAGTGTGTGTTTTGTCCCCCAAATGTGGGAAATGTTGATGGAATACCTGATTCAGTGAGGCAGTGACCATTCTCACAAATAAAACAGGACAACAAACACCTCCTTACTGATAGGCACATGATGGGGTTGCTGAGTTAATAGGAGCAATGGTCAATACCTGCCACGTTAGTGACACAGTTGTGGTTTCCTGTGAGGCACAGCAAACATGGGAAGGTATTTGTCTGCTGATTCTGGGGGAACCAGAACTGAGCTGTGAGAAACTCCTGGCTTTGTGGAGGATGAAACGGGATAAGAAAGTCATGACAAAGACCTGAAACAGCCCTCGGCAAGGACTGCAGGTCATCCTAGCACATGGGAGCAGTAATTTATTCCAGGAGTCACTGCTGAAATCATTAGTGTGAGCTATGGAATAAGGCAATAGCATGAATAAAGGCAGTAGAATCTGGCCTAATTGAGAAACAGAAAAGGAGGAGTGAGGAACACGAAAGGTCTTGTAAGTGCAATGTCCTGTCATCTGAGTCAACTGATAGTCATGGTAAGTAGCCATCTAATTTATTTTTTAAAGGACTTCTCACAGGAAAAACCTGCTGACTGTTGGAGAAATAAAGTCAAAACGATTAAGAACTGCAATGAGAAATTCTAGTCACTGCCTGATTCTGTGCCTTTCATTTCAAATTGCATAAATGGTAACTTGGCTTCTGGCCTTGTGCCTAGAGAAGCACCTGAGAACACATCATTGCATCATCATCGAGAGTCCATTGGCCTTTTTTAATTATGAGCTGGCTGTGGAAAGTGAAGTGGCTTGCTTGGTTAAGGCTGGTACTAAACCCTACTAGCAGTGAGTGACTACCACAAAAAATGCTGGCATGGAAACCACAGGTGCTCTTTGAAGCCTTTGGAGCTATGATGCTTCCACTCACACCATTTCCCAATTGAAATGTCATTCACGTGGCTGCTGGTGGAACCTGAGAGTTCAGGAATGTGAAAGAGCATTTTCCATGATGTGGTGTGGTCTGTGTGGCTGGAAGTGGAGGAATCAGAGTCAGAGTGGGGAGGTTTGAGTGAAGGAAAGAGGACAGAAAGGCATCTGTGAATTCTGTACAGAAGCTTTGAGGAGAAAGTGTAGATGGAGGAAATGGTAGAGGAGAGGAAAGGAAAATGGACCATAGAAAGAGGAGGAAATAGGAAATACTTGATGAAAAGCTCCTAACAACTCTTGACATTTCAATCCTAATGTTTTTCACCTCAGAATTTCAGATGTAGGGTGGTCTTCAGCACCTGGCTGCTGGAGAGCTGCAAAGAGACCTGGTGACCTTTGTTGGGAAAATGGGCTTCAGATATTGGAAAAGCAGAGATGATTTAAAGGAGTTCTGTGGCTGTCCTTGGAAATAGTATTTGTGTCTTTTCCAACTGTCTCTTTTGCTGCCTGTGTAATAAAAAGGAATCCAGTTCTGAATGCACCAAGGGCTCCAACAACTTTGCTTTCCTGATTATGTAAAGCAACACAGGTGCTGCTGCTTGACTGGTTTCTGGTGACTCCCAAAGCCAGAGGCATGGCCACCCACCAATAGTTTGCAGCAATATCCTCCACTTTTCACTGTAGAATTTGTATTCCAGTAAAAGGGCCATGGAAAATGCTCCCTGATAAATATCTACAAATAACAGAAGTGTCTAAGCATCAGGAAGAAGCACTTATGTAGGATGAGCAGGATGAAATTGAGCTTAATAAAAATATTTGATTGTGAGATCAAGATAATTCAGTAATCCTGTCAAAACTAGTCTTGTTGTGCTGGGTTCTCTACAAAAAACAGTAGGAAGTGACCCACAGCATAAAGATCTACAGTTTTAAGTGTCAAAGGAAATATCATTTCCTGTGGAAAACTGAAGCATAGAAAGATTAATTCAGCTGCAATTACACAGGCAATTTCTGGCAGGGTTGGGACTGCCCAGGCTGCTCCCTCTCCTGTCTGAGGATGAAGCTACCCCTGAAGAGCTTGAAAATCGCCCTGGCAAAGGCACAGGAAGGTCTGTGGTGTAATAAATCGTGCACCCCTCCTGGAAGACAGGCAATGTCACTAATTCCTGTTTTTTTCCTCCAGCCATGAGGAGGAGAAGCGTGGTGGAGATCAGAGGGATGGGGACTCAGAGCACACACAAAGGGCTCAAGGAGTGTGCACAGCCACAGAGCCCTCGCTTGGGACAAAGGTGCCAAGTGTGAACATGCAGCCCATGCTGGGTCACTGGGTCAGTGGGAAGCCTCTGCCTGTTTATTTTTGGATTTGCCATCCCAGCAGGATCCTGCTGAACTGAGATTCTCACAGGAGCCATTCCCAAACTAAAGCCTGTCCCAAGCCACCAATTTAATGAGTGTCAGGGCTGTCATGCACAGCAGAGACGAGGCTGGAGTGGAAGCAAAGAGGTGCAGAGCTCTCAGATAAAGATGTGTGGGCAGCAGGCCTGTCACAGCAGCAGTGCTGAGTGCTCCAGAGACTGATATGCCCTGTTAATTCAATTAATTGCTTCTTCAGCTTGGTTGAGAGATCAGCCTGTGAAGTACAAATATCTCAAGCCAATTTTTTCCTTGTCTGCTGTGGGTAACGTGTTCCACACATGGCTGTCTGTCAAGTGTTCAGCTGCAGCACCTGCATTTTGATGTTCCCAGGTGATTTTCTCCAGGCTTCACAGGACAGCTATCCTACATTTCACTTCCCCTTGGGTCAGAAAATGAAATATTTTCCTTGCCTACTTTTGTTCTGTTCAGTTATGACTGGGTACAAGTCAAACTGGTGTTTAGAGGTTGGGATAAGGCTGGAATACAGTGTGGCAGTGTGTTGGCCCAAGCATCCCTTGCAATGCTTTGCCCCTGGCCAGTCATCCCAAAGCTCCTCACAGCAGGAACATTCTCCATCCTGTTTGCATGCAGGGGAGGCTGTGAACTGCCTGAATTTTCCCCTTTGGCTGAAGGCCCTGTGCAAGATCCACGCACTGTTTAGGTTCTTTATGCATTAACTTTTACCAGAATAGTTAAATAATTAAGACAGTCCGCTGGCCAATGTACTGATAAATTAATTACTCGGGCTTCCATTAGCTGCTATTTATGTGACCATGTGGGCTGTTGTTTGCAAGTATTTAAACAGCTCCAGCTACAAGTGGGAGTGGTGGAGCCAGGGAGGGATGGCACTTTTTGGGAGAGTTGGGTTTTGACCCGATGGGGAAGCCCAGGCTCTCTCCCTGAGGAGGATTTGTGGCTCAGGGGTTGGGCTGTATTTGCAGGGTGCCTGGGCCTGAGACAAAACCAACAAACAGCTCTTAGGACACCTGCTTGACCTGCACTGCTTTGATTTAAGGAAATTAGGCTCTACCCCATAGAGAAAGAGCTGAAATCCTGCTGCTTTTGGGAATGTTATTTCAATGTACTTGTTCAGTGAGTTGGCCTGGTAGTTTACAATTCAGAAACCCTGGAGCACTTGTGAATTGTGAGGGAAGTACACTATTCATTATCTGCTGTCAGGCATTCATCATGCCAGCATAAGCTTCAATCCTCTCATCAGGATGCAGAACATTACTTATGACCAGTCACAGGCCGTGAATAATGGCTTAACGAAATGAACAGCTCTCCAGCAATTCAGACCCAGGTTTGTTAATCAAAACTATTCAGAACCAGATTCTGGCACCCCCTCAAACACTCTGAATAACACCTACCCCTAGTGCACCCTCTTTGGTTTTAATTGTATTTATAGTTTAGCAAACTTTTTTTTTTTTTTTTCCAATCTGGCTGACCTCACCCAACAGGCTCATGGAAAAAGCTGAAGTTTGCCTGCACCAAAATGAGTAGTTCTTGTCTCATTTTGCATTAACACTTGCTGCAGAAAACCACTTTGGCAGTGATGAAGAGTCTGCAAGTCTTTTCCAGATGGGATTTCCACACTGGTCAGCAACAAAGTGCTGCCTGAAGCTAAGCACTGACTTAAACATATCTTTTGTTTTTTATGTGGGGAAAGTAAATCAAGTGACATATTCTTTATGGGACTTCATACTCAGTAGTAAAATGGCATGGCCATATTCATCCCTGTGTAGGATTAAGCCCTGTTCTGGTTGGTCTTTCACACCACCAGCAGCTCTCTCTTCTATACTGCCAAACACACTTCAGGCAGCTGGAAAGTGGAATACAGCAGTGTATGTGCATCCCAGGCCCCAAGTATTCCTCTACAAATGTTCAAAGCAGCTCAAACTCTCTTCCCCACTCGTAGGAGGCATCTTAATTTTTTTGGTATTCTGAACTGTGCCAGGGAAACTGGTACTTCATTTCCAGAACCAGGCATTGATTAAGTTGGAACATTTTTTACATGGGCAGATAGTGATGGGGGAAGGGGAAGTGGTTTTAAACTCAAAGAGGACAGGTTTCAATTAAATATTAGGAAGAAATTCTTCCCTGTGAGGATGGTGAAGCCTCAGGTTGCCCAGAGAAGTTGGGAACTCCCCGTCCCAGGAAGTATTTGAGGCCAGGTCTTGTGGAAGGTGCCCATGGCAGGAGGTTGGAACTGGATGATCTTTATGATCCCTTCCCACCCAAACAATTCCATGGTTTTATAACTCTATGATTTCATTAATGGAGAGCTTTCTGGGCAGTTGATGTATGGTAAAGCCATGGAAATATTCAACTGAGTCTTGTATCTCCAATAATTTCCTGGCATTGTAAATCACAGCCTTGGGTGTCACTGCCCATGTCAGGTTAGACCCCAGGAGTGGCTCCCCAGAGCTGTTTGGGGGTATGGGACTGCCAGCAGATGTGGAGGTGTCCACATGTCCAACATCCTCAATGCATTCCTGCTCCTCTGATATTCTTGGGATGAAACTCCCCATGAGAATCTCAGGGATGTAGTTACCAACTTCCATTGTGGTCAGACTCCTCTATGTGCTTGAACAGAGCTCTTTATTTCATTTTACATATTCATTTTAAAAATGGTTTTCAGGGCATAATCTTCCATAACCAGTTCCTCTTCCTTAGGATCCTATTTTGGGAAACAGCCCCAGCAGTTTCACCCCTGGAATGTATTTCCCCATAAGATTAAATGTTGGTCCTTTTGTTTGGGTGAATCAGGGTTCAAAATGAGGAAGAAAAAGCCCTCTGGATCTATGTCAGAGGATCTCTCTATCAGCAACTTCTGGTGCAGGGGAGGCAGAGCTTGTTCCAGGTTTTTTTTCCCACCAGATTACATTTTGATGCACTAGCTGCAAGGAGTGGGAAGGGAAGGAGCAGGGAAAAGAGGGAGAAAAAAGAAAAGGCTCTCATCCAGAGAAAAACCAGGAGTGCTTATCTCTCCCTCTCCCTCCTCTGCCTTGCATTCACTGCTGTCAGCTCTTCATCATCTCTTTCTGCCCTCAGGGGTATAAATGTAGGCATCTGTGGGGGAATAACCCAACAGGGTTTTGTCTCCTCTTGGAAATTTTTCAGCAAATTTTCATTTTGGCCATGTCTTTTTTTTCAGGCATTGTACGTTTTTATTTGAGAAAACAGAGGAAAAATGCAACCCAAACAACATTTCAGTTTCTCCAGCAAAGTTTCTATTTTGATTTATTGAAAACTTGTCCAACCAGTTATTTATATTTTATCTGTGAAAGACTCAAAAAATTTCATCCGAAACAGATATTTCCATGGAAACGTCCATCTTTGATGAGATGTCGTTCCTCAGATGTTTCAGCTGAAGAATTTTGTCAGTTCTGGCAGAAAAAAAAAAAGAGTGGGGGACAGAACAAAGACCAAGCTCCCATGAAAACATGCAATGCTTCAAGTTAATGGGCTAAAATGTCAGCTGGTAAACTGCCATAAAGCCGGAGAAGTCAACCAGTCGACCCGAGTCAATGGAGCTATGCTAATTTACACAGAGGATCTGGCCTTAGATTTTAATAGAACCAGCCTAGCAAGCTGTTTCTCTGCTTACCCATCCTCCTCCCTTTTTAATAAGCTCTCAGTCATACTTGGCCTATCCTTTAATAATTCACCCTTCTCTCTTCACGATCCCTCTTCCCTCTCTGGAGATAATGGGATGGGATTTTCTGCTTGCAGCCCTCACAGAAATATCACAGACAGGTTAAACTCTGCACAGCTGGCTACTGCCTTCTAACTCATCCCTCGTGCCTCTTCCTGGACTCTGATATCCATCTTCTCTTTGGTCTTTGCTTAGCCACTGCCAGCTGACTCCAGTGCAATTTGCCATATAAGACAAGGCAGGGCACGGTGCTGTAATCTATAGATCCCAGGATGTTGAAGCATTAAGCTCACAGAGCAATCAATTACTGTAATGGGAGTTGTGTGCGTCTGGCCATGGCTCTGGAAAACAGATCTATGGGATAGCTCCAGGACACAATCCAGCCTCTGGACCAAGAGGCTCCTCCACTGCAGATGTTTTTCTAGCTCGGGGCCAAACACAACTGGCAAGACAGATGTTGTGGTTTTTCTTGTTCTGTGCAACTAGAGTATGAATGACCATGCAAAACTGCTCCGTCCTATGCGACACGTATTACAGTAATTTCACGATTATAAGCCGCACCATTTTGATTACAATTTTGGTCCAAACCCAAAGTGTGGCTTCTAATCAGGTGCGGCTTATATATGGACAAAGAATGAAAAGTTGCTGTTTTAGTTTGGAGGACAGGTGTCTGCTGAGAAAGGCAGGAACTTCTCTTTGAAATGGATGTAAACCCCCTCCCTCCAAATTATTATAATTTTGAAATCAAGGGGCTCTCAGACAAAGATATGGGAATCAGGAATAACAGTTCTTTTCTAGGGAAATTAAAATAGAAATACAGCACTACAAAGAAACAAACCCCAAACCCTGACACAGTCAGAGTACAACCTGACACCCGTCAGGCAGGGTGTTGGCAGCAGTCCCATCCCATGGTGGTTGCATCCTCCTGCAGTGACAGATGTGGCTCAGTTGGAGCAGTGCTCCTGTACAAGGTGCAGTTTCCCTCCGGAGCTCCAGTGGTGATGTGGAGAAATCCGGTTTTCCTCTGGAGTCCAGTGGAGAAAGGGGCTCCCTTAGTGTCCCAAAACCTCTGTTTTTATCTTGGTAAGAAATGTTGGGCTCTTCCCCCTGGCTGGAGCAACTCCCAATGGGATGCAGTAATTTTATCAGTGCCACAGTGGGACTCAATGGCCATGAGCAGAAAATGACTGGCTGGAGGAAGGATGGGTTGTGAAAAGATAAAGAACAATGCCCTGCCTGGTTTCAATGGATGGCCCATTAGCAGAATATCTCCCACAAAGATCAGGATCACTGCCCCCACCCTCAACAGATGGTGATAGAACAGATACCTTTGATCACACTCTGTATTGTAACGTGCGGCTTATAATCGTGAAATTACTTTAAATAAATACCGGATGATAACCAGTTACAATCTTACAAGTTTCTTACCCTGTTCCCTTAAATTTTTAAGACCCACCAGACTACTTTTCTTAATCCAGTTCTATTTTCCAGGTGAGCATGTTCTTCTCTCCTGACTACTTTGGTTAAACACCAAAGTAGTTTCTGCACCAACAGAGAAGATTTGGTGCAGAAACACTCCCTTGCAGACCTTAAAAGTCTCGAGCATCTTGGAAGATCCTCATTGAAAAAGGAGTGACACCTGATTGTCTCCCATAGAAGTAAATAGTTCTGAGTCCCCAGAGAATGTGAGCCTTTATTTTCAGTGAAATATTTCAGATACTTCAGCTATTTTTACCTGCTCTGTTCACACGGGGAAATGAAGACACCATGCAGAGTCTGAGATGTGTGCTGTGTTGATTTCTCAGACACCCAGAGCAGGGACCAGACCTTTTGCACACCTTTTCCCAGAGCAACTGAGATGATGTTTGATTGCCTTGGGTACAGAGCTGGCAACTGCATCTTCCAGAAAAATAAAAAGTAATGTGTGAGAATGGTTCCCTCACTGAAGCCCTGTGGACTTTGCATTGATTAAATCAGCGTTTTGGAACAACAGAAGTGTGATTGATGTCGTTTGAATTTCAGCTCAGCATCTTGATTGGCATTCTTGTGTAACGACTTTTCCTTATTTGTTGAATGTAATTGATGGTTGTTGCATTTATTTCTAAAGAACATTGCTTTAATTAAGAAAAAATCTCTGCTCCACAGAAATTAATATTCCCCATCTATATGGCACAAAAGGGTGTGTGGTGAACATAGAGAATAATTAGTAGCTGTAGGAGGAGAACTTATGAGAAGATGATTATGAATATGTAATAGAGGAAATAGACTACAAGGAAATTAAACCAATAAATTTATGAGTGAATAATTGACCTCTGAGTAAATATGAGCATTCTCTCTGCAGCCACTTGACGTGTTGTTAACCACTCAGTATGTCAGAACATTAACCACCCTTTTAACCAACCAGTTCTGTGCTCTTGGCAACGACTCTGTCTCCACAGTTGCCTTCCTGCCTTGCAGGGTGATTGCTTGCTGTGTGCACCATGCCATAAACACACGTGGGGCCAGAGCTTTGGGGTAGGTGGGAGAAAGGTCATGATCTGTTACACACGTGTAAATCTGCCCTCAGCCAAAGGAAATGTTTGCAGGGAATCATTAAACCTGCTGCAAAATTATGCTGTTGGAAATTAGAGCAAAATTTTATCAGCTGCCACCAAATGAAGTCAGGTTTTTCCACTGTTAGGGCAAAGAGATTTTCAGAATTATGGTAAAGTTTCTAAAGTTGATTTTCAAGCTTGCCATGTTGATGTGGTGACAAATTAGGAATTGTGACTTCAGAGAGTGTAGGCTAGAGATGTCATCTTTTTCCCAAGGAAGTCCCAATATCCTCCAAATGAGAGTCCTGACAGATGTGAGCAGATGCATTAGCCAGAAAAATGGACCTGATGATGTTTGTATTTGAGAGAAAGATCCCAAGAAACACAGAGCATCCATGAGTAAGGGCTAGGCCTTAAATCTGAGTTGGGAGATGTAGCAGTGTGGTGTCACAACTTCCTGAAGAAAAACTAGTGTAGAGGATTCAGAAATCATAATGATAAAAGATAAGATGGTGACATTTGTTTGTTGAGAAACTTTTGTATTAGAATGGTCCCTGGGGAATGAGGTATAATAGATGTATATTGAGGATAAAAACTGTTGTCTTTCCAGAGAGATAAGCTATTCCTTCTGATTAGGGACCAAATAAATTGTGAAATTACTGCCAGTTTTACACCAAATAAATTGATAACAAAGATGTGATATCAGCGCAGCTCTGCATTTCCTCCTCCTTCCCATTAGCTTGTTAGTGCACCAAGCATTTTTTACATCCTAGAGTAGAGGGCAAGTGGTTATCTAAAAAATGTAATGATCAACTGCAATATGTGACTGATTGAATCAGGAGGGTAGTGTGAAAGATGAGGTTCACTTGCTGGCCTTGGCCTCTCTGTTTGGCAAAGAGAGATAAGAAGACAAAGCTCAGTTTTATCAGAAGTTAACAAATGACTAAGTAGACGAGAATCTCAAATCAGCTCTTTCTTTTCTGTGATCCAAGTAATTAATGGACTGTGTTTGGATGTGGTAAAAGACCAAACATAATAAATTGGTTATCACCCCATTCATCTTTGCTGGAACGTGGAGCGGTTTTGGGAGGTGCTGCCTGTATCAGGGAAGAGCCAGGTAGAGAGGGAGGTGGGCACTGAGTTCTTGCTCCTGCTTGGAATGTCCTCATCTCCAAAGCTGTGACTACGTGAGCCCACACTCACAGTCCCCAGTCCCACCCCTGTCTGCCTTGCTGGAAGTCAGCAAGTTTGGGGAGTTAAGTTTATGAGCTGTAAGATTGTCCCAAGGGAAAGAGGTGGACGTGCTCCTCTTCAGCACAGCCTTCATCAGCAGTAAACTCTCCTCTTTCTTTCTGGGGAAAGGAGAACAACTCATAAGATAAAAGTAAGTAATCCAGAAAAAAAAAAAGAAAAAAAGAGATCCAGTATGGTTTTCCATTATCTGCTGGTGGGAAGGTTTTAAAGTATAAATCTACAATAGTGAAATAGTTTTGAGCACCTAGAATTTGCTTTCTATTGTTACAATTATCCCTGGCACAACTTTTGGCCCAGGTCACCTAGACATGTCCCAAACAGTCTCCAGCTGGTGTTTGGAAGTTCACATGACTGAGGGATCTTTCTGGATGGAGTCACCCTTTTCTGGAGGCTGGAGGACTCTGACACAGCTGGACTGTGGCAGTTCGCTTCTGGACCATGAAATGACCCCTGGTCAAATTTAATCCACTCCAAGAGGAAGCCAAAATAGACATTCAGGGGAGATCCTTCCTATTTCCTCTGCAGCTAAGAACAGCTGGGATAGGATGTAAGAGGGAGAGGGAAGGTGGGAGATTTCTAACACAAATAATCTACATTAAAAATTACAAGATTGTTTGGAAGACCTGACACCATGAGTTGAAGTTGAGTACTTTCTGGAGAGTTCTGCTTTTTTTAGAGTGTTTGTGGAAAATACAAGGCATGATGGAGAGTTGGGATACAGGAATTGAGGGTCTATTTTAAGCCTCTGTGGTTGTCCCATGTTTCAAAACAAACAAACAGCAGCAAAGGCTTAAAGGTCAAGTTCAAGCTGGAGGCTCGGACTGAGATGCAGAAGGAGGGAGCAGCAGTGCAGACTCCAAGAAAAGATGCTTATGCACCTCTTCTAACAGGTAAACACATATTGGTCTGCTGGATGAACAAGCCCTGTGGAGATGAGGACAGGGTTGTGCAGAACCAGAAATCTGATGCTGGATGAGTTTGATTCTGAAGCTCCTGAGAAGGGACTTCTGCCAAGGTGAATCTGGCTGTATGGGCAGAAACTAAGTGGGTACAGAAATCACAGATGCAAAGAGATGATCCATAGAAAGAGATTGGAAGAAGTGCAGGTTAGCCTTTTTGAGCCAAGATTAACAATTTCTAAGTTGTTAGATACTGTCTTGAATGTCCTGCATCCTAAATCAGTGTTAAACATAGTGGGCCCATTCCATTTTACTGACACAAATGAGAAATAAACCTCTCCACTCACTCGAGCTTCTACTGCATGCAAGATCAAAATCAGAGCCAGAGGCATTTGGAGTCTGAAAGAAATGTTTTTGTTTTTGATGTCTATTTTTGCTGCCTCTATTTAGAGCAAACATAGCCAGGGCTGCAAGCGAATACAGTGTCTCTAAAGAGGTGAGTTATTCCCAGCCAATCTGTAGTGGCAGAATGTGGTGCCTTATGGGTTTGAAATGGACCATCCTCATTAACTGCATGTTGGGCCAAACCCCATTAATTTCTACAGCCCCTCAGGGCTGAATTTAGCCCATTAGAACAAAGTGATAATACCAGTGGAAGCTATTTTTGTGCCCTGTGCTGCAAGTTGGATGCTATGATACAGCATAAACTAGCTACAGCCAGGATGTTTTAGGCTTTGGGGCATTAAGCAGTTTCTTACTATTTATCCATGCTTTTCTCAAGGGTTCCAAACAGTACTAATTAGTGTACATAAATGATGGCTGAAATTCAGGGAGAATTGCAGCAGCAGGTGTGTTGGGGGTACTTGTGGTGTCTTCAGAGCCAGGTCCTAAAGGGCTTTGAATTGAGCTGTGGGATGTGGGGCAGTGATCAGTGGGACTATTTATGAGTTGTGATTGTGAGGGGCCAGTGGTGTGGAGTGAAGCAAATCTAGGCAGGAGTCCAGCAAGATTCCTACTAAAAACACTATCGTGGGCCCCTAGGGCTGTCATGTTGTGTGTGGACCTGAACAGGAGAGATCCAAGTAAGGTTTTAGGAAGAAATTCTTCACTGTGAGGGTGGTGAGGTACTGGCACAGTGAATTCCCCATTCCAGGAAGTGTTTTAGGCTGGGTTGGATGGGGCTTTGAGCAATCTGGACTAATGGAAGTTGTCCCTGGCCATGGCAGGGATGTTGGAATCAGATGGTCTTTAAGGTCCCTCTAGCCCAAACCATTCTGTGATTCTAAACCAGACATCCAGACCCCTTCCCACAAGCAAAACCTGGTCTGTGTGCTACTTCTCAAGCCCTCCCCTCAATCTGTCATTCCACTGGTGGCTTTTTGTGACTTTTGCCCATCTTAAATTCCTGCTACACCTCTCGTGAGCTCAGCAGAACAAACACCACTCATCCAACTTGTCCCAAAGCTCCCCAGTGCTCCCAGCTCTTCTGCTGAGGTGGAACAGGTGACATGTGACAGTCTGTTGTTACCTGCTGCTCTTCTCCCGTGTTGTTGTCCCATGGTGATGATTTGATTTGCCACCTCACCGTGCCTGACGCACGCCCCAGCCCTGCTGTGCTGGTGTTAGCTGCCTTTACACCTGCTGCATAATTGCTTCAAGATCGGGCATGTGAGCTTCAGCCAGGCTGGGAACAGCTCCACTGGAGCAAAAAATCCGGTTAAAGGGAGAAGCAGAGCTGCTGAGTCATTCCCCAGCCCTCCTCCCCAGCCTGACACCAAGGCAGGGGATCAAAGGTGAGGTGACCTTGAGCATTGGAGGTGAGGCAGGGGCTGGAATGTGCATTGGAATGCAGACAGGCAAACACTGCCTCCATTAGCAGCTTTAGGCAGGGGTCTAAGATCGTCTGTCTAACAGGGAAAAGCTCCACATGTGCCCAAAAACCAGGGAAGTCAGTGGAAATACTCCCATCAACTGTGACTCAGAGAGAATATTCTCAGATCTGTTCTTCTGACCAGAGCTGTGGTTAGTCTGGGTGATGCTTAGTTTTGGTCCACTCTGTTTTGAAGCTGAGTGAAGCTCTTGGAAAGCCTCAAAACCTCTCTTTAATTTGCTAAATAGGAAACTTTCATCTCCTGTAATTCTGCAGTTCTCATTATGATCTCCAAAGAAACATTAAAATGGGTTGTGTTTCACAGATTATTGTTTCTCATCCCATCTCCAGCCCACTCTATTTATTTCAGTGGACTAAATATCAAGGTTGTTATTTCTGGGTGTGAATCCCTGGATCTGCCCTTGCTGATTGCTATACCCTACTCTGGCCTTGGTAATTAAACTAAGCAAGCTTTTGGCTACTTTTAGAGGATTTTCTGGCATGGCCTGTTTCACTGCCTTTTCACCTGGATCCAAAGCAACAAAGGAGCCCAGTGCTGTTTGCCACCTCTTTTCCATTTCTCTGGAAGATGTAGGACAGACAACACGAAGGTGTTGGCCAAGATGAAAGAAGGACTCCTGTTGTCTGCTTAGATCCTTGTTTAGTTTTGGGCTCTACAGGTGCTGCTACATGGTGAGATTCATCTCTCTTAGCTTCAGACACCTGCAACATGGACATTGCCTTCTGAATAGTCATCCTGGACTCCCCTTGCAATCCAGCAATGTACCTGACCCTGAAGTAGACATTGCAACACTTGTCCTGTTGGGTTGTGCCCTAAAAACCCCTGGTTGTGTTCCTGGACTCTAGTGGGGTCTATCAAATAAACTCAGTCAGACACCTACAGCTAAGGTGTTCACATTTGGTTACAGAGCCTCAGGTTCAGAGTCCAGTTTTTACTGGATCCCAGATTTTAAAACAAACCTCTGCTCAGTCTATTTTCCCTTCAGTAAGTCACCTTTAGAGATGAATTTGCCCTCTTTTGAAGAGATGATGTGAACTCAGTCCATACAAGTCTGCACATCCAGCCCTTTGCAGAATTCTTGCTTTCACAAGTTTCTTGCCCTGGGGCATACCTGTCTTTCCAACCATCCTCTAGGATGGATTTTTAACAGAGGAATATAAATGAGATGGTTGTGCTTCTTTCCATCGTTGTTTGGGACACCACCACTGACCAGGACATCCATGAACAAAGAAGCCACCAGGGCAGGAAGCCCAGATGGATTTCCACAGTCCCTAAAGTACTTTGCAAGAGTGACTTTTGACCAGGCAGGGCATGAGGGTTAGGACAAGAGGGAATAAGCCCAAATGGGCAGAGGTCAAGTTTGGATGAGGTATTAGGAAGAAATTCTTCCCTGTGAGGGTGGGGAGGCCCTGGCACCGAGAAGCTGTGGATGTGCCATCCCTGGAAGTGTCCAAGGACAGGTTGGGTGGGGCTTGGAGCAGCCTGGGATAGTGAAGGTGTCCCTACATAAGGCAGGGGAGTGCAATGAGATCATCTCTCAGATCCCTCCCAACTCAAACCATTTCATGATTCTGGGATGTCCTCAGGAGTGAATGCACAACAGGAGGGCAGCATTTGGATCTTGCCTCATAACACAGTGAGGGATCCTTGAGATGAAAGAAACTGCATAAACATAAACTATCTCCATTGATTATAAACGTCAGGGAAAGGGAAATGTGTGATTTAAAGCAGTGCCAGCTCTGGTTTAGCAGCAGATAAGCAGCACTGGGGCTGTGGGTCAAACAGTGCTGCTCACTCCTCACTGCTCATGTTCAGATGAAATGCAGGGGAAGGATATTTTTCCTATCAATGCCACAGAGATCTGAGTGTTCCTGTATGTCTTTCCTACAGAGATAAAGACATGGACACTGCTGACATATTACATTCCCCCTTATCTGGGGTGATTGTGCAATCCCACTGGTGTAAATCTCCTGCTTCCTAGTGTGATGCAAGCAAGCTCTGCCTCTGCAAAGACTGGGGGCAGTCTGGCATGGCCCTGCCCTCCACAGAGCAAGAGGTGTGACTTGTCAGCAGGAAAATCATGGAAGTGACTCCGCAGGAGGTGACAAAAGGTTGGAAGTTAATGCAGGACTTTCCAAGAAAGCCCCATGCAGTCTCCACAGCAATTCCTCCTCTCACTGTGTGTCCTCTGTAAAGTAGCAGGAGATGGACTTGCTCAGCTGGGCAACCTCCTGAAACTCTGGGCAGGGCTGTCACGCTGCAGAACGCTGCTGCATGATCCATCTTTGCAAACAGAGACCCGCTAGGAGCATTTCCAAATGGTGAATTTCCAGATCCTGCTGGCCTGGGGACTTCTGGAATGATTTTCACCCCATGCAACTTCAGGGGAATGAATCAGTGACCAAGTGCTGCTCTGCACGCCCCATGTTAGCAGGGACACGAGGCTGGCAGGTCACCTGTGTCCTTCCAGAGGCAACCAGAAGCCAGGTGAGATACACCAGGGCATCCCAAAGGGCTTGAAATGCCTGTATTTAGGTGTCTGTCTTCCTTCCTGCCCATCTACCCCTCTGTCTCCATCAGAGCTGGGCTGGTTTTGCAGCAGTGACATGAGTTCTTTCAAGGTGGGGCTTAGCCAAACTGTTTCAGACACCTACTTGAGTGAGTAGTTCCCTAAACACCACGGGCTGTCATAACCAGACTTCTGTGGCTGTGAAGGGAACTCAAATTTAGACATTTACATACAATCAGCCAAACTCCATCCCAGATCTGGTCTGTCTCACGCTGACACTAACTCAATACCAAGAAAACAGCAATCCACGGACCTGATTTTGCTTGTAATTACAGCAGTGTTGATGAGATTAGATACAGAACCGCCACTTGGCAGTTGTCCCCCAAAGTAAACTCTGACAGATCTTCATTATGGTAATGTTTTCATGGCTGCTTTTGTAAAAACAAGAGTTTCAGTTAAGAGTTATTTGTTTGGATTCAAGCCAATTCAGTTTTCACAGGGTGTCCCATGATGCTTTCAATTACAACGAGGTGAGTAAGAGATGTTTTGGTTTGCTGAGAGATAATTGCACACGTCTATATTGTTCCTGATCTAATAAAAAAGTTTCACTCCATCCCAGAGAAAACAGTTCGCTCTGCAAGGATTTTGCACATTAAGAAGAAAAACAGAGCGAAAGGAAATCTCTGAACAAAGACACATTTCATAGCGAAATCCATCTCAAGCAACTTATGTTTTTTAACTCTAAATGAATTCACTTGGCAAAAGTGACAGAAATTCACAGTGCTGCTGCTCTCTTTCACCAGAAAAAAAAGCATTTATCCCGCCCAAAACACGCCCACGCTGCTGCAGCTGCAGAGCTCTAAAATCCACAGGGCTTTGGACCCTTGCTGGCAGGGCTGGGGGGCCTGGGGTGATCCCTGCAGGTTTTTGACAGCAGGCTGACAAAGGGCCCTTGGATGCCTTCCCTCCATGATGCTTCCACAAGGTAAATGTTCCTGGTATTATTTGCAACACAGTCATATGTCACAGCAAATGCCAGGTACAATAAGACCCAGACAGCAAAACAGTATAAATAGATGAGGGAATTCCTGGCATTAGTTCTGGAGCAGTTTGGGACTGGAACAAGGGAAAAAATACAATTTTTCACAAAGGGAAGTTTCCTGTAAGTAAATCTCCATTTCTCCCCTCCCTTCCTTCTACAGATTGCATTTTTTTCACCAGGGAGAATCTGACTGCTCCGAGTGAGTTGAACCAGAATTTCATTTTGCTGAACTGGCCTGATTTGGGATGCAAACCACCTCTGAAAGGCTGAAATTTCCCATGGGAGCGGAAATTTTCCAAATTTTGCTCATCTCTGGTTACTGCTTGCACAGAGATGGCCTAAAGCAAACAAACAGCCCTGTCCTGGAGCAGCCAGCAGAGCAGCCTGGTAAGTAGGTTAATTTGGATGGGGTGGCAGCTCCTCATCCTCTCTCCTGCCTGGGGAAACCTGTGCAGCGATCAGCTCTGCAGACAGGGCAGTGACAAGGCTCCCTTCAAGGCAAAAATAAACTTCCACATTTATGAACTCGGAGATCCTTCCCTACAGGAGTCATTCCCACCCCAGGGCAGGCTGGTGTGGCCTGACACAGCTCCACTGGCCTCAACAGAGCACCCCAGGAAAAGGATCACCTCGTTCTAGATGTGAAATTATTCCATTTTAGAACAAAGCCAAGTCCTCAAGGGATTTTTTGGTCGGCTCTACAAAGCAGCTGATAGCCCAGATGGGAATTCATAGCTGTGGCTGGGTGCTGAGAGCCTGCCAGCTGGTGATGCATCCCTGTTGGTGAGGTATCAGCGTGTTATTGGTGAGGATCAGCAAACGTGCCAGGGCTGGGAGCCTGGGGGGATGAGAGATGGACATGTGTGAGAGGCTCTGGATGGAGACAGCTGGCTCCTTCTCACTGCCTCTGCCTCCATAACAGACATCCAGAGCTGCTGGGGCAGCCTTGGGGCAGCTGGTGGGAAGAGCTGTACCCCAGGGGCAGTGCTGGAAGGTTTCTATCCATGTCCACAGCAATGCCCCCTCCTTGCAGCCAAGGCTGATGTGTCCTCTGAGCACTGCACTGTGCTCCTGGAGTGTTCACACCAACCTTCAGCCTTCCTGCAGCCTTTACTTCCCTTCTCATCTGGGGAGAGAACAGTGCCCTGCAAACAATTAACACTCAAAATCCCCCAGTGAACTAGGGAAGAATTATTTCCTCATTTTTACCTGTCTGGAAAATGACACAGAAATTAATTGACTTCTTCAAGGTCACTCAAAGAGTCAGTGGGAGATTTGAAAATGGGACCCAGGAGTCCTGACTGCTGGTTTTGTCTAACCACTAGATACCTAACTTCAATTGCTAGAGAACCTGATCTCAGGCTTTACAATTTTGATTAAAGATTCAAAAAAATATTGAAGCTTTAAAGGAAAAATAATTCACTACAACTCTACCAAGTGATGTGTGACTGGGCACAGCCCCTCTGGGACTACAAGCACTGTTTAAGAAGAGCTGCTCCACTCCATGCTCTGCATTCACATGAGGTCCCAGGCTTGATGCCAGCAGACACAGGCACAGGTCTGGCTCCTGCCACCTCAGGCAGCTCAGGGGGCTGCCAGGGCTCTGTTTGTCCATGTCCAGAAGATGAGGTCCTGAACTGGAGCAGCAGCAAGCTGTGTGTCTGCACCTCATGCTGGGCTTTGGTTGTATTATGTATTCAAAAGTGTTTTAGCTGCTAAAGATGAGCAAGCAGGGCTTTGAGAGTAAAACATGGTGCATCTCCTGCTCTGAGTGCAGAAGCAGAGTAGTGAGTTGGTTCCTGGCTTAAAATCATCCTGTGAGGGCAGAAAGCACCTTCCACCAGGCTCCTCACCCCTTCCCTGGGCTCCCTCAGTGCTCAGCCACCCATTCCTGCTGTCACCTCATTTCTTGTCCCACCAGTGCACAGAGAGCCCCTCCAGCACCCCACAGCTCTGTCCTTGGGGCAGCCCAGCCCCACAGGTGCCCCATAGCAAGGACAATGAGGGGAGTGCAACCAGCCCCTCTGTTTGCTCTGAGCTCCCTGGAATCACCAGCTCCAACCCCTCCATCACCATCAACACAACCCATCCCAAGAACTGGCCCAGCAGCCTGACTCACTGTTACCCTCTAGTGCTGGGCCAGCTGGGAGAACTCAGTGCTCCAGGCAGCACTGTGCTGTCCTTTTCACTCCCAGACAGCCAAAATCCAAGTCCTGGCCCCAGTGACTCATTGTAGGCTGCTGACTTTCATGGTTTCATGGTTTGCTGAGCCACTTTCTCTGCTCTTACATCCCAGACAGGCAGATTTGTCACCCAGCTGTTGGTAGCTTGGACAAGCCCTTTGGTTCATTTGATTATGTGCCTGCTGCAGGTTTTGTCTTCCTTCCTTTTTATTTAAGCTCTCCCTGTCATCTTGAGTTTTGTTCTCCAGACCTTGTTTGCTGTGGTTTTAGTGGAGGGACCAGTAGCAGGTTTGCCCACGGAGAGGCTGATGGTGAAACGCCTGCCAGGAACAATTAGGGAAAACTCGTTCTGTTGGAAACTCCTATTTTTATAGGGAAAGCACTGTTGGTGAGAGGGAGCAGAGTTTGCTCCCAGTAAGAACTCAGACTCAGGAAGATGGTGAAAACATTCAAGCCCCCTTGATTTTTCCCTGCAGTCTATGAGAATATTGACATTGGTTTTCACCAGGAATTTCGCTTTCTGTTGGGAAAAGAAGGGTTGAACATCTTTAGAGCAGCCTGAAAACAGCCCATGGGGCTGGGAACACAGTGCTGGGGTGAGGAGCTTGAAAGGGGGATGGCTTTCCTGGGGAGAGTGGAGAAAAAGAATCCCTTGCAGCAACAGCAGAGCTCTAACCCTCCTCCCTCTCGGCTTCCAGGAGAAGAGGGTTAGCATTTTCCCCTAGCAGGATTTGTCAGTGTTGGGCACCCAAATTAAAAGCCTTCTTGCCCTAACCAGGCCACAGCCCTGAATGCCAATGATTCACCACTGGAAATGCTGGTAAAGCTACTTTCCTTTTCACGGTTTTCCGTTTCTTTTCTTTCTTAATGAGTGCCGCCAATTCCTTATTTCACACATGCCAACATGGATTATAACTTGCTCCTCTGAAAAGAGGCCAACAGCCACATTGGCCACGGGCTCGACGCTGTGTAATCAAGAGCTTTCTCTGGCTCCTGACACATTTGGACCTGTTTTTCTGATAAGCTGAGCTTGTTTATGGCCATGCATGAAATGCAGCTTGTGGTTTTCTGTCCCAGTGCATCTTGTTTGACTGTGTTTTAACTTCACAGAGTGTTCCCGTTGATAGAATAAACATTGGTATTCATATAAATCGTTTACCCTCTGAGATCCTGTGATAAAGCACAGGAAAAGTGTCTTGCCTGCACTAATGAACTGAGCAAAGCAAACATCCTGGACGATAGGTAAGGATCATTTGGAAATTTTATGGCCAGAAACAAAGTCTGAACATTTGTGTGCACGCACTGCAAAAACTCACCCCCGTATTTGTGCAATCTATCCAGCAATGCATTCTTGAGTAATGTCTGTGTTCCTGGAAAACATGCAGGGCACAGTTCACTTGTCTGAATGGAGGTGCATGGGGGTTTTTTGGGATGCTGTGAGAATCTGAGGCATGCACACAGATCTGGCAGGAAATGATGCAGACCTACAGGCTCCCTCCCTCTTGGAGCAGCTGCTGAAAGCTGGGCAGGATAGCCCCAAGACCCTGCAGGGTGTGAGATGTGCTGTCAGCAGAGCTGAGCTCCCTGCATGGTGTGAAGGGCAGAGTTCAGAGATGGAGACACAGCTGAATAACAGTGTTTGCAGTGGGTGCCTGTCCCTCCTGTCCATGGACCCCAGGGAGTGATTCCTTTAGCCAGAAGAACAATGCTGTTGGCTGCATTAGGAGGGACTCAGCTTTCTGAGCACTGGCATCTTTTAATTTGTGAGATGCTGCAGCCTGTCCCAGCCAGCACATGCCACAGATTCCTCTGGAAGCTGCAGTGGCAGACATGACAAAGGACTGAAGGGAGGCCCAAGTCTGGATGATATCAAATTCCAGAGAGATGAAGGTCTCCATGGGTCCTTTATCATGCCAGCCAGCAGAATGTGTGCAGATAGCCAATACATCCAAACTGTGTTTGGAAACAGAGCTGAGCATCAAAAGTGGGGTTCATCTCTCCTAACTCGACATTTATAATATAGTTATATCTAATGTGGTGTCTCCCAGCTCCTTTTACCATGGGTGGTAGGAAATGTGCACTCCAAGGGCATGATTCACCTGCACAGTTTTAGAAGTGTCCTCTAGAGAGATAAGAATAACCCCTTGGTTCTCCTGAGCACATTGAGCAGGACTCTCCAGGGTCTAAATGTGCACTTCAAGACAGAGTTAGTGTTGGCTTTTCCCTGTGGATACAGGCATTAATCAGAAGAATTGCATCTTCAGGACATAGACAGTCCTCCAATTCCTTTGATAGATATTCTCTGTGACTGGTAATTGTCTCATCTGAATTTGCCCTGCTTCTCTTCTGCAGATTGAAGGATCCTTCAGCACTGCAGTGAGTTACATATTCTGATCTTCCCATTGATAAAATGAAGAGCTGGAGCTGCTCAAGGCTTTGACAGATTGCTTAAAATCCTTGAGAACTGAGATAAGATATGGTTGAGCACATTGTTTCTGTCAATGAGGACAAATGGAGCAAATTATTAAGTAATTCCTTGTTATGAGATAACTGCCTTAATAGCACCATCATGGTACAGCCATCTATGACAAATCAGAGCAAAGCTGCATGCAAGCAACTGGAAGGGAGAGTTTAACAGTGTATGGAAGTGTGTGTGTCCAAAGAGAGACAGAGGGACCAGAAAAATGGAGGGAGAATATCCAATGGGTGCAGTCACAGGAATGGTGTTTGGATTTGCTGAGAACATGGAGAGAAGGGGAGCAATAATTCATTTTGCTTTCACATCTTGAGTTATCTGGAAAATGGATTGGAGCTGTAAATTCAGAAACAATCTTCAGTTCTTTTTCACCATTTTTAGAGGAAGAAAAAGGACAGGATTGTTCTGCAGAGCAACTATAACTGCTTCTGGTGGAACATGGAGTTGCTGTGCTTCAGTTTCTCCACCTGCACAGTGGAGCTGTAGGATGCTACTGAGCATCTCCTCAGCTGTGGGGGTCTACCTCGTCCAACTCAGACCTCTGATGGTGTAAATCAATTCCTGTGGTACTTACTGACAGCTTGCAAAGCTGCCAGGCATTCCCATGCAACGTGAATCCCACCCCTGGGGCAAAACCCACTGCCAAATCTGTGAGCAGGAGAGGGACTTCCTTGCTGGAAACATCACAGTGTTACCCTGGAGGGTGCAAAAGTAAAAAAGACCCTGTTTCCAGGCAGAGTTTAGTTGAATTTAAACAGCCTGGTTCTAACCTCCCCCCATGACAGCAAATGTCACTTGTAAAGTGTGTAATTTGTGCCTGCAGCCTCGTGTCACTCAGGTCACATGCAGACGTGCACTCCCTGCTGTTCCCTTCTCTGCTCTGACAGGATGTGGGTCTGGCAGCTCCTGACATCCCAGTGAGGCACCCACAGGTCCAGGGCCTCTCCATGGCCAGGGTGGGTCCCAATGTCCCCAAGGCACCCACAGTGACCTCTGTGCATGCACGGCTCAGGACACTGCTGGCACCAGGTGTGTGCATCATCCACATCGCCTGTTGGGGCCTGTGAGCCTGCAGGGTCTGCTTGGGGGGGACAGCTCCTGCTTTTCTTGGGCAGAAATCCTTTCTTTTGTCCCTGGGCTCGTGCTCTCCCTGGCTGGCAGACCATTCCTCCCTCCTTCAGCATTGCCACGTTGGCAGCAATGACAATGCTCACAGCACCCTGTTCCCAGCCTGATCTCTTCTCTAATTAGCCAGGTGACACTGCTGTCTGCTCTGCCTCCTACAAACCACCCCTGTGCTGGGAGGGAGCTGTGAGAAGCCCTTGGCACCTCGTGTTGTGACCTCGTGTGTGCGCTGGCCATGTTGGGGTGGGCAGCTGTGTGCTCCCTGTGCTGCACACTCCTGGTGTCACACTCCTGGGCATCCCCTGCTTCATCTCAGCGTTAGGCAAGTGCTCCTTCTGTTGGAATTATTTAAATACCAAAGAAAAGCCCCAGTGTTCAACTGTTTGGTCTTTACTCAGCAGAGTTGAATAACCTCATGGCTCCAACCAACTTAAAAAGTGTCGAACAAGTGTTTCGTCATTTTGGGAAGCGAAACTTGAGCCTGTGCAGTGAAGCAGCCCAGCAGATTCCTTCTGAGGGCTGTTTGCAACCTAAGCAGGCACATGGCTCTGCTGGAGGTCAGGGCTGGCTGGGAGTGTGCCCTGATGAATGGGAGTCAAGAACCACTGGTGGGTGATCCTGTGAGGCAACTCAGCTGCTGACTGAATTTCAAAGACAACATGAATGAAAGGATCTGTGGCAGTCTCTAGAAACTCC
The DNA here is from genome assembly GCF_009819885.2 of Catharus ustulatus. Lineage (NCBI taxonomy): Eukaryota > Metazoa > Chordata > Aves > Passeriformes > Turdidae > Catharus > Catharus ustulatus. The sequence goes on along the minus strand of NC_046221.1, from coordinate 4,050,166 downwards.
TGTCTGGGCTAAGGCCCCATTTACCAACCAAGAATAATGAAATTGTACACCTTCTAGAAGGCACTTTAAGATCTGCTTATGCTAAGTATCTTAGAAAAGCCAAACACTGCTATAATTTCAGTAATTTCACGATTATAAGCTGCACCATTTTGACTAAAATTTTGGTCTGAACCCAAAGTGTGGCTTATAATCAGGTGCGGCTTATATATGGACAAAGAATGAAAAGTTGCTGTTTTAGTTGGGAGGACAGGTGTCTGCTGAGAAAGGCAGGAGCTTCTCTTTGAAATGGAGAATGGAAACTCCCTCCCTCCAAATTATTATCATTTTGAAATCAAGGGGCTCTCAGGCAAAGATATGGGAATTAGGAATAACAGTTCTTTACCAGGGAAATTAAAATAGAAATACAGTACTACAAAGAACAAACCCCAAACCCTGACACAGTCAGAGTACAGCCTGACACCCGTCAGGCAGGGTGTTGGCAGCAGTCCCATTCCATGGTGGCTGCATCCTCCTGCAGTGACAGATGTGGCTCAGTTGGAGCAGTGCTCCTGTACAAGGTGCAGTTTCTCTCCGGAGCTCCAGTGGGGATGTGGAGAAATCTGGTTTTCCTCTGGAGTCCAGTGGAGAAAGGGGCTCCCTTAGTGTCCCAAACCCTCTGTTTTTATCTTGGTAAGAAATGTTGGGCTCTTCCCCCTGGCTGGAGCAGCTCCCAATGGGATGCAGTAATTTTATCAGTGCCACAGTGGGACTCAATGGCCATGAGCAGAAAATGACTGGCTGGAGGAAGGATGGGCTGTGAAAAGATAAAGAACAATGCCCTGCCTGGTTTCAATGGATGGCCCATTAGCAGAATATCTGCCGTTGAGATAAGGATCACTGCCCCCACCCTCAACAGAGGTGATAGAACAGATACCTTTTATCACACTCTGGATCGTAACGTGCGACTTATGTATGGACAAAGAATGAAAAGTTGCCGATACCCGGAAGTGCGGCTTATAATCGTGAAATTACTTTCCAATGTCAGCGATGTGTCCACACTTCATCGACAATGGATGCCACTACAGAGAGCTGACAATTCCATCAGCCAAATGATGGAGTGTCCATGGAGTGAAAAGGAGTTTCCATGCCTCCCTGGCTGTGCTGAGTGGGGCTGTGACTCACTCAAGGCTACCCAGCCATGTGTGCATGAGCCAGGACTGATTTCAGTGCCACAGCCCTGGAGGCTGTGCCTGCACTGAAGATCAGTTTAGCAGAGCACAGCAACCCTTGCAGAGAAGGTCCTGGTCCTGTCTTTTCTCCAATGATGCTGGGCAAGTGAGCTTCCTTCTGCAGCCCTCATAACAATATTTTATTCTTTTTTCAGCCCAGTCTAAGCTTCTGCATCCTTACTGGAACCCAGCCCACGCATGTAAATACCTGTGACAGAGAAAAAAAGCTTCCTCTGATAGATTTTTGGGATCTAAAGTATTTTTATAGGTTCTTCTACACCCTCTTCTTTCAGGTGAAATGCACACTTTGAACTTGCATTGGGAAAGGAACAGAACATTTCCGTTTGCAAGCCCGAAACCAGGCGAGGGACCCTGGGCTTGCCCAGCCCCGCAGTGTGTGAACAGGGAAAGAGCCGGGTCCTCAGCACATCTAACGCCTGTCCTTAATTAGCCAGGCTTTAATCTGCGGTGATTAAGCAAATGAGGGCTCAGAGGGAAGGTGCTGCTGTGTGAGTCATGTCCTTGGTGGCTCCTGGTGCCAGCCCCAGGGCGGGAGGAGCGGATGCTGCTGGTGCAGTCCCCAGGCAGAGCAGGCTGGAAAAGCTTGTCCTGCCGGGGGTTTGGGCAGACATGAGGAGAGGCCTTCAATTTTCAGGCACATCAGCCTCGTGGGCTCTGTGAAGGGCAATGAAAAGGAGTTTCGTGGCCCAGGGCTGTGCTCTGCTGGCCTATCATTGAACTCAGGTTCACCAAACCTTGCAAATCCCCTGCTGGATCTGCTCCTGCTCCCACTGAACACATCTGACACCACATCAGCTGAGATCAGATCTAGATCTGTAGGGAAAGCAAGGTGTTCTTGGTTTTTGTTTGAGGAAGTATTTTTCCTAAAGATAGTTTTTTACAAGCACTTTGTGTTTTGCTATTGCATTGCTGAACCACTTCTTTAAATCCAATGAGTTAAGCAGGGACTCTCTTTGCAAGGCTTTTTTTTCCTATTCCACTCTGTGCCAAAGATCTGCTCCTCAATGGGTGCCACTTATAAATAAATCATAAATAAACCCTCCCTTTGTCCTCTCCTCCTTTAAGCCGACCCAAGGGAATTCGATAACACTTTAGCAAACCATTATTAAAGTGATGGTAAATACAAACCCTTGATGGAGAGCTGTGGTGTAGGAACAGATTGCCCAATTTTCTTAGTGCAACAGAGATATGCATGTCATTAATAAAACATCTTGTTGTATGGTTTTTAATTATTTTTCCCATCTCAGTGGAGATGGTTACCTCTGCTCACATGAAAGAGCAGATAACTTGATGAAGGTTCTTGTAATAAGCATTGTTGGAGCTATCATCTGCCAGAGCATCTTGGTAATTAATGGTTTGTTTAAACTCCAGTGCATAATTGTCTTTCCATTCCTGACTGTGGCTTGGATCCTAATGGGATATCTGCAGGGAAAACAGGAGGGCAGTGGGGGTTTAATCACAAATGCTCATCAGGCAGGTGAGCTTCAGGGGTGTCACATCCCAGAGGTGGCACTTGGAGAACGCTGCTGTCACTCGAGGAAACAGGATCTCTGCTGGGCATCTGGGCTGGGGCCTTCCAGCAGTTTGCAGTGCCATGGATTTAGGAATAGAACTAAACACCTTCTGAGCTAAGATCAGTGGCATTTTTTTTCTGGTGGCTTCTCCAAACACTAAACACCGTCCTGTGACAGCATATGCCTGCACAGGAAGGACCAGGAGATCTGATTCTACTAAATATTTTCTGGCACCCAAACCACTGCCCTCACTGGGCTCTTTCTCCTCTACCGAACAGCCTGAGAAGACCTTTGTCCCTTGTCCTTACTGTAGCCCTGCAAATTATTTGCACCCTGTTTCACCTGATTTTATTGTGAGACCTGAAATACCCAGTCCTGTGTTCCCCACTCCCAACTCTGATGTTTGGTGAAGTAAATAAGTTGCAAACGTAAAAAAGGGCTCCTAAGCCTTGTAAATATGGAAGAGATTTTGGAAACACCATCCATGCACAGCTTGAAATTCTTAGAAAATGTGAAAAAGAAGTATCCTGCTAAAACAAAGAATAAGAAATGATAGTGACACATCTCAGGAGATGAAAGTCCTGAGGAGAGGAAAGGGACCAAGGGCTCTGCTCACGCTGCTTTGAGGCCAAAGGATCATGGCATTAGCTGTGTCAGGACTGTCACTTTGCAGCCAGTAAAGCATTTAGCACAATTGCAACTTGACAAATCCTGAAGTGCAAAGGTAATTTCAGTCAATGACAATTGCTAGATGGGTGCACATCCTCACTGAAGAGGTTAACACTGTTAGCTGAGCAATAAAAGCATCACTGGAAACCTCACCCTCTCCATGCCTAGAGAGTAAACAGTGAGAAATTCCTCCTTGGAAGGTGTCTGTGCCACAGCAGGCAATGGCTGGAGCTGGGATCAAACAGTAAAAAGAGATTTTTATACCCCTATGACTCAACCCATGAGAGTGCTCATGGCTCTCTGCTGTCACCAGTTCCCATGCTTTAGGACAGAAAGAATCCTGGTGTCAGGAAGGGGTCGCTCCTCCACTGCCACAGGTCCCCACAGGTGACCAAACTCCCCTCTGAAACACCCACTACCAACTCCTGCTGGGTATTTAATTTCTCAGCCAAAATGTTGAGTAGCTGTTAATTCCAAGATGATGAGTGAGCAGCACAGAGTCATAGTGTTGATTATTTTTGGGAAGCCCCCTGTTACTGTGGTGACAGCCTAGAAGGAGTGAGTTTGCTATCTTGGATGCCTTTGGGTATTTCTGTGTGTGAAAACGTGCTGTGTTCCCCTGGCTCCCAGCTGTGGCCCTGAGCCAGTGCAGCAGCACAAAATGATTCCAAGGGATGACTGGGAAGAGGGTGAGCATCTCCAGTGGTGCTGTGGGTGAGCATCTCACCTCACAGGTGTACAAAACATCCAGCTTGTCAGAGGTGCTTCCATCACTTTTTTCAGGGTGTTCCCAGGGAAATTGGAGCTCTGGGCATGGTGGGATGGTGGGAACTCAAAGAGGTTCTCTCTTCCCCAGGTCTTGTCCTGTGAGAGATCATCAAACAAGATTCCCTTTGTGAATTACCATGGGGGAGTCAGCTTGCAGAACAAGGCCTAAATTTAGCTGCTTTTGAGTCACAGAATCCTAGAACAATTTAGGTTTGAAGGAACCTAAAAGATCATTCCAACCCTCCTGCCATGGGCAGGACACCTTCCAGTAGACCAGATTGCTCAGAGCCCATCCAGCCTGGCCTTGGACACTTGCAGGGATGGCAGGGAACAGGGAACAGCAGCATCCCTCTCCCTCTCAGGCACCCATGGCTTCTCTCTTGTGTTAACTGTCATCATCCTCCTCCTGCTTCTGCAAACGCTGTAATTCGAAAATAGAAAAAGGAGAAGAATGAAACAAAACAACTGCTTCAAAAGCCCTGTAAAAAAAAAAAAATTTAAAAAAAAGGGAACCTAAGATATAATTATGCCTCTTGGATGATATTTTCCTCTGGAAAAATACTAAACATGTTCATGTGACGTTCTGGTGTACAGCACGTCTCCCTGTTGCTCTCTCCCTTCCTGCCTCTCTTGCTCTGAGCTCCAGCAGGTTCTGCAGGCAGACCCAGAGACAGCTCAGATGAGAGCCTGCAGCACCCAGAGACAGCTCAGCTGTGAGCCTGCAGCACCCAGAGACAGCTCAGCTGTGAGCCTGCAGCACTGCTGGGCTCGGGTTTAGGGACTGCTCCACAAACATCACTCCACAGAACCCACCCAATGTGGTCACTTTTCAAAAATTACACTTTGAGCCCTCTTTTCACCCCGATTTCTGGCTCATTTCTGAGCAGCTTTGATGGAGCAGAGGCACTAAAGGGTTTGGAGGCTGAGCCATCCCTGACCTGTTTGCCCTGCAGGAGAACAAAGCCCTGGGAGCTCACAGAGCAAGGCAGGAAAAATTCCTTGTGGGATGGTGGACAGGATGGTTTTTTTTAAGATTTTTTTTAAAATTTTTTTTTAAATTTTTTTTAAGCTAATAAAGTGTCTTTATAATAAGTAAACTACCTGCTTAATTAAATAACACTCAGTAAAAACACCAACGACCAGCACCGACCATCTATAGAAATTAAAGACCACAGCCCAAATTAAGACTGATAAGAAAAATAAATTAAAAACATGCATGCTCTAAAAAGGCAAACTCAAAAAGTAACCATGTAAAGCAGTTCTTAAAATACAAAAAATTGTTGGTAGAAAAGTTTAAAAATATATGATAAATCTATAAATATGCAGCAGACTGATAAATTTAAAGAATATCTCCAAAACAGCAGGGGTGCTCTTAGCTGAACGCCAAGCACCTGGTCGTTATATCCTTTTACTTTCTTATTTGTCTCTTATTCTCTTTTATAAACCTTTTAAATTTTACAAAAAAAAAATTGAACCTTGTTTTTCACCTGCTCTCATTCCCTGCTGGATCAAGGCTGCTAATTGTGCTGTCAGAGCTCTGCAGGAAATTCCTTCCACCACCCTAAGGAGGATTCTCCTGACACACTCCTGGGGTTAAAGGATCCCAGGCTTAATTTATTCACTGTTCTCAGACCCAGGACCTGCGCTTTCCCTTTCACTTCTCCCCTGAGAGAGGCTGGCAGTAGCTGAAATTCAAACCCTGCAGCAAATCACCATGTTTTGCACTAATTTAACGCGAAGCTTCGGGTGCTTAAACATTTCTCCAGCCTTTGAGCACAAAAGTGGCTTTTTTTTTTTTTTTTTCCTTTGCAACCATCCCCTCTATTATTCAGACGCCCTTTACAAAAAAAAAAAAAGAGGAATGAGCCATGTTGCTTGCTCCTTTCTGGCACATTTCATATATTAAGAGCAGTTTTCCCACCACATTGCAGAAAAAGCCTCATGACTGGGCACAGTCCTTAGCAGGCTCTTGAGAACCCAGGCTGGATTTAAGGTTGGGGAGAAAACCTGAAAGAAGATTTGTGTCCCAGAAAAACAGAGTTTAAGGGTGGGATGTTTGCAAATCTCAGTTTTGGGGACCTGATCATGGCTCTGATGCTGCCCTGTGGGGTGAAACCTCAGGCTCAAATCCTCCACAAGGGTTAGGTGACCCCATCAGGATGCTGCCTTTGTATAAAGTTCTTTTTTCTGTTAAAAACTGAAGCCTCACATCTATCACAACACTTCTGAGGCATCATTTCCTTCTAGGTAACTCTTAACCTGTCAGCAAAGGAGATGAAAAAAGAGCAGACCTTTCCCCAAACAGGGTGTAGCTCAGTGAAAAGTCAGAGCCCAGAAAAATGGAGATGCCAATAAAAAAGTAGGAAAAGGAATGTTTTCATATTTTTAAAAGTATTTTTTACCTGTTATTTTGAAAAGGTGCTTAAAATCAATGAAAGGCTCTTCCTTCCAGCTGCTAAGGTGTCATCCTAAATTAAAGCTCCCATGAAAATTCAAGCTGCCTTGTCTTCATCGGGGTTTTAAATTGAATTAGTCAACTGAATTAGGAATGCTCTTTGCTTTTCTGTGTTTGGTGGTGGCTGATAAGCCTGCAGCCACAGAGAAGCCTGGGTTTGATCCCAGCTGCTGCCTGGACCTGTGTGTGGAATTGGTTAAGCGTGTGCAGGAGAGCCCTCCTGAGCCAGGCCCATATTTCCTCCATAAATGATACTCGTGACAAATACCTGGTGTCATTGATATTCCATTAGTTTCCTTCAGTGAAAGATCAGACAGCTTTAAAAAGCCAATAAATTCCCATGGATTGTCTCTGAAAGGGAGAGGAAAAAGATTCCTTGGCAGGCCACACACCATTAAGCCCAAGCAGTGACCAGTGTTTTATGGGCAGCAGGGCTGAGGTCACTACTTTGGGATGGGTGCAATTAAGATTCACTGAAGCTACCAAAGCCCCACAATTCTTCAGGTGCTGGGGCAAAGACACCTTGTTCAGACAGCAGCAGGCTCAGCTTGGAGGAGGGATGCTCTGCACTGCTGCCACTCCAGGCTGGCCCTGGGAGCATCCCCAGTGCTTAGAGCTACAAATCAGCACAGATCCCACTTAAAAAAACCCAAAAAAACCCAAGCTTTGTAAAGATCCAGGGAAATGTCGTGCAGACTAGTGGACATCTGTCCTAGCTTAGAGGACAGGTGTCTGCTGAGAAAGGCAGGAGCTTCTCTTTGAAATGGAGAATGTAAACCCCCTCCCTCCAAATTATTATAATTTTGAAATCAAGGGGCTCTCAGGCAAAGATATGGGAATTAGGAATAACAGTTCTTTACTAGGGAAATTAAAATAGAAATACAGCACTACAAAGAACAAACCCCAAACCCTGACACAGTCAGAGTACAACCTGACACCCGTCAGGCAGGGTGTTGGCAGCAGTCCCATCCCATGGTGGCTGCATCCTCCTGCAGTGACAGATGTGGCTCAGTTGGAGCAGTGCTCCTGTACAAGGTGCAGTTTCCCTCCGGAGCTCCAGTGGGGATGTGGAGAAATCCGGTTTTCCTCTGGAGTCCAGTGGAGAAAGGGGCTCCCTTAGTGTCCCAAAACCTCTGTTTTTATCTTGGTAAGAAATGTTGGGCTCTTCCCCCTGGCTGGAGCAACTCCCAATGGGATGCAGTAATTTTATCAGTCCCACAGTGGGACTCAATGGCCATGAGCAGAAAATGACTGGCTGGAGGAAGGATGGGCTGTGAAAAGATAAAGAACAATGCCCTGCCTGGTTTCAATGGATGGCCCATTAGCAGAATATCTCCCGCTGAGATCAGGATCACTGCCCCCACCCTCAACAGATGGTGATAGAACAGATACCTTTTATCACACCCTGTATTGTAACCCAAGACCACATTTCTAAAAGGGGTTTTGAAGTGTTGTTAAAATTCTGCAGCTGACAGTGTGCCCACCTTGTGGTCACCACGTCTCTGGCACCCCAGAAAACATCTCAAAGCCACGTGGCTTTCAGTTTTTGTATGCAGACATTCCCTATGTGTGGTATAAAATGGCAGCAGCTTCCTCATTGCCCATTGTGCTCAGGAAATCTGGATGTTGCCAGGTTTTAGGTGCCACTTCCTGACATTTGGGTGCCCTTCCATCCATCTGTCTGTTGAAATGACTTCCCCAGATCTTGCTCTAGCTGCAATCCTTCAGCAAGTTCTTTGTTCCCACTATTCTGCTCATGCCTGAAAAATTACATTATTATTGTCCAAAAATATCTTTTAGCCATTTGCACCCATGAACCATTGATTAGGCTTTTGGGGGGGGGTGGTGTGAATTTTAATTAAAAAAAAATATATATTTTTCTACAGGTAAACCAAATCTTTTTATCTAAAGACCAGCATAAATGAATATGCAGAATTTTTTTTTTTCTCCAAACGCATGCTTTGATGAATGACTCATTCCCTTTGTTACAGGAGAATTGTTGGAGCTCTGGTGTTTTCAGGCTCTGAGCAAGGCAAGGTTGGGAGGAGGAGTTATTGTCTTTTATTAGACTAGATGATATAGCTGGAAAAAATCAGGCAGGATTTCAGGCATGTGATCCTTTCCTTCAGGTTTGGAGCTGCTTTTGCTGCCTTCAAGCTGACTGCAAGTTAAAAACAATCCTTGCAATATTTGACTGAAGTCAGTGCAGTTGTCCTCAGCTTTTCCTCCTGACCTGGAGTTCTGTGCCAGCATCACCTCATGCTAAAGCTCCTTATCATTTCACCCATTAAATGATAGCAGCCCCTTTGAACATATTTACCCACATGTCTGTTTGGCTTCCAGCTGCTCCTTTATACCTGATAAATAAAATCAATTGGAGATAATGAATGGCTTTTCTGCCTTCCTCCTCCCAACGTTTGGATGAAGAATCACCTCCAGGTAATTCCAGTCCAACATTTGCACAGGAGGAAAAGGAGGGAGAGGCAGGTGCTGTAATTGAAAACCTCTCTCTGAAATAATTTGAGGGGGAAAAATCCCCAAACTGACAAACCTCAGAGCTGATCCTGGGGCTGGAAAACTTTTCCATCTGGTGAAGGATCAGCACGGTGAGGAGACACCCTGAGGCTGAGTTTGGGGAAAGCTGTGGCTGGGCAAGTGGAAACCAAATATTTTGCACATCCCTGGCTGCCAGGAGTAAAACTTCCATCCTGGTACCCCACTAACACCAGGCCATGGGTGATGCTGCCTCCAGCAAGGTGCAGCCCGATGGATTTTGGGGAAATAACCAAGCAGACCCCAAACCCCCAGGGTTTGCACAAGCTCTGGTGTTTCCCAGCCGAGGTGTCTGCCCTGGGCCAAGGCAGCACTGTTTGCTTCAGTCTGGCTGGGTGTGGGAACGCTTCCCTCCCCCTCTCCCACTGCATCTGACTCAGAAAATGTTTGAAAATCCCAGGTTGCTGCCGTCTCCTGCCTCTCCCACTCTGGGTAACAGGAGGCTGAAGGAGAAGCAAACAAAGGCTTCCTTATGCTCTGGAGAGCTGATGGGTCATGAAGCAGCAACTCCTCCTCTTGTCCTGCTGCCCTCTTGGGAATCTGGCCTCTCCCCATTGTCTGCAGCAGCTCCAGGCACGTTTCAGCCCTCCTTGGCGTGGCTGTCACATCCAAGCCAGGGCTGGGGCTGTTTTTATCAATTATCCAAGCTGCAGAACACATCTCAGCCCTTTGCTGTGCCCCTGGTCTGTGCTGGGCTTTGATGGGTGAAGAGGTCACAAAGCCAGGGAAAAAGGCACAGCAGGATCTCCTTACCCTGCTCATCTGCACTGGTGTGCTCACTCCTGTCTGAAAATCATCCAGAGTTCCCCTTTTTTAAATGTTTGTGTCAAAGCAAGCACTGCAGGACCCTGCTCCATCATTTTAACTGAACCAGTGCCACTGTACAGCTGTGAGTGGCAGGTGGTTTATTTCCAAAATCCTTTGCAAAAGCAGGGACCAGATCTGACCTCATCACAGCCTGCAGCCTCCTCACGAGGAGAAGAGAGGGGCAGGCACTGATCTCTCCTCTGGCCAGTGACAGGACCTGGGGGAATGGCCTGAAGCTGGATGGAGTGAGCTTTGGGTTGGATTTTAGGGAAAGGTTCTCCAGTGGGGCACTGAACAGGCTGCCCAGGGAAATGGTCACAGCACCAAACCTGATGAGACTGGAGTTAAATAAAGGGAAAGACATGTGATGGTCCACACAAGGCAGGGCAAATCTGGGACTCCTTTTCTCTGCCTCTCAGGTCTCCCATCTGCAAGCAGGGATCAACCCATTGCTATTTCGCTTTTATTTTTTTTTTCAGGTAGTGGCTCAGATGCACGAGGAGCTGCTGCATCACTGGGGTGTAAAAACACAGGGAAAAAAATCACAGGCTCTAGGAAGAGTCCCTGTGCACGTTCAGGTTGGCACCTGGGAGAGATGAGGAGAAGCAGAAACGCTTTTCAAACCCACGACCTTGTCAGCAGAGCTTCCAAACCCTGTGATGGCCAACAAACCTCCATCCCTGTGCAGTGTCCTCATCTTCTTTATATAAACTCAGGCCCCAGGCGAGGGCAGTGGGCCAAGCCAACACACTCCAATTCCTTCCTTCCTTCCCTGCTTCCACCCTGCCCTGCTCAGTGCACGGGCCCCACATGGGGCCTTGGACAGAAAGGTCAGGACCATTTGGTGTCCTCTTACTTTGGCTAGTGAAAGGGTGTCTCTGGCTGTGCAGCCTTCTAAAAATAAGCCAGGCTTGCAGAGAGGTTTTGCTCCCCAGCACACACAGGAATAAAAGGATAGGAGAGGTGGGAAAGGTGTCAGGTGAGGGAGGTGTCCAAAAGCGGTGCCACGCTGTTCCCTCCAAACCACACATATGCTCCCTCCTTTGTGCTTGTCCTGCATGCTGAGAGAGGGGCAGAGAGGGAAGGAGAGGCCTCAGAAAGTCTCTCCTGACACTGGCATGGAATGCAGACCTGCTGGAGGGGCCACAAAGAGACCCCTGCCCTGGTGAGCAGGCTGGCAGCAAGGGCTGGGGACACGGGCAGGGTGCCACCACGGCTGCAGTGGGGACACAGAGCAGTGCCAGCGTGCTGAGAGGGGCTGGGAGTGGCCATGGCCTGGGGGAGACTCCTGTGAGAGAGCCAGGGGTGGTCAGGGCAGTGAGAGCTCCCTGGGATAGATACAGGGTGCAAAGCTTTGGGAGCAGGTCTGCCTGCCAGAGGAAGGGCAGGGCAGCAAGGCAGGACACCCAGCTCTGCAGGGAGGGGTGGGGATGGGATCTGTGTGGCTTTTGGCTGTCACACACCAGAGGAAAGGGCTGGCACAGCTCTGTCCCATTACCCCAGAGAGATTTTGGATAAGCAACCAGGTAAAGAACTGAATTAATGATTCTGTTTTGGCTGCCCATGAAGTCTCATTGCTGGTCACCCCTAGGACAGGTCACCAAGGGAGATTTTAGGGCTTTAACTCCTTCAGGACTTTGAGGAGTCCAATAGCACAGAGCAGGTTAGCACTGATATTTCAGGTCCTGGTGAGGATCTCCCACCACCAGAGCTGGCCAGTGTAAACCAGTTCAGTGTTCATCTTCTTCACTTTTTTTTCCCCTTTGGCTTACTGTGCAAACATGTCCTGTGACAGCACTTCTCCCATGATTTTGAATACTGAATCCAGCTTGATGTTCTATGAAAGGCATTTCTCACTTGACTTTTCCCAGGCAATCGTGCCTCGACCAATTAATTGCTCATATAAGCAAGCCCACAAAGTGTGACAAAGTCAGCAAGAGACAGTGGAAAAATGTGCCAGAAAACCGTGTTTTTACCCTGGCTTTCAAAATCAGGAGAGTGTTTCTATCATGTTTATGGAGAGCTTGGAAGTTCTCATCCTGAATGCTGCATCTGGGTCCCCTGGGTAGAAAGAGGGGGAATTCAAACCTAAAGACTGTGAAGAAGGTCAGAGGAATGCAGAGCCAACCCTAGGAGAAGGGACTAAATCCTCCTGGTGTTGTAGATGGATTTTAGTCATTATATGAGCAGTATTATATTTTATGGCTGCCTAAAACAGCTGATCGTGGGATTTGAGGAATCACTGGCCATATATTCTACACTGTAATCAGGAATTAATCTGGCCAACTGCCCACAGCTCTGTGATTGCATCTCTCCAAAGAGCCTTATAGTATTCCTTGAGGTCTGGGTGGATGGCAAACACTGGGAGCAGTCATCAGTCTCTGACAAAGCAGAGCAAGAGATGGTGATGATAAATAAAGTGGAGGTCAATCCAATTTCCTGTGATGGGCCATTTGTGAGAGGGAAGGGGTTTGTCTGTGTGAGAACCACCTGGCATTGTCCAGACAGCCCCTCCTTCAACAGGTAAGGGTGCAAAGGTGCCTGTCCAAACCCTGCTGGGATTTTACAGCCACAGTGCAGTCCAGCTTGGGAGTGTGAATGTCAGGAGCACACAGTGATGGCCCTCTGGATGTGTGTGAGCCAAAACCTGGGCAAAACTTGTTTATGGGAGAGGAAACTGAGAGCTCTTCACTGGGTTCCTTCTGGGTAACTGCTGTGCTGTAGATCAAAGCTGCCTGACAGCTCAGCAGCACTGGTGGACAATTCATCCAGCCTGGCTGAGCTGAAGAGTAATAAAAAATAAAAGCCTTGGTGGTAACCTGGGAAGGCTGCTGTTTCCCCAGGAAAACAAAAGATTTTGCTAAAAAGCTTCTTCTCCCCCTGTTTTTGACACAAATCACCAGGAAAGGCACCTGGGTGCTGGGCTGTGATTGCAGCTCTCATCCCAGCTCTGAGCTTGGGCCACTCCTGCCCTTCACTGTCTCCTGTCTGTGAGAGGGGGAGGCTCATTAATGGCTCTAAGCTGAAAGGGGGTAGATTTAAACTGGATGTGAGAAAGAAATATTCCCTGTGAGGGTGGTGAGGGATGCTGTTGAAGCCCCATCTCTGGAAGTGTCCAAGGCCAGGCTGGATGGGGCTTGGAGCACTCTGGGACAGTGGAAGGTGTCCCTGCCATGGCAGGGGTGGAACTGGATGATGTTTAAGGTCCCTTCCAACCCAACCCATTCCATGACTCTATGACAAAACATTGCAGGGCTCTTCAACAAGCATTTCACAGCCACAGAATGATCTTATTAAATGTAAGTGTTGGGTTGATTTGGATGATGTCCTAACCAACATTTATCTCCCAAACAAAACCGAGGTGAGCCAAATGCTCTTCAGGCTATAAACAATAGCAGGAAATAATGCAGGTAGCACTTCCATCACTTAGAAAACACCTTTGGTCACAACCAGACAAAGCTCCCAAAAGCTGATTTGGTTCCTTTTTGCTCCTCAGCCCCTACGTGCTGCTGGAAACCCGTTTGTGTTGTGCTTTGCAGAGAGGGGGAAAGGCAGCCAAGGGAAGCAGCACAGAATCTGCCTCTGGAGGTTCATTTCACAGGCAGTGCAGGGACTCTCACACACGTATAGCAACTTATTAATAACAAACAGAGTCATCTGGAACATTCCTACATCCTGGGTAGGGGTTAGTGCTTCCAAGTCAGGGAAATCTAGCAGATGAGCAAAGGGGGATAAACGGGAATGTTGGTGTGGGGCTGCACCCACAGGCTTCAGTCTCTGGAGGAGGGGATGGGGAATTGCCTGCCCCGATTCAGGAGAGCCAGCCCAGAGAGCAGAGCCAACAAAGGCTGTTATTGCTGGCAAGAGCAATGAAATTAAAGAGATGTTTCACTATCCATCATCAGGTGTGTCAGTTTTCAACACTCAACGGCTGCGAGTTAAAGCCTTTCTCGGCTGCATTTCCAGTCATTGGCTTTTAATTTCAGGCACAAAGGAGGGAATTACATTGGAAGTACTGCAGGTGAGATTTCCTCCCTCCTGCCACACATTTCTGTGGCAATACATCAGTAATGAGACTTCATGGGCAGCCAAAACAGAATAATTAATTCAGTTCTTTACCCGGTTACTTGTCCAAAAATCACTCTGGGGTAATGGGACAGAGCTGTGCCAGCCCTTTCCTCTGGTTTGTGACAGCCAAAAGCCACACAGCAGATCCCAGAGAGATACAGGCTCCTCCTTGGCATTAGCCAGACAACAGCAGCATTTCAAGGCAGCATCATATAGATTTTCCTTTTATAACCATCTCTCTCATGGAAATCCCCATTGGTCCCTGCTATTCCAGCAAAGGAGAGTGTCTAATTCAGCTCATTTTCCCCCAGGAAGATCCAGCTGATTATGCAATGGCAATGTGTACCAGCACGTTAATGGTGCTTGGCACCTTCCCGGGCTGCACGGGAGGCAGGGGATATTGCTGTCATTATGGAATTAGTCATGCTGGAAACACCGCGGGGTTTGTTTAATCCAAGGAGAAAAGAAAAAGAATTGGTGGGGTGGGGTGAACAGAGGCAACAAGAGCAGCTTTCTGAGCCAGACACAGAGGGAGCCAGGGCAGGACCTGGCACCTCTGCCAGCGAGGGGGTGTCCCAGCAGCTCCCCCTGTTCTGGGTGCCTGGGGGTGTCCGTGGGTTTCAACCAGCTGCACTTTGGGCATTTTTCACCATGCAGGCTGGCTGGACTGGATTTTAGGAGGTATAAAGCAGTCAGGTCACTGCAGACCCCCATGGGAGGAGTGGTGTGGAGGGAAAGACCTGCCTTGCCTTTGTGGCAGAGGGGACACACAGGTTTGTGGAGAAGCTGTGGTCACACACTGGGGATGCTCTTCTGCTGATGAGGAGGGGAGGATCCCAGTGCTCCCTGCACTGCTGCTCTCCAGCTTTCACTGCACAGGCTGGCACTCTGCAGGTGCCCTCTGCCTCCCCAGGCCCTTCTGGGGACAGGCACCATTGTCACACACTTCCCCTCACACCCTCTCGTGATCAGCCCAGTGCCCTGGGTCCTGGCCACCTCCTGGCCCACAGAAGAGCTGTGCTGGCTGCAGGTGCCCCTTGAGGTGCATCCACCTCCTCTGACTGTCCAGGAGACATCTCTGCAGAGGAGCTTGCAGCAGCTGAGACCCACCCTGGCTCTGCTGGCTCTTCATCCAGCTGGGCTCCAGGCACCTCTGTGTCACAGCTGCAGTTGTGTGCAAGCCCTCCCCATGCCACAGCTGCCAAGGCACAGCTGGGATTGTGCCAGCTGGAGCTTGTCTGCCTCCAATCTCCTCCTCCAAAGCCAAGACTTAATGGTTTTGCAGCAAACTCAGTGCCTGCTTGTCCCCCACCTGAGTGCCTGAGTGCTGCTTGGATTTCATGTGCTGTCAAGGGCCTTCAGATGCTGCCAGCTGAGCTGGCCCTCCCAGGGCTAGGAGAGGACTGGTCTGGACTAAATCAATGCACAGACAGGTCCCTAAAGCTGCTGTGAGCCACTCAGCCCACAGGAAACAGTGCCATGTGTAATCCATAAGGAACCAAGCCACAGGAGAAGGGATGTCTGCTCCTCCTTCAGCCAGGTGCCCACACCATATTCCCTGCCATGAGTTTTCCTGCTGGGTGCAAGGTCCTGACAAGGGACATTTCCCACCAGCTGCTTCTGGTGCCACAAGAGAATATCTGCAGCAAGCCTGCCTGTGGGGTGGAGTGTGTCCCCCTCTCATTTTTGAGCCTCCATCCCTCACTTGTTCTGAGGATGGTGGGGATGTGCTCTCCCTGCTGGGTACTGCTAATTAACATCAGAAACAGTTCCAGAGGCTGTGAGGCACTGAAGCAGAGTGTAATTAGCTACATGGGATTTGCTAAGTGTCTCAGCAGCCCGGACAGCAAGCAGGGAAGCTCAGGGCCAGCCCCTGTCAAGGAGCTCTGTGTGACAGCAGAGCCCCCAGGGCTACTCAGTGCTGCCCTGGCTCGTTCTGTGCCTGGCCAGGCTGTGTTGGGATGTGTGCAATGGCCAAGTCCCTGCTCCCTGCCCCAGGATGCCAACAGCACAGACATCTCTCTCCTCCTCGCTGCAGTTTATATAATATTTATGCACCCAAGTGCTCAGGAATATCCTAGCACTTCACAAGCTCAAAGGAGAGCTCTGCTGAGATATTTTGCTGCCTGTGTTTCCTTTCCCTCCTGCTCTCCTTTGCACTGGGCTCTGCAAAGGTGCTGTCCCTGGCTCAGACTGTTCTCCTGCTGGGATGGGAGCAGCAGATGGAGGTGACAAGGAGCCACCCTGACACCAGCTGGGGAGGGATGCCCAGGTGGGATTTCATCCCCTCAGCTCCCTTTGCCAGGCCATGGAGATCTAGTGAATGCCAAGAGGGTGTCCAAGAGATGCCAGGTGAATCACTGAGCACCCAGTGCATCCACAGGTGCCCACAGTCAGACCCAGACTGGTTGTCACACCCCTCAGGGTGGCCTGGGGACTTCAGGAGCTGTGAGCCCCAGGTAGAAAATATTTTATGCTGCTCCTGGTCTCCATGGTCACCTCGTGATGGGCTGGATTTAAACGTGCCTGGTTTAATCTATCCTTTACTGGGATAATAAAGCCACCCACTGGAATGTCTAAAGGCTTTGGAAGCCACAGACAAAGGGATCTATCCTCAAGAGGCTGAACCAGAGGCTCTAGGACACCTCCTCTTTTGGATTAGCCAAAAGGGGACAAAAATAGCCTCAATCCCACCGGAAGCCTGAACCTGGGTTGTGATTCATGCCCTGGCTGGCTGCCCACGAGGTTTGCACAGGAATTTGTGAGTGGAGCTGTCGGGTTTCTGGCCCCAGCTACCCCGAGTGCCTGCAGGAAGGATGAACCCTTCCTGAGACATGCCAAGGCTTGGAAAGGAGCATCACGTCACGCCTGGCAGGAGGAACCTGCTCCAAACATAATGCAGCTTCTGTTCAAGGCTCCCTTTTCTATTTTTACATGCGTGGAGTGGTGTAAAATGTGCTTTTTAATTTTGCTTTTAAAGAATCCCTGCATGCAATGAAACACAGAGCGAAAGGACTGGAGCTGGAAAAGGGGTGATGGGGAGAGAACAAACAAGGCAGCAACCAAAAATCTGTCACCTGCTGATGATGTTAGAGATGTTTTGTCCTTTTCTGCTCTGTGTGTGCTCTCCTTGCCTGTCCTCCAGGAAAAAGAACTCAGAATGATTCATAGGAGTAAAGCTGACCCATTGAGCAACAACAGGGGCTTCATGGCAAGGATCTGGAGTGAGTGGGACAAACCCTGTGACAGCTTTGGCACTGAAAGAATTCTCTTTCCCTGGAAGCCCTTTCCCAGGGCTTTTTGCACATCTTCTTCCCTACCCAAATGGAAGAGAAACAGATCTGCATGGCCAGAGATCAAGAAAGCCCCAAAAGAGGGGGAAAAATTGTATTCACTTGCTTAATATTTGATAAAATCCAGTTCTGTCTGAGCCCAGGGTGATTTGGTTTAAACCACAGTGCACAGGGGAGATTTTTTTGCATGACTTTGCAGACAGAGGCTGAGTCTCTTGGGCCATGCTGTTATCTCATGAGCAATCACTCTTGTCCATGCTGGGGTAAATGAGAAAAATTTGGGATGAGGGAAGGGGCTCCAGGTGCAAGGGAAACCCCAGGGATGGTTTTGAATGGCAACTGATTGCCTGCACTGAGATTTGCCCAGAGGGTGAGACATAAGAGCTCATCTCCTTTGCACACAGGGTGGGAGATTCTTTAATTGTCCACCTCACATCCCCCAAAAATTAATAAAAACATTTCCTTGGGCAGGAAAGCTTCATCTCTTCCCCATTCCCTGTGCTTGTAGTAAATAAAATCTGCTCCCTGCTGCTCCTCTGAGCTCCCTGATCTCTGGTGTTTGGTCTCAGCCCAGAGCTGTGCAGCTGAAAGCCAAGGTGGGAAGGGGCTTTCTGCAGGACTGATGTCACAGGGGAAGGAGGACAGCACATGTGGCTGGGGTGGGGCTCACCTTCCAGCACTGTGTGGGCTCTCATCCCTCTTTGCTTCTTCCCTTTTTGGGAGAGAGGAGCAGGACTGTGCCTTGCTGTTTTGGTAACTACAGTAATTTCAAGACTATAAGCCACACTGAGTATAAGCCACATCTCTGGGTGCCAGCAACTTTTCATTCTTTGTCCGTACATAAGCCACACCTGATTATAAGCCGCACGTTACAATACAGAGTGTGATAAAAGGTATCTGTTCTATCACCATCTGTTGAGGGTGGGGGCAGTGATCCTGATCTCCATGGGAGATATTCTGCTAATGGGCCATCCATTGAAACCAGGCAGGGCATTGTTCTTTATCTTTTCACAACCCATCCTTCCTCCAGCCAGTCATTTTCTGCTCATGGCCATTGAGTCCCACTGTGGCACTGATAAAATTACTGCATCCCATTGGGAGTTGCTCCAGCCAGGGGGAAGAGCCCAACATTTCTTACCAAGATAAAAACAGAGGTTTTGGGACACTAAGGGAGCCCCTTTCTCCACTGCACTCCACAGGAAAACCGGATTTCTCCACATCCCCACTGGAGCTCCGGAGGGAAACTGCACCTTGTACAGGAGCACTGCTCCAACTGAGCCACATCTGTCACTGCAGGAGGATGCAGCCACCATGGGATGGGACTGCTGCCAGCACCCTGCCTGACGGGTGTCAGGTTGTACTCTGACTGTGTCAGGGTTTGGGGTTTGTTCTTTGTAGTGCTGTATTTCTATTTTAATTTCCCTAGTAAAGAACTGTTATTCCTAATTCCCATATCTTTGCCTGAAAGCCCCTTGATTTCAAAATTATAATAATTTGGAGGGAGGGGGTTTACATTCTCCATTTCAAAGAGAAGCTCCTGCCTTTCTCAGCAGACACCTGTCCTCCAAACTAAAACAGCAACTTTTCATTCTTTGTCCATATATAAGCCACACCTGCTTATAAGCCGCACTTCGGGTTTGGACCAAAATTTTAGTGAAAATGGTGCGGCTTATAATGGTGAAATTACTGTAATGAGTGACTGCAAATGCAGTCAGTTCTAACCTCAAGGAGCCCCCTGGGTCTCTGCTCTGCTCTTGGCACTGGGAATTGAGGAGCAGGGACTGGACAACAGCTGCAGCTTCATTTTGCTGAGGATGATGCTGAAGCTCACTGGTCTAACACCAGGAGAGTCCTGGAAGAGCCTTTTAATCTTGGCTTTTAAGGGCTTTTGTCTCAGTCTTAACAGCACATCTGCTGTGTCTGTGTCACCTAAACAAGACCAGGGCTGGAGCCTGGGCTCCTGTGATCATCCACAGCATGTGTGCTGTCCCAGAACAGCAATTCCCCCAGGAGGTGCCCAGTGTCACTCCCAACGTGCAGGCAGGACACTGCAGCCCTGTTTGGGACAGCAGGAGGGGCAGCCAGGTTAAAATGCTGGGTACAGACTCACCTCTACATGGAAAAACAGCATCATCCCCAAAGTGAGCCAAGAGCAGCATTCCCTGCAGAACTGCTGGGCTTTGAGAGTAGAGGGATGTTTTGGGAGCTATGACCTAAGGCAAAAACTGGAAAAAGCAACCTGGGAGCTGAGCCCAGTTCCTTAGTGCCTCATTAACGCCCTGAATGGTGTCCAATCTGCCCAGAAACCCACAAAAAATTTCTCCTCTGGATTAAGCACCAACCATAAAACTCCTGGCAGGGACCTGGCCACCAAGGCTGGCTTTGTCCCCACCACCCAAGTCCCAAGTCCCTGTACTGAGCTCCACTCACACTCTCCCTGAATCAGCTTTATATTTTAGTGCAAAAACCCAAACAAGAACTGGAATAAAGTGATTTAGGGCCAGGTTGGGCTGTTGCAATGGGATGGGCAGAGCATAGGCATAGAGTTAGGTTATTGGGTCAAAAGTATAAATAATATAGATTTTAATTCTCTATTGGACTGTTTAGCTTTAAAAGACCTTGTAACTAGCTAAATTCATCTCCATTTTGCTCACTTTTAGCTGGTAGCTAGAACTGCTGTAGAATTCTCTATACTTTAGATAAGATTTAATAAACAACCAAGCCCAAACACGAGAAATTCATCTCCTTTGTGTTTTTAATCCAGACTCTGAGTGAAGACAGAAGAAAATGAAGACAAGTCACTGATTAGGTGGTGCAGCCAACCCATGGAGGATCCCTAGAGGGAGGCAGCACAGCCTCACTCCTGTGGAAGGTTTGTTCTCCACATCCTCCAGGGCACTGCAAGGCCCCCACTGGGCTCTGAGCAAATTCCTCCCACTGAGCAGCAAGGCTGGGATTTTTGGAAGGCTCCTTCCCCCCCACTCCTTCCCAAGGGCCCAGGATGTGATTCCCAAAGCATGGCAGATGATTCACATCTCCAAGCACCTGTATCTCCTCATCAGCTCCAGTGGGAGCCTCCATGGAAGATGGACTGGGCACCTTTGGGTGCTGGGTCAGGCCCCAAACTCTGCAGAACTGAGCAGCACCCTGGCCTGGGATAGAGAATGATCTTGCAAGGTGCAGCATGTGCTGGAGAACCACCAGTCCTGCTGGAGCTGGGGCTGCTCTGTGCCCTGACTGCCTCATCCATTAATCCATGCAGCCTGACAGGACATACCCTGTTTAATTCTGCTACCCAGCTTTAATTTTTCATGTTTCTTATGCTGCAATTTTTTTTTTTCCCTGAGAAATTATTTAGGCAGATGGCTGAGCTTGATATTAATACACTTATTTCAACATTTGCATAGAGCATCTGTTAGGGGAAAAAAAAACCCTTAAGTTTTGCAGGTTTAAAAAAAATTATTTTTTTCATCTTCAACTTGAATTCCAAGAATCTCAGAAGACGACCACCCCTTCTAAGAATGCTGAAAAGCTTCATTTATATGCCAGTAAGATGGCACTCCACTGAAATGTCAGTCACTAGCAGATGATTTGGAAGGGGAGAAGGAAATGAATGTCTGTGTTACAGAACTGATCAAGTCTAGACAAAAAAAGGAAACTTTGAAAAGCAAGATCCTCAAAGGGTGGCCTAGACAAAGCTGCTGAGAAATTACATTTTTTCTCTTAGAGAAGATCTGACAGTTTGTCTAAATCCCACATACCTCTTTCTTCCCTGGTGAAATAACCTCCTACAATAATTTTAGATTATTAATTTTTGGGCTAGCCACAATAAAAATAAAACCTCATGGTGTGGTTCATCATTGCATGTGAAGAAGGAGCCATTGCCTTCTGTCCAAACTCTCTGGCTCACCTCCCTTTTAAACCCCCAGTGCCAGGGCTCTACTTCCACCCAAAGGACTGTCCTGATGCTGAGTTATTTTATTTCTCCCTTTTATGACACATGGAGCAAAGTCAAATAGTAAATATCTTTGTGATGTTTTCAGCTGGCCTCCACAGCATGGGGTCTGTCCTGATGAGCTTTAATAACCATGTCTGCCCATCCCTGAGAGCTGTAGGTCAGGCTCAGCTCTCATCCCACACATGCATTTGTGTAATTGCCTCTGCAGAAGGTTTTCTCTCTGCTTTAACACCACATGGGTTTAAGAAGGTTTGTGCCTTCAGTTTTTACTCTTCCTCATTATTCCCACTCAAGCAGCACAGAGGGTGAAGCCAGGGAGCCAAGCCCCACTTTTTTATTTGTGATGGGGATTGGTCTCAGCTGAAGTGGAGTCACTAAACCTACAGCCACGCTGGTTCTGGGCAGTATCTTTGATTTGGAACTTTACATTGCAAGGGCAAGAACAGCTTTGGAGCTGTTCCTCTGACAGGTTTTCCCTTGGTTTGATACATCCCTGTATCCAGCATCACTCCAGTCTTACAGCAAGAGGCAGTGCTATAAATCACAGCATATACATGCTTTAATTACTTTGTCAAAATGATTTATAAGCTCTAACTTACTGGAAAGTACCAGGCTGTACCCATGGACCAGTCTTTTCTGGTCCTTACCTGTGTTAACTCTGCTCAGCATTTCTTCCTCCCACATCCCTGCTCAGGGGATGGTTCTCCCTGAGTTTACCTTGGGAACAGCAGAGATATTTTGCAGCTCCAGCCAATGTGCCACACACAGCCCCTGCCATCCCCCCCTCCACATTCCCACCCCGGGGTCACTCAGTTTATCCCACAACAAACTTTTCTGGCAGGGTGTCAGCTCAGCCAGAGCAATCAAGATTTACAGCCAGGGCTGAGGCAATGCCAAAAATACCTGGCATAGCAGGCTGCATCCCAGAGCACAGGTAAGGGGCTGGGATTTACCTCCCTTGCACTCAGGGAGAGGAGAGCTGAAGGGGTGCTGCTTTTTGAACGTTTTCCCAGTGATTTTTGCTTTTTAATGACCTGCTTAACCCGTGGCTGAAGGGTGTAATTTATGGCTCCAAAATACAAGCAGGGGGTTCACGGCCTTCATGCCTTGGCTCCCTCTGCTTTATCACCCGGTTCATTCCTCACAGTTTTGCATGACAGCACAAGGGCTGAGTGCCACGGATGGTATGCAGATAAAAACAGGGGGGAAAGGCTTTCCCTCAAAGTCCAGAGCCCTGGAAGAGTGAAATGAGGGGGGGATGGAGGGGAATGTGCTGGGGGAGGCTCTGGAGAAGCCCCTGGAGCAGGCAGTGGGAGATACAGAGTGCTGATGGAAACCAAGGGCTGGATGCAGCCCCACAGACACTGAGGGGCAGGAAAATCACTTTGGCACTGGGGTGGAGGGGCAGAGGCAGAGGTGGATCCATGCAGGGATGTCCCATTTCCCAGCCTGTGCAGCCACAGGGGTTTGCTCTGGCATCTCCTGCCCCAGCCTCAGCCCCTGCACAGTGAAGAAAACCTGCAGGAGAGCTGAATGCTGTGCAGGGAAAGGTGGAGAGACATCCCTGCACCTTCCCTGGCAGCAGTTTGGAGGGTCAGAGTGAAGGTGAGCCCCTTTCCCTTTGCTGGGGGAACTCTGCCTGCCCTGCTGAGTTCCCTCCCCTGCAATTCCAGCACTGTATTTGGGTGAGAGGTGACACGAGGGATTGTTGACATGCCAGAGGATTTGTTTCCTCCTGGGATTTCCAGTCAGCAAAGCCTTGGGACTGGTTATCTCCCTGCAGAGGGACCCAGAGGAGGCTCCTGCTCGTGTCTGGGGGCTGGAGCTGAGCTCCTGCACCTCTCCAGGTTTGGGATTCAGGTTTGTCAGCAGCAGTGGGGCCAGAGCTCAGTCACAGCTCTCTGCTCTGAGCTGAAGGATAAGGATATTTTTGTATTTCTGTATTATTTCTGTATTTCTCACCCCAGCTCCACCACAGATCACTGGAAAAACACTGGAAAACACTGAGTGGTGGATTCTCTTTATGCCCATGGCAAATCCTTGAGGAAGGTCTAGGCCAGGCTGTGGAGAGTTATGCATGCCCAGTCCTCTGCCTGATCTCCATATATCCACTCAGAAAATAAAATCACACCACTTTCCTTCCCTCATGCTTCTTGTGGGAGTCCATTCCCAGAAATGTGCTCCCTTCCTCTGTCCATTTCCATAATTAAAGCAATAAGAATGGATGTGATTTAAATCAAGCCTGAGCTCTTGAAAAGCCACCTGTGGTGTTAAAAGCAAGTCAAAAAGTGTGTTAATAGAAGCGTTAACATTTCAGCCGTGCACAGACAGCATTAATTATAACTTTCCCCGTCAAGCAGGGCGTCCCAGTGTCCCTCAATGAACAGGCAGTGGTGATGGCTTTGGGTCTGAGTGCTGGGCTCAGCAGCAGCACAGGTCAGGAGGGGAGCAGTGCCAAGCTGGGCAGGCAGAAAGCTTGGGAGGGGTGGCCTGATTTGCCAGTTAGAGTAAATAGATAATCCCTAAATAGAGTGTCCCACCCTGGGGGAGCTGCTGGTGGCAGGATAAATGGGATTTAAACGTATCTTTGGCTCATTGAAATCATCCCAGGACAATACAGTGGACTAAAGCATCTTTTAGGACATCAGAACCACCACCCTGGGCAGAAATTCCTGCAGGCTGTTTGCAGCCTTTGCCATCTGTCCCTCGGGGTGTCTGTCCTGCTGTAGGGCCCCAGTGATCTCCTCTGGCACAACCATGCAGCTGCTCCTTCACTCATGAGGCTGAGTCCAAATTATTAATCCCATTTATATCCTCTCTGACAGGCAGGAATCATTCAAGGTGTGGGAAGGGGAATTCCAGCAGCAAAATGAGCACAGGACCCTCTGCCACCAGTCACTGCTGTCCCAGGGCTGGTGCTTTGGGATACTTGGGAACAATTTGGACCCATCCTGGCTCCAGAAGAAGTGCAAATTGTGAGGATGTGCCCAAGGACTGCAGAGCTCAGTCCATGAGCAGCTTGCCATTGATTCTGCTCGGAGTGGAAAGCAGAGGAAAATAAAAACCAGGAGAGGTTTACATTCACCACTGCCAAAATGCTCAAACCAAATAAATTTGTCCCGAGTTTACTGTCTGGAAAAGCATTTCAAAACGCTTTGCTTTTCCAGACTGTTGTGATGTGCCTGCTCACATGTGCACAGGGACAGGCTCCAAGGAGAAACAATAACACCAGGACCTTCTCAGAAAAACCCTCAATTAACAGGATGCTTGGCACATGCTTAAGATTAAGCATGTGCTTAAATCCATCCCCCAAGAGCACAACCCTCAAACATAGTGGGGAATCCATCCTGGAGCCAGCCAGTAACTGATTCTCCAGAGACATCAGCTGGGACTTTAAGCATGTCCTCAAGTGCCCTGCAAGGCAGGGGCCAAAGTCCCACTGAGTCAGCTGAGTCTCTGTCTCTCCATTTCTAATTAAATTCCATTTTTACAGTAGGAAAAAAAAAATCTCACAAGCAGTTGATTAGAGCTTTTGCAGTCTTTTGATCAGCATGGAACAGAGGACATGTTCAGTCTGTCATTAAACACCATCTGATGGCTTCTGAAAGTCACATATTTGTCTCAAAAATGTATTATGTTAGATTTCTCTCTTCCATGCTTGCTGCTTCATGATTTCACCTTCTCCAAGTAAACCTTAGTGTGGAAGGAGGACAGAGCAGTATTTCTGCTTGCTCTGCCCCACGAAGTCTGTGTTTTACCCAGCACAGATCCTGTTTCTGCAGAGTTTTAGGGAGGTGGCATCCTCACCCTCACTCTACACACGCAAAAAGGGGTGAAGAATAGTCCAAGGGTGTGTAAAAGTTGGCAGTGCCACTGGAAATTGGGATACTCTGACAGTAAATCCCACTGCTTCCCATGTATCCACACTGACTTTATTTTTCACACTGAGACAGACTGAAAAAAACTTCTGTTTCTTGACTGCTGTCCCCTTGGCCTGCCACTAAATATTCTTCATCTTAGGTATGCTCTTGAAAAGCATATAGATTCAAGTGCTGCCTCTCAGGGCTGCCACTTAGCTGAGATCTATGTGTTATTATTCATCTCATGTGTCTCTCCTGGGAAGCCAGTCCCACTCACCAGCGTGCCTGGATTCCCCTGCTGCACATAACACCTGCCTTTTCCCTGGATGGAGGTGTTATTTACTGCCTCTTGCTTGGCTACAGTGAGGATAAAAGCTTCCCAGCAGTTCCCAGGCTGCTCTGAGAGGTGTGGTGGTCTCAGTCCTCAGGACTCCAGCTCGAGCACTGACAGCAGAGATGAGCTGTGAGCACAAACCATGCCAGACCCACCAGCTTTTCCCAGACTCACCAGGAGACATGAATCACCTGCTGGTGGTGATAGGGTAGAGTCCTAGGTTACAGTGTTAAGATGTGCCCAAAAGTTTGTATTCTGTCACCATCTGCTGAAACCAGGTGGGGCAGTGATCCTCATCTCTGTGGGAGATATCCCCTGTTAATGGCCAGCTGTTAAAAACCAGGTGGGGCAGTGTTCTTTATCTTTTCACAACCCATCCTCCCTCCAGGAGATCTCTCCTGTTAATGGCCATTGAGTCCCACTGCATGACTGATAAAATTACTGCATCCCATTGGGAGAGGATCCACCCAGGAGGACCCAAACATTTCCTACCTGGATAAAAACTGAGATTTGGAACACCAAAGCTGCCCTTACCCACTGGTTTCCAGAGGACAAGAGCTACCAGACCTTTCTACAGGATCACCACTTCAACAAGAGCACTTCATCTGGACTGCTGCCACCACCCTAACTAGTGGGGTGTCAGCTTGTGTTCTGACTCTGTCAGGGCTTTTCTTTTGTACTATTGCATGTATTTTATTTTTATCCTTTTTCCTATTAAATTGTATTTCTGACTTGGAGTATCTCACTGGTTTTGCTTTCAAAACCATTGCAGATGGGCAGCAGAACCAGAGGGAATTTCTGCCACAGCCACTGACTACAAAGAGGGTGAGCACTCACTCCTGCTCAGCAGTGCTTTGAATTTCACTGATGTCAGCAATAAATTCACTCAATCCAGCTCAATTAATAAATTTCTGGGACCCCTGAATGCACATAACAGAGTGTTCAAGATGTGTGGACCAAGCATCACGATCAGATGAACCCACCTCCCTTTGTCTCCCAGCTTGCTCCTTGGTACCTCCACCTAGAGCAGGGGAAATATCAGCCAAACTGCAGGCAGTGACTCCCCAGGGACTCTGCTCTGTGAGACAGAGATCTCTCATTGCAGGAGCAGGCAGGGTCAGCAGAGCATCCTTGTCTCAGCTGTGGGGTGAGGGCAGCTCCCAGCCCTTTCTCTGCAGGCAGAATTGTGGGCTTGGGCATGGCCAAGGGCAGAGCAACAGCCCCTGTTCAATTTAAGCATCCTATCACCTCACCAACCTCACCAGAAGCCAATTCACAGGCCTCTTGCTGCCTTGCTACTCTCAGAAACCTTGAACCACCCCAAAATTGTAAGTCAGGCTTTACAGCATCTTGAGATTAACAGAGGAAACAACACCTCAATCGAATTTTAGTTTTAAAAAACAAGATACATGGGGCACTTTACCTGGCTGGCTGCACTATGTAGGGCTGAGCTTTGTGGTGCTTTCTGCTTTTTCAGTGCTCCTTGCAGGGAGGAGAGACTCATAAAATCATCTTGAAAACCAAAGCGATGCGTCACACAGTTTTCAGCGTCAGGATCCAGGGGCTCATTTAAATAAAAAACCAAACAGATTGGGGGAGCTGGGAGGCATGACTGGGAAAGCTGGAAAAGCAGACTCCAAACTGTACACAGGCTTGTTATCAAATGTCACCACCACTAAAACAGACCAAGAGAAGGAAAACCCAGGGAGAGTTAAATCCCTTTGCAGAGCTGAGAAATGCAAGGCTGCAGAGCCTGTTGTTCCCCTAGCATGTCGATTGGGAGGAATGCTTGGAGATACAATCATTTTCCTGAGCAGGACATCAGCTGCTTAATGCTTGTTAGTGCTAATGAAAATCATACAGCCCGAGCTGTGCTCCAGCCAGGAATTCCTCTAAGTGCTGCCATCTTCACTGTCATCTCAGGGAAGATGCAGGAGCAGAGCCTGAAATATTGAACTTTAAATCAGTGCCAGCTTTAAACAAAGCAAAGCCATTGCAGAGGATGCAGAGAGGTTTATTGGGTTGCCCTTGAATTTTGTCCAGCTGGATAGGGCAAGCCACAGTCACCTGCCTTTATAATGGGCCTAATAAAAATAAAAGTGCAGAATTCTCCACTGGGTTCCTAAGAAAACTCTGGGGTGCCTGCAGGGGGAGAGCTCTCATCCTTCCACATGTCCATGGGGTCCTTGTCCCACCAGCCCCTACAGGGATGGTGGCACCAGCTCTGTGCTGCTCTCTGCAGGGCACAGTAAAGCTGGTGGAATAAAATCTTCAAATCATGACTCAAACCTTTACCCTTTCTAATCTGCCACGGGCAAGAAGCCAGGTTGAGGATTTGTTGGTCAGGAGTGTCCAGAGCACAAAGATCACACATTTCCTCTGTGATCTCGGCCAGTCTATTCACCTCTCGGCCTCAGCTTCCTTACTTTTAAAGTCGAGGCAGTAACAGCCTCTTAGAGGAAGGAAGTGTGAGGATTTGGATGTTAATATTTGTAAGACACTCAAGGGATAAGTTGAGGAGCTCCATAAAAATGTCTAGCAGCGATGAGCGATGATTTTTCTGGGCATATCTTGATTCCAGCCCAGGCTGCTATTGTTCCCAAAGAACTTGTGGGTACCAAGCATGGGGAACACATTCCTCAGCTGCATGAAGGTGGGGAAAAAGGGAGGCAAAAGGAAAATATCACACTCACAACTATGTATATCAAATCTGCACTAAAATCTGGATTCATTCCCACAGATTTTTTCCATTTTTGCTCTATTTCTTCAGTGTTTCCTTTGGTGACCATGCTGGTAGCTGGCTGGATCTGATGTTTTCCTCGCTGGTTCTGTGATCAGCAGTCTCTGAAGGGTTGTGGCTCTCCTGTCAGGTCTCAGCCACAGCTCTCATTTCATGCAGGCGTTGGGGCTGAGTCCCTGCTTGGTCCGGTTGCTCCCTTGGAAACAGGGGCTGAACAGGAAAGGTGTCGAGGGACAGAAACCTGAACTTCCCATTCACGTAGCAGGGAAGGGAATTTATTCCAAAACATGCTATTTTAGGCCTTATTTCTGCACTCAAAGAATAAGACCACTGTGAAAAAAGAAAAAGCTTTCACAGAAAAGTGGCTGCCTGCTGGTGGGCAGTAGAAGGTGATCCATGACTTTACTAATGAATAGGGTGGTGCTCAGGAAACGAAATTTCAAAGCGTTTTCCATTCTAGGAAAGCACTGGAAAAGCCTGGCTCTTGCAGTAAGACATTACTTCACTTGCTTTGCTGGGCTGATCTATTGCTTTGCAGAGCCATACAGCTTTGCCTGTGGGTGCAGCCACAAGGACAAAGTTGGGAGGAACTTCTCTGCTTGTCCTTCTGGATGAGTTGCCTTTTTTATGCACTGATTAAATATGTAGCACTGTGGAAAGCCTGATTTTCTGCATGGCAGCCTGGAAGTCTTAGGCCCAGGGAATAAAAAGATCATTTATCAACAACACCTCTTTTAGCCAGGGTCCTGGTGGAGGGATCAGCTCCTGGGTGTGATTGTGAGAGTTTGGGAGAAGCTGCAGAAGTGCAGCAGGGCCAAAAGCAAAGCACAGGACCTTGGGATTTTGTCCATGTGCAATGAGAAACCCTGCTTGAGCAGTGAGGAGTGGAGAGGCTGTCACTGCAGATGGTGAGCACAGGCACCTTTGCACTCCCTGCCTCCCTGGTGGGCACAGGGATGCCAACAACCACACAGTCATCTGTTCCTTTGCTGCCAGGGTGGCTTGAAACTGGTGTGAGAGCTCAGCCTGGCGTGGTGACAGGGGCAGCAAAGCAATGGTGACACCATCCTCGAAAGAGAGAGCTGCTGAGGACATGGGAACTGCTATAAATAACCTGGGTTGAGCTCTGCAGCCTCCACACAGATGGGCAGAGATTTGCCTCAGGCCAGCATCCTGACACTCAGGGTTGATCAGGCTTACCTGTTACAGAGCCAGGAGGCAGAGGAGAGCAGGATTAGGCCAGGATGTTGATTTTTAAGGCTTGTGAAAGGTGGCTGTCAGGCTTTCCGTGTACATATTTGCACGAAGCAAACACCAAACCAGCTGAAGCCCAGGGCAGCCCAGTCAGGAGTCTTGGGGGGTACAAGATAAGCTCTTCTTGCACTTGGAGGAGACAGCTTGTGGAAACAGATCTGCTCTGATAGAGGCTGGTTTCTGTAGCTGGGAAAAGAGTGTGAATCCCAAAGCAGAGGGCCCTCGATGAAATGCAGCTTGCTGCCAAGGATTCCTCCTCCCTCCCCCTCTCCCTCCTCTGAGGCTCTGACACTGGAAATGGTCCTGCTGATTAGACAGTGTCAGAGCTGCCTAGCCCGGAGCTGGAACATGGAGTACTGTTCTGATGCCCACGTTTTCAGAAGGAAGCTGAAAAATTGAGGAAGGTGCCAAAAGCAGCCACAAAAATGATGCATGGGCTGAAAGGAATGGCTTATGTGAGATTGCACAGCTCAAGCTGATTTGCTTATCAGGAGGAAGATGGAGAGGACATTGTAGCTCATAAGTACCTTCTCTTAACAAAACCAAAACAAAACCAGGTATTACGTATGTCTTTAATCAGAGAGGCCATGGCAAGAAGTGGTGCTGGAGTGCACAGACACCAGCCAGGAAAAAGGATTTGTGTATTCCCCTTAACTGTGAAGGTTAAAAAAACACTCTGGGGAGGGGATCATGCTCCATCTCCTGGGATCCAGGCAGAGCATGCCACCAGTTCCTGGGTGCTGGACCTCAGACAGATGGGGTCTGCTGTGAGCTTGGAGGAGGGAATGCAATGATCCCTTCTGGCTCGAGGCTTTCTCATCATTCCCAGCAGGGCAGGAAGAAGGAGAGCAGCTGTGCAGTGGCCACAGCCCACACCACAGATTTACCACTCAAAGCAGGCTTGTATCCTCTGACCAAAAACAGCAGCCCAAGCCTGATCAGCAGCTGCAGACCCTGATGTTCCAAGGGCTGGTGCCCAAATGTGGTGGGGTGTGACATCAGGAGACTGAGAAAATCAGAAAATCCTACTGTGGACAATCTTAGCTCAGACCTGTGACAACTTTCTCTGGTGGCACTTCCAGGCTGGTGCCCCCACAACGGAGAGCTTTTTGCTTTTGCTCTGCAGCCAGAGCTGGGTTGAAAATAACTGCAGGCTTTGTGTGGTGCAAACTCAGCAGCAGCCCCCAGAAATAGGCAGGAGGCAGTGGCGTGGTTGCACATAGCTCTGTGGGGCAGGGCTGGCCCAAAATAAAGGCTGACCAGAAGAGGAAAATGACCTACTGGAAACAGCCTGGCCCTGCTCTGCTCTGCACAGTCCCATTTCCACCTGTGTAACGAGGTGTAAAACATTCCCCAGTCGAAACATTAACTTGTTTATATGCTGTCTCTGACTAGGTGTAAATACTTACTCAAGGCACGGACAAGGAAAAAAAAAATAATAATAAAAAAGCTTTAAATGCTTTAACATTCAAGAAAAGTACTGTGTGTACCAGGAGTTTCAGTGATCACTCTGGGAGAGCCAAGTGCCTGAGCAAATTAGCCTTGGATCTGAACAACCTTGCAAACGGCTGTCTGAGAGTGAGCAAATACCATGTTATTAAAGACAAATGAAAGTAGCAATTCAACTGAAGAAGACAAAGAGTTTTGCTCATGTAGATGCTTAATAATTTTTTCCTGTGAGTGCTTCTGTGATCAAAGCTGATAAGAGCCAAGCCTCCTTTATATTCATCAGCCCTCCAAGGATTGTTTAGCGAAGGTCTGATGCAAATTGCACGTGTCACAGTCCCCACCACTATCTGGAGCCTGTGATTCTTTTCAGCCTGAAGATTATGGTGCAGTGTGAGGTTTGTTTGTTCAAGAAATGCTCCTGCTCTAACCTTCTCGGAGAGCTCCATTAAACACAGCGCTTCCCACTCCGTCAAGAATGTGTCTCCTATTTCCAATAAACACAACAGCAAATTAGTCAGGGAGAGGGACCCAAGGAAAACAAACATGCTTGGAGAAGAGGCTGGAATTTCTGTAGCCTTTGAAATTCAGGGGAGTTTTTGCAGCTGGGGAACACAACAGCAGGCAAGGACCATCTGACACCATTGGGCCAGGCACCTGTGCAAGCCAAGGCCAAGGTGCTGTGCCAGGGCAGAGTTACTCTTCCCTCTGAGCCCAGATTGCTGTGGACATAGCCAGAAGCCCATGAAAACTTGTGCAAATGTGTTCCATAGCACTTTATTCCCCTCTGGGGTATGATATAAATTTTCTTTCACAAGATAATAAAGACTCAACGTGCTGCCTACTTTCCCTCCCGTGTGTTTTCTCCCTGAACCTACTGCCAAGGGAATTATTTCTGTCCAGCTGTAGCTGTCCTAAAACCTTCCTACATCAGCACAGATGAGGCCTGGCTGTCATTACACAGAGCATCCCCTGAAGCATTGCCCAGGCCATGGTGTGGAGCAGAACATCCAAAGCCCCAGGAAAAGCTGTGCAGCCCTGGCTCCCAGCTGGGATGTGCCTGACACATGGTAGGGCTGAGGGCATCACACCACGCTGAGATCACTGAGATGGGCAGCCAGAGGACCTGTCTCCATGTGTGGAGGGACACCAGCTGTGCCAGGAGAGCTGTCTCCATGTGTGGAGGGACACCAGCTGTGCCAGGGAGGTTCCCCCTCTGCTGCTGCCATGCACAGAGCCATGCTGCTCAGCACTCTGTGCTCCCCAAGGCTGGTGTGGGGCTGCTCCCCTTCAAGGCTCCTCCTGCCTGCCTGATTCCTGCATGGATTGGCACCACAGGAGCCAGTCTTGCCGTGGGTTGTGTGGGAGCTGCAGCAGCCTGGGCTGCAGGCTTCCCTGGCACTGCTGCTCTGCTCTCACTGCTCAGAGCCTGACTCCTCCACATGGATCTGGTGCTGAGCCCTCACTCCCACCAGCCCTAAATTTCCAGTTGAAGCAATCTCTGCATGGAGCCTGCTGTGCTCTGGCTCCTGAGATAGCTGTTATTGCCCAGGACTCCTCCTAGCAACAAATATGTTTGTGCCCAATGTGATAGTAAACACGAGAGGTGGGGTGAGAAGCACGCAGAGCCAGGAGAGCTGAAGGAAGGGGCTCCCTATCTTGAGCAGAGTAGCTGGCTTGGATTCTCTTTTTTTAAGCTTGGGCTGATTTCATGAGGGGAACAAGGCATCAGATATTTCCCTTTCCCTGTCTAAGTGCGTCAGATCTTGAAGTCTCCATTGGCTCTGCCAGAGGCAGCAGTGGCTGCCATGGCCAAGT
Organism: Catharus ustulatus; assembly: GCF_009819885.2. Classification (NCBI taxonomy): domain Eukaryota; kingdom Metazoa; phylum Chordata; class Aves; order Passeriformes; family Turdidae; genus Catharus; species Catharus ustulatus. Next base: position 4,017,400 of record NC_046221.1, on the reverse strand, counting down.
GGGGAGTGTGGTGCATGCAGCAAGCACACAAAACTCCTCTCACCACTTTGCACACTGTCAGGATGCTGCACTTCTCTTCAATCAATCCTAATTCTGCAGCTTTTTTCATGTGGAAGGGCCACATGCTGGAATCACTCTTTTTTCTGTACCCTGATCTGAGTATACAGCAATAATTGTTATATATTTTACCTATTACATATAGAGAGATGTGAACATCTGAAGTGCAAAGCTGTGATTTATGTTTCTAGCACAGCTGGATCTGAAAAACAGAGAATGCAGCACATGCTGTCAAACCCAGGCTCCCAAAGTCCAACCTTGGAGCTCTGTGCTGATGAAGCTGTGGCCAATCCACCAAGACTAAAGAGGGTCAAGGTCAGATTTACACCCACTGGGTGCAATCAATAGCCAGCTAAGACCATTGATTTCAAGGCTGTTCAGCAGAGTAGGATCTCAGAGCATTGCAGTGGGCAGGTTCTCTCCTGCACTCCCTGCACCAAGTGACTCAGGGATCTGGATCTTTTCTTCAGCTCCTTTAGGAACTGCATCCCAGCAAGCACGGTGTCCCTGCCATGGTTGGAACTAGGTGATCTTCAAGGTCCCTTCCAACCCAAACCACTGTGTGATTCTGTGAAGAAATAGAAGCCAGACTCCAATAAGATGAGCCCACAAGCTCTCTGGCCTTCACCCAGCCTCTTCCCTGCCTGCCCTGCAACGATGACAGCAGCAAATCTCCATGAGGTTTTGTGGGCACCTGATCCTCTTCCACTGCTCACACCAGGCAGCCCAGCCCAGATCTTTTCTTCAAGGTTTGCCTGAGCCAGTTCAACTCATGACATTGGAAAAAAAACCCCTATTCTTGTTTTTTTTTCCTGGCAAAGTTCGTTTTCTCCCTGGAGCCACTCGCAGTGGAGTCCAGCAGCCACAAGGGAAGAGGGAGGACAGCAGAGCTGGGAGTGAGGGGGAGGAGAGCAGGAGGGCAGGAGGAGAAGCAGGACCTTTGTCTCCTCCCTGGGTCCCAGGTAATGGCACTTGCAAGTAATTTCTAGTATTCAATATGGGATTACTCACTCCAAGCTACTTTACCTCTTCAGGTTGTGTGGAGAAGAGTTATTCTTTTGCCCTAATAATAAGAAACTCCCCTTGGCTGCTGCTATGCTGGCACTGCTCCTTGGGGCCAGCTGGTCTTGTCCCAACCCAGAGCTGGCCCTGGCACTGCCCCAGGGCTCAGCCATCACATTTCCCATGGGAGAGGACAGATGTCCTTTCCTAGCTCTGCCTCTGCCTGCCTTGAGCCGTGGTGTCACGTGTAGGTGCTGGGTGATGGTGAGGAGAGAAGGGCACAGCACCAAGCTTCCAATCCAGCATGGAAAACCCTCCAACCAGCTCCAGGCTGCCTCCCAGTTCCAACTGGGAAATCTCTTCACTGTACCTTCTCCTCTTTGATCATTAGACCCAAGCTCCCACAACTTGCAGCTCAGACCCTGGTAATTCACAGTCACAATTCCCCCACCCAATGCCTCCTCCTCTGGCTGTTTTGTCATTAAAAATCTTTCTGACTTTTGGCTAATTGGCAGAGGTTATGTGCATACTTCAGAAAAGGAGTAAATCATTATAACTTCATGCCTCTGTAGTCAATTATAGATTGTTTTCCCAGCTCAGCTGATCTGGCAGGCGGCATTGCAGTAAAAAATGAAAGCCTTGAGCCAGCGTGCCTGACGTCTTTGCTCGAGAGCAGCTCAAACCAGAACCAACCCTGCACCTCAGCCCACACCCCAGTCTGGGGAGGGATGAGTTTGGATGTGAGCCTGTCCCAGGACTGTGCAGATTGGGCAAGTCCCTTATTCATTTGTTCCTTTCTGCCCAGAAACACAGCTTCTCCAATGCCACCAGCCTTCTTCTCCAGCCTGTTTGGCTCCAGCCCCTTCAGACCATCTCTGCAGGAGGGGATGTTCAGGTGCATCCTCACCACTGCTTTGCTCCTACTCCTCTCCTTGGGGATGTTGGATTCCACAAACCTGGAATTTTGAGCTTTCTGTGCTTTCTAACACTGACCCTCAAAAGAACACGGCTTTAATCCTTGGAGAAGGCTCCAAATTTGAGTGATGGAGTTAAAATAGAAATGTGTGATTTCACATGGTGAAGGGTTTGGAATTTGAAGGTTTTATAATAAAAATAATATAAAATAAGTATAGGACAAGATGGAAGATTTTGAGCATCATTTCTTTCTATCTTTTCATTATTTCAGGAAGTAGCTTCTGTTGGACAGTCAGTGCTGCACTGAGGGTCACAGAAGTTTGGTTATTGGGTCAAAAGTATAAATAATATAGGTGTTAATTCTCTGTTGGACTGTTTAGCTTTAAGAGACCTTGTAACTAGCTAAATTCATCTCCATTTTGCTCACTTTTAGCTGGTAGTTAAAAGTGTTACAAAACTCTCTATACTTTAAATAAGATTTAACTAAACCCAAACATGAGAAAATTCATCTCCTTTGTGATGAGTAAAAAAAAAAAAAAAACCCAAACAAAAAAACCCCACAAACAAACCACTAATTAAATAATAAAAATAATACAAATACCACATTTACAAGGGGAGATTCACTCCCACCTGGACACCACATCGACCTTTGTGTTGGGAACAAATGTCTGAGGAACATCTGGGATTTGTGTTCACAAAACTCTTGTTATCTCACATACCCCAAGAATTATTTTGCCAGAGCACTGCAATTCCTTGGCTGGACACCTCCATGACTGTGCAGGGGCACAAAACCCAGAGAAGCAACAATGAACTGAAGTGTCTGAGTGTCCCTTTGGCCACTGTCACTAAACAGAAGCTGAACTATTTTTTAATTCTTTAGAAATTCGAGAAAAACAAGACATTTGTCCAAAAGGCAGGACTCTGGATGTTCCAGGACATCACTAGGAAATGTCCAAGTGCTCTGTTGGCCAGGGCAGTGCTGATTGTGCAGGGAATGACAGAGGGAAGCACTTTGGGAGGCTGCTAAGCCAGACAGTGCCTTCCCAACCATCTGCTGAGCACCTGAGTGTGGTGCAGCACAGAGCTGCAGCTCCCCTCTGGTGGCTTGGGATAAACCAGGATTTCCAGCTTGTTTTGCTCCAGGCTGGCTTTCACAAGTCAGTTTTTGCTTTCACATCACATCTTGAGTGTTGTCTGTGCTGGCAAACCACCCACCTTGCATTTCCCCCTCAGATCCCCGTGGAAAGGGCTGGATCACATTTTGGGCAGTGCTGGATCACCAGGTTGTCCTGGTGCCTCAGAAGATGTTTCTGGGTGGGCTGGACCTGAGGCTGGGTGGTGAAACCTGAGGAACAGAACTGACAGCAGGTCCCAGAGGTTTCTGTGATTGGAATCTGCCAGTTAAAATGGACAAGAGATGGAAAACAGCTCCTAACCTGGGATCTCCTGCTGCTTTTGCTGATCTTAGAAATGAAAAACCTGAATTTTCTGCTTGGCTGTGAAGAAGGTGTATGTCCTTCACCCCACTTGAAATTCAAGATTTTCATTGGTATGGAAGACCCAAGGGCTCCATTCATTTGGCAGAGTGCTAAAAGTGCCTCCAGCCCTGGAAAAGGACCAAACCCAGGCCTCTGAGGCTGTTTGGGAGCATCCATTTGCTCCATAGTAGGAGTAAAGAATTAGGTACTTTGGTCCACTTGGCTTATCCAACAGCAAATTACAAGGCATTGAATATCTTAATATTGCTCTGACAGTATCTGTGCAAGGAGCAGATTTTGGAGGACAGGTAGCCCTTGCTGGGCAGTGACCAGAGAGGGAGGGGAAGAGCCAGAAAAAAGCAGCAATGAAATATGATTTTTAACAGCACAAAGTGATTAACCAGTGAAAGCGCTTCCTTTGCACACAAAGCCCTTAAATCATGGATGTTTTTCTGGCTGATGGACTGTAACTCAGCCAGAGGTGATGAGCCTTTTGAAGCATTCCCAGATAAAAGCCCTGAGCAGGAAGAAGTGATGGGATGCAGAGAGCAGCTCCTGGTCCCAAACACGGAGAAGACCAAACCACTCTGTGTTGCTCCACAGTCAACAAGCCAAGCATGGGTTGGTTCTCATAAATCCATCACATGATTTAGGGCACAAAAAACTCATCCTAGAAGTGCCCTTTTTGTTCATTGATCACAAATTGAGTCTGGGGCCAATGGATCTGAGGGAGGTGCATCCTGTGTGTGTCAGGAGCACGTGGCTCTGCCACAAGATGGGTTTGGTCCTCTCCTCCCCCTCAATTCCCTCCTTTCTCTGAGGTTTTCAATCCCCCCTTCTGAAGGGCTTTGAAGAAAGTCTTCCTTTGCAAAGGCACACAGTGAGGCCCTGAGCTCAGTTTGGGATTTTTCCTATAGGACAGCAATGTCCTAATAATATCCTCAGCACAAAGCACAGGGACACTTCAGGAGGAAAGGAACACAAGGTTCTGCTCTCTCTTATTCAAACACTTCTAAACTGCAGTGACAGTTTTTTTTACCAAACCCTTTTTTTGGGAAAAAAGGGAAATTCAGCTATCCAGAAATGCTGTGCAGATTTGCGTCAGCTTTTGTTGAATTATCTAAAATAACATTTTATTTTTTTTTTAAGAGTCTGTAGGAATTATGTTCAATGAAATCTGATATTTACCTTTCAGGATTATAAAATCAAGAAAAAAGATTTCACTTACAATTAGTTTCTTAGTTTTAATGTTTTCCTAATTCTACCTTTTTACAAGTGTTTCAAATCTTTCAAAGTAAAAAAAACTCCCTAAGTTCCAGCTAAAAGAAATGCTTTCTTCAGCAAGTTTTTTTTTTGTTTTTTTTTTTTTTTTTTTTTTTTTTTGTTGTTATTAATTGATTGATTCTCTTCAAATTTTTCTGAGAATTGCATTTCTGGTCAGCTTAAATCTGAACTTTCAGTGAACTACACCAGTCACTGAGCTGCTTTATCAGCTTAATTAGTTAACGAAGTGCTTGTTATCAGTGCCACAGGTTTCTTTGACCCAAATTCCTCACACTTAGAAATGCAAATAATCCCCCCCCCAAAAAATAATTCCTGAAAAAATCACATCGACTGACTCACTTTAAACACAACTAATGGGGTATATTTCTTGGCCAGTTAATATTGATTTATTTCAGGCAGTAATTAACCACTCTGTGAGTAAGGGATGTTTTATTTTTTTGTCTGTGACAGTGTGTAGCTGTAAAGAGGGATCGATACTGATCCAGCCAACCCCCACTGCACTGAGAAATTGCTGCTGTTTGCATTTATTATTTATACTGCTTTGGAGGTATCTGAGTGCATTGTTGATTTAAAAGTGATAAAAGATCCAGTTAATTTATGGATTTTGGTGAACTTCCTCTCCCTGCACTTATCTCAGTGGTGAGCACAGCCCAGCCCTCCTGCTGCCCCTGGTGGGGTCTGACCTGCTCTGATTTCCAGGGAAAACTCTGCTGGGCTGGATTCCATGGTCTCAGAGCCCTTTTCCAACCTTGATGATTTTATGATTCTACAGATCCAAACCACTCCACTTCCCCCACCTCAGCACCTGCCACCCACCTGCCCTGCAACTGGAGCACTCAAAAATCAGCTTTAGGGGCAGCTGGGAGGCTTGGAGCTGGTGTGACTGCAGTTTTTCTCTCTATATCTGGGTGACACTGAGCTCTGCTCATGTCTGCACCTCGGTAAAACTGAGCAGGCAAGCACCATATATCCTTAAAAAAATCCATATAACCCAGGGGGCAAGAGCCATGCATCCTGCAGGAGCCTTTATAACCCAGCAGGACAGCACCATATATCCTAAAAAAAGCCCTTATAAGCTGTGAGGAAAGCACCATACAACCTGAACAGAGCCCTTCTGATGACCCAAGGCACACAGTAGTTTTTTCACTCCCTTTTCTACATCCCTGAGTTTTCTGCAGGGCAGATTGCAACTGCTGCTGTTGGGGAGCTCCTCTCTCCTAAGGAGATCTCCAAAGTAACTCCACATTACCCTCAGTGATAAAACACTTTTTTTTCCCCTTTTCTTTTAATACAGCAGCTGGATGTTCTAATCAGATGGTATCAGGTGATTTAAGGTTGTAGTTTTTTTTTTTTTAAAGCCCCTGACATTATTTATTTATGGTGTTTTCGCTGCGTATTCCAGCTAGGAAAGATTTTTGCCTGAGGGTTGGTACAACAGCCTGCACAGTGTCTCACAAGCAGGCAAACACAATAAGCAGGCAGACACAAGAGTAAACTCTTGCCACATATTTTTCTCCTCATATTTTAGTGTTGTGGGATTAGAGTGTTTATGTTAGATTTGTTCTCTGTTATTTTCTTCTCGGTGCATGGTGATTGGAGAGCAGTGTGACTCCAGCACAAAATACATCCTTTAAAACTCACCTTCCACCCATGGCTTCATGCAGTGCCTGCTCAAAATCCCCAGCTCCTGGAGCCTGGTGATTATTTATCAGTTTAAGAACTTTTTTTTTTTCCTTCTTAAATTAAAAAAAAAAAGTTTCTCTGCCTCGTGACTGGACAAAGCTCCTTGAAAGAAACTCATCTGTGAAAACAACTAACACGCATGGCCTTTAAAACCCTGTGGTTTTTTTCCAAATCCAGTCTCATGATTTTTCCTTGCTGGCTGCAGAGAGGGAGATCTGCCTCGTGATCCTCGGTTCTCGTCAGTGGCACTGTCACCATTGTCACGTGTGGGAATCCAGCTCCAGCACAAATCACCACTGCAGCATCCCTTGTGTTCCTCCACAGGGCTGGGATGAGCCTGGAATCCCCACGGGATTCTTGGCACATCCATGGCTCAGCCACCTAGGGAAGTCAAGCCCTGGCTCACCAGGGGTTTGAGTCAAACCATGGATTTTTGGCACTTGGGAAGCTGGATGTGCTCAATATGTTTAATTAACACAGTTCTATTCATCTGGGGTAATTATATCAATAATTATATCAATATCAGAGTTAATTACAAGTAATATTTATAGTGTGGCACTAAGCTATGTGTGCTTTTAGAAATAAAGCGAGGTAATTCTTAATTTACCAGAAATGCAGAGTGGGGAAAAAAAAGAAACATGACAGTGATCGAACAGTTATGAACAAAATATGTCTAAAAATACATCCAGAAACTGGAATTGTTGTATGGAGGAAATATCAACATAATGACATTTTCCTTAAAATTACCAGAAAAGCCTCAGAATAGCTGAACTTTTTGCAAGTAAATGTGGGAGGCCTAAAGTGAGACATTCCAGAGCTTGGGGGTTTGCCTCAGTTTACAGAAGTGGGGAGAGAGCAGAAAAGGGGAAGAAGGGAGAAGTGAAGAACCGTATAAAATCCTCGACTGAAAGAAATGTTTCTTTGTGCCTCGAGCTGCATCGAGGCAAGAGAAAAGTTTCTCATGGATGAGTTCTGCTAAAACTGTAAAGGTCTTGCAGGTGATTTGGATCCCAGCAAAATCTCCTCGTCCTTTGGCAAATTTTGTGTGTCCAGACAAGATCCAGCTCCATCCACAGTGTGCAAATCCCTCTGTGATGGTGGCACAGTGCCCTTGCCCAGCTGCTCCTGTCCCCAGTGCCACCACAGCAGTGCCACCACAGCCACCAGTGCCACCACCCTCCTCTCCATCTCCATCCCAGCCCAGGAACACCCTGCTTTGTCCCTGGAGAGCATCAGGGGATGCAGCACCCAAGGCTTGGAGCCTGGGAGATGAAGGTCAAACCCTTCCTCACGGAGAGATTTGATGGAGCAAAATTTTTAGTGGAAAAAGTTTAGGAAATAAGAGCTTTGAAGTCAGTGGGAGTGATTTACACCATCATGTGGCCTTAGTTGTAATCCAAACAGCATGAAAAATAGATATCTGGAGTGGCTTGGTTGCTTTTTTTAAAGGCAGATCAACTGTTATTACTGGAAAAAGTGAACAAAGGTTCAGGGGCACAAGGACATCTTCACTCTTCAAAGTCTGAAACATTTCTTTAATTTCTTCAGCTGTTTCACATAAATAATTCCAATGGTTGTGACATTCAAGTATGCAACATTTAAATAATAACATGTCAGTTATAAATAAAACTGTGTACAGTATATATTCTATTCCTGTAGAATTAAATCATAAAGCTGAAACATTATTTATATTTATATTATCAGAAACCAAGTATTCCTCATTAAAAAAAAAAAAAAGAGCAGCACAATCACACAGACCCCTAGGTACAAGTTGTCCATGTTTTTCCTTCTGAATCAAAGAGGTTTGAAAACTTTGGATTCCAGCCTTGGGGATGTCCATCATCAACCTCCTCTGAAGCTCTTGAGGGCTGAGGACACCTGAGTTATTGCAGGAAAAGTCTCAGAGTTTCTGGACCTCAATTACAGAAGGAAAATGGAATGAGTTAGGAGTACTCAGTCACTGGGTCGAAGTCACTTTGCACCTTGTTGAAATGAAGGAAAAGAGAAAGCAATAAAATCTGGGGGAATTGTTTTTATTGTTAGCTCCTGTCTTCAGAACGCTGTGGCAATAACAAAAGCATCCTCCAGCACACAAAAGAGAAGAAATAAAGGTTGAAACTGGGTGGAACTTTAGATTTTTTTTTTTTATCTTTTTACTTTAATTGCCAGTTGTGATGGCAGGGAAAAAAATATGTAAAAAGCAAGAATAGCTAAAAATAGGTCAGATAAAAGGCAGTATATCTAGCCATAAATTATCCAGAGCCCAATAAAAGCTCAGTGAATGAGACAGTGGAATGTGTGGGGGCATGAAGACATAATGATATTAAATTAGAGCTTGCCTTCCAAACTGAAGAGGGCTGTGAATTACTCTCATTTAAGAGCCTTGCAGTAATCGATAGCGGCTTTGGCTGCCTGTGGACAGAATCTCATAAATCCCCTTTTATTTTGAGTGGCTGTGCAGGAGGAGCAGACCCTGGATGCTCCAGGAGAGGCAGCAGGAGGGGTGCCCAGGCTCTGGGATGGCAGCAGTGCCGTTCCAATGGATTCTCCATTCCAGCTGGGATTCAGCCCCTTCCCACCCCTGAACCTGCAGGTGCTGATTGCTGTGCCATCACATTTCAGAGGTGAAACACTGCTGGGCTGCCTTGGGAGGAGTTAGATCTCCTTGAAATCCTCTGCACCTGGACAACATCCCTGTAATGGAACAGCAGGTCTGAGCCCTCTCCTGGTGTCCAGGAACCCCAGCATGCAGGAACAACACAGCTTCCCTACACATAATTCCAGTGAGTGCCCAAAGAATCCAAATTGTTCGTGTCTGCATCTACCTGAATTTACCAGAGCACCTTCTCACGAGCCCCATCCTTTTCCACACAGGTACTGCTTGTACATGGGTATGATTTCCATGCTTAGAAGTTCTCCCTGTTCTGAAACTTTCCAAGAGGTGCTGGTGTCTTGATTTTTAAGGTGGGGTACAGTAGTGAGAGAGGTGTCTGTGGGCCTGCAGAACCTATCATCGCATAGCCAAGGCTTACTAAAGGCCACAAAACTCTTCCTAACCCTTCTCAACACACTGAAGACCAAAAATAAGACTAAAATGTGCCACAGGAAGAGAGGAAGACACAAAGAGGGTGTGTCCCATGTCCTAAGTCATAGAATCATTGGATAACTAAGGCTGGAAAAGACCTCCAAGATCACTGAGTCCAACCATTATCCAGCACCACCCTGCTCACCACAAAATCCCATCCCCAGGTGCCACATCCACTTCTGAACACTTCCAGGGATGGTGATTCCACCACTGTCCTGGGCAGCCTGTTCCAAGGCCTGACCACCCTTTCAGTGAAGAAATTTTTTCTTGTATCTAATCTAAACCTCCCTTGGCACAGCTTGAGCCCCAGAGGGACTCATTAAGGACCTCCCAGAGGGAGCTGGGAATGAGCCATGCCTCCTGCCAGGGAAAAAAGGTGACAAACTCCAGCAATCCCAATAAAGCCCCAGGAAGGGCCAAGCTTCACTGCCTTCCTGGGATATTTGCATTGCATCTTTGTGTGTTAACAATTAACAGGAATCTGCTTCCAGGGCCACTGCCTTGGGCATGTGCTCCTCTTCCTGGTGCGTTTGGGAAACAAATCCTCAAAGGGACAGATGGACAGACACAGATGGACATGGGATGAGTAAGGAAAGGGCTCAGCTTGGCCCATGAGAAGCAAAACAAACACTTGGTTTTGGCAATGGAAATGGGCAAAGGAGTTATCAGGAGCGTTATCGGGAGCGTTATCAGGATTTTGGGAAGGAAATTGCCCTGCCGTGCCCAGCATCCCTCGTCCAGCCGGGCTTTTCTCAGCCCTCAGTGTGACAAAGCAGAGGCCCACGGTTATCTGCATTCCTCTCATTCCACCAACAAAGTCTGCCTGCGGTTCATTTCCTCCAGAAAGGTATTAAGGAATATTAAGGGGATAGGAATCTGCTCATTAAGGACACGTCCGGCAGATCCCTCGCTCGCAGAGGAAAGACTGCAGGGCTTAATTTACCCAATTGTTGATGATTGATTAGCAGGGCCATTTTAAAATGCTTTTGATCCCCAAGTCCCCTCATTACAAGCATGGCTGGGGCTGAAGCCTTGGACTGTTCCCAAGCAATCTGGGGAGCCGAGGGAGCTTTGAACAAGTTTTTGTTAATATTCTGATCGATAAGCACAAAGGGGCGGATGAAGAAAGGCATTTGGCCGGATTGCATCCACCTTGCCAGGTTTTCCACAGGCTTGGACGGGCTCCAGTGGGCTGCTGGTGGTCTCACAGATGAATTCTGAGTGTGCAACAGGCCCTGTGCAGCTGCTGCAGTTGTGCAAACACACTTTGGATCTGCCGAGGCTGCCACGGCTGCTGGGGTGTTGGGAATGTGTCTGGAACACTGGGCTGCAAGGGAGGCAAGGCAGGCAGGGCTCTGGGATACATGGAGGCCCCCAGGTCATGCTGGTTTCAAATGAGGCTTTTCATCTGATGTGCTAAAATTTTATGCCTCTCACAGTGAGAAGGTGGAGAAGCTCAAAAACAGCTGAACAGCCCAAGGAGAGCCTGTTCTCAAAGAGAAATGTGTTTTCTCCAGCCTGAGTCAGGCTACAAGCATTTCAGTGAGAGGAGGATGGACAAGAGGCAGAGAGATGGCAGGACAGGTCTACAGGAGGTAGAGAAAAGGACAGGAGATTGGCATGGAAGAGAATAAAAGAGAAACCCTACATGAAGTTGTCCCTGGCATGTGTCTTGTGCCTCAGGTCTGATCCCAGACCTGCCTCTGAATTTGCATCCAGACAACCTCCAGATCTGACTCCAAAATTATGCATTTGAAGGCTGGTTGGAGTCTGGTCTACCCAGGGGACACACGTGGTGCCGATTTGGATTTGTGTCCCCAAGGACTTGTTTGGGTGCAAACTGATCACAGGTAACTCCTCAGACACCAACAACCACGTGAGGCACGTGGAGCTCTCTGCAGAGAGCAGCCATTCAAATCATTGCTAATCCAGGTCTCACATCTTCCCATCTGCTTCTGGTTCTCAGCCTGCTCACTGCCACCCCCAGCAGCACCCTCCAGAGCCCACAGTGTGAGCAGGGAGAGGATCCCTGCAGAGCTGTGTGCAGCTCTGCCCTGCTCATTCACACAGGGCATGGTGCAAAATTCAGAGATTGCATCCCACTCACCTCTCCTCAGATGGCCCCAGCACCACTCTCTGTCTCTGAACTCATTGTCCCAGGTCCCTCCTTCAGCCAGTGGACTGAAAAAGGCACTTTCAAGACATGATTCATCTGCTCTGGTTTAGGTGCCAACTCCATGATGAATGGTGTGCCAGTCTCCATTGCCCAGACTGGTTAGACAGATCTGAATTGTAAAATAAATAAGAATGTTCATGTTGAAAAGCTTAGAGGTAGACATCTACAAAGGGGGCAAACCAAATGAGATTCTTTCCAGCACAGGCATGTGGAAATGTTTCCTGCAGCTGGAGATTGGCAAGGTCTGCTTTGGACCAGAGGACCTTTCCCAGCAGAGATTCCCATGAAAAATGTTATTAACAACAAACCTCACCCTTCCCTGGGTACAGATTGAGGAATAACTGCACGTGGAGTCCATGTGCAGTGACCAAACAACCTGAATTTGGGTTCTTTGTGTGTGGTGAAGACTTAGGCAAAGCCATGATACTTCTCAGAAGGAAATCACTGCTCTGTTTTTGGTGGCTCTGCCCTGTCCCATGGGAGAGGTGTGAGCTGTGCTCTCCTGGTGGCTTGTCCATGAACATCTCCCTCCTGGAATGACCTGCTGGCAGCCAAGGCAAAAAAACACAGAAGTGGCCATGTCTGACAGGGATGTGGTGAAGTTTTAGACAGCCACATCAGACCTGAATTTGTTGTCATGCTTGTTTTTGAAGCTTATCAAAGTTTTAGCAGCAACATTAATGCTACCATGACTTTTAATGCTGACATAATTTTAAAGGACTCAACCTAAGAGCTGAATCCCATTGTGCACAGCAAGGACACTAAAGCTCAAATATCAAGGTACCAATCATGTTTTTGTAGCTATAGTGACTGAAGCCAGTACAAAAACATTCAATAGCCTTTGTAGGAGCAGAAAATGGGAAGCAGAAGAAACGCATTTCTGAAAATCTCCAGCAAGTTCTCTTTGCTCAGAAAGAAGTTAAACAGAACAAGGAAAGGGCAGCCCATTCAACCCTCAGGTCAATTCTCCTTCAGATTTCATCAGGAGCTGCATGTCTCTGGTGGATGTGGTGTTTTAGGTACCATTGACCAGACACAAAAGAAAACACAACTCCATCTGTCCTTGGCAGATCCATAAGGTTTGTTGCTTTTCTTCCATTTCCCTGGGGTCAGGCAATTACCAGGCCCTTTAAGGCTTCATTTTGGGGGGGAAGTATGTTCTAGGTTCCTATGATGATGAAGAAAATGGTTGGTATTGAAGGTTTAGAAGGACCATTTTTGATCACTGGGAACACCCAGCTTTCCTGAGGGTGGATGGGATTGGACACATCCTTTTAAAGGTGGAGTTGGTAATTCTGGACCAGCACTGCCCAAATCAGCATCACTCAGCAGGTCTATACAGGCTTCAAGGGAAGAAAAGGTCAGATTTGAGCTGGGAAAACACAGATACAGGCAGAGCTGAGGAAGACAACCACTGCAGCTTTCTCCTTGCCTGTGACAGCCCCGTGGTGAGTTCTGAGGGCAAACACATCACATGCTCTCAGGTGCTCTGGAGGGCACTGAGCAAGATGAGCTGATTGACTATCAGCAGGCTGACTGCTCTCTCTGACCTGCTTTTCCACCTGACCTCTCACCAAAACACCATTTTATCTTCCTTTCAGCCCAGAGAACTGGTTCTGTCCTTGCTCATGTGAAGCTCAGCTTCAATCCCAGATATCCTGATGTCCACAACACCTGAACACTCATTTCAGGTGATTAGGAGATGAGTTATGCTGCAAACATTTCTCCATGGCACAGACCCATGGGATGAACTTATCCAGCTGGACAGTAAGTGAAAGTTCCACCCTGCTTTTACCAAGATGATGTCTACAAGGCACATTGATTTGGGACAAAATCTGCCTTGTGAGACTCATGGGCACTGCCCATTTTCAAAACCCTCTCTGTCCTGGTGGGATTTACCTCACCCTACACATCACTGTAAGATCCATCACTCACTGGGTGCATCTCAATCCACAATCAATGCCAAAGTCAGGAAAACTCTGGCTGTGTTTTCTTCACCATTTAGGTTAGGAAGGGAGTTGTAAGATGAGTGTTACTCAAGAGAAAGATCCCATTATCCTGTGCTGCCTGCAAATCTGTAAAGAGAATCTTCTCCTGACCCAAGGAACTCTCTGGAAAAAAGGAGGGTGTATCTGCCAGAGTGCCAAACAAGATGCAAGGCAGGACACAGCCTCTGGACTCTGCTCCTGCAGAGTTCAGATCTTCTGCAGATCTTCCCACGTTTGCTCTTCTGAACCTGAAATCCTGTTCTGCCTGTGACCTTGGCAAGGAGCTGGGTCCAAAGGTTCCTCAGTTCCCTCTCTGCAGGACCAGGGGCACCAGCACTTGTTTATGCCCCTGAAGCTCTCCAAGTGCTTGCAAATTGTTCAGACGCTGAGTATGATCCAAACAAACCGAGCTGGGGGTTGTGTAAACGATCTACGCACATAAATCGGGGCATTTAAGGGGGGAAGAGGAAGGTTTTGTTTGTGTATTTTTTTATTGCAGGGTATAAACAGGCAAATAAATAATTTGCCATGTGATCTGTGTTTTAAGGCAGCCCAAATCCATTCCTGCTGTGTCTTTCAGAGCCCTATTCAAAGTCAGAGACAGGCAAGGGAGCAGCCATACATTTATTTTATTGCTCTGCAATAAGCAAACAAACTCAAATGAGTTGAAAGCAAGGATGGGAAAGAATGTGGCCATTCTGTTCTCCTGGGTCCCAGGAGGAATGTGTCTGTGTTCTTGGACTAGGGTTCATCTCACCAGCCTTTAGATGGCCACATCATGGATTTCAGCTAAAGGATGGGTCATGGAAGGCTCCCTTTGTGGGGAGGAGGGCTCATTTCTACAGCATGAGTCACCTGATCTTGTCTGAACCCTTTCAGACAGTGGGATAAGCATCATCCCCTGTCTGCTGGGGAGAGCTGCAGCAGGGCCATGGACTGGGACAGGAGGCTCAGAGGGGAGGACAGGCTTGTGCTTGTTGTCATGTGGCTCCAAAATCACAGAACTGGGCTCCTGGGGACTGCAGGTTTAAGAGAATTATATTTTAGCACACCCAGGTAGGGAAAGAAGCAACCAGAGAAGGCAGAGCCTTTAAATATGCTTTTAAAGGTGGTGGGAATGGAGATGCAACCTGAAAATGTGGCTGAGAAGAGTTTTGGACCACTTGGTCTCCTGGGACTACACTGGGATCCATCAACAGAGCTCCCAGCAAGGGCTCAGCTCAGCACCACCACAAGCTGGGGTTGCATCATTTCAAACCAGCCGTGAGACAGGAGAACAAACCAGAAACACCTAACTACCTGCCCTGAACCAAACCAAGAAGAAAGGGATAGACCCTTAAAGCTGTTAGTGCAGTTTGGCTCAGCATTGCTATTTGTGTGAAATTGCCCATCACCTTCCCAGAGTGTCTCAGCATCACAAAACCTAAGGTTTTCTTAACTATATTAAGGAAAAACAGTTTCCTTTCCCTCCCACTTCTGAATTATCACCTAGACTAAGATATTTGCTGCTCTAGAAAGGATACAAAATGAAAGCCACAAAACAGGTAGGAGTTTTCTCTGGAAAATCCAAGCTCATCGAATGTGTAGGGTAGTGTTGCAAGGAAACTCAGTGAATACAGGGAAAGGAAAACCCTTCTTCATATTTCACTAGGTCACAAGGTGCAATAAATGACCATGTATTGAATGCAAATTTGTACCCTGGATCAGCCAGGCTCTTGGAGTTTGGTTATTCAGTTACAGAGCAATGGCTCTTGCTTTTGCCTTTCCAACAGACTTCTGAAATAAGACCTTGATTTTTTAATTCAGACCAGATTTATCTCTTTTTAGGAAAAAAAAGCCCATAGTATCTATGGTACAAGGCACTGCCAAACCTATTTTGTGCAAATCCTCTCCTCATCAAGAAGAGGGAACCAGAGCCTGGCAGGAGAGTGGGTGGATGAGGTCTCCCACAAGATCTCTGACCTAAAGGTCACAACTCTAGCCCACTGTATTTTAGCAGCTACAGAATTCAGCTTCCACCTAGATACAGCAAATGTCAGCACAGAACCACAAAATCATAGAAAACTCTGGTTGGAAGAGACCTCTGGAAATAATCCAATCCATCCCCCTGCTCTGAGCAGGGCCAACTTCAACAGTTGCTCATATCTTTACACTGTGTTCAGAAATAAGGTCTGTGACTGAGTTTGCTCTCCTTCAGCAGGAACTGTGTAAAAATTCTGCTTTCCAAGACCTAATCCAGGGAGATCTTGGCAGCACCGCAGACTGGGTGACTTTTCCCCGTATATTTCCTCACTAGTATTCTAAATGTCATCTGAATTCCAGCCCCACAACTTCAGTGGCAGCTATTTCCTTTTCCTCCACGTCAAAGCAGCTGGGTGCCCTCCAAACCCAGCCCAAAGCTCTCAGAGTCTCACCTGGAGTTGGCCAGGGTTTAATGCACTTTCTGACACTTTGTGACTCATTTAAACCTGTGCTCATCCCCCATTTCCAGGCAAAGCTGGTGCACACTGCAGCAAGGATTATATAAATAGTGATAGTCAATATCCTCAGCTCCTGGTTTTTGCTCAAAAGCAACATCAGAGGTTGAAAGCAGAGGTTTTACTCTGAGGGAGAGGAGTGTGTTGTCCATCCTGCAGACTTGGCTTCACTTGCTGTGCTGTTGAAAGCAAAGCCCTGCTTCCATGGCCCTCCCATTTTTTCCCATGTTCCTGCACACATCTTAAATATCTGTGCATCCATCTATCCATACATATAACTATCTTCCTCTCTCTCTCTCATTCCACTGCTATCTGATCAGTTCTTGGCTTTCCTTACACTTCTTTCATAGAATTAATATCTTTCCCCTGAGGATGTGTTCTCCTTCTCCTTTTTTCCCATATTCACCCATGTTTGGACTAAAGGTTATTCCCCATGGCTGCATCCCATGAGTGGCATTTGTGTCCTTCTCCTCCTTCTGTCCAAGATCACACACAGGGTGAAATGTGGGAGCACAGGTGACCAAAAGGCTGCAGCACAAAACCTCTCCTGAGGTATCTCAGTCCTCAGGGTACCTGAGGATGTGGTGGCTGAGAACACTCAGCTTACTCTGAGGAACAAAAGCTGGAGGGGTTTCTGGTGTTAATGGAAACGTTTTCCTGGCACAGCTAGAAGAGAAACCCTGAAAAGTTTGAGTCAATTCCTGAAGCTTTGCTGACGTGGTCTTCTGGGTCCCATCAGCAAAGCTGGCCATAAAATCAAGGAATCACAGAACATTCTGAGTTGGAAGGGACCCACAAAGATCATTGAGTCCAACTCCTGGTCCTGCGCAGGACAGGCACAGAATCACCCCTACACCTGAGAGCACTGAGCCCTGGCAGCTTGGGGCATGACCATTCCCTGGGAGACTGTTCCAGGGCCCAAACATCCTCTGGGTGTGGAACCTTTTCCTGAAATCCAGCCTAAACATCCCTGACCTGTTCCCTCAGCTCCTGTCCCTGGTCAGCAGAGAGCAGAGATCAGTGCCTGGCTTTCCTCTCCCCCCAGGAGGAAGCTGCAGACAGTGCTCAGGTCCCCTCTCAGTCTCTTCTTCTCCAGGTTGAACAAGACAAGCAACCTCATTTGGCTTCCTCTCCAGACCTTTCACCATCTCCAAAGCCCTTTAGCCCTCAGTGATGCCTCAGACCAGGACTAGACCCATAACTGGCATTGTTTGTTCAAGTCCTGCTAGAGCCACATCAGATAAATCCTCCTTCTTTTCCCCCCACTCCAATTTATCAACATAACAACCTCACTGAGGAAAGACACATCCTCTGTTTTAATCCAGCAGCTGGTTGTGAGAACATCAGGGTCTCCAGCACTGCTGGATGTAGAGAAGCAACAGCACCTTGGTTGGAACAAAGGCTCAACAGCACAGCTCCTAACACATCATAAACGTCCCCCTCCAAACTCTGCATTAAACACCCACTCAGCTGAAACGTTTGAATGATGAATATCATCAACTGGGGGTGGGGGGAAGGGAGGGAGGGAAATCTAGGCAGCTTTATTTTTTCCAGTGCTGCAGAAAGAATTTCCTTCCTCCTGCAGATGTGCAGCCGGGGCGCTGGAAACAGCTCCCTGTCGAGTTGGAGCAGCTGTGCTCATGTGTCACCAGGAGTGAGACTCCAGCCTGGGCTGTCAGCTCCACCAGGGAAATTAATGGGCCAGACTCCTTACTTTAGTGGAAATCATCCCATTTAAATATATCTGGGTTATGCTGGGTATACACAAGGCAAACTGGCAGTGTGGAGGGAAGGGGAGAGGGTCAGGAGGAGGGGAGGGAAATGGCAAGGTGTAAAAAGAGAAAATCCCAGAGAGGAAGAACACATCCTCAGGGGAAGGATATTAATTCGATGAAAGAAGTGTAAGGAAAGCCAAGAACTGATCAGATAGCAGTGGAATGAGAGAGAGAGGAAGATAGTTATATGTATGGATAGATGGGTGCACAGATATTTAAGATGTGTGCAGGAACAAGCTCGGTGTGGGACTGTAGCAGTGCCCCAAACACCAGAGGTCACTTGGATCAAATACCTGCAAGGCTCAGAACAGCTTTCAGCAGTAACAGTGAACTCCAAACCACAGAACAAACACAGTCCAGCAAGGGAATGAGTGGGGTTTTTTCCTTACTTAGTATTCAGGAGAAGCAGCATTTTTCTGCAGCATTTAGAGAGAGTAAATAATCAGGAACATGCTGCTGGAGGAGCTGGGAAGGGGCCAGAGAACATGGGTGTGAGGCAGGGGAATGGCCAGATGCTGAGGGGGACAATGGGGACCTGTCCCACCCCACGGGGAATCAGAGCTGCCACAGTGGGCTGGGAGGTCACCAGGGTTCAAGGCTTGGCACAAACCTGTCCCTCCACCAGGACAGATGCTGGGGATTCTCCCCACCTTTGATCCATCAATAACTATCAGGAACCATTTTTAAGACAAATATCCCTGTTTTCCTGACAAGAAACAAAAAGAAGGAGAAGAGACCTTATTTTGAAATAAAATGCACTGTGTTTCAGCAGAGTTTAGAAATGGAGATAACCCAGAATTAGGTGATGCCAATTTATAAAGGAAATTATTTCTAGGCTCAGATTGCTCTGTTCGATCTCTCCCTATATTTTTTCTTTGCACTCAGAAACATGAAGCTTCTGATCAGGGAAAGATTTTTTTTTTTTCCCCAGTGAAAAAAAGTTGCATTTTTTCACAGTTCTTTTCCAAAGCCAATTCTGCTGCAGTGAAACCAATCCCCTTCTCCTGCCTGCACTGGTGGGGCAGTGAGATGAGAGCAGGGGCTGGGGCTCCATCAGGTGTCCCTGCCTTTCCCTGCAGTGCAGCCATGCAGGGCAAAGCAGAAATGATTCAGAGGTTAAACACTGCATGAAGAAAACATCAGCCTCGCCTGCGTGTGGAAGCTCAAGTCCAGGAGCGTGTAAATGCATTTTTGTTTTGAGGGATTGGTGTCCCGTGGGCTGTGTCAGCTCTGGGGTGCTGTGAGAGGAAGGGTGGATTGTGAACACATCCCAGGATTCAAATGACAGGAATGCTGCAGCTGTAAAACAGGGAAAACAAAACAATTCTGTTTTGCAGAAGGACCTCACCAAAGATGACTCCAACGAGCACACCATCCACCAATCCATCACCTCCCAGAATCCCACATGAGAAGGTGGGATAATTACTATAATTTTAATGTACTCCATGATTATTTAAATACACTGGGTAAACTAAAAATATCCTGCTTTTCCATGAGGGCGCTGACTTTCTGAGGTAATGCTGCCCCAGAGCTGCTGGTGCTTCATGTGCCAGCCCCTTCTATTGCCCCTCAAGGCACCATAAACCTCTCACAGCTTTGCCCGCTGGAAAGTCTTTGCCTCCTGCATTTGGAAAAAAAAAAATTTAAAAAATCTCTGCTCTTTTTTTTGTAATCTGTGGCAGAACTGCAGAGGAGCAGAGGATGGAGAAGAGGATGTGAGCAGCAAGGGTGGGAGCAGGGAGCCTGGGCCAGCTGAGTGCTTCAGCATGCTTGGAAGTGTCAGTGAAGCAAATAGTGTGTTTCTAACACAGTCCTGAGTGTTGAAATACTGCTTAAATTGCCTCCAGAGCTGACATGAAACCCGAAGATCTGGAAGTATCTCCCGTGATTGATTGAGTGACTGATTGATTTGATTATATACATTTTATATGTGTGCGTTAGGGCTGGGTTTGGCTGTCCAAACACCATTGCCCAGAGCCAAGTTAGAAGCTCTGGGGTATCCAGCCCCAGACTCCAGCTCTGGCTTCTGAGGACTGCTTGTCTTTGCTCTGTGTCCCTTTGCCAGCACTGTGGGATGTCTCAGATGTACAAGGGCATCTCAGATGGCACCAGGCTCCTGTGTGTAGGCACTGAGTCCCACCCTCTGAGTCACTGAGGCTCACAGAGATCACATTTTCAGTCACTGGGATCAGAACTTTACCTTAAAAATAAACAACATCCAAAGCCAAGAGTTTCCTGGATAGTCAATTAATTTTTGTGGGGGTTGGTTTGGAAGTATTCCGAAATCTGATCCTCATTGTAAAGCTGGGAATCTTGGCAGCCATGTCAAGAAGCAAACTGTGTATATTTTGCCTAGAATTGTTTCCACTATATAACCAGGAAATAATAATGAAAAAAAGAACCTCTTCTTCTTTAATTTATTTGCAGAGGTCTTCATGGGTCCCCATCATGCTGGAAAGAAGGAAATCTGAGATGAGGTTGGTTCCTGTACGTGTGCAAATGCAAAATTCTTAGATAGAATCAACGTGGCTGTTCAGGTGAGGTGGGTTTATTCAACACAGAAGTTCACTGGATCATTTCTATGGATATCTTGTTTAATAAACGAGATAAAACATGCTTCTTCCCTGAATGAGGATCCAGGCTGGGCTTTTTCCAGTGCTGGGAAGGTCTCTGACTTGGAATTGCAGAGTTTTGGGGTCTTGGGGAGAGAATGGGGATAAATGTGGCAGTCTGGACTGTCAGGGTTTTGTGTTCATTTGTAGGACAAGCTCACAGTGAAGGAAACAAAGGATTTCACAAACTCCAGCTGATACAAAACCAGTGACCTTTGTTCTGCTCCTCAGTTGACCACTGAGAAATTATTATTGCAGAGATAAAGATCATAAATTTTTGTGCCTGGCTTTTTTCCTAGATCCTGTTTAACAGTGTTTCTTGGCAGTTTCTTAGTAGATACTTTTTAGCTCTGGCTCTCTTCCTGGAGCTCTGGCAATTAAAGATATTAACATTCAGCTTTAAAAATAGCAAGGAGTGGGTATCCAGCCTCCCCAGATGAACACCCCTGAATTTTGGGAGAGCCTTCAAGGATGCAGAGCCCTGAGCTGAGCCATGCAGACCAAGGAGAGGCTGTCTGCTCCCTCAATGCCCTTCCCATCCTTGGTCCCAGGATTTCCTCACCCTCTCCTCTGCCTGGCAAATTCACGCCCATCCCTTCCAGATTTTTCACCCTTGGCTGGTTTATACAGAAACCCTCATGTTAACAGGATGTCCCTGTCTTCAAGTGCTACAATTTTTAGACTGTTTTGCTCCTGGGTAGAGCCACCTACCTCTGCTGTGTTTTCCAGGATGCTGAATATCACTGTGCCTGTTGAGCTGGGAAAGGAAAAACCAACAAACAGCCTTTCTCCTCCCTCTGCTTGGGCTCTGACAGCATGAAGTGGAAATGACCTGGCTGCTGACCTAGCTCTGAGCTTCCCTGCTCTCTTGGCCCCTCTAAAATACAACATTGTTATCTCCAGGTCCTGAGGCTGCCCAAGGAGAAGCAGACCCCTCTGGGAGGAATATCTCCATCTCTGCTTCCCTCCTCCCTTCTCCATCAGCAGCTGGCAAAGAGGGGGTGGGGACAGACCCAGCTGTTGAGTGAGCAGAGACATGAAGGCTGTGTGCCCCAAGCTTCACTGGGAGTCCTTGATGTGTGTCCTTGACGTCACCCAGCAGAACTTTTCTTCTCACTCAGGAGGTGCCCTGGGCTCTCACTCTTCAGCATTTCTCCCTGCAGTGATGCTTTCTCTGTTGAGGACCATAACCTGGGAGGGTTGGGTGAGGCAGAGAGTGGGCAGAAACTCAGGTCAGGATGTGACAAATGGAGATTTCTGCCCTTATCCCAAAGGGAGCTCATGGGGCTGAAGCACAGCAGGAAGGGCACTGGAGTCTGTGAAGTGTCCAAGGACAGGGAAGGGGGAGCTGGGGGTCTGCAGCTGATTTTGGCAGATAACCAGCAAAGGAAAGCAGCAGCCCAAGCTTCCCTCCAGGAGCCTGCAAGAGCCAGTGCCAAGGACAGCCCTGCAGAACTGGCTGGATAGAGCAGGAATTTTGATTTGGAATCCGTGATGGCCTGGACACAACTGAGGAGAATTTGAATGTACAAACAAGCTTGTAAAATACAGAGTGAGGGCACTGGAAGGGATGTGATTTGAAGGGCAAGAAAAGTCCTGCTCCTTCCACTGATCACCCCATGGATCCTTCACACCCCCCAAGCAGCTCCTGGGATCTCAGGGATTGATTTTGGGGGAATTTCAAAGGCAGCAGCTCAGTACTGAGCATAATTTTGGATACAGAAGAGCCTAGGGGTTGCCTGTGCCCATCTCCCCCTGGCCAGGCACTCAGGGGTGGGCTCACAAAGCAACACCTGGAGGAAGAACCTCAAGGAAAAACTGTCCCTGCTCTGGCAAAACCTGAGCCCCAAACCTGGACATTCTCCATGCAAAGGACGTGGCTCAGCCCCTTGGTGAGGGTGAATCTACAGGTTGGTGGTGGTACAGAAGGGGGAATTTGGGGTCTCTGAGGTGGGACTGGGAGGCAGCAGTTGTGTGAAAAGGAAAAGGAGTGGTTGTAGTCTCCCTGTTTTGGGGAAGGACAAGGCTCCCAGGACCTGGGGATGTCTTCACCCCTCTCTGTGATAGGTGGAGATGATGATTGTCCCATAATTTTAAACAATGAATTATTTGGTCTTGGAAACTTGACCTTTCGAATTCTTTGAAATCAACAGGAAGGCTGTGGCACTATCTCACAACACCCAGTGCTCGAGGCGACGCCTTTCACAAGACATTTGAGGTTTTAATCATTTTTGGTTATTCCTCATAATTTCAGTTAATAAATCCAGGGTGGTTACAGCGATGATTCATGCAGGATGCATCCTGTTTCTTCTCTCCCACATCTCTCTGGCAAAAAGCTGCTATGGATTAGGAACCTTGCCCTTCATTTTTGGAAATTGCTCTCCCACTATAGACTCCAAATGAGAATTGCTGTGGTATTTCGCTGTGTGCTATTTCAGAGCGCTGGCTCCTTTGATGCAGTCATCATCTATATGGAAAAGAGGTGTGTGCATGAATCAATGGTACAGTTCAGCTGCATCTGCATTAGAAAGGCATAAAAATGAATGAAATGCAGGAACTGAAATGCGCTCTCCCAGGATGCTGGGCTAAATCTGCACTTCAGAAATACGCCAAGGCGCTTTCTGAGCACGGGCTGCACAACCAGGAGGGTCCCACGATTTCACACCACACTTCCTACATTTCCATTTTCACCTCTGCTGACTGGAGCATATCGAGGTTTGTCTGAGTTCCCTGAAAGTTGCATGATATGCCTTTCCTCTGCTGTTTTAAAGGGTTTCTTTTAATGGCTGGTTTTCTATTTCCCTTTCCTTTTGTCACTGCCCGCTTCTAGAAAATGCTGGTGGCTTTCAGATTCTGGAGGAAGGCTGCTCTTCTCTATGAAAAAGGCAACAGAGCAAACTGTGCCCAATCAACTTAACACAAAATGATTGGTCCATGCAGCTTTGGACATCTCAAGAGGGCCCTTTGCAGGAGCAGGACTGATTTTCTGCTTTGAGTCTGCTCATCTCACCAGCTGGGATGGCAGAGCCACACATCCCAAAACCTCTTCTGCTTCTCTGTGTGATCAATGAATAAACATAGCAGCTAAAAGATGGAGCCACAAGCCCTCAGAGGAGCAGATAATCTGAGCTGCCCTCCTTGTCCTTCAGTGGCAGTGAGGGGAAAAGAAAATAGCTTTATTTTTACCCAGCCTAATCCCATCTCCTGTTACTCCTCACATGAGCACAGGCTGTATCTCACTGACAGAGGGGACCACAGCAAGCACTGGTGGGAGTTTCTCTCTCTGGGATGTTCAAGACTCTGCTTGTAACATGGAGAGCAATGGGAACTGCTGGAAATCATCCCAAAATTGACATTTAAATTAGGTCCCCTCAGGGACTGCCATTTTCTCACCCCTGGCTCTAAAGGGAGCTTGGGCATAGCTGTAGAGAACTCCTGTGAAAATCCTGGGTGAGATGGGTCACACCCTTAACTGGAGGGATCTGGACATGTTCTCCAGTTTCCTCTGTGGAAAGGGGACAAGCCCAAAGAAACCATCAGGCTTCACCAATTAAAAAGGATACAAGGGAGCTGGAGAGAGGCTTTTGACAAGAGCATGAAGAGACAGGACAAGGGACAATGCCTTTAAACTGGTGGAGGGGAAGTTTGGATGAGATGTCAGGTGGAAATCCATCCCTGTGAGGGTGGAAACCTGGCACAGGTACCCAGAGCAGCTGTGGCTGCCCCTGGATCCCTGGAAGTGTCCAAGGCCAGGTTGGATATTGGGGCTTGGATACCCCTGGGGCAGTGGAAGCTGTTCCTGCCCATGGCAGGGGATGGAATGATTTTAAGATGAGATGATTTTAAAGTCCCTTCCAACCCAACCCATTCGAGGATTTTATGATCATTGCTCCCTTGATCTCCTAACGAGCTGACAAATACTGGAGACAGAAGAGGCTCTTTTGGGCACATCTCTGCATTCCAAGCCAAGCTTTAATGGCTCAGTGTCTCTTTGCCCTGGTGCTTTCATGTTATGAGGAATGGGACCATCCTTGCTGCAGTTTAAGAAGCATAAAGCATTTCTCTCTCTGTTGTCAAAAGCACAGAAGAGAAGGGGTAGAAGAGGAAATGAGCAGCCAGCTCTATCCAATATTAACAGCTCCACAACTCAGGGGACATGTTCAAGCGAGTTTATCTCCCCCCAAAAAACTGGCAGGTTGAGTGAAAACACTTGGTAGAAGAGTGACCCCGGGGAGGATGAGATACCTTCTGCATAATTATCTGCAGCCGGGTTTGGCTCTGCTGCAGTAGATGTTAATCTTTCACACTTCACACCCACCGTGGAGCGGCCAGAGAACAGCCCTTGGTGAAAATACATGAATGGGAGGCAGAGGAATGCAATGTTCTCTTGTTTTGCATGGTTCAGGATCAAATGCAGCACCGATGGCAGAGCAGGGAGCTGTGCCTTATCAGCATCCTGCTGGCAATCACAGCACCCCCAGCCCCACAGCTCCAGCTCCTATCACACCATCTCTGCCCTCAGGATCATGCTGAAGTGGGAAAAAAAAAAAGGAAAAAAATAAAATTAAAAAAGCTTGAAATGCTAGGAGAGCTCTGAGCTTTGATTCAACAAAGGCTTTGAGGATGTGTCTCATTTAAATGAGCCCTGAAATCGACTCCCATCAATAAGCCTTAAGAACATTCTTATGCAAATAAACCATAACTATTTCTCCCTTCAAAAAAAAAAAAAAAAGACAACAAACTAGAGCCAAGCCCTAAGTTATGAAAATAATCACTGATAATTTACAGCCTAATCAAGTGTGGGAGATCCTATTGGTTTCTACAGGAAAGGCTGTTATCTACCAGGATCAATAACCACCTTGTAGTAAAGCCTCAAGGTGCTGGCAGGGCCAACCACAATACTCCCTGCAATTGTTGCTCAGCTCCTATTTTTGGGTGTGTGGTCACAAAAAGCAGCTGCAAGAACAAATTCAGAGCTGGCCTAACCTGACACAGTCTGGGAGAGGCACCCACTCCTGCTGAACCTGAACTCTCAGGAAAAAAAAAAAAGCACTTAGGAAAACATTTTTTTTTCTACAAAAACTAAAAAGCTGCTGGCTTATGGGGGAATTGGGTGGTCCTGAGTTTAGCACAAGTTTGGGATCACTATCAGTGACAACTTTCATTTCCTTGTGGTAGAAAATCCCTTTTCATGTGTTCCTTAGCCTTGTTCTTCATCCTGGGACTTCCATGGGCTTTAAGGAGATAAGGAACGGACACCTGTGGCTGTAATGAAAGAAATGAGGTGAAAATGCCACCTCACCTTTGTGAGGAACACCTGGGGCTGGGAAATGCAGCAACCATGGCTCAGCTGCCACCCTGTCACTGTGGGAATTATGTCCTTGAACCCAAAACAAAAGGGTGAGAAGGAAGGGAGGGTGGCCCAAGGTTTGGTAAAGCACTGCCAGTTTGGAGTCATAAATCCAAGGAAGCAGTGTGAGGGGATTGTCCCAGCCTGCTCTGTCCTTGTGTGTGCCCAGCTCTGGGGCCCTCAGCACAAAAAGGACGTGGAGCTGTTGGAACAGAGCCCAGAGCAGCCCATGGAGATGCTCCAGGGGCTGGAACACCCCTGCCCTGCAGCCAGGCTGGGAGATTTGGAGAGGAGAAGGCTCCAGGGAGAGCTCAGAGCCCTTCCAGCCCTAAAGGGGCTCCAGGAGAGCTGCAGAGGGACAAGGGAGAAAGACTGAAAGAGGTTTAAATTAGATATTAAAAATAAATTCTCTTTGAGGGTGCCCAGAGATGCTGTGCCTGCCCCATCCCTGGAAGTGTTCAGGGTTGGAAAAAACCTCCCAGGGGGATCTCAGGATGCTCAGGTGCAGAGGAAGGCAGAGCCTTGTGCTGTCCCTGTGCCCTTGGGTGCTGTTTTGCTTTGTGCCTCTACTAAATCTGTCCCCAGGGCTGGGGGTGGCTGTAGCAGCCCCAGGGCTTGGCACAGGGGTCTGTTTTAAGGTTGCCACAGCGGCTGCCATGGCAGCATTTAAAAATGGCACAGGCTGTTATTTGATGCCAGCTGGGCAGGGATTGCAGGGAGGGCTGGCCAGTGACCCAGGGTGACCCATTTCAGACTGACAGCCCCTGACAGCAGCATGGTCCTGGGCACTGACTGGGAAGGGGATTCACCCTGAATCCACAGGGAGCTGAGCATTTTGGCTGAGATTTTGAGGAGTTCCCATGAAAAGGACTGAAAGTTGAGGCCAAGCACCGCTGTGACCAAAACTGGTCTCGAAGAACAAAATGTTTTATCTTAGAGCAGAAAAACCTGCTTTAATTGCATATACATAGGAAGGAGGGAGGACAGAATGGATGATAAGAGATGTGCAACACCCCCAACAGAATTAGCTTAATTTCTCCTGTGCCCTTAATTATCTCAGAGGAGGAAGGGCTGGAGGGATATAAATGGTTGGGGAGGCAAGAGGGAAGGGAAGGTGGCTGGCAAAGCTCTCCAGACTTCCCCATTTCCCTGACTCCTGCAGCCATCACCCCAGCATCTCCCAGGAATGCTGTAGTCACTGCCAGGGACCATCCTCCAGAGCAGGGGATGCCCACAACAACCTGCAGGGTCACCTTGGGGTGCACCTGAGTTTGGTGAGCTCAGAGAGGGGATTTGCACCTCTGCAAAAGCAATGGGACATGAACAGAGCTCTGGTAGTATCACATCTAGCAAAGAGCTGACACTGCCCAGTGACAAACTGAATGACAGTGGGGAAACCCTGGCACAGGTGCCCAGAGAAGCTGTGGCTGCTCCTGGATCCCTGGGAGTGTCCAAGGCCAGGTTGGATGGGATTGGAGCACCTGGGACAGTGGGAGGTGTCCCTGCCATGGCAGGGAATGAAACTCTTAAAGTCCCTTCCAACCCAAACCATTCCATGATTCTATGAATAATAAATTATCAGCACTTTAACAGCTTGGTGGGATTTGTACATCTTCATATAATTGCAAAATGTTCATTCTGAGGGTGTATAAACCAGCCCAGTCCCAGGTTGTGGCTGTGGGAAGAGAACACAGCTGCCAAGGGATGGGGGAGGAAGGGCTTTGCAGCTCTTTCCTCCTGAGACAGCCACACCATGCACAGGGTGCTTGTGCTGCTGTCCCCTCTGCCTTCTCATGAGGCTGCCCTGATGTCCAGGATGAGGATTCTAGCCCTGTTTTTCCATTTGAGGTCAAATTTAGCCCTACCTATCTGCTCTGTCTTGCTCTCCCTGCAGCAGGGACCACACCTCACTCAGCTTTTCCACAGCCCATTGGAACTTTCCTGGGAGAGCCAAAAACACTGGGTTTTTCTGGAATTGCTTGAGGGTGAGGCTGTTTCTCCAGGCAGCAGGATGGGAGGCTCTGGGGGACACAAAGCTCTGTGTGTCCCTACCTTGGGGTTTTTGGTGACTCATCCAGCCAGGAGGAAGATCCCATCACACAAGTGGTTTCCTAAATATCTCCTCTAAAGTCAGTCATCCTCCACTGAACAGGGCATGCTCATAATGAAGCAGGAAATAAGGAAGTGTGTGCCTGTAGAGGGAAATGTTCATTCAGCCAGGTGTGGTGTTAGTTGTGGCCATGGTGTGGGCCTGGTCTGCATCTCTGGAATCTCCTGGGCTGACCCTGGGCATGACTCAGGGGCCAGCACAGACAGGGGACATCCTCAGCACGGGGGATTTTGAGTTGAGTGTAAGGGAGAAGAGCCATGGTGTTGTTTATGGATACAGAGGTTAAAATAAAAAGGGCAGAAGATAGCCAGGTATGATAAATAAATCCTGCTGCCACCTCTCTGGAGAGTGTCTGCATCTCCATCCTCCAACCCATTATTAGTTAGTAATAAACTCCTTCCCAGATGGAGGTGCCAGCTCTACCCTCCCAGTGAACCCACACCGTTCATCTGAGTCCTAAAGTCACAGAATCACAGAATACTTTGGGTAGAAGGGACCTTAAAGCCCATCCAGTGCCACCCCCTGCCATGGCAGGGACACCTTCCACTGTCCCAGGGTGCTCCAAGCCCCATCCAGCCTGGCCTTGGACACTTCCAGGGATCCAGGGGCAGCCACAGCTCCTCTGGGAACCTGTGCCAGGGTCCCATCAGTGTACAAGATTCCATGGGACAAGGAGAAGTGGCTTCCAAGTGAAGTTTTTTATCACAAGAGTCATTAGGGACTGGCACAGGTTCCTCAGAGAGGTGGTGGATGCCCCATTCCTGTAAATATTTGAGGTCTGGTTGCATGGGGCTCTGAGCAACCTGATCTCCTTGGAAATGCCCCTGCTCATTGCACGGGGCTGGACTGGATGGTCTTTGGAGGTTCCTTCCAACACAAACTATTCCATGACTCTGTGTCTCTAGGTTCCATGCGTCTATGAATCTGTGACTCTATGATTCCATGACTCTGTGATTCCATTATTTTATGATTCCATGTGTCTATGGAATGATTCCATGATGTAATGATTCCATGATTCTGATTTCATTATTCCATGATTCTATGATTCCATGATTCTTTGATTCTATGATTCCATAACTCTGTGATTCCATGACTCTATGACACTCTGATTCTATGATTCCAGGATCCCATGACTCTGTGATTCTATGATTCCATGACTCTATGACACTCTGATTCTATGATTCCAGGATCCCATGACTCTGTGATTCTATGATTCCATGACTCTATGATTTCATTATTCCATGATTCTATGATTTCATGACTCTATGATTCCATGATTCCATGACTCTGTGATTCCATGATTCCATTATTCAATGATTTCACAATTCCATGATTCTATGATTTCATTATTCCATGATTCTATGACTCCATGACTCTGTGATTCCATGATTCCATTATTCTATGATTTCATGATTCCATGACTCTGTGATTCCATGACTCTATGACACTCTGATTCTATGATTCCACAATCCCATGACTCTATGATTCTATGATTCCATTATTCTATGATTTCATGATTCTATGATTTCATGATTCCATGACTCTGTGATTCCATGATTTCATGATTCCACAATTCCACAATTCCATGACTTTGTGACACTCTGACTCTATGACTCTATGACTTTATGACTCTCTGATTCCAAGTCTCCAGACCCTGACTCCCCCAGCCCCACAGGCTGCTCCCACCCCGATACCTGCTCTGCCCAGTGCCCCATGGGGTGGGAATGTTCATGAGGGGAGGGCAACATCCCTACCCAGTCCTCAAGACAAGAAATCCAAGAGTGTTTTCTTACAGACCACCCAGGAAATAACTGGCAGTGCAAGATCAGGATTTGGGCCCCCAGCTCCATCTTCCAGCCCCAGGCTCACACCACAAAACACAAAAACTCAAAAACCCTAAAACCAAAAACATCTGCAAACCACACAGTCTCCTGCTTAAAGATTTGAAGAGATTAAATTATGTTAAACTCTTAATCCTTCAGCCTTTCCTAAGGCCCAGCTCCACTTAAAATCAGAAATACAAAGACCTTAACATGGGTCTGTAAGAAAAACAAACTACAGAGATCGTTTATTTTAACCCACAAAACTGCAAGAACAAGTAATTACCCTAAACCTACAGCATTCTTGGGAAGAGAGCTGTGCATAAAATAGGTTCCTTATGACTTTTTGGGCCAGCTCTGTAAATTTCCTTTTGGAATTTCTGACATGGAAAGGAAAGGGAGCTTTTAAACTGTATCTGTGAGAAGATGGTATGACTTTCAATTTCCAGAGTGGAAGCGTGAAAATAAAAACTTCTATGTGAGCTGATAAAGCTTTAACTTTGCATATCTATCTTGATTCTCTCTGTGAGTACATCCATAAAATCCTTACAGCTGGGGAAGGATAGGCCTTTAAATTAAAATGCTGAAAAAAATCCTTAGTGAAGGAGAGTACAGCCTCTTTAATCATTGAATTTTGTTTATCGCAACAGATTATGGATCCAAGAGGAAAAGAATTTGAGAAATAATTATGGCTTTAAGATATAACAGGACAGCCATTGTGAAAAACATAGGAATTTGCTGTTTACAGGGGAAGTTGTCTCAAAATTGCTGTCCCCATGTTTTCAGAGATGAGGACTCAGCCCCAGGAAATGTGATGGAGCTCAGTGCAGGAGCAGAGGCAAGGAGGGATTTGTGAAACATGAGGGGGCAGTTTGTTCCAGTGTTTTTATGGAGACAGACTGTTTTAGGACCTCAGCTGAGGCATGAGTACAATCAACATCCTGCAAAAAAACCCTAAATTCTCCTGTTGAGGGAACAAAATCTGCTGGTGCTCAAGGTGATGAGCCATGGAGTGGGAAGGCGACTTCTCCCCTTGTTTGCACAAGTCAGGAACAGCTCTGTTGATGTCCAGGTCTTGAAGGCTTCCTCCAGAAACAAAGGACTTTTTGGCTTTATGGGAATGTTTTAAAATATGTGCTTTGTTGTACTGCAGCACAATATCTTATAAAAGACCACGACTGAAAAGAATAATTTTAATAATGAGGAAAAAAAATTCTGAGTTTGAGTCAACAAAAAGCCTGCATTGGGACTGTCAAGGCAAAAAGACTATTCAGACTTATTCTTCACTCACACAACTGAAATAAAGGGGGAATTTCTCAGGTGATAGTGGGACTAAATCATTGTAAGAAACCACCAGGCCTGAGATTTCATTCCTCCCAGCCTCAAAACCCACTGCCTCCCACGGGCTAGATTGTGCTTGTATAAGACTTTCCTTCTTGGCTTTTTGTGGTGATTTATGTTTCCTTGCAGTGTGTTACTTAGCCATAAGTTATACCTTTGTGCTGTAGCACATCCCCTGGTAAGCAACCAGACAAAGCAGCAACATTTTTTTTTCTGTATGACTGGAATAAGGGTTTTCTCCATATTTCCTAGAATTTATTGGGGGCTGATAAAAGGAAGATTTCTGAGTCCTCATGCTCAGTGGGAAACAGGAAACTCCTGGTCTTGGGAATAAGAACTCAGTACACAGAAGCCACTCTCTGATATTAGAGGAACCCACCTACTGTTCTCTAGAATGAACCTTAGAAATAAAAAAGGAAATATTCAGTATTTTTATTGATACATTACACCATGGCACTTCACATTGACTACTGCACTTGTTCATCACCAAGGTCTCCAAAGCAGATCCTGATTCCTCAGCATCCAACAGCTGAGCTCACAATGCAAGGAGTAAAGGAGAGTTACAGGATCACAGAATGGTTTGGGTGGGAAGGGATCAAAAATCATCTCATTTCTCTCCCCTACCATGGCAGGGACACCTTCCACCATCCCAGGGTGCTCCAATCCCCATCCAGCCTGGCCTTGGACACTTCCAGGGATCCAGGGGCGGCCACAGCTTCTCTGGGCAACCTGTGCCAGGTTCCCACCTTCACTGGGAATAATATCCAACCTAAATGTCCCCTCTTTCAGTGTAAAGTCACTAACTCCTGTCCTATCCCTACATGCCCTTGATCTGGCTTGAAGGAGATGTCTGGGGGTCACCTTTCCCAAAGCCTGGACAGCTCTGAGGTTACTCTGAATGGCTCAGGGCCTCAGCACTGAAACTGCTCAGCCACTGACAAGGGTGCCTGTGATTCCCACACTTCACTATTCTTTTTGTTTAAATCATCTGGGGATTAAGAAATATCTTATCTTTTAATTAAGAATCAGTTTCGTTTCAGATTGCAGCATAATTTAATTTATTCAGAACGTTCCTCAAGTTAATTGACACCAAGCCATACACAATGGCACTTTCTGTCTTGGTGCATTTCCCAATCTCCACCACTCTGTGCTCTGTGCAGCCCAGACAGCACAGATACTTGAAAGAGGAGAGCAGTGGTGCCTTGAGGCTGCTTCTTGCACACATTGACTTCAGAGGAATTGGATGTGCTGCTGCAAGCTGAGGAACTTCACAAAAGTCTCCTGGAGTCAGTGGAGAGTGAAGAACATCAATGTTGGTTCATGGCCCATCTAGCTCTGCTCCTGTGTCCACCACGGGTTCAAGGGTCAAGGAATTGAGCAGAGGATGAAGAGCTTGGAGAAGGGTGTGAGAGCAGGGAAACACCCAGAGGTATTGCCATGAGCACTGGGCCCTGGGCTCACTTTGTGGCTCTTGGATTTCCAGAAGTGCTGTCCCTGCATTTAACAGCCCTTCAGGAATTTCTCTCCCATGAGTTAGCTGAACATTGTTTTCTACCTGTAAATGTAGAAAATGTGACCAAAATGTGCTGGCACCTCACAGAGGCAGCACGAGCTGCAGGGGAAAGGATATTGAGGAATTTTATTGGATGTGGGAGCTGAGGCCAGTGCAGGCTGCAGAGTTAAATCTGTCAGCACAGGGTGGCAAGCAGGTCATTCCCTTTCACTGAAAAACACTGAGCAGAAATTGCTGCAGAAATCAATGAGGGCAGAAACCAACCCAGCTGTTTGGGAAGGTAAGGACCCAGAAGAGAACACAAACACTCAAGAATTTAGGTGGTGTGAGCCCAGATTTATGCTGGCAGCAGAGAAATTCAGTGCTGAAGAGCTGCAAAGATGGTCATGGAGTCAGATCTCACTTTTCAGCAGGAGCTGGATGATTTCATTCCGTCCCAAGCAAACCAAGTTCCCATGCAATGTGAAGAGAGTGACCTGGTGAGGTTCTGGCACAGCTTCCCAGAGAAGCTCTGGCTTTCCCTGGATCCTGGAAGTGTCCAAGGCCAGGCTGGATGGAGCTTGGAGCACCCTGGGATGGTGGAAGGTGTCCCTGCCCATGTCAGAGGGCAGAACAGAATGAACTTCCAACCCAAGCCATGCTGTGTCTGATAAAATGCCTGGGTACCTTCCCTTCTGCATGGTAGCTACAGCAGGTTCAGTCCAGGTTTGAGCTCCAGATTTGGCATCACGGGGTGCCCACACACACACACACAGATCTCTTATTGCTGTGATACCCTGGGGTGTCTCTCCTGATCTCCCCCAAAACTCCAGGGTGCTGGAGATGTTCTGTAGCCCTGGCACTGAGCTGATGGGATCTCCACTGCACCACTCTGCATGAGCAGCAAGAGCAAAACTCCAAAAACTCCAAATCTGGGGAGAGGGCTTGCACAGGAGCAGCAGGGTTTGATCTCACCACTCTGGTGGCTGCTGTGGATCCTCTGCCTAACCTAGGTGTGAGCAAAAAGTGCTTGTTCCAGGCTATTTGCATGGAGTGAACTCCTTTATTCACCACAACCTTGTGGAAGGAATCACACCTGCTCCCCATGGGATGCACACAGGCTAGAGGATGTTGCAGTGACTCCAGCTGTGCACCAACATCTGTTTCCTCACACATTTGTCTATCTCACCTTATTTTTTATTTATTTTTTTTTAGTTTGTATCAAGACAGAGTGATGAAGGGATGCTGTGATGAGTCTAAGCACTGGTTTTAACTCAAATAATTTCTTAATCGTTTTTATTAATATTTTATATTTTATATTATATTAATTTTAAAATTAATTATTAATACTTTCTATTAATTTTTAACCCCAAAGCAAATGGACAGGCCTAGGTGGGGATGAGGATCTCTTTAAGTGCTGGTATCATTTTATACGAGCTGTAAGTGCTTTGATGGCCTGATTTAAACCATTAATACCATTAAGTATTTAATTAAGAAAGTGAATAATTAACTATATATGTTCATACAATAGTAGTCATGATAATACCCTTGGTAATGAGCAATAATTAACGATGGGTTGTATTTGGAGAGGCAGTAACAGGACTGGCACCACTGGGATCAGGAATGTGCTCTGGGAATGGGCACTGAGGAGGGAACAGGGAAACATTCCTGACACTGCACCCAGCCTTGCTTTACCTTCCTGACCTCAGCATCACCTTCCAGGACTGTGGATTTGTGTGGGGTCCTGGTTTGGGTAGAGCATTGCTGGGAGCAGGAGGTGGAACTGGAATATTCCAGGGCTCCTGCACCTTCTGCTGTTACACAGCTGGGTCTGGCTCCCTTTCCCCCATCCCTCACCAAACTCCCACATCTGTGCTCCCCACAGCAGGGCTTAGAGAAACTTAACAAGAAACACTCAAACCCCACCCTTATCCACTGCTATGCACCTTGTGTCGGGCACTGCAATAACATATAAATAATAGAAATAATAATAAAAAATGCCAGCTCCTTCCCCAAGTACAGGAGGGGTGAGTCTTGCCAGGGACTGGCTGTCACCAGTCACTTATTGTCACTCTGTGTGTGTGCTAACACAAGCTGCTCCTCTCTGAGCTGAGGGCTATAAATAAGGATTAAATAATGGTAGCTGCAGTAGGGAAGATGATGGCAGTGTTATTGTGATAGATATCCATGCTGGACCCTTTGTGGGCTGTGGGATGAAATGTGAGCTTTCTACAGAGTCAGGAACAGCCCAAAGAGCGTTTGGAAAATTCCGGGGGAAAAAGTGATTTGATTTTTGGCCTTCTTCAGGGAGGAAACTCACAGGACATATTTTCCTGGCTGTGGGAGTAGCCTGTGAGAGGGGTAACATGTTCTCCATAAGTACGTCCCCGTCTCACTTTGCGTCCTCAGGAATGCAAGGTTAGCAGGAAAATGCAGCTGGGAATCTGTAATGAAAAATTCTGCCGACTCTTCAAAGAGCATCTCTGATCTCTTTCACAGGCATACTCAGCTTCCAGAGAGAAGCTGCTGACGTGAGGGGCTTCAGCTCTGAGAGCTGCAGGACCACACCAAATGGAGGAGAAGTGCTGGCCCTGGGGGAACAGGCTGCTGGGAGGGGAGAAATGTGGAGCTGTGGGGTGCCAGTGGGACAGGGCACTGCTGGGGTTGGTCACTGTGGGTATTTTGGGGTGCTGCACCTGAGTGACAGTCATCTATCCATCATCCATCCATCCATCATCCATCCATCCATCCATCCATCCATTCACCCATCCATCCATCATCCATCCATCCATCCATCCATCCACCCATCCATCCATCCATCCATCCACCCATCCATCCATCATCCATCCATCCATCCATCCATCCATCATCCATCCATCCATCCATCCCTCATCCATCCATCATCCATCCATCCATCATCCATCCATCCATCCATCATCCATCCATCCATCCATCCATCCATCATCCATCAATCATCCATCCATCACCCATCCATCATCCACCCATCCATCATCCACCCATCCATCATCCATCCATCCATCCATCCATCCATCATCCATCCATCCATCCATCCATCATCCATCCATCCATCATCCATCCATCCATCCATCCATCCATCCATCCATCCACCCATCCATCCATCATCCATCCATCATCCATCCATCCATCATCCATCCATCCATCCATCATCCATCATCCATCCATCCATCCTTCCATCATCCATCCATCCATCCATCCATCATCCATCCATCATCCATCCATCCATCATCCATCCATCATCCATCCATCCATCCATCCATCATCCATCCATCCATCATCCATCCATCCATCCACCCATCCATCCATCATCCATCCATCATCCATCCATCCATCCATCCATCCACCCATCCATCCATCATCCATCCATCATCCATCCATCCATCATCCATCATCCATCCATCCATCATCCATCCATCCATCCATCCATCATCCATCCATCATCCATCCATCCATCATCCATCATCCATCCATCCATCCTTCCATCATCCATCCATCCATCCATCCATCATCCATCCATCATCCATCCATCCATCATCCATCCATCATCCATCCATCCATCCATCCATCCATCATCCATCCATCCATCATCCATCCATCCATCCATCCATCCATCCATCCATCCACCCATCCATCCATCATCCATCCATCATCCATCCATCC
The DNA here is from genome assembly GCF_009819885.2 of Catharus ustulatus. Lineage (NCBI taxonomy): Eukaryota > Metazoa > Chordata > Aves > Passeriformes > Turdidae > Catharus > Catharus ustulatus. The sequence goes on along the minus strand of NC_046221.1, from coordinate 3,981,056 downwards.
ATCCATCCATCATCCATCCATCATCCATCCATCCATCCATCCATCCACCCATCCATCCATCATCCATCCATCATCCATCCATCCATCATCCATCATCCATCCATCCATCATCCATCCATCCATCATCCATCCATCATCCATCCATCCATCCATCATCCATCATCCATCCATCCATCATCCATCATCCATCCATCCATCATCCATCCATCATCCATCCATCCATCCATCATCCATCATCCATCCATCCATCCTTCCATCATCCATCCATCCATCCATCCATCATCCATCCATCATCCATCCATCCATCATCCATCCATCATCCATCCATCCATCCATCCATCATCCATCCATCCATCCATCCACCCACCCATCCATCATCCATCCATCCCTGAAACCCCTCCCCAGAGGCCCTCAAGGACTTGTGCTGTGCTGTTTAACCTCTGCAGTTTTGTTCTCTTCGATTCCTCTGAAGTTTCCACCCTCTTCCATTATCCAGTGGCCAAGGTCGCTGCTCAGAACATCAAGGATGGGAAAAGAGAAGGCAGGAACTGGCAAGATAAAGTGTTTCCAAGAATTCCTCCTCCTTCCTGCTCCCTACTCAGGAGTTAAATCAGCAGAGGGGTTTTTGCCCCTTCTCCTTTCCCCAAAGGACTGATCAGTCCAGGACTGATCTGCTCTGGGAGTCAGAAACCTTCCTGTAACCACTCAGTCTCATGGACTCCCTTTCAGCAATTTTGCCCTCAGTGTTGCTCTGCCTAATCTTTCATGTTTACCCCTGAGATAAATGTGCAGACAGCAGCTGCATCCCATCCCAGCTCCCATTTCAGCAGACTAAGCAAGCTTGGGGAGCTCTTCTTGTGGGGCAGAAGGTTCATGGATCAAAGGCTTTGCTTTCACTCGCACCAGGCAATTTTCCCTAAGAGCAGATTTGTCTTGATATTATTAACATAGCTCACGAGAGGGGAAAAATAATGGAATGTCCTTAGTCCTGGTGATGCCAACCACAAAAATGGTGGGGTTTTTTTTAAAATTAATTAAAAAGGAACATCCATCATGGCATCAAGGCTTGTGGAAAAAAAAACCTTGTGTGTTTTTTTTTCTCCTGCATGAGCAATCCCATTTGTGGGCCAGTGCTGAGAGAGCTGCTGGAGGATGAGAGCTTTCAAAAGTAATTGATTAGAGGAAAATCCCACCTCCTTAATAGTTATTCAGACTCATTTCATATTTTGCAGCTATTACATAGTTATAAAGTAGCTGATAGAAAAGCCCCTGTACTACAGATGGGAAAACTATTTCTCATGAAAAGATCAAAGTCCCAGTTTCCATATTTGAGCACCTTTATCAATAAATCACATGCCAGGATAAAAAATTTCAGTGTCAGCTTTCTGCTTCCAGACCAACAAGACTCTTGAATGAATTCTCAAAAGCAGAGAGTTTAATTTTAATTAGATTTTCAATTGCTTTTAAAATTAGGTGCAATAAGGGTATTGACAATTAATATTCTGTTCAGCTCTGTCATTTAACCAACCTTTTCAAAGAGATAACCCCTGGCTCGGGATCAGCTGTGCATGGTCACTCTTAGGAGCATTTCTTCACTAAATAGGAGCTTATTTCACTGAGAAGTTACGCTCCTGTGGTGACAATCCATCATTGCACACAGGACTGGTGTTGTCAGTAAAACCTTATTTACTGCTCCTCTGACCAAATAAAAGCTTTCCAACTGGGCAAGAGCACACATGTCTCTAGAGAAAATGAGAGACCTTGGCTTCTGGGAACAGCTCAGCCAACCCTCCAAAAGTCTGAAAACACTTTTTACAGGCTTGTGCTACTGCACAAAATAAATCCAGCCCAGAGAACCCTTGATCTGCCAACAGCACCAACAAAGTGCCAGCACAGTTGGACTCAATGATCTCAGAGGTCTTTTCCAACCTCAGTGATACTGGGATTCTAAGAAAGTCAGTGAAAACTGTGCAAGGGTGACCTTCTCTGGAAGGAGAGCATGAGGAAATTGCTTGATCTCCAAGACTTGTGGAGGGAGAGCTTTTGGAGCTCAGCTCTGGGTCAAGGCTGGGTAAGATGCTGCAAAGTGACAATTCCATTTCTCACGATTTTGTCTGGAGTGTCAGGAAGTCCACAACAGGTCCTTGGGAATTTCACCTTTGACTTTCATGAAAGTCTCATTTTTTTCCCTGATTTTACAAAACTCCAGTCACGAATCTACGAGGGTGTGAGAATCACAGGTTTCCATTTTCAGCCAAAAGGCTCTAAATGTGCCTTTGACCTGCAAGCCCAGATGAAGCTAAGAAAAAGGCACAATTACTAATTTAATATCTCAGACTGAAGACTGGCCCTTGCTGAGAAGTGGCCCTTGAATTTTGTGTGCTCCAGGCCAGCACAGCTGCTGAGGGAAGTTAATTTTTAACCTCCCTGTGGAGTGTTCTGAAGGTCAGGAGATGTGAGGTGGCTCACCAGCCACCTATGTGCAAGTCTGTGGTATAAATGCTTGTACTGAGAGAGGGTCACAACCCACCCCTGGCTTTCTGGTGCCATTTGAGGTGGCCCAGGATGTCCCACCTGGCCTCCCCCAGGTCAGAATGGCACTGATCTTCTGCAAGCCCTAGGCCAGGCTTGTCAGCCCCCTGTCCTGAATGCTCTGGAGCTTTTCAATACTGCTGGCTGCTTACGTTAAGGAGTGAATTATTCTTCCATGTCAGGGTCAACCTGTTCAGCCTGCAGCTGACAGGGGCAATCCTCTGTCCTGTGTGCTGCTGTGCCCACCCAGCCTCTCAGGACTGAGTATGAACAAGGAAGCACTCACCTGGGGCTAAGGAATCTCTGGATCTTGCCTCCTGAGTTAATAACTCACTGTGTATGAGCAGTGAAGGACATCCCTGGTTTTCCTTGGGGTCAGATGGGAGAAGGGAAGTGAAGAGCTCATCACTGGCCTTGGTGGGGCTCTGTGGGCCAAATGGTGCTGCTCTCCCATGGGCTGTGGGCATTTCACCCCAAGTGCTGCCATCTCACACTTTCAGAGCTGCACTCTCACCCTCCTGTGCTCTCCAGGGGGAATTTGGGGAGTCCTCACTACCTTTAGAGCCTCAGCAAGGAGGGCAGCTGGAGGGGGAAGGAGCACCAGGCATCCAGGGAAGTGCTGGAAAGCAGATGGGGCTGAGACTGTCCTAGGTTACCATGTAAAGATGTGCCCAAAAGTTTGTATTCTATCACCATCTGCTGAAACTAGGTGGGGCAGTGATTCTTATCTCTGTGGGAGATATCTCCTGTTAATGGGCCATCTGTTAAAAACCAGGTGGGGCAGTGTTCTTTATCTTTTCACAGCCCATCCTCCCTCCAGGAGATATCTCCTGTTAATGGCCACTGAATCTCAGTGCATGACTGATAAAATTACTGCATCCCACTGGGAGATGATCCAGCCAGGAGGAGGAGCCAAACATTTCCTATCTGGATAAAAACTGAGATCTGGAACACCAAAGCTGCCCTTACCCACTGGTTTCCAGAGGACAAGAGCTACCAGACCTTTCTGCAGGATCACCACTTCAACAAGAGCACTTCATCCAGACTGCTACCACCACCCTAACTAGTGGGGTGTCAGTTTGTGTTCTGACTCTGTCAGTGCTTTTCTTTTGTAGTATTGCATGTATTTTATTTTTCTCCTTTCTCCTTTTTCTTTTTCTTTTTTTTTTTTTCCCATTAAATAGTATTTCTGACTTGGAGTCTCTCACTGGTTTTGCTTTCAAACCAGTACAAGCACAGAGACAAAGGAGCTCCAGCTTACCCAGACATGCCCGTGGATCTGGAGTGGCTGACACAGCTGCTGTGCTCCCAGCTTGGACTTGGACTGAGGGGGCAAAGCCCCTCTCACCACTCAGGCCATGAGAGAGATGTGAGCAGATGAGAAGAGGGAGCTAAACCCTCCATCCTGTGCAAGATCTGATCATCCTTTTCAATTGCCTGAACAGCTGTGAAACCTTCTCTTCCCTTCTCCATCACATTGTCCCGCTCATAATCATTTCATCAAATCAACTTCTCCTCTCCCTTTTCTCCTCCAAGCTTCAAACCACCCCAACCCCGCTCTGTGACAAATCTCCCCGAAACCACAGCTGCTCCTGCATCCCTCGTGCCTGGCCTGCCTGTTTTTATTGAGTGCTCTCTGCCAAACACATACAACTATACACAAATGTATATTTTTATGAGCCTCTATTTTCCTCCCAGCACTATTTTCTTTCCACTGTCTTGGTTTTGCTCCCTCTCTGGCCTCATAGGGCCATTTGTCACTCTTTGGATGTTTTTTCTTTTATCAAGATGTTTTCTCCTGGAATGCCTCCCACCAACGCAGGCTGCCTGGCCCATTAACTTCCAGAGTTCAGCTGACAGCCTGGACTCCAAGGCCCATTGCCTTGTGATACTGACTGCTTCTGAGATGCAGGAATTAGCTGGTAAAATGACCCAGTCACATGCACAATAAAAAGAAGAAGAAATACAGTTTCAGGGTACAATAAGATAATAAATTTTCCAGCTGCGCTTGGATCTTTTTTTCTCTCTCTCCCTTCTGCTTTTCACTCCTTCCTCTTGTGTGATAATCTGATAAATGGTCGTGGAAGTTTGACTGTTTCTTAGCTGGAGCTTTATTGAGGCATTTGCTGCTGCAGACAAATTGTGTTAAATTTCTCACAAACATGCCAAAGCCTCCAACCCATTGTCAGTTCATGGAGATCGATCAGGCTTGTGCCCACACCATTGAAACCCCTCTGAAATCTTTGTTTAAGCACTCAACTGGTGCCACGAATTATCTGTATTTAAATTAGCAAGCCTGCATTTGAGGATTCATTATGCTTCCCTGCTAATTGGGTCTTGCTAATGATCATTAAGCCCGACGTCCCCACCATCTTGTTAGCTGACAATTTAAAGGGATCGTAAAAGGCAGCCAGCAGGGAGGCTGCACAATTCCAGAGGTTGTTAATGGCTCTGGAGCTGGTTCAGCTCTGAGCTGGGGGTTTGATGCCAGCTCAACATGTGTGTGTGTGTACCACAGAAATAATTGCTGTGCAGGGCATGAGGTGATGGCTCCTGAGTCCTGTGGAGCTGGGGAATGCTGCTGGGGATGCCCCAAGGTCCTTGTCAAACCTGAAGGCTTTCCTGGACTGAGGGGATTCAGGCTGAGCCCTTGGTCAAGGGCATCTTTGTTGTTGTCCACCAAGTTAATTATTTATCTCCTCCTGTCATGCTGTTGAAGTGCACAGTGGGGGTTTGTGTGCCCACACCTCATGGAAAGCAGGTGATGGATGGTCCTGTCTCCTCTGGGGAAGCATTTTCCTACAGCTAATGCAGCCCTGGGGGAATCCCACCTTCCATGGGCCATCCTACGGCTTCTGTGGGTCACTGCCCCCTGCTCAGCCTCTCCTCAAGATGAAATTCTGCCTCTGTTCTTCTGTAGCAGGGCTGAGGGCTGTGACATGACCCACTGACTGCCTTTGTAAGGGGAGAAGACAGGCTGGGTTTGAACAGGAGCCATCAGAATTTTGAGCAATGGTAAAAACCAGGCTGGGTTTGAACACGAACAATTTGAATTTTGAGCAGTGGCAGCTCCACATTAGTGCAGCCATGGGGATCTGACTGGGATTATCTGCTGGGATTATCTCCTGCACACCCACAGACCTGGGACACTGCTGCACCCTGCCAAAGCCTCCTCCAGGTGGTCAGTGCTGACAGCTGATGCCCTGAGAGTGCCAAGGGGTGAGGAAAGTAAACCACAGAGGTAGTTAAACCTCCACCCCGATGATTTAGTGATAATTACATATTGAAAAGCAAAACGAGCGGCTGTTTGCATAGCAACTGCAATGTAACTGCAGTGTAATTACAGCTCTGCCTCGGAGGGATGGCTAGCCCTTCAGGAAGATGCTGTCCTGTCTCTGCTTCAGTGTGCCTCCCCACATGGGAAAAGGGGAATCAGCAGAGGGATGGACAAACCTCACAGGACAAATCCCCACCTCAGGGTGTGGGATGCTCAGTGGGGCTTTCAGAAATACCTGAGCTGTGCAAGGAAGGGTGCTGGAAGGACCCACAAACCCAGCTGGAGCACAAGGGCTGGAAAAAGGAGTGGATGAAGGTGCCCTGGTGTGGGTCAGACCACACAGCAGCTGTTCCAGCCAGTGGGGAAGGGCTGGGGAGTGTTAAGGGGCAGACAGTCCTCAGAAAGAGCTAGTGTGGGTATGTGTGGTTTCTTGTTTTTGTTTGAGATCCCATGTGGCTGGAAAGCCAAAGAACCAGGGCAGCAATGTCATAGAACCATAGAGTGTTTCTGTGGTTCTGTGGTTGAGAGGGACCCTTAAAGGACATCTAGTCCAGTCCTCCAAGCAAGGACATCTTCAACTAGACCAGAGAATATGGACTGAAAACCCATCCCAGATGGGCCACACTTCAGATTCCTGAGGAACAGGTACTTAAGCCTGAAAAAACAGAGGTACCCACTGAGCAAAACCCACAGACCAGGCTGAGATGGAGTTGTAATTATTGATTATTAATTATTAATTCCCACTGAACTTTCCGTCAATGAGTTTAGTTCCATGGCCCATTCAGAGCCATAAAATCATGTATGGATTCTCCCAAAAAAAGTAATGCATCTTTCTTTCTTTCTGCCGAATGAGTGACCAGGCAACCTGGAAGTGTCACACATATTCCTAAACTTTTCTTGGGGGTCTCAACACAGAATAAAGTGCCAAGGCCCTCAAGCAACAGCCTCCCCTTGACCTAAAGAGGGTCCCAAAAAGCTGAATATCCTCCTCTGTCAATCCTGAACTTAATCTCTGCCACCTTGGGGAATTCACAACTGGTATTGAGTGACAAATCTCAAGAGGTTTTAGGTGTCACAGCTTTAATAAAGCAAAAATGGGAAGCCCTGGGGGCTTGGGGGCACTTTGTGCCCTCTCAGGGGACCAGAGATGCCCCCACAGTGGGTCTGGGGAGGAGCCACCTGGGAAGCTGGTGGACAAGGGGGACATCTCCAAGCACAATATATTTGGGGACAGTTGGTTGAGGCACTCCATTGTGCAGGCTCTGTAGTCCTGTTGTAATTTATCACAGATGTTGGAAATAGGGCAGATGAATCATGCCCTAAAAGTGTCTGTTTCTGCTGACTACAAAGAGAGCTTGGGGTGTCCAGCTCTGCTGGAAACCCCTGCATTGTGGATACATGAAGTCAGGTGAGAGAAATCCCACATCTCCCACTGCTCCATCTCTGTTCCTTACCTGGAACAGTAATTTCTCAAGATAAAAAGCCATGCCAGGCTCCAGGGCTACCTAACCCTGCACTGAGCTGCTTAAATAAATGACAGTGGTCAGCTGAGTAAAATTCCTACAGGCTTTGTTTGCAAAGTCAAAGTCAGTTTTGAAGCAAGGCTGTTTTATTTTAGTGCAGTGGATGAGAATTCAGCAGAAATCTCAGAGCTGAATGAAAGGTTTTCAGTGCAGCCATCAGGAAGATGAGTGATGCAACTGCCCCACTCTTCCCAGCCTTTCTTAGTCTCAGATTAAATTCAAACTATTGTATTCCACCCCAAGTCTGCACTTCCCACAAGCTCTTGTGCTGACTTACACGTTTCACTCATGAGAATTATTGTGGGGGTAATGGGAGGAATTTGGGTTCTTCTCTCTCCTCCACCCCAAACAATCCAGTCCTGTGCCTTCCCAGGAAAAAAAAACAACTCATCTGAAGGCCTTCCATCAAACAGAGCCCCAGGCAAAGTGTTTATAAAATGATATGTTTAAATGTCATCAAATTAAACCCCAGGCAGACTGGTGATAGAGATTTGTTTAAATGTCATCACTGGGTTTCATTGTTACCAACCTGCTAAGAGCTGCAGCATCTCTCACACTGAAGGAGACATCAATGAATGGATTTCCTACATCTCCTATGAGAGCATGTGGCTCAGACTTTATGTTGAAACCAATTAAATTAGTGGTGGATAGCAGATTGGGTTCTGTTGGGTTTTTGGTTGGTTTGGGCTCTTTTAACCCTGGAGAAGGGAGGGGTTTGAAGAAATAAGGAGGAGAAACTGGAGAGAAAGCAGCAGCCAAGGCTGGTTTGACCACGCAGGGCTGTGATGTATAGACTTGTGCAGTAGGAAATGGACTGGAGCCACGACAGAGCATCTGTCAGATGATAACTCACACTCATTTGCAATCTGTGCTGGAGGCAGCCCAAGGGCCCGAGCCAACGCCTCCAGTTACCCAGGCCTTGTCTCTGGGCCTTAACTCCACAGAAGGAGGCTCTTCTACTGCAGCACAGCAGTGACATCCAGGGGCCGCTGCCTTTGCTGTGGAGATCAGCTGTGATATCCAAGAGCGTGTGCACCTCAGCCAAAATCCCACTGAAGGCGCTTGGACAGATCCCCACCAACATCAACAACTTCTGATCCATCTGTTTTCCTCCATGGCTTTGAGCAGTTAGCAAAAGAAGGGCTCTCCTGCCTGACTACCTTTGTTGCCACCTTTCTGTAATCTAAGAAAAATCTCACTGTGCCAGCCTTCTGTTCAACACACAAAGTGACTTTGTGTGCTGTGATTCACCCAAATCTCCCCAAACCATGACCTGTGCCAACAACAGAAGGTCCACCCACATCTCTGGGTCCACAGTGGCATAACCTCAAGTTTTTGCACCAAAACCCAGCCATTCTACTCCTCCAAAGCTGGGGTCAGCCAATTACCGAGCCAAAGGCCACCTTGGTGAGTGAGCAGCTGGCATTAAATCCTGCCCACCTTTGTTGGATGCTGGACTTTGTGGGGGAAACCTGACCTCTGCACAGCTGGTTCAGATCCCTCACTTGGATTTAATCTGAATTTCCCAGACTCCGTCTCATTACAACTTTCCTTGATGCCATTTCCAGGGTTTATACCTGTGCAGATGTTGATAACCTGCAGTAAAGTCACTTCATTTTCCCCTTGGATATGTTTTTCTCTCTCTAAAGTAGGTTTCCAATGCCTAAAATCACTCTGGCAGGAATCTTTGTTGTTTCCTTAAGATCTTTTTTTGGACATGTGAACATCAGGACTAGACATAACTTTTCAGAAATGGTCTCACTAATGCTGTTTACAGAGATAATATCAGTTCAGCACTCCCACTTCATATTTGCCGTCTGCTCAGCCAAGGATTACTGCAACCTTCTTGGCTGAGGCATTGCTGGGAGGTCAAACACCAGCAATTGTCTACCAGGACCATTCCAGTTGGTTCTGAGTCACTGATTTCCAGGATGTATCCCCCCCTACACACATCCCCTAAGGTGTGACCCCCGTCACTTGCTCCAAAACATTCGCCTTTCCACTGTGGCCACGCCAAAATGAATTTTCACTGGTTCCCACTGCAACCAGAAGCACCTGCCTGCACAACCATGCTGTGCCCATGGCTACTTGCCACCAATCTTGTTTTCATCTTCTCTGCAAATTTTATCTGCTCTCTGGGGTTGTTTTTTGCCATTCACAAGTCAGGGGCTGCTGCTCTGTGGTGGTTACAGGATTATTCTCCAGCTATTTGCTCCTTGCATTTTTCTTCCTCCCACTTTCTCTCAGCTTTCACTTCCCCTCCCATGCTTTTACTCCTTTTTGCTAGCATCAGTTGGTTCTGGTTTTGTTTTCTGAAGGTGGCTTGTTTGGCTCAAATCACTGGGCATGATGGTAGATGTTTGGGTTTGAGGGGAGGTGCAATGAAAGAGGATCCCACTGAGAACATGCCCTGCATGTCTCTGCTCTGCCTAGACCAGATGTGCACCATGTGGCTCAACACAACAGTCATCAGGCATTGAAATTGAGAATATGAAAATATTCCTCAGAAAAGAAGTGCATAAAGCTACCGGAGGCGGCTCACCAAAAATCTCTTATTCTCAGCAAAAAAAAGAGGTTTCCCATGGCCCAGTAACTGTTTTGATAACCCTTTCACTGGTGTAGCAGAATACTAATAAATAGGTAGCAAAAGAAATATTTTTCTACAGGCTTAACTACAGCAAGCCAAGCATTTTCTTCAATTTCATTTTTCTCCCTTTTTGGGGGCTAACTAAGTGCTTACATTAAAGAACAAGTGGAGATTTTGCATTTGTGTACTTAATTCCTGGCTGGGGTGTACTGGGCAGTGAGAGAAGGAACTGGGTGGGGGGAAGGAATTAAATTATCTTTATAAATAATAGGTGTTATGTACCCAACTTGAGTGGAAATAGGTGACAAGAAATGTCTCCATGTTAATGCACAAGCAGAAGCTGGGCTTCAGGGTTTTCTTATGCAAAAGCTGTTTGCATTCCTCACTTTCAGCCACTGAGAGAGCTGCCTCTGTAGAGGATGCACTCATGGAATCATAGAATGGTTTGGGTTGGAAGAAACCTTAAAGACCATCCAATTTCAACCCTGTTCCATAGGCAGGGACACCTTCCACTAGCCCAGGGTGCTTCAAGTGGCCTTGAACACTCCCAGCGATGGGGCAACCTGTGCCAGACCCTCACTACTCTTTTAGCAAAGAATTTCTTCTTAATATCTGATCTAAATCAGCCTTCCTTCAGCTCAAGATCATTCCCCCTTCTCCAAAGTCCTGCTCCAGCTCTCTTGTAGCCTCCCTGGGCATTGGGAGGTGCTCTAAGGTCTCCCAGGAACTTCTCTTCTCCAGGCTGAGCAGCCCCAGCTCTCTCAGCCTGTCTGGGATAGAATTTCATCATCCCTTAGTGGTTGCAAAGCCCTGACTGCCTGTTCCCCACTCTGCAGTTGGAGAGCTGAGGCAGGGCAGGCTCAGCCCAAGGCCCTGCAGAGCTTGGCAGAGGAGATGGATGCTCAGAAGCTGCTGCTGCCACTGCTGCCCCATCCTCCCTGACCCTGCAGCGCATGGCAGGGGAGAGATGCTGAGCATCATCTGGTTGGAAACTGAACCAAACATTTCAAAGGACTATTCTTCTGTTTAAAAGCGTGTCTTCTTTGGATCTCTTATGGAAAGCACAAAAAGCTTTTCAAAATAGCCAGCATGATTATTCATGACTACTCATTTGCAGCAGCACTTGTTTTCCATGGCAGCACCGATGAGCTCACCTGAATAAAGATTTTGGGGGGAGAATGGATGGTTGGAGGCTTTGCACAAGCCAAGATGTGGGCTGGCACTGTCCCTCTGTGCTGGGCAAAGACCAGAGACCTCATTCCCATCGCAGAGACCTCATTCCCATCGCAGAGACCTCATTCCCATCCTGGTGCTGGTCCAGCTGCTGTGCCCTCACACAGCTGTGCTGAGCCTCTGGCACTGGGAACCCATCCCTGCTTGCTTTATTTCCCAGTACCCAGTGGAGGAAGGGCTTGGGGGCACACAAGGGGAGCTGTGGATGGAAGGGCACACCTGATGGAGGGTGATATTCCTGCCAGAAGAACCTGCAGCGATGCGCCCAGCGCTGCGCGAGGAGGATGTGGCAGCGCAGGGGAGGGAGCCCAGCTCAACAGTAAAGCCCAGCCTAGCTCAGGATGATTTCCCAGCAGAATGTCCCGTCCCCTCCTGCTCACCCCTGGCCTCCATGTACTCCGACCAGCAGGGACTGGAATTTCCTGACTCCTGAGACCTCGGCTGCACTACCGCAACACCCACTGCAGTCTCCTTCGCTTCCCCCCGGTTTTGTTTGTCTGTGGTTTTGCACAGGGAGGAAAGAAAAAAAATACCAACGAAGCAAGCAGAGGTTGCTTCTCTGTCAGAGAGCAGAGAGCAATGCTGGGCTGCTCTGATCACTTTATTCTTGCAGCACATTCACATGCGGCAGCTGCGAGCAATGTGGCGCAGCCCGAAATCCAGGCAGGCTTTGGGCTGTCTGCTGCGTGATGTAAGCCCTCCTTTAATTTGTTTTCCAGAAAATTCATTTGGAGGAGCTGCTCTGCGAGCAGCTTGGCAGCAGCCAGGGAAGGAGGATGTCAGCTGTCAGCCCTGGCCAGCAGGATGGCGTGGGGGCTTGCAGGGCTGCTGTCCCTGCCCTGGAAAAGCCTTTGGGTCTGCTCCACTGCGAGTCACTCCCGGTCACCCACTGTGGTTATTTGTGTGCCCCAGAGCGCCCAGCACAGAGCAGTCTGCACCTGTGGATGTGACAGTAAAACCAGGGATAAATAACAGCCCAAGCAGGAGCCAGTGCAATTCAATCTGTTAAGTGAATGCAGTTAAGTGGGGAAGGAGTCTCAGGCTGATTGAGAGCGGCTTTGCTTTCCTCTGTTGGGTCTAAGGATGCATGTCCAAAAAGCATTTGGAGGATACAGCACAGAGAGCTTTGCCTGCTCTGTTCTGCACCACTTGGCTCTTTATCTGTGGGATATGGAGGGAGCATGGCTGAGGGAGGGAAGCACAAAGTGTGCCAGCTACAGCGGGAAAGGCACAAACTGGCAAGTGATCTGCTTGTCTTTGTCCTTCCTTCCTTCCTTCCTTCCTTCCTTCCTTCCTTCCTTCCTTCCTTCCTTCCTTCCTTCCTTCCTTCCTTCCTTCCTTCCTTCCTTCCTTCCTTCCTTCCTTCCTTCCTTCCTTCCTTCCTTCCTTCCTTCCTTCCTTCCTTCCTTCCTTCCGTCCCTCCCTCTCTCTGCTCACATTTATTACGATCCCACTGATTTATGCTGAGGTTCAAAGCCCTGTTACATCTTCTCCTTCTCTTGGAAGTCAAGGAAAGCTGGGTTGTTCTTTCCCATGGACTCAGAGCTGCAGGGGACCCCCCAAGCCATCGTGCCCACCTGTGGCTTCAAGCAGAACCTCACCAGGTCCAGCCTTAATAGTTTCTGTACAAGAAGCAATGACTGGTGCTGGCTCTAAGAGATCTCCCCAACCCCCTGTCCAGCAGAAAGCTTTGCCTTATCCCAGATTTCCCTTGCTTGTAGCATGTCCTGTGCTTGTCCTGCCTCTCAGGGACATGGAGAACAGGCTGTCCCTGGGTGTCCTCAGCAGCCTTTCAGCCTTCCTTGGCCTGTGTGCCATGTCCCAAACGGGATGGGGAGGTCAGTTCTGCATTTCCCGGCAGTGAATATGTGAAGGAGTGCAATTATTTATGGGAAAGGAGGTTCTGGCATATTTTCCTCCTGTGTGCCATCCTCCAAGAGGACTACAGGGGTAAGACCACTGGAATCAGCTCCCTAACTTCTTTTATGACTGCTGACCCCAAGGCTGGAAAAATAGGCACAGGTGATGACCTGACTGGCTCCAAAGGGATTAATTGAACATGTGCCTAAATGCTTTGCTGGAGGAGGTCAGAGGCAGCTGCAGGGGGACACTGGAAGGTGGGATGGCAGAGCAGCTGATGACTTCCCTGGTCTCTGGAGCATGGCAATTGCTGGGCATTAACGCTGAGCACTGCGGGTGAGCAGGACAGAGCAAACTCCTCCTCACCACCTTGCTGCAGGTCACCTCTTCCATAACTCCCTGAGTCATTTCCCCCTGCAGAGAAGGACAAGCTGAAGAATTTGGTTGGCCAGATTGTATTTTCTTTTTTCTCCTTTTGGAAAAATAATAGCATAGCATTTCCTCTGCCTTGTCCTCTCCCGTGCTGTACTGGTAGCTGCACTGAAGCTGATTGATTAGTTTAATAACACTCAGTTGATATGCAGCCATAAAATTATGCACTTTTACTCATCAGGCTGATTGAACTCCTCTGCTGACTGTACAGGAGCAGAATGGCAGAGTTAAAATAATGAGGGAAACAGCCAAGGGAAAAGCAAGCGTGGTGGTGTTATTGTTTTAAAGCTGAGGAAGAAAATGAGTCCAGGGAGGAGCTTTTCCAAAATAAATACCAAAATACAGAGGGAAAATGTTAAGATGTAATTAGCAGTGGTACAAGTGCCATTAAATGTCTGCTGGGGTTGGAGAGCTTCTTTTACACCCACCTGGTCTGTTCTGGGGCTCCAGGAGGTTGGGGCTGACCCTGTTGAACATCCCTGGTCACCTCATCCTCAGAAAGGGTGAGAGGGGCTGGAGCCCTTTGCAGGGTGAATAAACTCAATGGGTAAAAAGATGAGAATTCAGTTTGTTGTTTAGCTTGGGGCTGGTTTTGGTTGTTTTTTTTTTTTCTAATTCTGGCCAAGGAGGGAAGGATATGAGGATGGAGCTGGGAAAAAACCATGATTGGAAAGGGATTGTTCACTCTGCCCCCATGCTAATGGCATCAGTGGAGGGGAAATGGTGTGATGGGGAGCACCAGGGCTCCTGCAGCCTGGCCTGGCAAGGACAGGACTCCTCTCAGTGACATCCCCATGGCCCTGAGCTCTGCTCTTTGTGCTCCTGGGCACCAGGGAGCTGAAGTCAGCCTCTGTCCTGCAGGGTGTCAGTCACGCTCTGTGGAGCCACCAAAGGGAATTGAAGGTTCCAGCTCAGCCATGAATCAAAATGCAGGAGCAGGCAGCGGGGCTGGCTGATGAAAAGCCACACAGCCCCCATCCATGCATGGAGAATGGCATTTAAGGCTTTATATCCCAATAAAATATTTCCCAGTGCCCCAGCATGGCTTGCTCTGGTGACAGGCTCCCTGTTTGTCCTGCACACATTCATTTTATTTATAAGACCAATTTGTCTGGAATAGGTCAGCCGGCTCCTCGTGCCTGTGATCCCCATCACTCCCTCTGCTGTGAAACATTTTAATTGAACCTGCTCACGTGCTGTGTCCTAGCACAGGGCTGGCAGCCTTGACCTCAGGCCCAATCTCCATCCAGAATGCAAAACCAGTCAGATTCTTCCTTTGGGGCTCATCTCCCTGAAGGAGGGGATGGGGACAGGAGAGGGAATAAGCAGCACTTGGTGTTTGTTTTCTCCCAGAGAAATGCCTGGCAGATGGTTGCACAGCTCTTGTTGCCCTTTCTCCCTGACTGCACCCTGCCCATGTTGCTCCTGGGAGCAAGGCTCTCCTCCTCACTTCCCTCAAAGGCTTTGGGTCAGCCCATGTGTGCAGATCACACATGGACATGCCCAAGGGTGCTGCTTCTCCAGCTGTTTATTGTGGGAGCCCAAGAACCAGGAGAGAGGTTCTGGGTTCACAGAACTTTTGTCTCTCTGCTGTCGTGGGTTTGCTTCCTTCCTGGCAGCCTGTGCTCCTCCTTGGGCTCAGCAAAGGGGAGGCTGCACCTGAATCCAGAGCACTCTTGGCTCCTTGTCCTCAGACACGGGATGGAAACACAAACTGTGTTGTAGCAGAGACTTTGCTTTTGTTCATCTGCATCTAAGGTAAAAAGAGACCCTGCACACCACTAACAAAATGTCTTTCTTGGTAAAAGCTGTCAGGGTTTCTTTATGCAATGGAGTTGGAAAGCTAAATTTAACTGCTCCTTCAGGCTTCCCTCCCCTTTCTTTTGTTTTTTGGCAAAAGCCCCATTACCAGGATGGAAAGCTTCAGTATTGAAATTTTCCATTAAAGTTTTAAAAAAACAACCACCACCAACCTTTCCAAAAAAACCAGTAGTAAAATCTACCAAAACTTTCCCCCCAATTCTCCTTATGCTGAGCAGGTGCAATTCCAAGGTAAAGAATGGCACAGGAAGAAACCATAAGAGAAAGCAAGGGAAGGTGACATGTGCACAGGCACTGCAACAACAAACAGCATTCTGACTCAAAGGATGCTGTAAACATGTTGTGCATACTCAAAAATACTTTTTAACCATTTTTAAACTGCTTCTTGCCAACTGAGAGGGGAAGCCTAACAACCAGTGCCTGGTTATTCCTGATTCCTGCTCTTGGCAGAAGATTTGGCTTGGTGACCTCCTGAGGTCCTTCCCAAGCTCATTTCAGCTCTGATCCTGTAAGCACAATCACTGAGCTCAGCAGGGTCCTTGTGCAGAATGCATTAAGGAGGATGAAGAGAATGTGGCAAGTGAAGAACTGAATTAATTCAGTCCACACTGAACATCTTCCTCCAGACCTGAGTATCAAGAACCACTTGGGTTGGAGAACACCTCTAAGGCCACCAAGTCCAACCATTAACCCAGCACTGCCAAGGCCACCACTAAACCCTGTCCCCAAGTGCCACCTCTACCCTGTTTAGACCCTCCAGGGATGGTGATTCCACCCCTTCCTTGGGCAGCCTGTGCCGGGGCTTGGCACAAATTGAGGCTGTTTCCTCTGGCCCTATTTCTTGTTATTTGGGGGAAGAGCCTTGCCTCCACCTGGCTGCACCGTCCTGTCAGCGAATTTTGGAGAGCCAGAAAGTCTCCCCTGAGCTTTCTTTTCTCTACTTTGAGCCCCCTCAGCTGCTCCTCATCAGATTTGTGCTCCAGACCTGTTCCCAACTCTGTTTCATTGTCTGGACATGTGCAGCACAGAAAGGGAAGGGAAAGGGAAGGGAGGGAAAGGGAAGGGAAAGGGAGAGAAGAGAAGAGAAGAGAAGAGAAGAGAAGAGAAGAGAAGAGAAGAGAAGAGAAGAGAAGAGAAGAGAAGAGAAGAGAAGAGAAGAGAAGAGAAGAGAAGAGAAGAGAAGAGAAGAGAAGAGAAGAGAAGAGAAGAGAAAAAGAAAAAGGTTTTCCCAATAATTAAAAAAAAAATGTTTTATGGAAAGCAGAAGGAATGTGGTGTGAGTCAAATGCAGGTTTTCAATGCCCCGCTTGTGCTCTCCCCTCTGCGGGGCAGCTCCGTGGCTGCCGCTGCTTTTGTTTTCTTCCTGTGAGTGACCTCTGGGTCACTGCAAATGTCACCCTGGCCGGGCTCCCCGCAGCCCCTCCGGAGGGGAACCCTCGGTCACCGGACGGGAACTTGGCTGCGAAGCCAAGAGAGCAGAGCGGAGTCAGAACGAGGAGCTGGAGCGCACCAGCACACCCAGCACTGACTGTCCAGGCTCTTCAAAACATCCCCGACAGGCCACAGTGCCCTGTCAAACACCACCTTTGGGAAAGGAGGGTTTTTCTGTGTTTCACAGCCGGACTTTGCCCCCTCGATGTTCTGATGAGCTGCACAAGCAGCACAGGGTCTTGCCCAGCTGGCACAGCTTTATTCCGTGCTTGACATTTAGCTACAGCTGAGATGGGCACGTTAAAGCCATGATAAGGCAAATATTTGCTCAGCATGGAGAGCTGCTGATGGGTAGAAATTGCCTGGTGTTACCTTCAGCACATGGCATGAGTGGGGATGCACGGGCTGGAGCCAGGAAAATCCCAACTCTGGAGGCTCTCAGGTACCCTCTGGGATCCCATCTTCTGCCTCACAGTTCCATTTGCCACCTGAGCAGCACTGATTTCAAAGTACCAGGAGCTGCATTCATCTGTTAAATCTGCTGAAATCCTGATGGAGCAGCTGATGGGGACCAGGAGCCTGTTGTCCCAATTTCCAGCAGGAATCCAAAATGACAAATCCAAAACCCAGATGAGTGTCAGTGCCCTGAAGGTGCCTCTGTCCCCCAATGCCTGCTGGCTGCACACAAGGTGTGGGGTGAGGAACAGGGACTGCTTCCCTGTAAGTGTGCCCTAATAATTTGTCAGCATCGATGTTACCAAAGCTGCCTCCTCTGGAATACAAATTCCCTTGGAGCTGCTTGCCAGCTCTCTGCTGTGATCACATTTTTCTCCCCGAGGTCAGCCAGTCCTGTATCCTGTATCCTCTCCCCTCGGAAGCAATCCTCAGCTGTAATGAAGTCCACTCCCAATTTTAGCTTTTGTTTGTTAGCCCTCTCCCTGTGATAAATATTTATTATCATGTTTATTATCACATTATTTTGGTGACTCACCGTCCCCAACTTCCCAGCATTGTTTTTGACGGGAACTTCTCAGTACCTGTTTCATTAACACCCTGCAAGGAATAAACTTTACCTCTGTCTCCTATTGACTCAGCCCTGCACCTCCCCAACAAAACCCTTCTGCCCCTCCTGAGGGGTGAGTTCATGACCTGCTCTTTGTCCACTGTGAAAATTTCATCCTTTTGCACTGTCACTGCTCTCCCCAGGACCAGATGGGGCTGTCCTTTCTTTGAATGTCACTGGCCAGCAAACACTGGTCCCAGGGCAACCATCAATTTTCCCTCCAGCGCTGAATTAATCCACAGCCACATCCTGAGGTCCCCCAGCTGAGTGATTGCATTTTTGATGTGTGCTAGTGCATGTTCAGCGATGGCCAGCTGGGTTTTTAGAAGCACTGATGCCATCTTTCTGCTGCAGCACAGGTTTGTCAGGCTGAAATCTCTGCTAACCAAATCTCTTTTCATTTCTACAAATTAATGCTGAGAGCTCTTCCCCACTTGAGCTCAAAGGCTCATCACAGATCCCTGCCACTGCCCACTCTTGGGTAATGTCACTGCAAAGATGCAAAGGCATGGGAGACTCTCAGGCTCTGAGGTATCAATAAATCTTAAAAGAAATTGGTATTTTTTTATTAATAGGTGTCCCTGCTCCCTTTCCTCCCTTTCATCTTCCTGCACAGTGCAGCCCATTAGTGCAGCACTCCACACACCTGAATCCCTTGTGTCTCACCCCAGACTCCCCCCAGCACTCCATAAACTCCTGGAAATCTCTCCTCTGTCTGGCAGGGCTTCGATTGGCTCATTACACAAAATCCAGTTTTGTTCTGCTTTTTGCCTGCTTTAGTCCTGCTCCTTTTGTGATCAAGACCTTTTTGCTTGCATTCTCTAGTCTCCAGCAAAGTCAAAAAAAAAAACCCCAACCTGTCCTACCCAGGAGCTGTCCCTGTTACCTGCCCAACTTTTTCTCCTTCCACAAACCCAGGGTTTTCAGCTGCTGCTTGCAGAGGAGGTTGCTCACACCAGTATTTTCTGCTTTCTTTCTCAATCCCTCAGAAAAATCTCCCAGCTGCTCCCCCTCCAAATAATTCCTTTTTCAGACTCAGGGGTTCTCTGCAGTCTGTGCTGACCTGTGTAACTCCATGTGATTCTCCATCTGTTGTTGACTTCTTTGTGTTTACTTACTAAGGGGAAACTGAAAACACAATTTCCAGCTCTGGCCAGTGTTCCTGCCATTCCTCAAAAATAAGATCTGCCGTGGATGGAGCTCTGATTTTGATCTGCTCAAGCCTGTGCCTCAGCCCCAGGGATGCTGGCTGAGGGAGGACATGTGAAAAGTGTCCTGTGCAGTGCTTCATCTCCTGTGAGACACATCATTCTCTCTGTCTCACTCTCCACACTGAGATGTCAACAGCTGAACCTCCAGTTCAAGTGTATTTATGCATATTTATCCCTGCATGGCCAGTGAGGTGTATTAAAACCAGTTTATTTCAGAAATAGCATCATTTTTCCTGGCGAGGGAGAGCAGCTTCTCTAATTTTCTGTGCCACTTGTATTTTTGGGCTTAGTGAGGCAAAATGCCAAGGAGCCTGTTTACCTAAGAGCAGCTAAAAGAGCTGTGTGGCAATCAAGGTATTGAGTGGGCTGGGCTGAAAATAGATCAGCTTGGGAAGGATTTGATAAGAAATGTTCACTGTGGGGCTGGCTGGCCATGGGCACCAGTGACAGCCTCCCAGGGAATATATGAATATATGGATATATCCCCCTGCACATGTGCTGAGCCAGGGACTCACTCCTTCCCCATGAGCCACACCTTGGAATGGGATTCATGATCAGGAATGTGGTCTTTTCTTTTTTTCCCCCACTGGGAAAACTTCTTTTGGAAGGGTGTTTGTGGCCTCAGTGGGATATCACTGAGTCCTTCACCTCAGCCTTCCTCAGAGAATGATTCTTTAACCCCTTGAAGCTCTCCTGAGCTCCCACCAAACCAGGCTCCAAGCCTTTCCCAAGCTGTTTTGCCTCTTTCTTTCTTGATGAACAGACATGCCAAGCCCAACCTACTTGAGTGATTACCAAACTATTTGCCTGCAGCTTCACATATCTCACTTTATACAGCCCCTTGTGCCAGCTCTCTTCCCTGGGCATGTCTACATAGAAATTCTGGCCCAGGCTCCAGGTCTGGTGTGGCTTTTGGCATCCTGACAGGCAGGACAGATTACAGAAGAAAGGGTTTAGGCTCTTTGGTGGCTCCAGGAAAGCTCTTACCCCGAGATAGGAGAGCATGAGCACAGGGCAGGCTCTGGCTTTGGAGGTGTGGGATTCCACAGGTTCACTCACAGCCCCAGAGGGAACAGACAGCATCACATCTCTGTGGCACTTTTTCCAGCAGTGTTCCCACTCCTTAATTGCTGTATTTTGCAGCAAATGAGGCACTGTGGGCTTTTTTTCTTTGCAGTTTTCCAGCTGCAAACATCAGGGAGAACTGGGCTCTGTGCAGGGATACAACACAGGGCTCTCCTCAAGCTGCCAGCCACAGAGCTTGCTGCAGACTCAGTGCCCACTGTTATCATGAAAAACATGGTTACATCAGGAATTTTCCATTTCCAGGGCTGCCAGGCCCTTAGTTCTGCACCTCATCAGTGGGGGAGAAATAAAAGCACCACCTCAGGGTTATTTGGAGGCTGCAGAGCATGCCAGGTCCATCCCTGCTCTGGATGACAGTGCCTGTACCTGTCCCCAGCCCTGCTGATGTTTAAGGCTTTATCAGACTCCAGGAAGGGAGTTGAATGTGGTCCAAGCCAATTGCTGAGGTTTTCCAGCCTCCTGTTGCATCTGGCACAATCCTGCTGAGGATCTCAGGGTCACTGGCTCCGCGCTTCCTCCTCCATGGCACACATCTCCCAAAGGCTGGGGTTGTGTTTTACCCTGTAAAGGGGTTAGAAACTAAATTACTCTTTGAGCACAATGATGCTGCCCATGCAATTCTCCTTGCAGATTTTGGGAATTGCCTTGCTGTCTACATCAGTCCTTCCCTGCACCAACCAAAACCACAAAACTCATTAAATGCCACACTCACTGCAGCATGTCTGCAGTTCTGGGAGGCTCAGGGAAGAGAAAACCCAACTGTTTGCACATTTGGGGTTAAGAAAGAGGAAATCAGAGTGAAGAATTAAAAATGGCAGACTTTTGCAGTGCCACTGTTTTCTCCTGGGCTCATGATGCTGTGCTGGATCTAGAGGGAAGCTGAGCAGATTTCTAGGCACACCAGTGGAATGAGGCTGACCAACATCTCACCAGGGAAACCAAGGGATGGCAGCAAGTCAGTGACATCCTCTGAGTGAGCCCAGAGGGGCTGGATCCTCAGCTTTGGCTGCAGTCCCATGGAAAACGAGATAGCAATGAAATATGTGACTTTCCAGCATCAGCCTGAAGATCTGCCTGGTGGAGGAAGCAGCAATGGGACTTGTCTGTCCAGCAGTGACTACACACAGGGCTGTGCTTTCTCACTCATCCTTTAGTTAGAAGTGAATGTGAAAGGCAATTTCAAGCTTTGAAATGCTGAAAGCCTCAAAAAAAAGGAATTTTCAAGTGTGGGGACCATGTATGGGTTTTAGCTGATGCCTGAATACTTTAAGGGTTGTATTTTGGGATGTTCCTTATGCTGCTGAATCACAGCCCAGACACTGAGGTTTGAGAACTGCTGGTTTAGGGGAGATGGTTTCAGACACTGAGGGAGATTGGGAAGCACAGCATGCACTTGGTTGGTTACTGGGATGAGCTGACACTCTTCAATTTGTTAAATCAGGTAATCTGACCTTAAATCCCAGCAACCATGGAAAGAGCATTTCCAGGAATAGGCCATTTATCCTGCTCTGTGCATGGAATTACAGCAAGATAATAACTCTGACACATGCTTTATTTCCCTCTGGTTGCTGTGCCTTTGGATGCTCAAAAGAAAGCTTTTTCTTGTTTTTTTCCCCCCCAATTTTAGTTTATTTTTATTTTTAGTCCTACAATTGACATTCCTTTACTTGCTGGTTGCAAGGGTTTCAGCTTTAAAACGGAGTAAACAAATAAAACTGGGAATATATTAGTGCTGCCTCTGTGGGAAAGCTGCCTGCCAACATCCCAGTCCTGCTCTGTTCATAGCACCCAACTTTGAGCTCCTGTCTCTGTGGGATGCTGGGACTGACTGCTCATCATTATGGGCCAAAAGTACCAAAGAACAGCACATTGTTAGCACCCCTAATAAACACTGTGCCACTGGAAATCCCAGGTGCCCAATAATCCCTGTGTCAGCAAGCACAGGAATCAGCCCAGCAGCCAACTCCTGACTTGTTTGCATTCAATGTGCATTTAAAAGCAGGCAAAAAATAAAACAGTGTGAGTGGATAACATTCCTTGGGAAGCCATTTGTGTTTCAGATCATCTCAGACTAGTGTCACATTCAAAACCTGCCAGTAGATGTGGGGAAATTATTTCAGGGCTATCAGAGCTCAAAGAACAGCTCTAGTCAAAGACCCTTTATTCCATGGGTTTTCCAGCAGGGTTAACTAGTCAACATAGGAAAGAATTTCAGGGAGGAAAACTAGTGGGTACTGTAAGCAGCTTAGATTCCAAGCAGCACACCTGGGTCCCTAAAACTAATAAAAAAATCCTCCAAGTAGCATCCTCCTGATCCCAGAGACAGGCAAGAGTGGTTGATGCTGAGGGCTCTCTGCTGCTCCACTGGGTCACAAGTGCAGCCCTGGGTAAATCTCCCTGTGCTCCCTTTCCACCTGGAGTGACCCTTCATAGAACACAGTTTTCCTCATGGTTCCTGTGTGGCCAGAGATCTCCTATCAAGTCTAAGTGGGGAGGAATGTCTCCTCTTCCCTTGATCTCTACCCCTCCAGGTAAATTAAAATGATGCCTTTTACTCCTGCTGACTTTCTAGCTGCCTCCTCTTGGTCCAAAAGCTTGGAAAATTGGGGGTTTGGCACAGACTGTTATGGGTAACATACCCAAAGTACTCATCAGCACCTTGGGATTAAGTAGTCCCTGGTATTTTTGGCAGGAAAACAGGCAGATGTGATCAGACAGTTTCTCTGTCTGTCTGTCTGTCTGTTTGTGAACCAAGGGATAATTTCCAGCTTTGTTTGATGGTACCAAAGAGCTGAAGCCTACAAAGGCAGCCAGGTATAGAGGGGAGGGAGAGGAAGAGAGAGAAAGGGAAATCTTATTGTTTCTGTGACACAAGAACCCATCTAAAGGGTTCAGCCTGAACTCTTACAGCCAGGGAAGACCAGGCCATGTGTGGGATCACTCACTCCTCTGATGAGTGGCTTCCCAAGGAGCAGGGCTCTGTTACCCACCCCAGTACCTGCACTCTCTGTGTCAGCTCAAACTGGTTGGAACAGGGGATAAAACCACAGCAGAACTTCTCTGGCTTAAACTGAGCCCTGCCCATCATGGACAAGATAACAGAGGCACAAGGAGTCACTGGCAGTGCTTTGAAGCCCGATGGTTCCAAGAGATGGAAAACACGAGTGTGTTTGGGTGTTGTTGTGACCTCTCACAGCCAGACCCCTCCAGCACATCAGGCTTCAAAATCGGCTTTTGTTTTTGTGTAAAGCAGCCTGTCCCTGTGCAGGCAAGAGCAGGGACAGAAGCCAAGCCAGGCTGCAGGTACTGAGGGGACAGGAAAGAGCAGCTGTGGGAAGCAGCAAGCGTCCAGCCCAGACCATCTGCTGCTGTTGGATTAATCTCTAACCTGTGCTCTTAGCTGGCCAAGGGAAACTTGTTAGGCTGAATTTGTATCTCTAGCTTCAGGTTACAGCCTGGCATGTTAAAATAAACCATCCCTGACTTTGTGTTAGCTTAAAAAGCTGGGTTGTGGATTAGAGGTGTAGAAGGAGTCGTGGAAGGAGCTGTTTGTGATCACCAGTGAGAGGAGGAGGAGACAAGTCCATGCTGCCAACAGCCTGAGCATGGCCAGAGCACCTCCTTGAGAAAAAAGCAAGGATCAGAGGCCCAGGATAAAGGAGTGTCTGAAAAAAACCCTGGACCCATGAGGAAAGGCTGTCTTCTGCTCCGGGATCAAGCGTTGTGTGCTCTGAAGGAGCAAATTTGAAACATTTTTTTATTCTCTTGTTACTATTGTTTCTCATGGCCACTGTTTGTGTTGCGTTCTCATGCAAAGCATCCTCTGCCAGAGGAGTAGCAATCTTGAAAACTTGGAAGTATTGTGGAGGAAGGAGGAGAATTGTTTTTTTTAAATTTCCATTTTGAAAACGTGAAATGGGAAAAATAACTCTCCCAGCTTTGTTGAATGCTGGAGAAGGAGGAGATGGATGAAAAGCAAAGTTTGAGGGGTGGACTTGAAGCTGATTCCTCAGAAAAACGAGGCCAGCTGTCTCGCAGGATGGTTTCAGGTAACATCTGCCCGAGCCTCCTGACTCATCCTGTGTGGGTTTTGGATGTGCTGGAGCTGAGCTGAACCTGCCAGGCTCTTACAGTTTGCTTTGACACACATGGAGGAGAGCTGGGCTGCTTGGACCGAGCGCTACAAAGCCTCTTTCTAGGAAAGGAGCTTTGCGTAACAGAAGGGAAAATAGGTCGTTGTCAAGGTTTAGGGCATTTGCAGAAGAAAATAAACAAGTGGTGCAGCGTGGCCGGGCTAGAGGGGAGAGCAGGGGCTGCTCCTGCTCCAGACAAGGCTGTGCTTTGAAGGAGGGGCTGGCTGGGAGCGAAGTCAGCCTCGTGTTTACGGCAGCGGGGCTCGGATTCTCCATGTGATCCTTGCAAAGCATCCCATGCCAGGGCTGTGTCTGGGGCCGGGGAGGAATCACGGCCCCACAGCAGCCAGGTTTGTGTGCCCAGCTCTGTGGGGCACGGCACAGAGCGAACAGGGGATCGGGATCGCTGCGGAGCTGCTGCCTGGAGGAGGGGGAGAATGGCAGAGCCAGAGCAGAGCCTGCACAGGGACACTCGGGAAGAAACAAAAAACAAGGAAAAAACAAAAAAAAACCAACCAGCAGCCTCCTGCAAAAGCACCGCAAAGTCCTTACAAACGCCCTCGGGCATCGGCCAAACAAAATCCCCGGGGGGAGATTTTGGGAAGAGATCCAGCTGCCTCTCCGGGCCGTGCAGAACCACAGCACTTCACCTTCCCCAGGGCTGGGGGAGAGGCCGGGCACCCCCCCAGGCTGTGTGCCCGCAGCCCGGGCCGTGCCGTGCCCTCCCCGGCCGGGTACAGGCTGTGCCGGAGCCCTGGCAGCCGGGGGGCTCGGCGGAACATCTGCCAGCTGCCCCCGCCGCCAGCCCGCCAGGACATCTTGTTTGTGTTTTTGTGCGGAGCACACTCCCAGCGGGTTATGTCAGAGGTGAGGAATGCAGGGCCACCCTGTGTCATGAGATCAGCCTCACATTTTTAGGCTGAGCGCTCGTACCGTATTTGCTGGGAAGCGGCGCGGGGGCCCCGCAGGGGTGGGAGATCCCCCCTTGCCCGCATCCCGCTTTTCCAGCCCAGCCGGGTGGGGCGGATGGGGCCCGTCTGCTGGAACAAGCTCTCCCTCTGTTCCTCGCAAGGAGCAAGAAAGGAAACGCAGTGAATTAAGGCGAATGAAAAGGCGGCAGTGAAAGGCGGCCGGGAGCGCTGCCAAGCGCAGGGCGAGCGGTGGCGAGCTGCTCTCTGCCGCCGGGAAAGGCATCGGCACCCGGGGCTGCAGCACCGGGAAACTCAGCCGGACACCCCCAGCACATCCCCGAGCCACGGGCTGAAAGCGTGGGGAGAGGCGAGAACGCACCCAGGGCAGCGGGAGGCTGAGCTGAGCAATTGCAGTGAGAGCACTTTGACCCAAAGCATCGCACAGGGAGCGGCTTTCCCCCTGCTCTGCTCCTGGGAACCGAGCCTTACTTCCCACCTTGCTAAAACTTCTGGACTGCTCGGCCCCAGTGCTTCTGCTCATGGAAAGTTGGTGCAAAACAGCTCTGCTGATGTCACACAGCGTGGCTGCACTGCCCTTTCCTGAGTTTTCCTGCCTAAAACTTGGAGGCTGCTTTGCAGCTCTGCATCACACCTAGGGTAGAAACAGGGGAGACACTTTGATCCTGGTGCCACTGCAGAGAAGACTCACCGAGGCAGGGTCAGCCCCTGGCACAGGAAAGGCTTCTCTTTTCTGCTCTGGTGTGGCTTTTATTTTTTTACTTTTACTTTTTAAATTTTTTTTTTTCCTGAAATAGCTACAACAGTAGATCCTGAGATCGAAAAGCCCACTAATGAAAAGAAACACTTCCACAGACCACATCCAAACTGAATGCCACTGCTTGATATTTTTTTATTTTTTTGTTTGGGGTTTTTTGGGGTTTTTTTTTGTTGTTGTTCTGTTTTGCCCAGCAGAGGGTTTTGACATGGTGGTGTTTTGTTCTGTGTTAGAAGGAAAACAAACCCTGAAATACCAAAGTCTTTCACACAATGGTCTTTCCTTTCTCTAAACATCCCTGTGAGCTGGGCCTCTTGCAGCTCTCGACTCTTCCCAGAACAAGAGAACAAATACTAGGAAATCTGAGGGATGAACTGCAGGGAAGAGCTGCAGGGAGCTGGCAGCACAGCTCCACACTATTCCATGTCTCCAGTGCTGCCTGCTCCTCACCTGGAGGAGGCAGGTGGAACCTCCAGTGAGTGCAGATGCTTCCTGTCCTGCTGGACATTTTCTACTGAGCACCTCAGTCTCCTTTTTGTGTCCCTGTGAGACCTAACAGGACAATTTCAAGCCCTCATCTCTTATCCTCTGGCATCTGCTGTTCGCTGTGTCACTCCCAGACTTCTTTGGTCACTCTACCATAATCCCAAAAGTCTGCTTGGGAAATTCTCCCTTTCGTGGCATGACAATGAAAATGCTGATTTTAGGTCCTCTCTAGACTTGTAGTGCTGCACCAGAGTGTATTGAGGAAATGAGAGAGGTGACCAGCAGGGCCAGAAGGGACTAGCAGGGAGCTCCAGAGGGACCTTCAGACCAGAACCCTCCCCTATTCACCCACAGAACAGAGGAGTGATGTGTTGACAGGAAGGGGCTGGTTGCTGCCTCATAAAAATAAGGAGGGAGAAGTGATGGTGTGGGAAAATGAGGCTTGTTTAATGGTTTAGGAAATTATCTTCTCTTTCTTCCCACTCTCTTTGTCTGCCTTGCCCTTCATAAAGTCGTGCTTTGATAAGGTTTTCTTTTTTATCATCTAGGGTGGAGATTTTGGTTCATTTTCCCTGGATTGAAAAAGGAAGGAAAACGGGGCTTCATGCAGCATTCAGCACCAGTCTTGGAAAATGAACTAGGTAGGGCCAGGTAAGATCTGGAGAAGGGGTTGCAGGTCTACCTTGGCTGATCCAGAAGACTTTAAATTATATTAAATAAGGATCTTAACTTTCAATAGATTTTTCAGCTGCCTGGAATGCTTTAAGAAACAGAAATCTTCACTAGCAATGATTATATATATATATATTTAGATTTGATAAAAGCTCAGTTCTACTGCAATTCGCTTCTGCTATGCTCCTTCAGTTTGGTGAAAAAACACTGACATTGCTTAGCGACCTTTAAATCATTTTGGTTGAGCACAATAATGTGGGAAGGACAAAGTTGATATGTTACCCTGCCCCAGGTTACTTCATCTCCCAAATATTAACTTATCTAACCTTCTTGTTTGCTTCGAATCACCATTGTTTTCTGAATTGCAGTTGAGCATCCTGAAATCATAGAGTATGTCAGATTGGAGGGTCCCAGAAGAATCATAGAATGGTTTGGGTTGGAAGAACCTCAAAGATCTTTGTGTTCCAACCCCCCTACAGGGACACTTTCCACTATCCCAGGTTGCTCCAAGCCCCAATATCCAACCTGGCCTTGAACACATCCAGGGATGGGGCAGCCACAGCTTCTCTGTGCCAGGATCTCACCACCCTAAAAAATGAAAAATAACAAAGATCAACAAGTCCAACTCCCTGCTCCTTGCAGGACTGCTATAAACATGCATTGCTTGACTTTAATGTTGACTTTTCACTGCCTCTGCAGCATGGCAGAGCACCAGGCTCTCTGGGGAGATCCCACAACACAAGGCAGCAAAATCTCCATCTGACCCAGGCAGGCAGCTGCTCTGCCTTGCTGCAGCTCAGCAGTGGGATGTGTTGTGCCTGCCAAAGCAGATACTGAAGGTTCTTTCTTTCCTAATTGTCACTTTTTCTGTGACTGCTTCGAACACAGAACCAAGGAGCACGGAAAGAACAGTGCTTCCCCTGTCAGGGATGGGGTGGAAAAGGCAGGAAAAAAAAGACTGAAGGAAGAATGTGGTGAAAGGCACCACAACATCCAGAGGCTTGACTCTGATTTGCTTAAACCAGTGTAAACAAGCAGGTTCAAAACTTGGAGCTCTGACTGGTGCTGGCAGCAGAAAAACAAGGAAAACATGTTTTAGATCAATTATACCTTGGAAGATACATGAGATTTTTAAGACACCTAAAGCCATTAACATTGGGCAGTGCAATAATTTGAGTTTTAGGGCTAGATGTAAACACCAGGGCTACAAGAACCAGACACTTAACCTGATATAAAGTGGCTGTTTTATTGTTTCTGAAGATTTTGCACTGTTTGAAAGATAACCTACCATAAGATCTCTCTGCTGCTCTTGTAACCTCCCTGCAGCTGGCCCAGGCTCCTCTTCCCCAAGTTCTTTACTCATCTTTCTGCTCTCTGTGCTCCAAATCTGAAAATAACTCTGGCATTGCATGCAAACTGTCTTGAGTTTGCCCTTTTCTGCTGGATACTCACCCACCCTTTCCTGACCTGTGGCCATATTTCCCTACTCTTTGTAACCTACATCCATAAAGCTCTCTGCTCACAATCAGGACAGCACTGCCCTGGCTTGGGCTCCTTCCTATGAAACTCACTGGAAGAACATCCCACATATTGGACTCCTGAGCAACTCAACTCACCCACACAAAGAAAAATGAGGCAGAGCTGGTAGGTCTGAGCAAAGGGCCCAGGTCAGCCCCTGTGGAGAAATAGGGCAGCACTTGCAGGAAGATCTTGTTCCTTGATGTTCTCCAGGTTCATGGGTTCATGGATTCAGCTCTCTGTCCCTTCCAGCCCCTCTCCACTGGTCCATCTCCATCTGGTGTCTCCCCATGCCATGACTGAGCTGGTTGTTCTTCTCCCTGATTCATCCCTCCTGGTTCCTACAGAACAGGGAGAGAGCCACAGAAGCCCGTGGTGGTTTTGGTTCTCCTGAGCTGTGGTTCATTGCTCCAGCTCTTTATGCTCTTATATCCTTCAATCAATTATACAATCAGTATAATGGTCCATCTTCCTTTACTAACCAAGCACACACTTCAGCTGCCCCACCCTTCCCAGGAGGATGGAGAGCTGGGAAATGGGAAGACACCTGAGAAATGATCAATGGTGCTCCCACTCCAGAAAGGGGTGTAGGAAGTTCCAGGCAGCCTCAGCATGGTGATTTCATCCCCTTCAGCAGGCCCTTTGCCAGGCACATCCTGTCCAGCTTGTGCTGGACAGACTGGCAGTGAGAGGAGTCAGTGGCAGCCAACTCCAAATGGCCAAGACCAGCCTCTTTCCAGCGCTCAGGAGCTGATTCATGCTTTGGTTTTCTGCCCCACCCAGTCCAGAGTGAGTTCAGCACATCCCTCTGAGCTTCACTTTCCTACTTTCAAGGCTCTGCCTCCTTCAGAGATCTTCCCACATTCATGGCCCAGCCCAGCCACCACCAATTCTCTCTCTTTTCCTGGACTGGACACCAGGGCAGCAGCCAGGAGCTCTCTGGATTTGATTCATCATCCTCTAGGAAAAAAGCTGCTGATCCTGCTGGTGATGCTTCCTCTTGACCGTGTGGCCCAGCACAAAGACTTGGTGTTTATCTCCACCCTTGTCTCGAGGGGAAAGGTCACTGTCCCTCTAGGGCACTGCTGAGCTTGGAATGTGGGAAGTGGAGCTGTGGGGAAAGACCTGGGAACATGGGAACACATTCCTATCCCACCAGCTTTGTGCCACCAGGCAATGCTCAAGTTTGGTGTGTGTTAAGAATCAAAACCTGATGGTTTCCCCCAGGACTCAGACTCCTGAATGATGTAAGCATTTGTCGTCCCTCTCCTTAAATAACCACAGAGCAGAGCCAAATGGGTTTTCTCTCTCCAACAGATGGGCTGCTGACAGGTGCTGCTGGAGGCTGAGAGATGGAAAATCAAGGATGCTCTGATATGGTCTGTCACTTGCTTGAAGAGAAAAAAAAGCAGGTGAGGTCTGGTCTCCTTGTTCTGCCACATTATTCAGATGCTGTAGAAGTATAAAACCACAATATGATTGTATTAGAAAATATATTACCTTTTCTTAAAGGCAGGGGAGTGGAATATGTCCTAAAGATGGAAGACTGGGATATGTCCCTTGGGACAAGGAGGATCTGCTTCCATAACACAGGTCCCAGAATAAGCAGGGCTCTGTCAGAATGGCATTGTGTAAAATAACAGAAAACAAAAGCTTTTCTTTGTCCCTAAATAAGTAATTTCTGTGCTTCCTTTGTGGTTCACTCCTAAAGGCTTGCTGAATCCAAGGAGGATGTGGTCACACTCATTGGAAAACTCCAGATGCTACAATATAAAAACACCAGTCTGCATTAAACCCACATTTTTAACGAGTTAAATCTCATGTGCTTTCACTCTATTTTTCTCACAGGGTGATGGCAGGCTGCTGCAGTTTTCATGTCCCTTGGAGAGCATTTGCCCAATTCCTCAGAAATTTCCCCCTTGATTTTTTTGACAGGATACAGTCTTTTGTTATTTACTGATGTCACTGTAGCCTAGGAGAGAAATCAACAGAGTCATGAATTATAGACTATGCTTGTAGGACATTTCACTCTGTTTGATTTAGTGTGAACAAATTCCAGATAATTAGAGTCGAGTTCAAGTTACAACACTTCACTTCTGTCGTCTGAGTTGCCCTAAGTAGTGAGGAGTGTCTGGGTCGAGTATTTTCACGGGGATCATTGGGAAGATGAGATCCTTCTGTGTGTAGGTCTCAGTTTTGAAGAAGCCTAATATTACAGCAATGCAGCTGTGTCTCCACTCAGGAAACACATCAGACTTTGATAAAAAAAAACCCCTCACCATCCCCAGGGTGAAAGCATCACATGATGCTGCGTGGGTTTTCTTCATCTTTAAATGTGGCATCCTCCAAGTGGTCCTTCACTTGCAGGTCATTTCCATCCCAGCTACCACCTCCTGCTGCTGAGCACTTGAGGGATAAGGAAAGAAGCATCTTGGTCTGGGTTTTTGAGATCTGGGACTGCTTGGACATAAAATGTACCATCTCTGCAAAGATTTCCACCAGCATCATCATTTTGTGCGTAGAAAAGCAACCCCAGCCTTCCATTCAATTAAAAAAAAAACAAAAAACAAAACAAAAAACCCCCAAATAACCAAAAAATGAAAGGGGTATGGGAAGAGGCTAGAGTCTTGCTTTCTCCTTGAACAACAAAACCCTTGCCTGAAAGCAAAACCAAAGTCCCTTCATCATGATTTTGGAAGATGAAGTACAGTGCTGTGGTACAACAGCGAGGGGAGGGTGTCCCTGAGCACACAGCCACCCAGGCACAATTAGGGGAGTCAACTGGACTTTTCCATCTGAATGCTCCATTTATTATAAATAACCAACACTTAAATCATAACCTACTGCCTACTGGAAGTCCTTTGCTAATGCCATTGTCATCTGTGGGCACTGGACACTGGGAAGGAGAAGGGTGTGTTGGTTATTTGATAGACTCTTTCACAAGGGCTATGTTCAGTTCTCTCCATGTGCACAAACACCACCATTTGGAAAGTCTGGGTGGTCTTTGGCAAGGTCCTCACACACTCAACTACAGCACCAAACACACTCCTTAAGATAGTCAAGGCATGGGTGATGCACTCCTGCCTACCCTTGGAGTTTCTAGCTCTTGCTGTTGGTTAAAAGTCTGGAAAAAATGGGCTCATATGTGGACACTGGGCCTGGAGGATGCCTCAGCTCAGGTTTTGAGGATTTAGCTCATGATTTTTAACTCCTGGACATCAGAGGGGCAAATACTTGGTTTGCTTGCATGAACTCCATGGTTTCCAGCCAAGCACTTGACCCAGAGAATTAAGCCAATAACTGTGTGACTCACAAGGAAAAATCAGCAACAAGAGCAATAAAAAGCCTTGGACACACGAGCAGACTCCATTACCCTGTAAAACAGCACAGCGGCACAGTCAGTTATGGAGCAGCCCTTTTACCACCTGGGAGGAAAGGAGGCATGGACTTTCTTTGGATGTGAAACTAAAGCTCTGCTTATTTCTCTCTCTTCAGGATGGGTGGGACAAGGAAAGCATCAAGAAACTAAAACCAGAGGAGGAACAAAATGAATATCTAAGGGAAAAAATTGCAGCATCTGGCAAAATATTTTCTTTTTATATCCTTCCTTGGTAATGGTTATTCACCACCTGAATGGCACTGGTGGTTGTGACTCCTCTCAGGATGTAAATCACAGAGTCACATGGTGGTTTGGGTTGTGAGGGACCATAAAGTTCATCCAAATCCAACTCCCCATGCATAAGAAGTGCAGCTGTACTGCACATGTGATGGGCTGAATGGACAGCTCAGTCCCTGGGATAGTGTCTAGTGACGGGTGGCTTTGATAAGACTTACAGGAAAGCCACTCATGGTGGAGAGAAGCACTTGGGGTCTCAGCTGGTTCATGTTTTACATGCAGTCATTAAAAAAAAAAATCAAACAATCATTAAGCGTGCCATCAGCAGATGGAGGAAGGTTTTTCTAAACCAGAGCCATAGCAGGTTGTGGGCAGTACTGATTCCTTGCTGTCATGGTCAGAAGTCCCCTCTGTTGCACAGGGGGGACTGTCTTATCCTGTGCTGATGTGACCTAGAAATCCTTGTGGTCTTGGAGTTCCCCTGGCTCCAGGCCCATGCAGGGGAGTGAAGGCACCAATTGCAGTTCAACATCCTGTCCCACCAGAGACTGGATGGAAAATATTGATTTGCTTTTAGGGGGGGCACATTCAGAGATGCATTTATTGAGGGCTTGTTTCTCCTTGGAGGCAAAGGGAATGCAAAGACAAAGCCTCTTTCCCTGTCACATTGAAGGCTTCAGGCATGGAGTAGGAAGATAACACTGAGAGAGGAAGCCCAGAGACCTGGCTCTTCAGAGAACAACCCACACCCACCCACCTGAAGGACAGAGACTCCTCTCTAGGATTTCACAGCCACTTAGGAACCTTGAGGTTGAAAGCCCCTCCAT
The DNA here is from genome assembly GCF_009819885.2 of Catharus ustulatus. Taxonomy (NCBI): domain Eukaryota; kingdom Metazoa; phylum Chordata; class Aves; order Passeriformes; family Turdidae; genus Catharus; species Catharus ustulatus. The sequence continues at coordinate 3,948,062 of NC_046221.1, read as the reverse complement.
GGCACGTACCTGGAGGAGCACTTCATCTTTCCTGGCTGTAAGAATTTGTCTTAACTAAAGATTTTCAATTAAAAGTCAAGACTGAGTTGCTGCAAAGTGCCAGAGACGAGAGTCATTAATACCGGAATGCAAGTTTTAAATAATTTTTAATATGCTCTGCAAGACATCCATAAAAGGCCCTTAATCAATATGTGCTTCAATTCCTTGCATTAGGGTTTGAGGAATTTAAATTCATGGCAGGGGAAGGGTCGAGAAATCATTATGAATTTCCATCAGAGCTCTTACATAGCCAGACCTGGGAGATCATGAGGGTCAATGCTGTTGGGAGGGTGTGACAAAATGGATCAGATATTTTTGGTGGTCCCAGTCCTTGGAGAATGGGTGTTGTGGCTTGTCATTGATATGGAAGCAAACTTGGTGACAATAGCTGTGATTTTGCTTGGCCATTTCAGCCAGTATCAAATATTCACTGGCACCACTGGAAATTTAAGCATTACCTGACCGTCCCCTGGTGAGAAGAGCAGAGAGGATGAGGATGGGCTGAGCTGAAGGCATCAGGGCTGCAGGTGCTCATGCTTGGGGACCCCAAATCTTCACATGCAGCATTCCCATGGCCTCACAGATTTGATAACTCTTTTCCTGCACACGTACAAGGTTAGTTTTGTGGTTGGTGCACAAGCAAAGCCTGCTCCCCACTGCCATCATCTCACAGCAGGAGCATGGAGAGGCACAAGCTTTCCCAAGGAGAGGAGGAACAAGACAATCTGACCCACCCAAGAAGAAAGACACTGTGGCAATGCTTAAACCTGTGTTTAAGCATTTGGCTGGATCCAAGCCAGAGGTGCAGAAAAGAAATTTCCAGTAAGGAGAAACCTCTAGGAAGGACCAAACCCTAGAGGAAGCTCAGGGTGAGGTTTGTGCTTCCTATTTCAGTCTAAAAAAAGCCCTGTCCCAGGAGGGGGTGAGTTTCAGTAACATCCAGAGTGTCTCCCACACACGCATGCCAAAAATTCCAATTCTGCGTGTCCAGCACAGGGGTGATGACAGTAAAGCACATGGAAAATCCACATGCAGATGGACCCTCAGAACATCCTTCCCTGCAGGTAGCCCAGGGGCAGAGCAGCATCACCCTTGGAATGACCCACAGGAGGTGGTTCTTGTAGCCAACTTGACCCCCAGAGATGACAACAGGGCCTAGAGGTTTATCCTGTGGTTATCTGCATGCTCTGTGCCATGGGTTTGGATGAGGGCCAGGTATTTCTCTCACCATTTTTCCTTGGGGGAAGGCAGGAGCTGGGGGCTGTGCCCAGCGAGCAGGCTGGATGCAGCCACACTGTTTCAAAGGCTGGAAAAACGCAATCCTGTAGAGGAAAGGCAGGTGAAGCTATTGATTAGACTGCCTCAGGCCCTGCTTACTTCACTGCCAGCCTAAAAATCCCTCAGTGCTGGGAAATCATCTTGGACCTTGTGTGCACATTGCTGCAGCTCAGCCTGCGTTCGCAGGGTGCATCTGTCTGATTTTGCAACCCTGACGCATGAAATGAGGTAGGGAAAAGCAGGCAGCCCTTTGGAGAGGGATAGGGGAAAATAAAAAAGGAAAGAAAAACAGAAGGAAACCAAAAGCGCAGGCGGGAGGGAAGGGAAAGGCAGGATTTTGTCTCGGGAAGGCGTCGGAGCCTTTGAGGACCGTCCCCGCCGCCGGCCCGCATTGCGAAAGAGCCTTTGGCTCGGGCTCGGGTGCCCCTCGGTTTTGCAAGGGATGCCGGCACGGAAAGCCTGTCCCGGGCACAGCGGGGATGCCGGAGAGCCGGGGGGCCCCGCGCCGGGGCCGGGATGCGGCGGAGCGGAGCGGGATCGGAGCGGGGCCGCTGCCATCTAGCGGCACCGGGACCGTCCCCTCCGTGCCCCGGCACAGGGAACCCCCTGAACACAGCACAGACCCCTCGGCACCCCTGAACACAGCACAGACCCCTCCGCATCCCCCGAACACAGCACAGACCCCTCGGTACCCCTGAGCACAGCACAGACCCCTCGGGCACCTCCCGAACACAGCACAGACCCCTCCGAACAGCCCCCGAACACAGCACAGACCCCTCTGGACCCCCTGAACACAGCACAGACCCCTCTGGCACCCCCTGAACACAGCACAGACCCCTCTGGACCCCCTGAACACAGCACAGACCCCTCTGGCACCCCCTGAACACAGCACAGACCCCTCTGGCACCCCCTGAACACAGCACAGACCCCTCCGGACACCCCTGAACACAGCACAGACCGCTCCGGACACCCCTGAACACAGCACAGACCCCTCCAGCACCCCCGAACACAGCACAGACCCCTCGGCACCCCTGAACACAGCACAGACCCCTCCGGACACCCCAAACACAGCACAGACCCCTCTGCACCCCTGAACACAGCACAGACCCCTCGGCACCCCCTGAACACAGCACAGACTCCTCCGGCACCCCTGAACACAGCACAGACCCTCCGGACCCCACGCCCACGCCGCCCCTCTGTGTGCGGGGGAATCGCTGCGGGTTTGGGGGGTTCCGAGGGGATTCTGCCAGTGGGGCTGGAGAATCTGCCTGGGGAATGCGCCGAGACGTAAATGCGGCGGAGCGGGAATGTCTCGGAGAACTGAGGAGCCGCGCCGACCCCAGCAACCATGGGCTCCTGCCTGCACCTTTTCCCCTCCTTACGCCTCTGTGAAGGGTTTTTCCTCCTTTCCCTCCACTTCAAGAAATACCCTGTGGCAGGAGCAGGGCTCTCCCTTCCCCTCCATCCTTCCATGTTCCCTGCAGCTCCCTCCTGCCTCCCATTTTGTGGTCTCGTTGCTCCCCCACTGCTGCTGGTCCCTATGGAGAGCAGCAGGGAGGACACAGCCACGTTTCTTCTCTTCCTTCTCGTATGAACCCCCCCTTCCTTTGTATCTTCCTGCGAATTCCATCATGCAGTAAATCTCCCCATTGTGCTGGAGCTCCCCTTTGCTTTAGGGGTGACAGTCTCCCATTTCATACCCAGGGAAGGAGATGGAGATGGCTTTTCAAAGGCCACCCCAAAGGTGATAGAGAAATGCGCTTCCTAAATCCCATCCTGCCCCTTGGAGTCCTTTTGAGGGGCACAGAGCAGAAAACGAACATGGGCATATTCAAACAGGATGCTTATCAGGTGCAAAGAGGCACAGAGCTGGAATCAGATTTAAAAGGAGAGGGAAAGCTGGGCCCTGGGCAGTTGTGAGATGTCAGCCAGTGGCGATGGTGTGCCCAGGAGAAGGTGGGTCAGGCACCCGAGGGGTGTCAAAGATGATGCCAGCACTGGATCCTCCTGGCAAACCAGCAGCAGACACAGAGATCACCTCTGGTGGAGTGGGCCAGAGCAGCCTGTTTTTTCTTCTTTTATTGCTTTGTTCTTTTATCTAAAAAAACCACCCCAACACAACTTCAGAAGTTCAAGTTGACTGAACAGCCCAACCTTGTGCTAGCCCAGAGCACGGGCAGTCAAATACATCATGAAGGATTTATTCACAAGAACAGGTCTTGCTCCATAGGTGCTCTCAGCCAGATGCTTCTTCAAGTCCTTTGTGTGAAGTGCTGCATCCACAGTTAGCTGGGAATGGGCAGGGAGGAAATCTTTTTGGCCCTGGTGTTGAGGTTGCCCCTTAGCAACTGGTGACAGTGCTGGGAACTGGTTCCAGGCATATATTTTTTTCCAAGGAAAAGTGTTCCTGAGGTCAGCACTCTGTGTAAGACAAGATTTTATCCAGGGGAAAAGCCTCAAGGCACCAGTCTGGCCCATCTCCCTCCTGCATTGTGCTGCTCTGGGGACCAAGCCTCTGCCATTGAGGAGAGGAGAAAACCTCTAGGAGGAGGAAAAGAAGAGATTTTTGAGAAATGTTGCTACTTAGTACAGATACTTTCAAGTGTAGCATAGGAGAACAGAGCTGCCCCAGTCACTGGGGTTTCCCATCTCCCAAGGTTCTGTCCATGTTTCCTCTGCCATCCCAGCTTGATGGGATTCCTCATTCCTCCACATGAGCCAGCTCCTTCCGAGGTGATTCCACAATCTTCACATCTCAGCTCCATAATAAGCTACAAGGGGGCTGCAGAGCCAGTCCTTACACTTTTATCAGCACAGGATTAATTAAAAAAGAACTCAAAAATAGAAAACAGCTCAGCATTAACCTCATGCTAGAGCAATTTCCAAGCAGGTATGCCAGCGAAATAAAAACAGCAATTTGCAGCTAAATAAAAATAACAGTTAAGCATTTGAAACACAAATGCACCATTCAGGAGCAGCAGATAAATATTCAGACGCGTTCATTAGGAGGTTGAGGCTGTCTCTCAAATAAACAGACAGGTACAAAATAGCAGCCTGAATACTCCAATTACGCCAACATTGCATCAGTGCCGATGCTCCCGGCTCTGGGAGTGGGAGGGGGAGAAGGGGAGAGGGTGAGGAGGAGGAGGGCAGTGGGGAAAGATGTGTGGGAAATGTATTTTTTTTTCCCCAAAAAATTTCCCTTAAATTTTGTTTTATGTAACCGGTGTTTGGATTCTCTTCCATGGAGGGGATGGGAAGCTCTCCTGAGTGGGCTTGCTTGGCCTGGCTGCCAGGGAGGACCCCCCAGAGTGGGGAAAGCAGGACTTGGCCTCCTGCCCATGGCCCTAAACCCACCCTGCACAGCCCCCGGGCAGCGAGGGATGGCTGTGGAGCAGCGCAAAGCAAAACAGCGCCGAGCCCAAAAGCTACAAAGCCTTTGGAGCTCAAGTACTGAGGTTATCGAAAAAACAACATCGCCCTCCACGATCCCCCTGGAGCAGGGTGTGTGTGGCTGTGGGGCAGAGGGGATGCTCAGGGACAATGGGGTGTCCCCGCACAGGGACAGCGACACTTTTGGGGTGATGTGTCACCTGAGTGGGGACAGGACCCACTGTGCCTCACACACCCTGCTCCATGGGGACACATGAGCGCTGGTGTGGGCCTGGGATGCTCAGGGACAATGAGATGTCCCCCACACAGGGACAGCCACACTTTTGGGGTGATGTGTCACCTGGGTGGGGACAGGAACCACCCTGCCTCACACACCCTGCTCTAGGGGGACACAACATGAGTGTTGGTGTGGGCCTGAGATGCTCAGGGACAATGGGGTGTCCCCAACCCCAAGGACGGCCACACTTTCGGGGTGATGTGGCACCTGAGGGAGCGGGGCAGGCACAACTCAGGAGGGTGCAGCACTTCCCACCATAGGCGAACTCTTGCGTGGGGACAGCCACACTTTGGGGGTGCCCGGTGTCCCCTCAGGAGGAGCGGGGTGGCAGCTGCCGCCTTTCCCCGCTCCCGCCGCGCGGGGGCGCAGCGCTCCCCTCACGGAGGCGGTGGGGGGGGGGAGCGCGGGAGCGCGCCCCGACGGCGGCACCGTGTGTGCGCATGCGCGCGCGTGCCCGGCCGGCCGTGCTCTCCGCCCCCCCGCGCGCGGCCCGTGCCGAATCTGCGGGGCGCTGCCCAGTGCGGAAAGTGCCGCGCTCTCACCCGCGCCGCGCTTTACCCCGGCCGCGATTTCATCATGCGGGGGGCGGGCACCGCTCCGCCCGCTCCTCCTCCTCCTCCTCCTCCTCCTCCTCCTCCTCCTCCTCATGCCGCTTCCCCGTAGCGTCCTGCCCGCCCTGCTGCGCCGCCTCGCCCGCCCGCTCCGCTCCGCCGCCCCCCCCGCCATGGACGGCCCGCAGGCCGAGGCGCTGCTGGCGCCGCTCCGGAACGCGGTGCGGCAGCAGGTAACGCCGGGGCGGCCCGGGGGTGTCTCCCGGGGGTCGGGCGGGCTGTGGGAGGTGCCCCGGGCCCCCCCCCCCGGGGGTTTGCCCGCCCTGCTGAGGGGTCTTGGCGCATCCCCTTGGGCGCTGCGCGGCCTGGAGGGGCCCCACGATGTCCCCACGGTGTCCCCGCGGGCGCGGGTGGCCCCTCGGGCACAGGCGGTGCGGGCGGGTGTCGCGTGTGGGTTTGCCCCCATGGCTCTGTGCCGTCCCCACGGTGCCCGAGCAGCCTGGCAGGGCTGGGTCTGTGCCTCAGCCTGGCTGGGTGTCCCCTCCCCAGCTGGCTGTGCCCAGGAGGGGACACCCTGCCCCAGGGCCCCTCCTCGTGTGTGCTGTGTAAAACAGCCCCTCGTCCCTTCGGGGTCACGCCGTGATGTCCCCCCCTCTGAGCTGAGCTTGTGCCGGGTTTCCGAGGTAAATGACGTTCTCTGGAGTTGCATATTTGCCTGATGCAGTAAGGGATGGTAATTCCTTTACGTATTTTCCATTTCATCATTCTGATGAATCTAGGTGGGTGATGTGTCCTTTTAGCTGGGGCTGCACCGCGTTCTCTTCCCGCCTCCCTCCTTTTACCTTTATCATCCTTCTTACCTGAGAAGGATTTGGTTGTCCTTTCGTTTCCTAAATAGGTCTTGGCACTCTGGCTGTGTGCGGTAATGGATCTTGTAGAGTTCCTTTTCCTGTCTTTGCCACCTGCCAGACCTGTGCCTGTGTGTCCCCTGTGTCCCTCCTTTAAGTGGCCGAATCCATATTATTCTCCTTAGCTGCACACTGAGCTATGCGTGTGTCCCTTGTATTCGCATATTTGTGTGTGTGTTTCCCCATTAAATGAGTGGATTTATGGCCCTCTAATTATGCCAGCACTTCAGTGAGTTTTTATTATGAATCACTGTACAGCATAATGCCTTGGCAAGAGAGCTGCTTGTAAATAAAATGATGATCTCTAGAACCAGCCAATTTATTTGGTTTAAAATCCTGGGTGCTGTCATTTTCCTGTGAGTACCACGCACCCCTTCTTTTCAGGGGTTAAAACTGGGATATGGGGTGCCAAGGGACAAAAAAAAATGTCCAGCTGGGGCCACACTTACTGTGTTGTACAACTGGCTGTAGCAATTCCCGGAGATATTAGCACAGGAGGAAAGGGAGGGAATAACAAAGATCGGGGTGGTTGATGCCTCTGGATGCAGGAGTCTGTGTCTGGCAGCTCCAGGAGAAGTGGTTTAATTAAACCTAAGGGACTCAGCCTATGGAGAGGGAGCAGCCTATCTTCCTGCAGCAGTGCCTGATGCAATAAGCTGCTGTGATCCAGGGGTGGATCCCTCCCTGCTTTGCTGGTCTGTGGGACAAAGCTGCAGCAAAATTTGCCACATCGAGTGCTGCTGTGCACTCCTCCTCTTGGGCAGGGCTCGAGATCGGAGCTTTAATTAGATTGAGTCCTGTCAGCAGGCATAATTATTTGCTTCAGTTGTGTTTGGTTGTCTTTTTTTTTTTTTTTTTCCTTCTTCTTGCGTATGTCTGAGCACTCTTACTTATAGGTCAAGACAAAGAGTTGCTGTGTGCTGCTTTTGGATGCTCAGCAGTGAGCAGGGTGAGGGCTCTGTTGAGTCAGCAGGAGCTGCTTTGCTGCTGTCTTGATGTTTTTCCACTGCCGACCCCCCTGGCTCAACAAAGGCAATTTGGACTTACTACTCTAAAAGAAAAAAAACACCAGATCAGATCCCTCCCTCTGCCACGTTACCCAGGAATGGCAGTTGCAGTCCTCAACCCCAGAGTGAAACTTGTGTGTTTTGGTTTAAGCAGTTCACAGGAAGGAAAAAGCAGATTTGTTCTGTTCGTATAGCTGATGGGGTTAATCCTGGCAGGATTCTTATTTTTCCTTCTTCTGCTTGTGTGTGTTTTAATGCAGTCCTTGGGGACATCCTTTTATTAATAAAATGAGCCTTTGAACCCCTCAGTCTCTTGAGCACTTTTATCTTTCCTAATCTGATTACAGAATGGCAGTCTGTGTATTCTCTTCTCTTTGCTTTCTCAGTTGCCTGTAATGTTTATGTCAGGAAAGTTCAGAATATAGGAAAAAAAATTAAAAAGTTGCTATTGTGGAAATGCTGTAATCTCTGTGAAATGTGGAGACTTCCCTTTTTTTTTTTTTTCTGAAGATATGCAAGGTGCAAGAAAAATGTTGAACTTGGAGCATCTTGTTTTTAGAACATCCCACTTGGGGTGGCTTTGACATCTCTGTGCTTTTTCTTCCAGCACTTTTGTCCCCTTCAGTAATTCAAGCTAGATCTTGGTTTTGGTGAAGAAGAATGGACTCAAAGGAAGAATTTTTGTTAATTTATCTCCAGGAGCAAGCTGGGCTTTACAGCTGTTCATAAAAGAACCCTTTTGGGTGTGTGGGGATTGGGCACTCCCCTGGGCTGAAAGGGGAGGAGAGACCTGTGTGCAGTTGTAACAAGGTGGTGATGGTTTGACTCTGGCCAAGACCTCCTGTTAGCCCACTGCAGGGTTTTGCTGCTCTGAAATATTTAGGCTATGGGGGCTTTTCTTAAGGTTATTTTTATTTTTTTGTTGGCTTTGTTCTATCTGAACAGGTTTTAAAAATAATAATTATAACAATTTTCACTCAAAATGCTGCATTGGGCTAATGCATTGCTAATTGGGCTGCAAATATCTGTCTTCTGTGAGACTTTCTTCTGAAAATTTGTGTCCTTGCTGGCCAGTTTTGATCAGGTAGAAGAGAGGAAGAGAAGTCTGAGATGATCATAAGCTTTGAAGAAAATGGAAGGGGTGGAAGGAAGGGAAGCCTTGTAGAAGGAGAAGGGCACAGAGCCTGTGTTCACCATCTGAGAATCCACTTAGTGCATCCTCAGAGACAGAAACCAGGAATTTGTGGAAATGTGATGTACTTAGAGGAATATAATTACACATGGAGGTTGAGTAGCAGGTCTGTGATTTAACAGTTGTGTGGGGTGGTTGAATTTCCATAATGAAGTCTACTCTGCTAACTTAAAAGTGTGTTTCTCACTTGCAGCCCCTGGAGACCTGTGTGCAGGCTGTACAAAAATCTCCTTTTGGATTGCCAGAGGAGCTGGAAGAAAGAGAGGTCTCATCTGTAGCAAAGAATGACTCTATAATGTTCTTTTTTTTCCTAGGGAGAGCTGGTGAGGAAGCTGAAGGAAGAAAAAGCTCCTCAGGTGGACATAGACAGAGCTGTAGCAGAGCTCAAAGCTCGGAAGAGGGTCCTAGAAGCAAAAGTGAGTCTGGAAATTAAACTCTGAGCTCCACAGTATTGCCTGAAAAGCCTTGAAATCTCTTCTTAATTCTTTATTGCAGATTTGGTTTAAACAAACCTAGGCTGAATCACTTCTGAAGTAGCTTTTACAGGTTTCCACCTAATGGCAATTTCATTCTTTACCTGTTACACTAATTTCTGTTAGCATTAAATCACCGTGGAAACAAATACACATGAGTTGAGGTTGCCCAGTAATCAAAGCTGCAATTGAGTGTACATTCACTAATCTTTGTTTGCTATATAGATTTTTTGTGTGCAGAGTGAGAGCGCATGCTGTTCACTGTGGTGAATTTTCAAATTCTTTGTGCATTGAAATTCCCTGTCCTAGAATGTGTTTATTTAGAAACCACCCATTTTGCTACAGTAACAACGTTTTTGTAGATGTTTCAAATAACCTGTAGTTCTTCTCAGACTTAGAGGTGAAACTGTGTCCCCTTTTTTTAATGTAGCCATGCTCTAGGAAGTCTTAAATGATGGAACTTGAAGTTTGTTGTCTTTAGATTAATAAAGAAGTAAAATACACTTTATTATCCTGTCAGCTTTCCTTCCCAGACTGAAACAACAAAAATGCAACTCTTGAAGCTTAAAAGCAGTCAGTTGTGCAGACTGACCTAGGTTCTTTCTAATTTCTATTTCATGTAAACATGATTGTAATTGTGTCTGAGTGATACTGTTAAAAATAAATGAATTAATGAGTAAATACACTTACAGCACTTCTTACAGCTGACTGAGAATGTGGGTTCACCTGAACTGAAACCCATTGACCCTGTTCGTCCTGCAGAGTCACGTGGGATGAACAGGTGCTGCTCTCTGCCAGCCCTGGCCTTGTGTCTGCCTGTTTACATACCTTGAACCCAAGAAAATGTCATTTTTACTGAGTATTCAGCATAGGGACTGGGCTTTGAAACCATTGCATGAAACCTGCATTGATAATTAGGTCATCTTAGAGGAAATACTATCTGGATGTTTTCCCAGTTTTGTGTACCTACCCTCAGAGGTTTGGGGGGATGTCAGCAGGCAGGTGAGGAGTCCTGGAGTCCCTGTGGGTGTCACCAGGCAGGTGTGGAGTTCTGGAGTCCCTGTGGGTGTCACCAGGCAGGTGTGGGGTCCTGGAGTCCCTGTGGGTGTCACCAGGCAGGTGAGGAATCCTGGAGTCCCTGTGGGTGTCAGCAGGCAGGTTTGGAGTTCTGGTGTCACTGTGGATGTCACCAGGCAGGTGTGGAGTCCTGGAGTCCCTGTGGGTGTCACCAGGCAGGTGAGGAGTCCTGGAGTCCCTGTGGGTGTCACCAGGCAGGTGTGGGGTTGTGGAGTCCCTGTGGGTGTCACCAGGCAGGTTTGGAGTTCTGGAGTCCCTGTGGGTGTCACCAGGCAGGTGTGGGGTTGTGGAGTCCCTGTGGGTGTCACCAGGCAGGTTTGGAGTTCTGGAGTCCCTGTGGGTGTCACCAGGCAGGTTTGGAGTTCTGGAGTCCCTGTGGGTGTCACCAGGCAGGTTTGGAGTTCTGGTACCCCTGTGGGTGTCACCAGGCAGGTTTGGAGTTCTGGTACCCCTGTGAGCCCCACCTCTGTGCTGGAGGGTGCCTGTAGGATGCAGTGGGGAGGTTTCTGAGCACTTACACAATTTGTGTGGGCTGTCAGTGCAAGGGTGACCTTGCAAAATGCAGCATCTGCCCTTGGGATGCAGCACTCCAGTCCTGGGAGTGTTTCTCTCCTGATGCTGTTCCCAGCAAGGATCACAGCAGTGGTGGTTTTCAAGCCCTGTGGTTCCTACCTGAAGATGTCAGAGCAGCTCTGAATTTGAAGCTGTGAGCAGGGTGAAGCAGTTGAGTACACAGAGCTGAGTTGTTTTAAAATTAGACCACGTTTATTTGTCATTGTAGATGATAGAAAAGGGGAAGTTTGAAATAAATGGATGCACAAACATTTTGTTACCCAAAGGCTTTTCAAAATTATTGTCTGAGACACTTAAGAGAATCTGAATTTATTGAACTTTTAGGCTTAACTCTGCCTTAATTATAAAAACAGCTTCCTGGAAGGAAACCTTTCAAGTCTGTTGACCTCATTAAGGATTAGATTGCAAAAATCACATGTTTTCAGATAAAATAGTGAGTCTGCTCTTAAATATTTTCACAGTATCTTGTCAGGGCATTAAGGCACTCCCAAGTTTTCTGAGTGCAGACCTAAATCTTACGAACAGATTTTCCTTGCACAAATACCTACAATCATCCCTTTGACAGAGCACAAGGATGATGGTGCTTGTAATCTTCATAGTGAAGATTCTTCCACGTGAGGTACACCTCACTGAAAGGTTTATATATGCCAGGAGTTAAATGTGTGCAGTCTGAGGTGGCCACTTGAAGCACTTTTCATAGTCAGAAGAGGGAAGAAGGTCAGAATTGCTTTGGAATTTTTTTTTTTTTTGGTTTTTTAGGTCATGAGTCCACCTCAAGTGTCTGAAATGCTGCATTCAGACAAGGATGTTCATAACTGAGCACTTGAATCTCAGTGGGAAGATTCCTCTTTGGAAAATGAGGATGTTGACAGGATACCTTTTCTTTGCAGACTTTAGACTCACAGTTGTGAGTGGAGAGGTTTTCTCCTCCTGCCAGAATCAGGAGCTATTAACTGGTTTTGTTTTGCCTGGCTTACAGGAGCTGGCCTTACAGCCCAAAGATGATGTGGTGGACAGAGCTAAGATGGAAGACACTCTCAAAAGGAGGTTTTTCTATGATCAAGCCTTTTCTATTTATGGAGGTATGGGTTTGAAGAAATGCACATTTTAATCCCTTTAGGCTAATGTTCTGGTCTTTCTAGCTGGGTGACATGCTGCACTCCAGCAGTGTAATATTAATATAGCATACCAGATATATTTTTTTAAAGTTTGCTTTAAAGCTTTCTTGTTTGAGTCTGTAAATCTTTCAAAAATTCCCCTTTCCTGAGTGTCTGGGTTGGGAAAGGGCTCAGTTTTTGTCTTGTGCTCTCTGAATGGAAATGGGTGGAACCCATGCATGATCATTTCTTCTGTGTTTCAGATCCCTCCTTCACACAGATTGCTCCCACAAAACTTTCCACAAAACAGAATCCATTGGTAGAGGGAATGTGATTTTTAAGAGTTGTTGCTTGCAGGAGTTTATCACTTTTAGATTGTCATTACCTGATGGCTCAGTGCTCTGCAGTTGAGCTGTGCTTCACGCTCATAAAATGAAACCAACTGATGGAAATGCTGAGAAGGGAAGACATCTCCTCCAAACAGTGCAGCTTTGTACAATGTCACACTCTTTTTTTTCCTTTTCCTCTTCACAGGAGTCAGTGGTCTGTATGACTTTGGGCCTGTTGGGTGTGCTTTGAAGAACAACATCATCCAAGCATGGAGACATCACTTCATTCAGGAAGAGCAGATCCTGGAGATTGACTGCACCATGCTCACACCTGAGCCAGTTCTAAAGTAAATATGGGTGGTTTTAATTTTTTAAATTTTTTTTTTTTACCTGCAGCATGTAATTTCTGGTCATAGATGCTTTGTACAGTGTCTGTAAAATTACCCACAGGGATCTTGAGTCTGGGTCAGCCAGTTTCATACCATAATTAGGTACCAGTGCACAGGTCAGTGTGAGAAGCTCTTGTTCTGTAAGGCAGGAAAAGCAGTGGCACTCGTGTTTGCAGTCTCATTAGGTAAGAAATTGTCAATATTCCTTTTTTCTAAAAGATGAAGAAGACAAGAAGAAGGGCAGAAGCTTTCATGCAGCTGTGATATAAAATACTGGGAATATCTGCACTGGTTACTCCTCACTACTGCAGCTATGTCTAGTTTTGATAATGATGCAGTTCCTGAAGGCATTAAGTGTCATCTTTGTGACAATTTTAAGATTTAGATGTATTGATACTTCCCACAAATCATATTTTCTGGGGGTAATTAATATGACTGTAATCTGAAGCAGGAGTGAGCCTGCAGTTTTTGAAGGATTTCACTTTGATAAAGGTCTGTCCACTGGGATCACACAGACCTGGGGCTGTCTGGTGGCAGCTGTCACATTCCTTGTTTTGTGTCATCTCTTCTAGGACTTCTGGCCATGTAGACAAGTTTGCTGACTTCATGGTGAAAGATGTGAAGAATGGGGAATGTTTTCGTGCTGATCATCTCTTAAAAGGTTTGATTTTATTCCAAGCTAGGTGGGCCTGGGGGTTTCTTGCAGTGATACAAGCACTGGAAAAGAGAATTGTTCTCAAGGAAAACCTGATGGTGTAGCCAGTCTTTCATCTAATTAATCATACCATACCAAAAATCCCATAGATTCTGTTAGTGTCTTAAATGAGATTCAGGATCTCTGGTGAAAACACAGGTGTGTTCCTTTTTTATAAAATCCTATGTCATCAGGCTATGAGAGATTACTGTGTTGTCTAAGCCAAGGATTCCCTATATAACAAGATTCCTGTACTCCACTGCATTCTGGTCTTAGTTTTCCTGAATTTCAGTTGCTTTTTTAACAACTGAGAAATAATTTATTGATTCTGTGAGGGGTCAGAGTATGTTTTTCCTATGAGAGGTCAATTACATGGCAGTGGATGACTTTCCTGTGTACCTTAGAAATAGACCTCAGGCATTTCTTTGATTTGCAAAGTCCTCACACTTCTTCCTGATTATTAAAATTGGTTTGGAAAAGCAAACCAAGAAAGTCACATGAAGGAATCTCAGAAATAAGAAGCCTGTTTGAAAACTTTCTCGTGTACTGCTCCACTGTGAATGGAAGGATTGTTCCACTCTGCTTAAGTGAGTTGTGCCCTCTGGTTTTTGAGCCTTGTCCTTGAAATTCAAGTGTGCAGAACAATCTATATTGGCATTAAAGCAATTTCCATTATATTCATTAAGAATAAAAAACCTCAAACTGGAATTACCCTGGTGGACCCTGTCAGGACAAGTTGTGGGCATTATTTAACTCATGCTGAGGGATCCTCCTGAGCTGTTTCATACTGGGCTCAGTGGTGGAGTTGCAATACAAGCTCATGACCAACTTTCCTTACAGCTCACCTGCAGAAACTGATGTCTGACAAGAAGTGCACAGCAGAGAAAAAGGCAGAAATGGAAAATGTTCTAACACAGGTGAGTGCTGCAGGGGGAGGTGGCTGCTCCAGGGAGAGGGGTGTGTGATAGAACCCAGAGGCAGTGGCTCTTTTCTGTTCCTGAAGATGCTCAGAAGTCTTTACCCCAGAGATCCTCTCAAATACTGAAAATTTAATTGTTAATAAATACTCTGAGCTTGCTGGAGAATCACACCTCCCTCACTGTTTTGGAGAATTGCTGCTGTTGTATTCATGAATCTCTTGAGTGTTGGGCTGATAGGGCTGAAGCTCAGTCATGATCTGCTCTGTTTCACTTCATACCCTGGCAAAAAGCTTTTGCATTTGTCACTCCCTTCTGTGGGATTGTCATACAGAGGAACAGAGATGGGTCAAAGGTTTTGTCAGGGTTTCAGTCAGCTCAGCCCTGATTTGCTTTGTTCTGAAATTGTCTCGGCTTTGAAGCTCTGGAGATTTGTTCCTCTGTCTCTGGCACCCCACAAAGATTTTTCCTGTGTTTACCATGAGAATAGCTGGTGCTCAAGCTGACATTCCTGAACAACTGAACAAATATTTGCCTTCATTTTTTTTTCTTTGTTTTTAATGTTTGTTCTCATGACTTCTAGGAGAAATGCTTCCAAAGCCATGCATTGAATGAATGTTTCCTTCCAGAAAGAGAAACTTTTTTTGTCAGTGTTTTGCATCACTGAGCAGCTGTCATTAGGTTTTCCACACTACAGCTCTGAACTTTGACCATCCTTTAGGGAAATCTCTCTATTAATAGAGTATTTTTATATCCTGGTTTTGAATTTTTTTCCTGATGTATGAAAGATCATGACAACTAGAAATGCAGAACAGCTCTGAAAGGGCATCTAATGCACAGCTTGAATTTTGTGTTTCATGCAGCAGAAGAGAAATGAATGCAAACAAAGCCCTGCAGAAATTTCAGCTGTCTTCTCTCTCATTGCTGTATTTTTTTTGCTCCTAAGACAGAACTCCCCATGTTTTAGCTGAACCTGTTCAAAATAATCTGTTCTGGTGGGTGGTGGTGCAGTCCCAATGACTTTTCTTGTGCTTTACACCCACTCTTAAGCTCAGACTTCCTATGGTATGACTAAATCCCAGACCTATTACTAAAATGGGTTTGCAAATGTGCAAAGTGTGTTCTCCTATCACTGGTTCAAACTTCAGCTTGCTTGGAAATTTAGGTTAGAAGGGAATATTTTGGGCAGGTGATTCAGAGCTGTAGATCACGCTCAGTAAAAGATAAAGAGGACATTAATTCCTGTTCCCTTGTCTAGTAATTAAAATAATTCTCTTGTGTTTTGATATTAGTTGGACAATTATGGCCAGCAAGAGCTTGCAGATCTCTTTGTGAACTACAATGTGAAGTCCCCTGTCACTGGGAATGACCTGTCCCCTCCTGTTTCTTTCAATCTGATGTTCAAGACCTCCATTGGGCCTGGAGGAAACATGCCTGGGTAGGTGCTGATTTCATTCTGCTCACACTCTGCTTGCTTTAGAGATCATCTGGAATAAAAATGAAATCTCTGGAGTAGCCTTGCCCTGCATCTCAGTCCCAGCCTCCTGAAGCAGGTAGCATTCCTTGGAGTCTTGGGAAAGGCAGGAGAAACAAGGGGCTGTTGGAGAATCATGAAAATACTTAAAGCACCCAAAGTAAAAACACAGATCCTAGCTGTGCCCTTGCTGGTTGGAGTAGTTTTAATGCTGGTCTACAGTTGTCAGGGACTTCATGGCTGTAGAAAACCTATTTCAGGATACCTGTTTGAGGAAGGAGATGAAGCTTTTTCCTCCTTGGTCTATTGCTTAATTTTTTTTAAATTTTTTTTTGTCTGGAATTAAAAGTCTCAAGAGAAAAACTTTCACCTGTAAGTTTTGTAGCAACTGTGACTTTCTCCTTGCTTTCCCCACCCTTAAATCTTTCTGACTTTTCTTCTCCCCCATGTTCTTTCAGCTACCTGAGGCCAGAAACTGCACAGGGAATATTCCTCAACTTCAAACGTCTGCTGGAGTTTAACCAAGGCAAATTGCCTTTTGCTGCTGCCCAGATTGGAAACTCCTTCAGGAATGAAATCTCACCCCGCTCCGGCCTTATCAGAGTGAGGTACTGCCAACTTCCCCTTTCAGCAGGAGGGTACCAGGGAGCAGAGAACATCTTCCTTTTGTTCCAGGCTTTGTGCAGGATTGTTTCACTTTGGTGATTCTCAGGTTTTACAGGTCAACTCACAGTTTAGGTTTTAAATTCTAAGATTGGCTTGTGTCAAGTAGAATCTGTGAAATAGTTGTTGTATTAGAGATAAACTCAGGTTCACTGACAGAATTTGGCTTCCATTGTAGTCTAAAAGAATCATAAAAGTCAAAGGTAGCTGTATTCTCTACAGGACTTTGCTTGTTTAATTATATTTGTGCAATTTGCTTTGAAACTGGAATCAAAACGTGATTGACCTTGCAGCAATATTTCCTTGTCTCAGTCCTGCAGATTCTGCAGTTCTACAGCTTGCTCCAGAGAGGAAGTTGAGAGATAACCTGACTCAGGACCAGTGTTTGTGTCTCAAGATCAGTCAAGCTGGAAAGCTCAGGGTTATTGGGAATTACTTTCAGTTCTGTCCTTGGATAAAAGTGATTCTTGCCTTTCACTAGGGATGATTTCTGTGTTTAAACTGATATATCCTAATTGGAAAACTCTTCCATATAATTTGGAGCAGGGCAGTCCATGTTGTAAACCTGGCAATTGATTATTTTATGGTGCCATAAATTCACTGAGAGGCCATGGCATCCTTAGCACAGAGGGAACTCAGGAATTTCCTCAGTCCTCCTGTTCTGTTTTGCTTATCTGGAAATGAGAACTTCTCTCGTTGAAATCATTTTCAGTCAAATATAAATGATATGCTTGTGGCACATTTATTGGAGACTGTTATTATGCAATCACAGCAAATTACACCCTGATGGCTGTGATTTACAGTTAATGATTACCTAGAGCTTTTTTAAAGGTTCTTGATAATGAGCTAATTCAGTGGAAAGTGATTTCAAGCAAGAAGACTCAGAATCAATCTCTGAGTAAAAGACACATTAAAGACAAGTTCTTAAAACAGAACTCATACCATTGCTGTGTGCAGCAGTATCATTATTTTCAGGAAATTACCACCTCACCTGGTTATTTTTGGCACCTCTGACATGATTTAAAGCTACTGATTTAATCAGCAGACCCTGTAAGGAACAACTGCTTCTAATATGGGCATCACAGCAGTCTGGAAAAACTCTAGAGAACTTCTGGAAGTACTTCCAAAGGTGGTGTTAACCATGGCCTGGAGAGCTCTAAATGAATTTGTAGAAGGATTTGTTAGGAATTTGAAGATGAAATTAAGTCCAGTGATGAGACTGGGCAAACTGGTACATGAAGCATTGTCTTTGCTGGGTCTGCATATGATTTTAAATTACTGGCTTGCTGTGAGAGGCTGAAGCACAAATGCTTTATTAGAGCCTAATACACAAAATACTTAATGTGTGTTTGTTTGTTTTCACTAGGGAATTCACCATGGCAGAAATTGAGCACTTTGTGGACCCCAGTGAGAAAAACCACCCCAAGTTCCAGAACGTGGCAGATCTCAACATCCTCCTGTACTCGGCCAAGGCCCAGGTCAGCGGGCAGTCTGCGCACGTCATGCGGCTGGGAGACGCTGTCCAGCAGGTAACCCTCAAACCTTCCCTGCAGGCACACCCAGCTTGCTCCTTGTATTCCTCTCAAAGTACAAAATGAGGGCTCTGAGTGATGTGTCTGCCCTGTCCCTGTTGGTCTGAACATGCATATTGCAGCTGAAATATTCTGAATCCAGGACTGAGGGCACAGATCAGCTCCCCGCACTGGGCTCGCACAAAGTTTGTGTTGTGTTGGTGCCAGCTGGGATTTGCTCCCAGATTTATGAGTAGATTTTCTTTAGTGAATCAGATTGAGGTCTAGGCCTGGCCCTTGCTACCAGAAGAGTGCAGGTGGTGCTGGGATAGGGGTTGGAAGATAAACTTCACACTTAGCTAGTGAAGAGGGACAGTAAGGAATATTAATACAAGCAGCATTTGGGAATATCATATTCAGTTGCTGACCCTCATGAGTAGGTGGCTGACATAATTAAATGAATCACTACCTGATTCATCTAATTATGAATGGGTTGATTTACCAACCTCCTCCACCCCATTTCCTCCAACCCCCAAATGAAAAAAAAACCTGAAAAAACACCAAAACACTGCCTTTAAAAACATAAACAAGGCAAAAAAAATCCCAAAAACTAGCCCAAAAAAAAAAAAGAACACCACCCTCTGTTGTATTGCAGCTGTGAACTGTAGGGTGCAGCTGTTGTGATGCCAGTGACTGCACTGCTGCATACAGTGGGGTATTTACAAGTAGGTGATCCTCAGAGCCAGTGGTGATGAGTCCTGGAGTGACAGTCACTCACTGTTTTGGTCAGATGGAGATGGTGCCTGTGCTGAATTGGAAAAGATAGAACAGCTCAGGGGAGACAGAACTTAACCACAGGTTCTCTCTGTGACATACCAAGTTACCTGCAGAAGTTCAACAAATCATGACTTTGCTTCCTTAGGAATTCATGTTGGTTTTTTTTCTCCCTGCAGGGTGTGATCAATAACTCGGTTCTGGGTTACTTCATCGGCAGAATCTACCTCTTCCTCACTAAGGTCGGCGTGTCCCCGGAGAAGCTGCGCTTCCGACAGCACATGGAGAATGAGATGGCTCATTATGCCTGTGACTGCTGGGATGCAGAGTCCAAAACCTCCTATGTAAGTGGGAACAGCAAGGGGAGCCCCTGTCAGATCTGTTTATTTTAGAGCTGTGGGTCTGATGCCTCTGTCTGGCTCCATGTTGGTCTGAACACATGTAGTGCAGTTGAAGTATTGTGAATCCAGGAGCCAGCTCCCTGCACAAAGTTTGTGAACTGCTCATGCTGCTTTGGTAGGTCCAGGCTGCTTTGCTGGAACCTGAAGTAGCCTAGGGATACTTCACTGGTCAAATTTTCATCTGGAGTTAAAGGAAACTGAAGCCTGGTGCTTTCCAAAGACTGTAACCTTTGTAACAGCAGTGGGGAAGGATTTGTTTAGCTGGAGGTGTTATTCCAGGGCAGATTACTTCCTGCTTGAATGCTTGCTCTTCCTTTCCCTCTTCCATGCTGTGAGAAATGAGTTCACTCATGCCAGTTCAGACAGCTGCTACTGGAAGAAAAATTCCTCAAGGATTTGTTATCATCTTCCTGCTGAGTCATTAAGAGCTTTTTCATTCAAGCCTTGTTGAATACCTTTTTTTCCCTCATGTATTGTTGGTTGGATTTAGACTTATCACTAGTGATGTTTTGTTACAGCACATTAGAGGAATAGCAGCCAGCAAAATTCTACCAAACTTAAGAGTAGAAAAAAACCAAACCTCCTGCAGCTCAGATGAGTGATTTGTCTTCACATAGAAAATACAACTTTGCAAGCTGTGTCATGATGATCAACACTGACAGAGCAGGGTGTCCAAAGCCTAACCCAGGAGTGAGCACAGCAATCCCAGGGGTGTGAAAGGAACACCCTGGGAGCTGGGCCATGCTTTGGTTTGTTACTTAACTCTGACCAAATCTATTCTATAAATTTGCTGCCTACAGTGGTGTGGGTTAAGGGATTTTAAAGATCCAACCCACCTCCCATGGGCAGGGACACCTTCCACTATCCCAGGGTGCTCCAAGCCCCATCCAGCCTGGCCTTGGACAATTCCAAGGATCCAGAAGCTTCTCTGGGCACCCTGTACCAGGGCCTCCCCACCCTCACAGGGAAGAATTTCTTATTGATGTAGATCTACTCTGAACCTGGTGTCTTTTGCTTTGAAGCCATTCCCCCTTGTGCTGTCACTCCATGGCCTTGTCCAAAGTTCTCTCCAGCTCTTGGAGCCCTTTTAGACACTGAGAGAGCCTTCTCTTCTCCTGCTTGAACAACCACATAAACCTGTTTTCTGAGAAGTAGCTGTAATACCCTAATAACTTAATTTCTATGAAAGTCCTCCAGAATATCCTGGAACACCACAATTGTCAAGCACAGGGACTTTTTTCTGTTCACACACCTTTTCTGACACCCTGCTGTATCACTCCAACTTGCAAAACCAGACAACATCAGGCTGCCTGCACATCCCACACTGATGTGACAGTGAGTGGGAAGCAGCTGCTGAGCCTTGTCTTACTTGGGATTGTCTGTTAGGAAATCCAGAGGGAGGTTCTATTTGCTGCTTCACCAATCCAGTGTGAGCGGTGTTCTGAGATTCCTCTTTGCCATACATGCTGAAATACTGAATTAAGAGCTTCCCTTGCATGTGATCTGTGTTGTAGCAGCTCCTAAGCCAGGCTTTTGGCCATTGCAGTGTGGTTGATTCCCTACTGTGTGTCCCATGGCCAGGCAGAGCCCTGGGGATGTGATGCCTTGTGTGCTTGTGGCATGTGAGTGATAGCACTGTGTGCTCTGGCCCCAGCCTGAGCTGTTGGCACAGGGCAGTGCTCTGCCAAGCCATGTGGAAAAGCTGGCCCTGAACACAGGCACTGGGTAGATGACTGATTGTTTCCTCTGGAAACAAATGGAATCACTCAAATGAGGGAGCAACTGGTGAGGGAGGGCTGCTTATTGTAACAGAGCTAATTATGTAGAAAAAACAGTCATGGGAGCAGGGAGGGCTTAAGGGTGAATAAACAGATTTGATGGTTAAGTGGACAAAAAAGTGAGTTGGTGAAAAGCTTCCAGTTTTGTTTTTTCAGGGTTGGATTGAGATCGTTGGCTGTGCTGATCGTTCCTGCTATGACCTTTCCTGCCATGCCCGTGCCACCAAAGTTCCTCTCATAGCTGAGAAGCATCTCAAAGAACCTATATCCTTTCAGAATAAAGCAGCTTCTCCTCAAGTGGAAAGGGATTGGACAGGGAGATATCTTGGAGATCTGCACAGCTCTATTTCAAGTTGCATCTGTATATTTAACAGGGAAACCAGCAGGACTTCGGAGGGGAGTTCCTTCATCCAAGTAGTGGAGATGTCTTTGTGTTGTAGCAGTTAACTTTGACATAATGAAGGAACCAGGCCTTGCTTTCTGCCCTCACAAGCTCCTTAACTGCCTTGTACAGAACAGTCAACATTGTTCAGTTTGAGGCAAATAAGGGAGCCATTGGCAAAGCATACAAGAAGGATGCCAAGGTGGTGATGGAATACCTTTCCATGTGTGACGAGTGCTACATCAGCGAGATGGAGCAGCTGCTCAACGAGAAAGGGTGAGCTGGATCTGTGTGGTACCTTCCTCTGACACCCTCATGTGGGCTCCAAAGGGCTGCTGCATTTATTTGAGCCACCTGATACCAGTTTCCTTGTGAGAGCAGGCTCTGTGGGTCATCTGAGATGTGTGAGTGCTGTCCCTCTCACCAGACATTGCTGGTCACCCTCTGGATGTATGCACATAAATATTTGTGTGGGAATGAGCTGAAACTGAGAAACAGTTTAGTGAAAGGGGAATTTTTACCACCTTCCCCACTGTGGTTTGAGAGTGTACCAGGACTGACTTAAAACTTTAAAATTAATGAAATAATTCTGTGACCGATGGAACAAAATAGTTAAATGAAAAACAAAACTTGCCTGAGTATCCTCCAGAATTTAGTGAGCTGCTTTAGGACCTGTTACAGTCTTTGATTTACTGTGATTTGTATGATTTTCTTTGACCTGCCTTCCTAGCAGCACGTGCAGGAGGTGAAAATATGAGAAATCTTTACAGTTGTCAGGTCTGGTTGAAGCAGGCCAACAGCTTAGGAGGAAACTAATGGTGCAGTAACAAAAAAATAAACTTAATTTCCTGCTTGAAATGGTACAAGGTGTAGGATCAATGAATACATTACAGAATGGTAGCATTTACATCTTTCTTTCTTTCTTCCCCTGAGCTAAAATTGATTTCTTTCACATCTCTATGAATGTGAAAATATAGAAAAAAAACCCAAACAGTAGCACTCAAAGTGGGCAGAGAAATTATTGCAGAGAAGAAACAGTCCATCCAGAATCTCCCTGCAATGGTTCAATAAATGAGTTACAAGCAATATCTCTGGTTTTATTGATAGTCCAGTGCCTCCCTTTTTCTCTTTGGTATACAGGCTTCATCCTGAGAATTTCCCAATTGACTTTGCTTCAGGCTGTTAACCACAGCCAAGTTCACTGTGATTATGAAAATGGTTGCTTTTAATGTACATGTAGTAATTTTATTATTAATGCAAATTTCTTTTAATGGGTATGCTACATGTTTCTTTCATCTCTGGGCTTTTCCCTGGCTTCTGTCATCCCACTCTCAGAGTTAACCAAGTGATGCAATTAAGGAAATAAAACTTGTTTGCTTATTGCTTTAGCTTTTAAATGACTTATTTTTCCTTTGCAGGGAATTCACTGTTGAAACTGAAGGGAAAACTTTTCTATTAACAAAGGACATGGTTACTGTGAAGAGATTTCAGAAAACATTACATGGTAAATTTGATTCTTTATTGTTCAATCATGATCAGGATACACTTTGAGTATGAACTTCATTGGTAGCATTGTTGTGTTAATATTGTAACACAGAACAGGAAAAATGCCAAATGTAATTTCCTTGAAATTTAAGAGTAGGAAGGCTTTTGGAAAGTCAATGACTGCTTTTGTCCTGATACAGGAAATGGGGCTAGAAGGAAACTTTGAAAATGCATGGATTTAGCTCTCAAAGAAGCCCTGAGTTGTTTTCTACAGCCTAAATACATCCTATACATGAGCTAAGTGCAAATCTCTATTTTAGGTGTTTATATTTAGAGCAGAAATGTTTAATCTTTTTTTTTTCCATGTCCAGAACTTCTGAGCAGAGAGACAGCATCATCATCCACACCTTTTTCTTGTGTCCAAACACATTTTTAATAGTGGTGTGTGTTATTTTGTGTTGCAGTGGAAGAAATCATCCCAAATGTCATTGAGCCCTCGTTTGGCATTGGAAGGATCATGTACACAGTGTTTGAGCACACATTCCGCATCCGGGAAGGAGACGAGCAGAGAACAGTGAGTGCCCCTGAGGCTGGGCCAGCTGCAGGCTGCTGCCAGCCAAGGAGAGGGCTAAAATAACACTGCACAGTGCCCACTAGGGATGGGGAAGCCCAGGTGGGGTGTGGAATTGCTGTTTTTGCCAGAGTACATGTCATTTTTACATGAGGGCATTCTGGGGCCATGTGTGCACAAGGCTCTCGCTGGATTACTGGCAAGGAGGTGAGAAATTCCTCCTTCTGGATCCACACTTGGCAGTGTTCCATTGCTCAGAGAAAGGCACATCTTCAGTGGTTAATCTCCTTTCCTTCTGCTGCTTTTCCTGGAATCATACTTCTGTGCAGCAGGATGGACAATGGACTAACTGTGTGCTCAGTCCTCTGTGAAATTCAGCCTTCTCTGCTTCTGGACACCCCTAAAACCTTGGCCTGAAACTTTGCTGTAACAGGGGCCCAAGGGAAGTGTTTGTTACATACAGAACTTCCTCCAGCCAGTGCCCAGATGTGGTGCTCTGTGCCACAAGAAGCTGGCTGGAAAGTTGGTGCTGCTTCCTGCTTGTTCCTGGCTCCTGGACTGTGTTCATAACACAGAAATATAATAAAAGTGCTTCTTTGTGTCTCTGGGTGCCACAGTGGTACATTTATGACAGGGGGAACAAGGTTCAGGAGCCCAGAATTACAACACAGTTGACTTTGAATCCCAAACTGCTCCTGAAATATAAAATACTGGATTTACCTTCCTTCTAGTACCCATTTACTTTCTGTGTAGCCTGGGCTGCTTTATATTGTGGTACATCTCACATGTATTGCTTCTGTCCCTTTTATACCTTGCTGATTGTTAGGAAAGATTTTATTACTTTTCCCTCACTTCTGTCACATTTTTACTTTGAGGGTTTCTGTGAAGGGTTCTAAAAACCTTTTTGCTGCATATGCTCCATGTGTGTGGAGTCTCAAACAGGAATTTTGAGTAGACTGTGCATAAGACTAAATCTCCTGCAAAGACACCTCTATCCTTAATTTTTCTGTAATTCAGGTGAGGTTAAATTTCTTTAGGAGGGCTCTAATGGACCTATTCTGGTGGGAGGTAACATTTAGCTGTCAGGAGATAAGGGGGAATGGAGGCTGAAGAAAACCAGTCCTGCTCCAGTGGTGTGAGATGTCACTGCTGATGTCTTATAGTAGGCCAGAGACTCCCCTGGAACACCCACCCTGCCTCCATCCTCAGTCAGAGCTTATTCTCACATCCTAAGAGTCTGACCTGACCATTAAACTTGTATTTACTTGTGCTTTTTCTTTTTTCCACAGTACTTCAGCTTCCCAGCTGTTGTAGCACCGTTCAAGTGCTCCGTTCTTCCTCTGAGCCAGAATCAGGAATTCATGCCTTTTGTCAAGGAATTATGTAAGTGTGTTAAGCACTTTGTGTCTGATGAGGCTGTGCACTGGGAAGAGAGGTCTCTCAAAATAACACTAGGATCATGTGGCTCTCCAAATTGCACAGGGAGAGTTGTTAACATGAACCAGCTGAGTATCCACGAGCTTTGGGTATCCATCAAACTCTTCAGCCATACCCAAAAACCCCACTACCATGACCTTCCCTGGGTTGGTTTGGAGTATAGAAGATATTGCTTTTATTCCCTCCTATGTCAAAAAGAAATCTTTCCTGCTGCTTAGGAGAAGGTGGAGCAGTGGGGGTTTTTGTTTTGTTTTTAAAGTTTACTTTGCTTTTATTGGCCACCAAATTTATTGAGTCTGTCCCAGAGACTGCAACCATTCTGTCAAACTGGTAGTGGGCATCATGGTGAAAGATAAGGGCCATAAAATGGAACAGATGAAGGGTAGGAACAGGGCTTGCATGTCAGACTTCTGTCAGCACCAGTTCTGCCTGGGACTTTGCCTGCACTGGATGTGCCCTGCACACTGAGGCTGGAATTTGGGGTTAAAGCAGAGTCATGGCACTGATGACAAGGGGAAAAACTTGGTGACTTTGCACTTGGGTGAGAGTTGTGGTGCAGTGTGGAGAGCTGAGAGAGCAGGGTGAGTTTGGCCTACAAAGAATGGATCATTGGATGTTCAGTCAGAGTAAAATTGGGGCTCTGAGATGCTGCTTGTACTCAGGACAGGCAGTGCCTCATGGGGGTGATGCCTAGAGAGGCTGACCTGGAACAGAGGTTAGACAGTGTCAAAGGGATAAAATAGGGATTTATTATAAAGCTTTCAAAGGATTCACCTTGGGCAGTACAAGAGCTCAGCTGTGGCTACACCCAATGGACCCAAGATGAATGACCAGTCATGAGTTCTCACACTTTTATATTGGAGTCAATTGTCCAATTACAGCTCCAGGTTATGAAGTCCCATCCTGCTAGATTGTTCTCCTCAGTTCGCTGCTGTTTGCACTTTTTGGACCTGAAGCTGCAATGGTGTCCTTGGTTCTGGGCTGGAAAATGATTGTTTTGTCTGACTGAACTGTGAAGAGAACTTGCTAACACTTTAGATGAAGTTCAGAGTCACTAAGGCAGTACAGAATCTGGAAAAATATGAAAGCTAAACTTAAGGCATCAGGGGCAGAGGGGGCCTGTGCTGGGCTTGTGTCACTGTCTTGGTTTGGAGGACAGGTGTCTGCTGAGAAAGGAATGGAGAATGTAAACCCCCTCCCTCCAAATGATTGTAACTTTGAAATTAAGGAGCTCTCAGGAAAAGATATGGGAATAGGAGTAACAGTTCTTTACTAAGAAAATTAAAATAGAAATACAGTACTGCAAAGAGCAAACTCAAAAACACTGACAGAGTCAGAGTACAACCTGACACCCGTCAGGCAGGGTGTTGGCAGCAGTCCCATCCCATGGTGGCTGCATCCTCCTGCAGTGACAGATGTGGCTCAGTTGGAGCAGTGCTCCTGTAGAACATGTAGTTTTCCTCTGAAGGTCCATGATGATGTGGAAAGGTCTGGTTTTCCTCTGGAATCCAGTGGAAAAAGCTACCTTGGTGTCCCAAATCTCAGTTTTTATCCAGGTAGGAAATTCTTGGCTCCTCCCCTGGCTGGAGCAAGTGGGATGAAGTAATTTTATCAGTCCCACAGTGGGACTCAATGGCCATTAGCAGGAGATGTCTCCCGGAGGAAGGGTGGGTTGTGAAAAGATAAAGAACAATGCCCTGCCTGGTTTCAATGGATGGCCCATTAGCAGAATATCTCCCACAGAGATCAGGATCACTGCCCCATCCTCAACAGATGGTGATAGAACAGATACCTTTTATCACACCCTGTATTGCAACAAGACAGTCACTGTCCCTGCTGTGTTCTGCAGCTGAAGCACTGACCAGGACCGGGATCTCCCACAAGGTGGACGATGCAGCGGGGTCCATCGGCCGGCGCTACGCCCGCACCGACGAGATCGGCGTGGCCTTCGGCATCACCATCGACTTCGACACCGTGAACCGCAGCCCGCACACGGCCACGCTGCGCGACCGCGACTCCATGCGCCAGATCCGCGCCGAGGTGAGCCCGCTGTGCTCACTGGGTATTAGGAAAAAGTGTTTTACAGAAAGAGTGATAAAGTACTGGAATGGTCTGCCAGGGAGGTGGTGGTGTCACCATCCCTGGATGTGGCACTCAGTGCCATGGTTTAGTTGAGGTGTTAGGCATGGGTTGGACTTTATCACCATAAAGGTCTCTTCCAACCCAGTCATTCTGTGAATTCTCCTTTTGGCCTTTGGGACAACATGCCCTGCTGCTTCTGATCTGTTGCTAATCCTTGTGGGAGCTGCCTCTAGCTTTGTAGCAATTTGGTCCAACAGAAGATGCTGGCCCAGCTGATGAAGTGTGCAGAGCTGTTGATCTTAGCTGAAAGCCATGCCTTGTGCTGATTGTGCTTCTCTTCAGAGTGGCTCTTTCCAAGAGTTAAAGCATTGACTGGGTTGTGTCTGGCTTTCAAAGGCTGGGCTCCTTGTAATGCACAGGCCCCAAAAGGCAGAACACTGGGGTTTGCCTCACAGCTGATGTTGCCTGTGCAGCACCAGAGGAGATAATGAACCACTGCCCCAAAGCTGCATGTGCCCTAAGCACACTCTGCCAGTGTGGCCACAGTGCAGACTGGAACAGCAAAAACCTCCCTGTGGTGGGCTCTGCCTCTGTCAGAGCTGTGGATCTGCTCTCTTGGGGGGGGTTCAGGATTTTCTTTACTCCCTGATTGTCTTTTCTCCCTGGCCTTCGCCCCAGGCACAGGAGGAGTTGGTGCTCCCCTGTGAGGCTGAGTTGTGGCTCCACAGAAGCACCTGCAGTGCCTGGGGCTGCTGAGCTGGCTGGGGCTTGGCTGGCTGTAACAGGCAGTGCCATTTCCTCAGGGCACCCTTCTGTCTCTCTGTCACCTGGGTGACTTGTCACTGCCAGCCAGCAGAGAGGAGACTTTTTTATCCTTCAGTTTCTGCAAATGCTCAGCTGATTGCCTGATCCTTTGCACCACTGACAGTGTGCTGTGAGGAGCAAAGAAAAGGCAACTTGCAGCTTCTTTTGTGCTGCTCTTAGAGCAGGTAGGGCCTGGCTGAATCCTGGCTTACAGCATCTTTTGGATGTGTGTATTGTGTTTTTTTTTTCCCCTTCCCAAACTGTAGCACGTTACCTTGCTTTGATCAACCATTTCCTTCCTGGATCACCACAATAACAGATTGATCTAAGGTGTCCTAATTAAAGGTTTTCTCCCCAACAATGATCTTCCAGGAGATACCTCATACCTGTTCTATTGCTGATGTAAAAATTACTCATGTCCCCAAATATCCAGCTTGATTTTGGTGATTGTTTCTTACGTCTTTGTGGCTTTTCCTGCAGATCTCTGAACTTCCTGCCATCATCCGAGACCTGGCCAACGGTTATCTCACCTGGGCTGATGTTGAGGCAAAATATCCACAATTTGAGGGACAAGAGACTGGCAAAAAGGACACAATAGAGGAATAAAGAAAAGGACCTGAAGTAAAATCCTGTCAAAATGTCCACTTTTTACTGTTCATGTTAATATGAAATAAACTTACCGTGTATTATTCAAAGCTGCATTGTTTGTGCACACAGGGACTATTTGGGTTTTTTCCCTTTTCCTCAATTGCTGACCAGATTTAACTTTAAAAACTGAAATAACTGCAGCCTGAGCTGAAAGTGTTATGAATAAAACCACCATTGTATATGCCTGCCTCTCTGTGTTCCTGCAGCCTTGTGCTTTCTTCAGAAATTCCCTGGGTGTTACAGGTTCATGCACAGGCTTTCACCTGGGTTTGGATCATCCTGGACTGGTGGAGGATGGTCCCAGTTGTGTTTGTGAAGGGATGATCACAGTGCCAATCCTCTTTTCCCCACTGTGGTTCAAGCAGCCACCTCAAGAGGTGGGTTCAGTGCTCTTTTTTTGGCTGCAGGTGTTCAAAATCTGCATTTGTGTGGAGCTGGGAGCATTTGCACATGGGAAAGTGGAGCAGAGTTGAAAATCCCGTTCCAGTTCTTGCTCCTGCAGGACACGGTTGGTTTCCTTGGCTGAGGGAGTGAGCAGCAAAGAGCTGCCAAGGTTGTTTTTTCATTCAATGTCTTCTGGCAGCAAGGGCTAAAACCAGAGACTGCCCTGAGCAGGTGGGAGAAGAGCCAGGTATTCTTTCACTTCCCTGGGCACTGGAAGAATTCAAATTCCTCTGTGCTGT
This sequence comes from Catharus ustulatus, assembly GCF_009819885.2. Taxonomy (NCBI): domain Eukaryota; kingdom Metazoa; phylum Chordata; class Aves; order Passeriformes; family Turdidae; genus Catharus; species Catharus ustulatus. Next base: position 3,919,175 of record NC_046221.1, on the reverse strand, counting down.
CAGAGAACCTTGGTTTTGGGGAGCCTTAAACCCTCCTGGCCTGGGCCAGGTAGGAGAGGCCTCACACCTCAGAGAGTCTTGCAGGCTCTCATCCCACTGAGAACCCCCTGGGCTAGAAACTTTCCCTTTTAGAGGCTTGGGAAGGGTTCTCCAAGATTTTGCTTGGGTTTAAGCACTCATTTAAAGATGATTTAGAAAACATGAATTCTGGGATGGGTGGGGTGTGAAGGGATATTAAAGATCATGCAGTTCCAAACTTCTTTCAGGGGCAGGGCATCTCCCACCATTCCTGTCCAGGGATGCAGGGGCAGCCACAGCTTCTCTGGGCACCCTGTGCCAGGTTCCCATCCTCACAGAGAACAATTTCCTCCTAACACCACATCTAAACCTGCACTCTCAGCCATTCCCCCTTGTCCTGTCACTCCATGCTCTTGTCCCCAGTCCCTCTCCAGCTCTCCTGGAGCCCCTTTATGCACTGGAAGGGGCTCTCAGTTCTTTTCTTCAGCTGAACAGCCCCAACTCTTTCAGCTTTTCTCACAGTAAAGGGGCTCCAGCCCTCAGAGCATCTTTGTGGCCTCCTCTGAGCTCACTTGAGCTGCTCTGTGTCCTTGCCATGCTGGGAGCTCCAGAGCTGGACTCAGAATCCCCCTCCCTGCCCTGCCTTTGATACAGCCCAGGATGATTTACCTCTGTAATTTACCTGCCTACCCCACCTGTCAGACCCTGGTAACAGAATCTGAGAACTGATCCTGACTTTCTGCATCCCAAATCCGGATTTGGCTCTGTCAGCTGCAGGTGCACAGATCCTCTCTGGAAGCTGTGTTAGCCCCTGGGATCAGCAGGTCTGACACTCAGCAAGGAAAGGCTTTTAAAAGAAGGATGCAGAAGAGGATGCTCAAAACCATCAGTGGGATTCATGAGACTGGAACTTTCTCTGTGCTGGCAGCTGATGCCTTCTTCAGCCTGGCAGGCAAACAGCAGTTGGGGAATGTTTCTGAGTGATTTCCTTCAGTTCTAGCTGAACTCCAGAAGCAGAAGGACCAGGGGCATTGGAGAAAGGCAAGAAGGGCTTTGCAAAGCCCTCAGTGCTTTGGGGTGTCCCTGCTTTTGAGGAGTCCCTGAAATGATGGGGGTTCTGAGCTGCCTTGAAGGAACTTTCTGCCTGCAAGCAGGTGTCAGACCTGCTCACTGCCACACACTCCCTCTGTTCAGCTTTTCAGCATGGCTGTAGAGTCAGGTCAGCTCCCCTCCATCCATCTCCCAGCCCCTGTTGCTGTCCATGCTTCATAGAGGTAATTAAACATCCCAGTAGATGCAGCAGGGCTATATCCTTCATGGAAAAACACAGGGAAATTTGCAGTGACTGGGAAAGTTCACTGGGAGTGGGAAACAATTACCAGGGAACTAATTAGAAAAAAACAAATTGTCATGACTTCACTGCTTGGGCTTCAATGGGTTGTTTTAGCCCTGGATGCAGGTAAGCCCTGTGTGTGGTTTGTAGTTAAAAACCTCGTTATTTAAAATATAAAACAATTTATTTAGCCAGCTGCACGATGTTTAAGTGTGTTCAAGTCGTGTGTTTAAGTTGTTCAAGTGGGAACCAGACCAATGCCAGGCACAAGTGAGGTTCTCCTGCTGTTGCAGAGGGTGAAGGATGAGGATTTTGGAGGAGGTGAGACCTGGATCCCTGCTGGATGGATGTTGATGGTGGTCCCCAGCCCTGCCCAGCATCCCTGGGCAGCAGAGCTCCTCACCCCCTTCTTAGTTCACAGCCTGAACACAAACGTTCTAAAACTCACAAAAAATCGATGGTTCACCTGTGTTTCAAAGAAATGAAAGGGCTGGGACATATCTGAGGACATAAATTCAGGGTAATTCTTGCCAGGACAGTGCAGATTTAACTCCAGCACCCCCAGCTGCAGTTTGGCAGGTTTTACCAGTGCCAGTGCTGGAGCTGCTGCCATGCCCTTGTGGGTACCCCACACCTGGGTGCTGTGACTGACCAGCACTCACTCATGCAGAAATCTCCAACCTCCTGCAAGGCAGCTGCAGAAAACAGCTCAGAAGAGGCTCCCTGATGCCACTCTGCCTAAACTCACCCTGGGATGCTCTGTCCTTGTCCTGCTGCTGCTCAGCACTGATGGGAGCTGAGCAGGGAGCACACAGCACCTGCTTCCCAGGAGAGGGTGCTGTCAGGCAGAAAATAGCGAGTGGAAAGAGAAATTTCAGTGTTTAGGCATGGAAATTATTTATTTTTATCTCTCCTGGGTGTTTCAGCTGTGCTGCAGCCCTGAACCTCTATCCCTGCCTGGCCCTAATGCTCTTTGTTAATTCAATGGCTGAAAATGCTGTTGTGCAGTGTGGATTTTGATGCAGGTGGGACACCAAGCCTGGGAGAGGCTTAGAAATGTAGAAGTGGTGTTTAATCTTGAGGGGAGTGCACAGAGCCATGCCTGGAATGAATCATGGAATGGTTCAAGTTGGAAGGGAGATTAAAACCATCTTGTTCCAACCCCCTGCCATGGGCAGGGACATTTCCCACTAGAGCAGGGTGCTCCAATTCCCCTCCAAGCATCCCAAGAGTGGATGGCTGTATGGTTGTAGGCAGCCTCTGTGATTAACAGGGTCTAGGACTCAAGAGGACTTTGCAAACAGGGGTCATGAAACCTCTGGTTTTGTTGTGCTGCTGGAATGGGATGCTGTGGGAAGGACTCTGAAGTCAACAACAGGAACCTGACCTCCCTGGTTGTTGCAAAAATCACCCTGATAAAAAATAAAAACCACTGAATGTTGCAGGCTTGTCCTAACAAAGACAGCTCCAACAGATGCACTTTGGAAGCTCAGTTTAAACCTTTTTGATTCCTATCTTGGCTGTGACCTGCAATTCACCCTCTGTGCCACACAGGCAGAGTTTAGTATTTATGAGCAGGGGCTGCTGAGCCCCAGTGTAACTCCACATGGCTCTGCCACCCTCATTTCCATGTTCCCATCCGGGCTGATCATGTAACACCTCTGCAATCTGCAACCATCTCCTGCATGGGGACAGGAGAGCACTGCCCATTCATCTCAGAGAGCTCAGAAAAATAAAAAGTGCTGCCAAACCCCACTGGTTTTTCTAAGTTGCTATAGGATCCTTTAGGTTGGAAGAAAGCACTAAGATGATCAGGTCCAGCTATTAACCCAACACTGCCAAGCCCACCACTAAACTTTTGGTGGAGAAATTGCTTCTAGTATTCAACCTAAATCTCAACTTGAGGCTGTTTCCTTTTATCCTGTCTCTTGTTATCTGGGACAAGATACTGACCCAACCCCCTCATTGCTCCTCCTGTGCAGAGTCACAAGGTCCCCCCTGATCCCCCATTTCTCCAGGCTGAACCCCTTTCCCAGCTCCCTCAGCCTCTCCTGGTGCTCAGAGCCCTCCCCAGCTCTGTTCCCCTCCCTTCACTTCACCCTTCAGCCCCTCAGTATCTCCCCTTGCATCACTTGGATCAGCTGTGGATTCAGACAGTTGAGGATCACCCCCACTTTTAGGAAATGTTTGAAGAGAAGGAGTAAAATAGAGAAGTTCATTTTCTCTTCTAATACAGGAAGTGGTGAATAATTAATAAAATTAGTAGGTGACAGCTTTGAAAGGAAGGAAGGAGGAAAGATCACTTTGTGTTTGGGCTGTTCTTCCTCTGCTTTGCATTTCCAGGTGGTGTTGGTCAGTCCTTGTCCAAGCACTGCATCAAGTCCCTCTGCAGCTCTCCTGGATCCCTTCAGGCTCTGGAAGGGCTCTGGGCTCTCCCTGGAGCCTTCTCCTCTCCAGGGGAACACCCCCAGCTCTCCCAGCCTGGCTCCAGACCCTTGGAACCTCCCCATGGTCTCTGCTGGACTCTATGATCCCTGTCCTTCTCATGCTGGGGACCCCAAAGCAGGGCACAGCTCTGCAGGTGGGGTCTCATGAGAGTGAAGTGAAGGGGGAGATTCACCTCCCATCTTAATATCCCTGAGCTTCATTTTCCTCTGAGCAGGAGCCCTTCTGTCATTTTCCAAATCCCACAGAGCCATTTGCAAAAAATATAATGATGAAGAGCAAAGCCCACAGCTGAATTTTCTGCTCTTGGGGAAAATCAGATATGAAATAATAAATATATATTACATCCTCCAAGCAAAACCCTGCTGGTCACTAATGCCCACAGATTAATTGTTCTAATCCTTTGTGGTGGAGGAGAGGTGGTTGGACACTTGGCACTATTTTGGTCCATTGCTTATGAAACTCCATCTCTGTGTTTGAGAGAAAAGACTTTACATAACCCTAATCACACAGATAAGAAAAGGACTAAACTGTCCCAGAACATTTTATCTTCTGCACAGATGCTGCCTATGAATTTGGACTTGATTAAATAAACACGGCAATGTAATATTATTTTTTTTGTTCTGAATAACAAATGTCCTCTGTGGGGGAGAAGGAGCAGAGCTGCTCTCCTGACCATCAAATGGCAATGGGGATTGATGGAGGCTGGAGAATCCAGAAATTCAGAGAAGAGCTGCTTGGAAAACAGCTAAGGAGACAATCATGGAGTTATGGAATGGTTTGGGTTAGAAGGTCCTGAAAAGTCCAATTTCAGTCCTGAAGGTCCTGAAAGTCCAGTTTTGGTCCTGAAAGTCCAGTTTTGATTCTGAAAGTCCAGTTCCAAACCCCTGCCATGCCCAGGGACACCTCCCACTAGACCAGGTTGCCCCAAACCCATCCAACCTTGAGCCATCCCACTGGGTCACCAAGTGATCTCTGGCTCAGAGCTGTTCCCAGAGGAGTATCCCAGGTACCTCTGTTTGTGACAGGTTTTTCCAGACTGATTTATGAACATGAGGTGTTTTTCAAGATGTTTAAAGAGAGACTTGGAAAGTTAAATTCCTTCTCAGTGATTCCTGCAGGAAAACCTCAGCCTCACATAGCCCTCCCCTCAGCTGAATCCAGATGAGGATGATGATTTCCTGGTGGATGCTTCCATCCCAAACTCTCACTTCCCCCACTTAATCCCATTCAGGATGACCCCAATCCAACAGTTCTGATGCACATCCTTCTCTAGTGCAGCTTTTATAGAGGTAAATTACCTGCAAATCAGAGCCCATACAGAAAAAATCCAGGGGGAACAGTGAGTCTCATAGCTGGAGGATCCCAAGCTGCAAAAGCATGCTGGGATGTGATGTTTAAATGAAGGATAAGTACAAAATGTAATTTATTTTGTTCTGTGAACAGCAATCACCACTGGATCATTTATTAATATTTCACTCCTGCTAGTTTCTCCATGTCCTGCCCAGCTACCAGTTAATGAAAACAAAGTCATAAAAAATAAAACTGGGAAATTCTGTGGGTTGTACCAGCCTTTCCACCCTCCTGCCTGCAGCAGCAACAGCTCTGCCAGAGGGGAGTTTTTACACCTCTGCAGGCTGACCCCGTGCATCATCTGTGTCTAATAACTAAAAACTCCAGACTGTTCTTCCCAAATAGATTGGATTCTGCAGGCTGAAAGCACCTTGGACTGAGGGGGATGTCTCACTCCAAGCCTGGCTCCCCTCTGCTGCTGGTGGAGACACAGCCAGGAAGAGTCCTGGAGTCTGATCCCAGACTCATGATTTAAATGGAGCAGAAAAATCACCTCCCCCATCTCTTTGCTTCTGTCCTTTGGCTTTGAATAAGGGGTGGCCAGCTGAGGTCTTTATCAGGTGAGATAAAGCGCAGAATCACAAAATACCCTGAATGGGAAGGGACCCACAAAGATAAATGAGTCCAACATCCCAAAAAAATCCCCCCCTGTGGACCCACAACCACAGAGGTAGGGAAAAACACATCTATTCCAAGCTTTCCTAATTTTCTCACTCCACAGTGGGAAGATTTGCAGGTGAGAGGCTTTGTCAGGAGAATTTATCTCCATTCACCCCACGGCTGTCAAACTTTTCTAGAAAGCCCTATCCACATCCCACAAACACAGAGCTGCTTCTCTCTTCCAAAGCTGTGTCCAGCCAGGCTCTGCTCACTCCCTGATTGCCCTCCAGGGGCTCATTTGGAAGATGCTGAGGCAAAGCCTTTTCTTCTTGCATCCCTGCTCCAGGAACAGGGTCTGGTACTCATCACTCATAACCCTGCCTGGAAAAGCTGTCACCTCATCAGGGCAGGAGTTTTGCCATGTGATGTCCGTGGCTGCCTCTCCACCATCCCAGCTCCAGTTTGTTTGTGTGCAGAGGGAATATTAGCAGAGAGAAATCAGTGAGAAAAGGGGTGCTGGATGATTTATTCCTCATTGTCATTTCATTCCTGAAAGAAAATCCCTGAGCCAGTGGCTGAGCCAGCCTTGCTCTCTCTGTAGCTTGCAGAAATAGGGCAGAGCTGTGCAAAGATTACTGGAGCAAGAACATCTTGCACAAAACATAAAAGGCTACAAAGCTTTCAGGAAGCTGCAGTCCCCCACCACGGCCTGTTTCCCAGTGAATGGATTCATTTCTCACGTGATAGTTTTGTGCATGTTCATGTTAGCACAGTCTGTTATCACTCTGCCTATTTAGGGCTGATGAATTTACCACCAGCAGAACAAATGTAGGGGGAAAAAAAGGCCAATTAAAAGAACAGAAATGATGAAGAGAATCTTCAATATCAAACAGATCTACTGGGAGAGAATAAAGTGGGGGGATGCAGGATATGAAATCTGACAAAAAAAAAAAAATAAATTTGGTGTCCAGGTGTTGTTTTAGGGAGATGCAGTGCCTGTACTGCAGCAGGCTGAAAATGGCTTTTTGTTTACAGTAGTTGTCATTTTTAATTGCTATTTTAAGTGCTGTTGATGCTGTCACTCTGTTCATGTGGCTGGGCAAGGAAATAATCACAGAATTCCTGGGATATCCCAGGCTGGAGGGAACCACCGAGTGCAGCTCCTGGAATGTCTCCATGAGCCCTCCTGCTCTCCTTTTCCATGACCTTTTTGTCTGTGGTGCTCAAAACTCTTTGCAAAAGGGAAATGCAGTGAGGGGACTTGCAACAGGACATTTGGTGTGACAGTGGCAGAGCCCAGGTCAGCATCCTGTGCCTGACAGGGTGAGGTAGAGTCCAGGAAAATTGTTCCAGGAAAAATTGTGTGAGTCCCCACCACCTTCCTCTGGCAGTACAGGTTAAAATGTTGGGGATGCACTCTCAGCATTAAGAGTTTTTAAAGAAAATATTATTAATTAATTCAGTATTAATTTAAAAAATAGTACTGTAAAAAAGGAGATCAGTCTGTGTTGGGCACTGCGTATTTTGTGCAGTTTGTGTTTTCTGATTTCACATGTGTGTCACTTAGAAGTCAAATCAATTCCTCCTGATGTCATTATTTAGATTAAATGAGTCCACAACTGCTTCAAACCATGGGATGGGGGAGCAGAGGGATGAGGGTGTACTCTGACAAATCCTGCTTGTTGAGATCCAATGTTTCCCTTAATTTCTGCATTTCCAAAATTAGCCTGAAAAACTGTACCTGTGTTTTACAGGAATTTAGCATCCTCAGAGGAAGGAAATGCTATTATATTTGAAATTTGAAATCTTGGGAAACACAGCTCCAGTTTTCCTTTGTGCATGTTTTCCCATTCTCTTTTTGGTTTGGTTGGTTCTGTTGGTTTTGGTTAAGGATGTGAGGCGACACATTGGAACAGTTGGTTTGTTGAAGGAGAAGGCAGGAGAAAGGGAACCCTCAGGAAAAGAAAAGGGAATTCCCCTGACATCTGTGACCTGGTGCAGGTACATTTCCTGGGGATGAAATCACAGAATTGTGGAATGGTTTGTGTTGGAAGGCACCTTAAAGCTGACTGAGCTCACAGATTTTAATTCTTCACTCAGAACTGCAGGGGATGACAAGCCAGAAGCTTTGGTGCTCTGGTGGAGATCTCTCACCTTGGCTTTGTTCCAGCACAAGAAATCCCTCTGAAGGGAGATCAGGAGATCCCTCTGTGCTTTGGATCAGGAGATGGAGGCTCCATCCAAGCACACCTTGAGCTCCACCTGCCCCCTCTGCTGCTCCCTGGCTGCTTCCCTTGGCTCTGGATGGGATGAGAGGCAGCCAAGGTGGTGGTGGTGGGCAAATACTCATTCCCCAATCCAAATACTCACCCCCATGGAGGCTGAGAGTCAAATCTGAGCAGGCAAAGCTCGTTTGGAAGTGTGTGATGGATACCCAGTGCCCTGCTGCTCACCCAGTTTTCACCCTGCTCTTTCTCCTCCCCTCACTCCCCATCCCTGGGGACATCAGATTCTCCCAGCCTGGGATTGTCCAAGCAGTTCTCATGGGAACTGTCCCGTTCTCAGAGGACAAGTAAACATCCCAAGGCCCTTCTGCAGGAGCAGATGTTTGCTCTGGGGGCCAAGGACCCTCTGGTTCCCACCACAGGCACCAACTGTGTCCCATGGAGCATGAGAGGAGCTGGGCTCTCTCTTCATTAACGTGACTTTTACTTAGGTTTAACTCCATTAGGTTCAGTTTTATCCATCAATTCACTGTAAAACCAGGCCTTGTGTGACAGAGACTGCTCAGGGAATGCTCAGGGTGGGGTTCTGTTCCACCTGTGCAGTGCACAATGGGGCAATGATTTGGATTTTAGGCATTTTGTTACTATCTGGGAGCCCCTTTAATGGATTTAGCAGAAAAGGCTGAAGGTTGTTTTGCTGCTGGGAGGATCTGGCTTTGTTCAATCCTGATGTCCCTGCCCATGGCAGGGAGCTGGAACTGGAGGATCTTTAGGGTCCCCTGCAACCCAAACCATTCTGACCCTGTGATCATCCCCAGTTAAACCCATTTGGTTACCCCTGGTGCACATCTGGCTCTGGCACTGTTCACCTGTTGCAGTGTGGGGACAACACAGTGTGGTTCTTTCAGTGATAATTATAATAAAACCCCCTCAAAAAAAAAAAAAAAAAATAAAAGGCTCAGTTTTTCTTCTGGCCATGGTCAAGGGTAGAAGATCCAGTGATGTCCAGGGAGCTGCTGGCATTGACTCACTGCCCTGCCTGTGCAGGGACAAAAAACACAGCTGGAGATCCTCTCATGGCAGCTCCTGGCAAAGTCTCTACAGCTTGGCCAACAGAAAGGAGATAAATGCCATCCACATTTTGTCCCCACTGACAGACTCTGCTGCACCCCAGCTCCCACAGAGGCTGCCTGGCTTTGTCCAGTTTGTCTCAGCCATAAAATTCCCAAGGAAGAGTTTCCCAATCCTGCAGAGAGGTTTCTGCTCACCACAGGGCTCAGACTCATTTTTCCAACAGGGATGATCCTTAGATTTCCCTGGAACATCCTAAACTTGTTTTTTTTTTTCACCTTTTCTGTCCCAAAGTGAAATTCCACCAGAGCAGAGGGATTTGAGGGTGAGCTTCACATGAACAATTTCATTCACAGTTCACAGCTGGGGGGACTGAGGCTCCTTCCAAGGCTGCCAGAGCTTGCTTTGCTGGTTGAAATTATGTCCTCCAAACACCAAAATTATTCTGCTTTTAAGGTTTGGCAGCTTCATTCAGTGCTGTGCTTGAGAGATCACAACAAAGCACCTCAACACAACACTGTGCAAGTAACAGCTTCTCTCTGTGCCTCAGTTTCCCTGCCCAGGGAGGTCCCACTCAGGGCAGGCAGAGCTGTAATGAGCAGTTTGGGGGTGAGGTGTCCCAGCAGGACACCCTGAACCATCCCACAGGACTGCCAGAGGATGCCACTGCAACATGTCCTGGGAACAGGAGGTGGAGTGTGCCTTGGGAATGGGGAGGGGGCTTTTCTTGCACAGAACTACAGAGTTAGAGCTCCTGTTTCACCATGGAATGCTTTTTCACTTTGGTTCTTGGAGCCTGAATGTTACAGCAACGTGAGGAACCCAAATATTTTGGGATTTGCTTGGGAGTGCCCAGGTGTCCACAGAGAAGTCACTGCAAATAAATACTGGGGAGAGGCTCAGGGAGTTGTGGATTCTATTCACATTTCTCCTTCACCAGAGGCTTCCAAGTCACAAAGATTCACCTGATCATGGAACACTCAAACAAACCAACAGCAGTGAGTGATAACAGCTGTTAAATTGTTAAATTCTCCCTGTTTTTGAGTAGCTGCACATTCCCCTTTACACTGGGGAGAGGAAGGGAACACAACCCTACAGGGAAATAACTTCCAGTTCTCTAGATCCCAAAGTCTGAAGAGTTTTTCACCTATCCCTGCTGCTTGGTTTGAGTCCCCTAAATCCATAAATTAGAGTAGAGCCCAGTGGAGTCCCCATCCTACCAGAGCATCCCAGTAACAGGTGGGGAAGCAGGAGCTGAGAGCCAGCTCAGGTTAGCCCAGCTGCTGAAGTCACTGGTGACCCTGGGAGTGGTGGTGGCAAAGCCACCTGCTCATCAGGGATGTGAAACTCCATGCTAAGAAATCCACCCTGATTTACAAACCAGAACATGATCCACTGGCTTCTGGGCTGGCTTTGGGATAACAATCATTGCTTATGCATAACTCAGCTTTAGGGACCAGGATTAAAGCTCTGGGTGCCTGGTTTGGGGGATTCAAGGTTTAAACCCCTCATCTGGCCCAAGGGTACAACAGAGCCACAGTGGGGATGGATGGTCTGTGGGGATTAAAACCACCAGGACACATCAAAGAGTGCTGGGATGGATGAGTGGGAGCAGGGTGCTGAGCCAACACAGTGTCCTGCTCCTCCTCACTGCTCAGCCTTCTGACACTCAGCTTGTAGATGAAATGCTTATGGCTCCATCTCCATCCTCCTCTCACCTGGAAAGGCTTCCCTGGAATTCCTGGAAAGGCTTCTCTGCTTTTCTGGAGACCCAAACTGACAGAATGAAAAAATAAAGGGAAAATTATTAGGTTATTATTTCTTCTGCATCTCCTGTATCCAGTATATCAACACCTTGGTGGCTCCACAAGACACTGAATCTAGGAAGCCACAGGCCCAACTGGAAGAGAGGACAGGAACAGGAGGATTTCCCAAAGTTTTTTGGGGATCTGTGATGCATTCACTGCTGCAATGACACTGAGGTATCAGCTCTACTACTACAATACTAGTGATTTACTCAGAATAGTCCTCTGCCCTTTGACCAAGAAGAGAATAGTAACAATAATAACAGTAGTAATAACAATAGTAATAGCAATAATATTAATAATAGTAATAGCAATAATAGCAATAATAGCAATAGCAACAGTAATAGTAATAGTAATAGTAACAGTAATAGCAATAGTAATACAACCCAAAACCCAACCACCTGCAGTCATACCGAGCCAAGAGAGACAAAACACACCCACGTGGAGCATGAGCTGGGTTTAGTGTTTGCTGTTGGAGGGAACATGCCAAGGTGGGCCAGAACTCCTTCATTAATGCAGGAGCAGCTGTGAAAACACAACAGGTTTTGTCTCAAAGCAGACAAAGCCTCAGCAGCAGCCAGGCTGGAAGGAGGACTCAGAAAAGTTCAGTATTGTATGTTTATTGAGGGAAGTCATGAATGCTGAGGGGGAGGTGGATTTAGCCTGGGCACCAAGGACCCTCCTGGGTCTGGGTGGTGCTGGGGGGACACAGCCTGTCCCCTCACCAGGGATGCTCACATGTGTTCCTCTCACTGCCAACAGGAATTCTGGTAAAGAACAGCAAACCCTTAAACTCAGACCAACGCTAAAGAAGAAATTCCTGCCTACTTTCTACCTTTTATTTTTTCACCTTCTTTCTACTCTGCGGATCCTCCACATCCAAACCCACCCTTCCATCTCTGCGATGCCCAGGGCTCAGGGATTGCAGGGAAGGCAGGACCGGGTCCCAGGGAGTGCCTGTGTCCTTCCCTTGGCTTTGGGCACCGAAAGCAGGCAGGGCTGGTGGCCGAGCCCCTCTCACCTGGGCGGTCCCCAGGTGTGCGCTGGCATCTCCCTCCTCCGGAGCATCCCCGGCGCACCGAGCCCGCCCGGACATCGTGCGGTGACCCAAAGGAAACCTGAGCTAAAGGAAACCTGAGCTAAAGGAAACCTGAGCTAAAGGAAACCCGACCGAAAGAGCTGCCGGAGGAAGTGAAGCCAAAGAGCCAAACCTGGCAGAGCAGGGTTGAAGCCGGGCAGAAGCTCCCAAGGGATGCTCCGGCACCGCCCAGGTGCGGGGATCTGGATTTCTCCCCCAGGTGTGCTTCTCCTGGTCCTCTGTCTTGCTGGGAAGCTGGAGGGGTCCCTGCCTCTCTCTGCCTCCTGGGAATTGTAATTCCTTCTCCCTGCATCCCTGTATCCCAGGCCAGGCCAGGATTGTGCCATCCCAGCTGTGTCCATTTGTCCACTGGGGCACAATTTATTTATTCCAAAGTGGACACCTCCAGTGGGGCAGAGGATTTGCACCCTCAGAGCTCCTTGACATCTGCATTTTCCCAGCTCAGCCTCTCCTCCAAACAGACCAGACCTGCCTGATGTCCCCTCAGACTCCTGCAAAGCCCCAAAGTCCAAGGAAAGAGAGATCAAATATTCCAAGGTTTTGTTCATGTGGTGAAATACAGACTCCACTCTTTTGTGCTCATGCACAAAGCATTTCACAGACAAAGCTGTGATGGTTTGACAGAGTTAGGCTGTGTCCAAAACCACCTCTTTGTAAACCCAGTTTGGAAGTGGTGATGTCCCAGCCTGAGGAGCCTCCACTATCCCAGGGAAATCCACTCTGGAAGTGAAGCTGTGCCATCAGCTGCCTCTGCAATGCACCACTAGATGCCAGTGAAAGCCCTGCCTGGTTCTTCACTTAGGAAACCTCAAACTTGGGACAATTTACTTTGTTATATTGTGGGAATTTTGTGGGTTTTTTGTTTGTTTGTTTTTGTTTATTTTGTTTTTTAAGGTAATGCTTCACTTTTGGTCTAATAAAGTCTCTTGCAGTTAGGCAGTGTGTATAAATAAATGTGGGAATCTGTTTTGCTCACATCCTCTCTCTGTTTCTCTCTCCATTTCTCTCTCTGGTTCCCAAATATACACTATGAACTTGCCTTTGTTTGCTTTTATTTAAATGAGATTTATTTCCCAGTGTCTTCCCAGACCAGGATCTCACCCCCAAGCTCCTTTCCTTGTAAAACACTCCAAGACTTTCACCTGCCAAATCCTCTCTCCACTGCATCATGGCTTGATGTCCTGATATGAACAGTCCTTCCAGGACATGCAGAGGTGCTGGCATGGCATGTCCAAGCCCTGTCCTCCCTTGGGAGGTCATTCCTCATATCAGGTCAGCAAAGGGCAGGACACAGGTCCAGCTCACCCATCTGTGGGAATAACAACCTGGAAGAGCAGATCTGCACAGAGCTGGGAAGGGATCAAGGAGTAGGAGAAAGTTATTTGTTCAAGTGGTGCTTAAAGCCAGCTTGCAGTGTTTGGTGGGGAGGTGAAATGAATGAAACTAGGAAGGAGAAAAGATAAAATATAAATCTCACACCTGCAAGTTCTGTGCTGCACTTTCCTGGTGCAGAGATCAGTGCAGGGCTGAAATGATCTCAGATTCTGCCCTACAGTGCCTGGAGCTGTGCACTGTCCCATTTTACCCCCTGACATTTCCACAGGTCTAAACCCTTGAGCAGCCCCCAAGCTCTGAGTGAGCACAGGGAGCAGCAGCTGCAGGAGGGATGTGGGACTGTGCCTTCCACCCTGGGGGACAGAGGAGCCCCAGCTCAGAAACACCTCTGGGCAGGTTGGGTGCTGGTGCATCCCCCTCCTCCAGCACCTCCCTGGAGTGCCTGGAGCTGGTTGCCATTGGAGACAAGATGTTGGAATTGATGGAGGAAAGATCTGATCCAGGCTGGCAATTTCTGTGTGGCTTTTTCAGACAACCCCAACCCCGTGTTTGACCGGCCAGCTGTGTCTGACAAGGCTACAGAGGGGAAGTGAGAACTAAATTTAAGCCAAGCTGTCACATGCACCAGTGCCTGACTAATTACACAGTGGAATAAAAATGAAATTTGGCAAAGTCAAGGAGGATGGGTAAACGAAATCTTTGCTTTAGAAGGAAACATTGCTGCAGGTTTTATTAAAGATGCCACAGTTAATCACATCAGGAGGCTTCAGGGCAAGAGATGGGGCATTGTGCTGGGCACACAGTGCAGGAGGGATGGACAAGGGGTGTGGGGAGATAAGGCAGCCCAGCTATTTGTTCAGGTGAGCCTCTGGTTGTTCCTGAGATTTGCCAACAGGAGAGGTGCCAGCTGAGGCTGAGGGAGCCCCTGGCTGCCTTGTTACACTAGGATTGTTTTTGTTAATTTAGGAAACAGCTCTCACAGCAAGGCAAATGTGATACAAGAGGATAAAAGGTTAAAAATTACAACTAATTTTCTATGCTATTCCAATAGCCTGCTTTTCTTTAATTGCTTTTGAGCATCTGATTAGCAAGGAAAGCTTTTTGGTTTTTTTGGCCTGCACCTCTTACAGCTTCATTGTGCAGCCCAAGCCCACAGTTTTTCCTCTCCTGCCACAAGGAAAACAACTGCAGTGTCTGTGGCTGCTTCCAGATCCATCATATTCATCTGATAAGAGCTCAAAATGAAAACTGGTGTAAGCACAAATGGCCCCAGCGCTGATTTCAAGCCTGGACAGACCACAGTGACTTATCTGCTTCCCACACTCAATGGGCTTCTTGAACCTGAAGTTGGTTTTGTTTTCTTGGGGAGAGCTCCTGCTCTGTCAGGAGAGAGAAAGGAAGGAACCTGCCCTGGTTCATCCTTCCTCCCCAGCAAACCCCCAGGTTCCCTGCCAGAAACCACCTGCAATGAGGCTGTGGCTACTCAAGCCTGTCATCTGCTGTCTTCCAGCCCCCACACCCACTGAAAAGCAACCAAATGTGCATCCCCAGGACTGCCAGGTGTTTTCCAAGTCCAGAGAACTGAAGTGGAGCCTGTCCTGTGCTGGTGCCTCAGTTTCCCCTGCTTTCAAAAATCCCCTTCTCTCTCCCTGGTGGAGAGAGAAGCTTATATCCAGTGCAGGAATTTCAGGGCTGTGAATCATCTGCTGTAATTGAGACCTCTGCCTCAGGCTGGGGTGGATCACACCTCTGCCACCCTGAGCTGGTTTCTGTGAGTTGGGTCTGGCTCAGGCAGGGGTGTGCAGATATTGCCATGCAAATCCTGATGTCAGGACCAAACCCCGATGTGCTGCTGCCTGCCCTCTTCTCTGCCTCTTCCCTCTCCTCTCTGGGACCTGTCAGTGCAGATTAAAGGCAGGAGAAATGTGAATTTGCTCTCCAGGAGGGCAGGGAGGTGTTGTGCCCCTCTGATGTGCCATGTCACAGGGTGCTGTGTGTGCCCTGGTGTGTGAACAGCTGGGGACAGCTGCTGAGAAATGTGTGCCCAAATCCCCAGGGCTGCCCTGAGTGACAGCCCTGGCAGAGAGCTGAGGCTGTGAACATCACACACACACAGCCCTCACCTCCTCTCCACCCTCCCTGACAGGAAATGTGGTTTAGCCTAGGGCAAGAACACTTGGGCTTTAAACTGAAATCCCTGGAAGTGTCCAAGGCCAGGCTGGATGTGGCTTGGAACAGCCTGGGACAGTGGAAGGTGTCCCTGCCCATGGCAGGGGGGTGGAATGAGATGATTTTTAAGGTCCCAACCCCTTCAATAATTCTATGGACACCAAGTGGATGCTGCAGAAGGAGCTGTCTGATGCTCCTTTAAATGGTGCATTCCAGGGATGGGGGAGCTGAGGTGTT